>NC_058084.1:339928457-340640520 GCF_014858855.1 Bufo gargarizans | reverse complement strand
ATGCAAAAGAGACTGTGAATGCTGAAATTGTCTCTTGAGAGTGAGACACCTGGAGGCCGGCTCTCTGTTAGTGGACTTGTTGCTGAAAATTTTTCTGGTGCCTGGGCTGTCTGTTGCTATGGGGTGGATGGAGGATCTCACCGAGCAGCTGAGGCAGGCCAATCTGGAGGCGCAGCTGCAGCTAGCCCTGAATAGAGGGTCCTTAACGCTGTATGGACCCTGCACAAAGTTCCAAGAGGTCGGCAGTGTGCTGGGAACGACGGAGAAAAAGCAAAGATATGCCGTTGCCAAGGGCAACCGTCGGGAAGAAAAGGAGGTGGAGAGTGGTGCAGCTCTCAGGAGATCCTATGTTTCCTGCACGTGTGCGCAAAGTCCTAAAGGGTGCGGATGGAGTGACTGTCTGGAGAATGGCTGGAGTCAAGGCCAAGGCGTTTCCCGTGGCAACTACTGTATTAAGGAGAAGGGTGATGACCGTGCTGGAGATATTCCTGGACTCCCCTCATCTCCCGTGAGTGCCGAATCCGTGACGACAATCGGTAAGATCGCTCTGATTATCCCGTGTGTAACAGACCCAGTGACATTGAGCAGGCGGCAGTTGCCACCCGCTGGGTCGGTGGGTGATATGTCACCGAGGCTAGAAACTGTCTCAAAAGTGTGTGACCATATGAAAAGTAATATAATGCTTAGTGTACGGGACAGTCATGCGGTTAATAAGAACTGTCCGATGGTTCTCGCTGAGTGTGAGACTGCCGTGAGAACTGGGACTTATGGACTTGCTGGGAGAACTACCCTCACGCATGAAGGACTGTTGGGCCATGGTTTCCCGTTGTTCCGTGACTTGTGGGGAAGTGGAAACACTTCTGCAGTCAGTGATGAAACTCCTGCAGAACTGGTACCTAATCCTTTAAGTGAAGTGACCATTAGAGACAATGGTGCCGATAAGGTGCAAGGTGATTGTGCCAGGTTGGCGGAAATGCGTAATGAAAGGGGGATGTCATGTGAAATATCTGATGTTGATAACATGTCTTTTCCGTTGCAGGCTGTGGTCAGGGGAGAAGCGCCCCCTGGTGGTAAAAATGCAAATGATGATGAAGCTTTATTTTCTTCATCTGCTATTATTCACGAAGAACTTTATGACTTGATCAGGAGGTTTGAAGAATTGCATATAAGTAATGTGAACCAGGCACCTGAAAGAGAGCCTGAGCAAGTGCAGGTGGTTCTCACTGAGGGGGAGTCTCCAGTGAGAACTGGGTATTGTGGACCTGATGTTACAAATATGTTCTTATATGATGTGATGTTGGGTTGTGATAACGTTTCGTTGTTATGGGGCAAGGTAGACACTTCTGCAGATAGTGACGAAACTCCTGCAGAACCTGTACTTGCCCGTGTAAATGAAGGTCTAAGGGAGCTGCACATTGACTGCCATAAGGAAAGAATATTGCCTATTGAAAACAATGATGCAGAAGTGCAGATAAATGTTGTGAGCACTGAGTGGAGCAATCGTACTCTGGTGAACATGCAAGAAAGGGTAGCAGTCCTAGAGGGAGTATCACAAGTACCAGAGGTGGACATGCAGTCTCCACAGTGTTTTATGGTCCATAAAGTAATGTCCCAGGTAGGGGTTAACTCGGCAGTGCCCCTAGAAGTCAGCGTTTATAATGACACCAGTGACATAGGCGAAATATGCGCTGTGGCCATTAGCAACTCCGAGAAGGAAGCTACCAAGTCAAGGTATTGCAAAATTCAGGCGGTCACTAGTAGAGACCAGACGACAGTTATACCTGACGTGACGAGAGCTGAGTGGGGAGATGGCAGCCTAGTGTCTGAGACCCATACCCAGGCAGGGGTAGATGACCTGACGCGTCAGTACAGCTGCAATCCTGAAGATTTTTCTCTCTCCACACAGTCCCTAGATATGATAGAGAAGGGACTAGATGTCTTCACAGAGTCACCGAAGAAGACTGCAGTAGATACAAACAAAGTGCTTAAAGAGACCCTGCGTGGAACCCCCACAGGGTGGCCAAAAGAGAATGGTGATATTCCTACATCGGCTGCAGCAGAGCCAAGTGAAGAGCATCTGGTACAGGAGAGACTCTCCTTGGCTCGATCCCTTGAAGAAGTGCTTGAGGAGCGAGAGGCCACTGAAGACGCAGAAGACTCTGAAGTTGGCTCCAAACCTGAAGAAACCCCTACTGAGAATAATGGTAAAGGGGTCCAGATATGTGGAAAAGGAGCGAGACATAAGAAACCTGCTCTGCAGAAGGAGCCCCGCAAGGCAAAAGAGAAGGGGTCTGGACACGACCATGACTGGGACCAGTTCAGTCAAGAGTTGCCGCAGTCCAAGAAAGCACGTGAGGGGCCTGTGCAGAAGCCAGGAAATATAAAAAGACAGTACCTGCTCATGAGAGGGGCAAGAAAATCCCAGAGGCCTTGTCAGCTCTGTAATAAACTCATGAGTGTGACAAACCAAGCACTGATGGCATGGGTCTGGCAAAATAAAGGGAAGCCTCTGACGCGGACCACATCTTCCAGGGGGAAGGTTGAGCCAGGCGATGGCAAGAAAATGCGGATGCCCTGTCACGAGCATCCAGTTGGTACATGTGTTCACCCCCCACAGGTTTGAACAGAGGGGGGGGATATGTAGCAATGTGAACATTGAAGTGTTTTCCCCAGGCTCCGGTCCGGGACTTAGGGCATGCTCATGTCCAGGGATCCTATTTAATCCTGCTACTTGTTCTTGGGTGTGTCTCACTCTGGAGAGTGTACAGACAGAGGCCTGGTGAGGCTCTGTCAGTGTGGTCTCAGATAAGCCAGGCTGAGGGGCCACGAGGCTATGCAATAGCCTGGACTTTGGGGGACTTGCACACAGAAGGCTGGAGTGGCTCTGTGTGGTCTGAGCCAGAAGGGCTGAGAGACCACGATCCCCCAAGAGACACTGGTGTGGGAGCAGCCTGGAGGCTGCTGAAGGTTGGGCTGGGAAAGCCGCATCTCATCACAGGTGTGAACTGTGCTATGCTTTAGGTGAGTCAGGGAAACCTACGTGTTTAGTTAGGGCCCAGACGGGCAAGGTATTTTATTTTGGCTTTGTGTGTTTTTGCTTTATGCCGTGTGCCACAATAAAGCACAGTTTGGCCCCTAAATCCTGGTTTCTGTGAAGAAGTGTGTGTTTGCAACCCCTGGAAAAGAGCTAATCCCCTACAATATATATATATATATATATATATATATATATATTGTGGGGATCCGCTCTGGTAGGCAGTGGTAGCGAGTGCAGTATAGAGGCAACACAGACCGGTCTTGGTGTAAAACACGATGCTTTGTTTATTCACACGGTGCATACAAGTGAAAGACGGTGCAGTTCATAGGGAGGGTGGTCACACACAACAGAAAAATAATAGTTCAAACACAGCAAGTCCCTGCTGCAGGCTACTTGAGGCCTGTTTCAGTCACATAAAGCAAAGTCTATTTAAAGCCAGGGGTAATGTCACCTTTTTCTCCTTGGTGAAGTAAGTCCATGGGTCCGGCTTCTAGTCACAGGACACGGATTCCGCACACTCCTTTACAGGCCACAGCACACAGCCCAGCTCACCTTCACTTCTTACTCTCACAGCCAGAGAACACAGAAGCTCCACATTGCGCACCACACCCTTGTTGCTGGTCGGGTTTTAACCCTTCCCTGCAAAACCTGACCTGGACCCGTGGGGAGACAGGTGCCTGCTCCCAGTAAGAGCTGACCCGGATCCACTGTGTTAACAGCATAACCGCTGCAAAATGCACTTTTCCGGCTCTTACTCCACCGGGGCCAGGAACCCCAGTGGCACGTACCTCCCGTCTACCACCACCCCAGGTACTCTCCTACAATATATATATATATATATATATATATACACACACATACATACATAGTACGGTGCAAAAAGTTTGCAAAGTAAGAATGATGTTATGTCGATTGCGACCTTTTATGCATCATTTGGTGAGCGTAGCAGTAAAAAAAAAAAGTATACTGTATTTTTCGCCCTATAAGACGCACTTTTTCCCCCCCAAAATTGAGGGGGGGGGGGGAAGGCAGTGTGTCTTATGTGGCGAATACTTCAGTTTGTATACCGCCGATCGCATGCTGCGCAGCGCGGTGGCGGGTGTATTAGTAGGCATGGATGAGGGAGGAGGGGCCGGCATCCAGCTCTGTAACTACAGCGGGCCCGTTGCAGTCATTGTATTCTGCTACACCGGGCCCGCTCACTGTAGGAATCCTAACTGCAGGCAATGCTAACAGTAGTCTTTTATGCAGCCTGTACTTACGATACTAACTTTCCGGCAGGCAGGAGGCTGAGCTGGCGGGCGCTGAAAACGTAACTCACTATGTCACGCACCGGCTCCGCCCACTTTATGAATGAAGAAGGGAGAGCCGGCGCGTGACATGGTGAGTTACGTTTTCAGCGCCAGCTCAGCCTGCTGCCTGCCGGAAAGTTAGTATCGTAAGTACAGGCTGCATAAAAGACTACTGTTACGGTACCTTAATCAGCATACAGCATTGTCTGCTGTTAGGATTCCTACAGTGAGCGGGCCCGGTGTAGCAGAATACAGTGACTGCACCGGGCCCGCTGTAATTACAGAGCTAGATGCCGGCCCCTCCTCCCTATTGGGGGTCATTCTATGGATAGCACTGTTATGGGGATTTGTGGATGGCACTGTTATGGGGGTCTGTGGATGACACATAGCGTAAAATGCTATTTATGTGTCATCACCAGATCCCCCATAACAGTGCCATCCACAGTCCCCAATAACAGTCCCATCCACAGTCCCCAATAACAGTGCCATCCACAGTGCCCCCATAACAGTGCCATCCACAGTGCCCCCATAACAGTGCCATCCACAGTCCCCAATAACAGTGCCATCCACAGTGCCCCCCATAACCGTGCCATCCACAGATCCCCATAACCGTGCCATCCACAGATCCCCATAACCGTGCCATCCACAGACCCCCATAACAATGCCATCTACGGACCCCCCATAACAGTGCCATCCACAGATCCCCATAACAGTGCCATCCACAGATCCCCATAACCGTGCCATCCACAGACCCCCATAACAATGCCATCCACAGACCCCCCATAACAGTGCCATCCACAGATCCCCATAACAGTGCCATCCACAGATCCCCATAACAATGCCATCCACCGACCCCCCATAACAGTGCCATCCCCAGATCCCACATAACACCATTAGGCACACCTTTTGGTTCAAATTTTTATTTTATTTTTTTCCTCCTTAAAAACCTAGGTGCGTCTTATAGGGCGAAAAATACGGTATGTTAATATACACTTTTTTTTTTTTTTTACAAAAATGTGATATGAACAGCCTAATTCAGATGGTAGTGTTTAAAGGCATTCCAGAGTGAACATATGGGTTCAGATAATAAATCAAATTCAAGGATTTCTCCAGGAGTGTCATACTGATAGCTAGTGTGGAGCAAAGTGAAGTATTCATAGTGGAATTTGGTCCGAGTTTTAGGAAAACTTTGATTTGCAACTAATTTGAATTTTCTTGCACTTCGTAGTATCGAATCAGGTTTTCCTAAAAATGGCAGCTACACGTGTTACAAAATGAAACTATGCATAGGGGAGACAAGTCCGGGAACGCAAGATCACATAATGCCGTGCAGCTAGCCAATCCGCAGATAGCCATCCCCTGTGATGTCACAGCCCTATAAAACCCTGACCCTGCGTGGTCTGTGTCATTGTCCTTTGAGCTGAGCATAGGGAGAGACATTTCAAGCGTTCCTGTGCTAGGGACAGTGTCTCTGAAAATCATTAATAGAAGAATATTGGAGAGGGAGAATGCAGGGAGACTTAATATGCGTCAGTTTTATTTATTTATTTCTACATCAGCCATAAACTAAGATATGTAGTTTAATACCAATAAGATGGAAGCCTTTATTATTCCACTGTCAGCATGCCAACCAATACCATCCAGTCACACCCCTTGGGGGGGCCAGGTCTGAATGATGACCAGCCTCATCTTTTGCTGAGTTTATTTCAAAGTCTCCATGTCCTAGAAAAGTCAGTAAGATGCAGAGAGAGGAGTAGCTGGATGTTCCTGATGACACATTCAGAACAACAGATGTGCAGGTTGGGGGACATCTGGGAAATAATGACCATAAAATAATAACCTTCCATGTGTCACTCAAAAGAGTGTTTCTTCAGGGAGGAACAAAAATACTAAACTTCAAAAAAAGTAAAGTTTAGCCAACTAAGAGAGGCCATAACTGGGACAAAGTCCTAAAAAATAAAAATACAGCCATAAAATGGGATATTTTTAAAAGCATCCTCAAATCTAATTGTGAGAGGTACATACCTTATTAGAATAAAAGGGTAAGAAACAAGAAAAAAAACAATGTGGATAAATAGAATTATAAAAAAAAAAAAGCAATAAATGACAAAAAGAAAGCATTTGAATCACTAAAACAAGAGGGTAGCGAGGAAGCATTAAAAAACTATAAGAAAAAAAAAAATAGAATATGTAAAAGACAAATAAAAGCAGCCAAACTAGAGACAGAGAGATTCATTGCCAAAGAGAGTAAAACTAACCCTAAAATGTTCCTTAGGGTACTTTCACACTAGCGTCCTAGGGGCTCAATACCGGAAAAAACTGATCAGTTTTATCCTAATGCATTCTGAATGGAGAGCATTCAGTTCAGTATGCATCAGGATGCATCAGTTCAGTCCCTCTTACGTTTTTTGGCCGGAGAAAATACTGCAGCATGCTGCAGTTTTCTCTCCAGCCAAAAATCCTGAACACTTGCCGGAATGCTGGATCCGGCCCCAAGTGTTCCGGCAAAATGGATCCGTTTATTCTATCCTTGCATGCGCAGACCATTAAATCTTTGGAGAAAAAAAAATACCGGATCCGTTTTTCCAGATGACAACCGGAAAGATGGATCCGGTATTGCAATGCATTTGTGAGACGGATGCATCCGTTTGCGTCAAGATTGCCGGTGACGGAACCTCTGTCGCAGTTGTAAAAGTACCCTTAATTATATAAATGGTAAAAAGTATAAACCTGAAGGAGAAAGCAAAGCTATTAAATATATTTTTCTCCACTATATTCACTGAGGAAATAAACAGATGAAATGCAGGATGTAAAAGTAAATTCCCATTAAAAGTGCTCTGTCTGACTCAGGAAGAAGTACAGTGGCGTCTTAAAATGATTAAAATAGACAAAACGCCAGGATATCCTAAGAGAATTAAGCAATGTCATAGCCAGACCCTTATTTCTGATATTTAAAGATTTTTTTACTGACAGGGAGTGTTCCACAGGATTGGTGCATAGAATAACAGAATAAAGTGGTCTTAAAAGGCAGAAAATGCTTAAAACCCCATATGCTGTTGCACATTTCTAACAGGGGGAGCAAATCCTGCACATGTGGTCCATGCTAACAGCAATCCCCAGCAAAAATGCATAAAATGGAGGATGCCCTCAGCGGACCACATGTACCAAAAAAACATCCTACACAGGATAGCCAAATGTGTGGATTTGATTGGCTATATAAAAAAGAGATGGTGCACTACAATGGTAAATGCAATTGACAATATATGGCTAAACCCTCACACTGATATTAAAATGAGACTTTCCCAAATATATTCTTATATCAAGAACTTACCAGAGCCTGCGCACACCGTCAAGGTATCTCAAAGTGGCACGGGACCTAACGCTAACCTACCTGTGCCATATGGGCAATTACAGGGGCCATATGGGCAATTACAGGAGCATAAGATCCGACACACAGCGAACAACTCCCAGTTACCTCCAGCGTGAAATCATGCATACAATGGGAGGAGGCTGTGAGTCCCACTCCCACCTACCACTGACTCATGTGACGCAGTCCGCACAGGTGCACCGGAATGACCATAGATCAAAATCGAGGCACATTCAAACATGGAGTTGCCACACCTCCAGGTGTGCATGTACATACAGAATAACAGAATAAAGTGGTCTTAAAAGGCAGAAAATGCTCAAAACCCCATATGCTGTTGCGCATTTCTAACCAGGGCAGAAAATCCTGCACATGTAGTCCGTTGCTAATAGCAATCCCCAGCAAAAATGCATACAATTGAGGCTGCCCTCAGTGGACCACATGTACCACAAAAGGATAGCCAAATGTGTGGATGTGATTGGCTATATATTGTCAATTGCATTTACCATTGTAGTGCACCATTTTTTGTAAATCTCAGGATTGGCACATGGCAAATGCGGTGCCAATATTCAAAAAGGGTCCAAAAACAGAGCCTGGAAACTATAGGCAGGTAAGTTTAACATCTGTCTTGGGTAAAGTGTTTAAAGGTTTTCTAAGAGATGCTATCTTGGAGTACCTCAATGAAAATAAGCAAATAACGCCATATCAGCATGGCTTCGTGAGGGATCGGTCATGTCAAACTAATTTAATCAGTTTCTATGAGGAGGTAAGTTCTAGACTTGACAGCGGCGAATCAATGGATGTCGTATATCTGGACTTCTCCAAAGCATTTGCTACTGTGCCACATAAAAGGTTATTGCATAAAATGATAATGCTTGGACTGGGAGAAAATGTAGAAAACAGATGGGTCTGGATAGATTGGAGGCTTGGGCAGAGAAGTGGCAGATGAGGTTTAACACTGGCAAATGTAAGGTTATGCACATGGGAAGGAAAAATACAAGTCACCAGTACATACTAAATGGTAAAACACTGGGTAACACTGACATGGAAAAGGACTTGAGAATTTGATTGAACAGCAAACTAAGTTGTAGAAAGGCCAATAAGATAATAGGTTGCATCAAAAGGGGCATAGATGCCCATGATGAGAACATAGTCCTGCCACTTTACAAATCATTAGTCAGACCACACATGGAGTATTGTGTACAGTTCTGGGCCCCTGTGAACAAGGCAGTCATAGCAGAGCTGGAGAAGGTCCAGAGGAGGGCATCTAAAGTGATAACTGGAATGGGTGGATTACAATACCCTGAAAGATTATCAAAATTAGGGTTATTCACTTTAGAAAAAAGACGACTAAGGGGAGATCTAATTACTGTGTATAAATATATCAGTGGTCAGTACAGAGATCTCTCCCATCATCTATTTATCCCCAGGACTGTGACTGTGACGAGGGGACATCCTCTGCGTCTGGAGGAAAGAAGGTTTGTACACAAACATAGAAGAGGATTCTTTACAGTAAGATCAGTGAGACTATGGAACTCTCTGCCTGAGGAGGTGGTGATGGTAAATTCACTAAAAGAGTTCAAGAGGGGCCTGGATGTATTTCTGGAGTGTAATATTACAGGTTATAGATACTAGAGAGGGGTTGTTGATCCAGGGAGTTATTCTGATTGCCTGATAGGAGTCAGGGAGGAATTTATTTCCCCCCTAAATTGAGGAAAATTGGCTTCTACCTCAGTGTTTTTTATTTAGTTTTTTGCCTTCTGGATCAATTTGCAGGATAACAGGCTGAATGAGATGGACAGCCCTATAAATCTCTTTTCAGCCCTATAAATGATGCTACATGTTACTATATGTGGAAAGGGAGGAAAAGCAGATGGCAGAAGAAGGGCTCCCACCTATAGGGTGGAAGAGCGCTGGGGTTGGAGAAGTGGGTATGCCAGAGCTGATTACCGTATTTAACACTTATAAAATGTACCTAGGTTCTAGAGGAAGAGATTAAGAAAAATAAAAAGTTTCATTAGACCTCAGATCAGACCACCAATCTGACACCCAATGTTAATCAGACCTCAGCTCTAAGCCCTAAGCAGACCCCCAATGTTAATAAGACCCTGAATCAGACCTCAGATCAGACCCCCAATATTAATAAGACCTCAGATCCGACCTTGAATCAGACCTCAGATAAGACCCTCAATCAGACCCCAATGTGAATGACCCCCAATATGACCTCAGATCAGAGCCCCAATATGAATAAGACCCCGTCATTCAAACCTCAGATTAGACTCCCAATTTGAATGACCTCAAGACATTAGATAAGAGCCCTAATATGAATATAACTGCAACATTCAGACTCAGATCAGACCCCATGCTCAGAGCAAATAAAATTGAAAATGTACTTCCCTCTCCTGCTCTGGTCGCCACTGCCGCTCCAAGGATTCAGCTCCTGCTCTTTTGGCTCTTCCTGCTGCGCTGTGCTGTGACCCGACGCCCCTAGTGTGAGGTCACAGAACACGCTGACGTCCTCACGAGGATCAGAAAGCAGTGAGTATAGAGCCCGGGGAGCTCCTCACTATATGTCATGAATATGGGATTGATGGGGTCCTGATGATCGGCCATCAATACTAAATCTTGGAGAACCTCTTTAAGGTAACCCAACAAGGTTGGACACATTGCCCAAGTTTGACCTTTGTAAGTAAGTAGGTTTTGTAGGTTTTAAATATTTTATCTTGAAAACAGTTGCAGTTGCTCTCTGAAGATGAAGATACTGTAAATATTCAGTGCACATAATTAAAGAACGTAGAAAAAGTTGTTCAGATGTTTGAATTCCACATACACATGTGCAATATAAACACACACATTATGTATATGCATATAAAATGTCACCTATGAATGCCCAGCTGCTACACTATTACACAAAGAACACAGGGACAAAGGAAAAACACATAAAAGCACTAATTGCTTGGGGTCATAGCTCTTTAGAAAAAGAGGTACATAATGAAATAATAATGAATCCTCGGTGAGGAAAATTAAATCTAAGATTCATGTTTATGTTCACAGAATACACAAGGCATTTCAAACGATCCAATGGGTCATAAGTGACAACTCACAAACCCTATCCTAATATAAAAAAGACAAATCGCATAATAACAAGCAAAAATATTACAGTTCTTATGTGCTCTCAAAGTGCTTAAAGAATTGTAAATGTGGAATACATTTGGAGAACATGCAGCAGTCCATAGCAGAACATCACAAGACTTTACGATTTGTAATGTAAGTTTTGTGAAAAATTGTTTATGAATTTTTTCATCTTCATTTTCTTCTGTTTACCAGTATACCATGCAGACTTAAACAGCAATAACAAGTATGCATTCCAAGAGTATCACTGCTGCCATACAGTTTATTACAAGTAGCATGTAATGTGTACTCTGGGTCATGAAATCCACTAAGAACAATAATTATCCTCTACATCAGTGTCCCTAACCATTTGTAGCTTGAGATCCACATTCAAGTATATCAGGCAGGGCTACATTTAGGAATATTAAAATGTGCAGTCGAGCCATGATAAACAAGTTTTATAAACTAAGGGTGCAAACATGAACACACCATTAAAGAGGATCTTTCACGGGTACGGACATATTATTTTATAATTAGTGGATTCTGTGGGGCATATTACAGCGCTTACTATTTTTTGTATGCGCTGCTCCATTTGCCTGCTGTGCCCCCGTTCACTTTTCCCGCCTGGTATGTAAATCCATACCATCAGTATAGGGAGGAGACGGCCCTGTTTCTCAATGGGCGTCTCCTTCTCCCTGGCTGTGAGCTGTCCAATCACAGCGGAGAGCGTCACAGACAGGGAGAAGGTGAGCTTTTAAAAAACAAATACAATGAATTCATTGATCATTTGACTCCCCATGTAGCAACTAGTCTTAATTAAAAATACCATACTGTTTGTATACATACAGTGCCTTGAAAAAGTATTCATAACCCTTGAATTTTTCCAAATTTTTTCATGTTACACCCACAAACCTAATCTGTAGGATAGCAGTGCTGTATATGTACGCTGCTGCGGGACATGACTTAAGACCCAGCTCAATCAGCGGCAGGGGCCTGGCTGTTCCTGATGGCCGAGCCCCTGCTGTATATGCCGGCATCAGTGAATACACTGATGCCAGCCTAATAACCTTGTATGCTGTGGTCAACGCTGACCGCGGCATGCGTGGGGTTTGCGGAGGGTATGGGCGTGACTCATAGGCAGGCTGTCAGTGTATTACACTGACAGTCAATGCATTACAAAACAGGATGTACCAACCGGATTCCCAAAAAGTTGGGACACTAAACAAATCGTGAATAAAAACTGAATGCAATGATGTGGAGATGGCAAATGTCAATATTTTATTTGTAATAGAACGTAGATGACAGATCAAACGTTTAATCCGAGTAAATGTTTAATCCATTTTAAAGGAAAAATACGTTGATTCAAATTTTCACGGTGTCAACAAATGCCAAAAAAGTTGGGACAAGTAGAAATAAGAGGCTGGAAAAAGTAAATTTGAGCATAACGAAGAGCTGAAAGACCAATTAACACTAATTAGGTCAATTGGCAACATGATTGGGTATAAAAAGAGCTTCTCAGAGTGGCAGTGTCTCTCAGAAGCCAAGATGGGTAGAGGATCACCAATTCCCACAATGTTGCGCAGAAAGATAGTGGAGCAATATCAGAAAGGTGTTACCCAGCGAAAAATTTCAAAGACTTTGCATCTATCATCATCAACTGTGCATAACATCATTCAAAGATTCAGAGAATCTGGAACATTCTCTGTGCGTAAGGGTCAAGGCCGTAAAACCATACTGGATGCCCGTGATCTCCGGGCCCTTAAACGACACTGCACCACAAACAGGAATGCTACTGTAAAGGAAATCACAGAATGGGCTCAGGAATACTTCCAGAAACCATTGTCAGTGAACACAATCCACCGTGCCATCCGCCGTTGCCAGCTGAAACTCTACAGTGCAAAAAAGAAGCCATTTCTAAGCAAGATCCACAAGCTCAGGCGTTTTCACTGGGCCAGGGATCATTTAAAATGGAGTGTGGCAAAATGGAAGACTGCTCTGTGGTCAGACGAGTCACGATTCGAAGTTCTTTTTGGAAATCTGGGACGCCATGTCATCCGGACCAAAGAGGACAAGGACAACCCAAGTTGTTATCAACGCTCAGTTCAGAAGCCTGCATCCCTGATGGTATGGGGTTGCATGAGTGCGTGTGGCATGGGCAGCTTGCATGTCTGGAAAGGCACCATCAATGCAGAAAAATATATTCAGGTTCTAGAACAACATATGCTCCCATCCAGACGTCATCTCTTTCAGGGAAGACCCTGCATTTTTCAACAAGATAATGCCAGACCACATTCTGCATCAATCACAACATCATGGCTGCGTAGGAGAAGGATCCGGGTACTCAAATGGCCAGTCTGCAGTCCAGATCTTTCACCTATAGAGAACATTTGGTGCATCATAAAGAGGAAGGTGCAACAAAGAAGGCCCAAGATGATTGAACAGTTAGAGGCCTGTATTAGACAAGAATGGGAGAGCATTCCTATTTCTAAACTTGAGAAACTGGTCTCCTTGGTCCCCAGACGTCTGTTGAGTGTTGTAAGAAGAAGGGGAGATGCCACACAGTGGTGAAAATGTCCTTGTCCCAACTTTTTGGGGATTTGTTGACACCATGAAATTCTGATTCAACATATTTTTCCCTTAAAATGGTACATTTTCTCAGTTTAAACTTTTTTTCCGTGATTTATGTTCTATTCTGAATAAAATATTAGAAGTTGGCACCTCCACATCATTGCATTCAGTTTTTATTCACGATTTGTATAGTGTCCCAACTTTTTTGGAATCCGGTTTATATGAGAATGCATTGTAGAGGGGATCAGAGCCCCAAAAGTAAAAGTCCCATGGTGGGACAAAAATCAAAAGTAAAATAAGCGTATTTCATAATAAAAAATAAAAAAATACGTTTCAAGTAAAAAAAAATTGCCCTTTCCCATAATAAAGACATATAAAATTGTCAAAAATAGAAAAAAATTGAAAAACATACATATTAGGTATCACTAAGCCCGTAACAACCGGCTCTATAAAAGTATCACATAATCCACCCCACGAACGCTGTAAAAAAAAAAAAAACTGTCATCTTGCCTCACAAAAAGGATGGTTTCTATTATGTAAGTGACTTCTTAACTGAACTGGTCTTTAAAAAAGTGAGTTTTTGAAATGTTAGGCCCCTTTCAGATGAACAAGTTTTCCACGCGGGTGCATTGCGTGATGCGAACGCATTGCGCCAGCACTGAATCCGGACCCATTCATTTTAATGGGTCTGTGTACATGAGCATTGTTTTTCACGCGTCACTTGTGCGTTGCGTGAAAATCGCAGCATGTTTTTCACAGATGGTTGCTAAGAGATGTTGTTTGTAAACCTTCTTTTTTTATCACGTGCGTGCAAAATGCATTAAATCGCATTACACCCGTGCGATAAAAACTAAACTGAACGCGATTGCATACAAAACTGAATGAACTTGCTTGCAAAATTGCGCATTTTTTACTGAACGAATCCGCAACGCATCTGGACCTAATCCGCTCACGCTCGTCTGCAAGGAGCCTTTAAGAATTGTTTTTAAAGTTCTAAGCCTTCTAACATCCTAAAATAATAAAATGTAATTTACTAAATGATGAAAACATAAAGTAGGCATATGGGAAATGTAAAGTAATAACTATAATACTTTAATACTAAAACATATTAAATCAAATTTATCACTAACATGAAGTACAATGTGTCACGAGAAAATATTCTCAAAATGGCTTGGATAAAAAAAAGCATTCTAGAGGTTTCATCACATACAATGACACACGTTTTTCATTTGGGCCAAAAAATTAAACTTGGGTCTCATCTGACTAGAGCACCTAAATTGAATAGTTGTTATGACAACACCTTCATTGCTCCTAGTGGCTCATTTGCATATATCAAGACTCAATTTTTCTAAGCAATGCAGGCACATATAAAGATGGGACAAACACAGATGCCTTCAGCTGCCAAGCGCACATGTAACAGGACAGCCAGTTTCATAGGTGCAAATCTGCTGACAGATGCCCTTTAATTCTTAAAGAATATGTCCACCATTGTCACCATCTAAATGTAAAAATAAATTATTATTAATTTATTAAAAAATAACAGCCCATATTTTGTTGCTACAGCTCTTATGCAGACTACTGTGTCTATTTCATTGCAGGCTAGAAAGCAAACTGTGTGCAGTCTGATCCTGCATTCCTATTACTACTACTTTCTTTAGGCCTCTTTCACACTTGCGTTGTCCGGATCCGGCGTGTACTTCACTTGCCGGAATTACACGCCGGATCCGGAAAAACGCAAGTGAACAGAAAACATTTGAAGACAGAGCCGTCTTCAAAATGCTTTCAGTGTTACTATGGCAGCCAGGACGCTATTAAAGTCCTGGTTGCCATAGTAGTAGTGGGGAGCGGGGGAGCGGCATACTTACAGTCCGTGCGGCTCCCGGGGTGCTCCAGAATGACGTCAGAGCGCCCCATGCGCATGGATGACGTGCCATGCGATCACGTCATCCATGCGCGTGGGGCGCCCTGACGTCACTCTGGAGCGCCCCGGGAGCCGCACGGACGGTAAGTATGCTGCTCCCCACTACTCTTTACCATGGCTGCCAGGACTTTAGCGTCCCGACAGCCATGGTAACCATTCAGAAAAAGCTAAACGTCGGATCCGGCAATGCGCCGAAACGACGTTTAGCTTAAGGCCGGATCCGGATCAATGCCTTTCAATGGGCATTGATTCCGGATCCGGCCTTGCGGCAAGTCTTCAGGATTTTTGGCCGGAGCAAAAAGCGCAGCATGCTGCGGTATTTTCTCCGGCTATAAAATTTTCCGGTCTGGAACTGAAGACATCCTGATGCATCCTGAACGGATTTCACTCCATTCAGAATGCATGGGGATAAAACTGATCAGGATTCTTCCGGCATAGAGCCCCGACGACGGAACTCTATGCCGGAAGACAAGAACGCAAGTGTGAAAGAGCCCTTACTTATACTTCTCTACTTTTTTTTTTTTACGAAAACATGACAGTTATACTTTAAACATGAAAATGAACAAATAAATGTTTACTAATGAGAGCAAATTAAGCAACTATTCTGATAGTGATTGCCTCAGTTATGATTTTGACTCTAAAACCAAGCCACATTTTTTTTTAATAATGTGTGTATGTGTGTTTCTTTTTCTCAGGGCAGGGTTAGAAATGAAAGAAGCCATCTTAATTGTTGC
The DNA here is from genome assembly GCF_014858855.1 of Bufo gargarizans. NCBI lineage: Eukaryota > Metazoa > Chordata > Amphibia > Anura > Bufonidae > Bufo > Bufo gargarizans. The sequence continues at coordinate 340,624,493 of NC_058084.1, read as the reverse complement.
AGTGTTTTTCTGAAACTGACATGAGCAGGAGCAGTGACCGAGGCCAGCTCACTGACAATATCATTGCAAAACCCTCCTGGCAGTTTTAGGACAAACTCTCTTGATACCCAAGGCAGGAGTTTCAGAATGTGCCTCCTCCTTTGATCTCGAGGTTTAGAATAATAGCTGTTGGTTAAGCATTTATTTTATTGAACTAAAGGGAAACACTCTTGAGGGTGTTGCGTAAGGGTTTTCTCAGTTATTTTTTGAAGAGAAAAACTATAAAATACAGAGAAAAAGTATACTTTTGTATGAGAGAAAGTATAAAATACAGATAGATACTACTTCCACTCTTTTTAGAATCCACTCCTGGTTTTAGTCTCAAAGTTTGCACAGTAAAACATAATCAAAACGTGTGACAGCACCCATAGAGCATGGAAACTACTGTACACGGAGACAGTATCCAACTAGTTGTACAAAATCATTTTACGAAAGAGAATTTCTCATATTCAATATTAAATTGTGCTATAATAAAGTGTTCCTGCAAAACTTTATAATGCCAGCTGCCAATATCCCACTTATAACTGTATTACAGTGTATAATGAACTTACAGTCATGTGAAAAAATTAGGACACCCTTTGAAAGCATGTGGTTTTTTGTAACATTTTTAATAAAAGGTTATTTCATCTCCGTTTCAACAATACAGAGAGATTAAAGTAATCCGACTAAACAAAGAAAACTGAAGAAAAGTCTTTTCAAGATCTTCTGTAAATGTCATTCTACAAAAATGCCTATTCTAACTGAGGAAAAAGATAGGACACCCTTGCCCCTAATAGCGAGTGTTACCTCCTTTGGCTGAAATAACTGCAGTGAGACGGTTCTTGTAGCCATCTACCAGTCTTCGACATCGGTCTGAGGAAATTTTACCCCACTCCTCAATGCAGAACTTTTTCAGCTGTGAGATGTTTGAGGGGTTTCTTGCACGTACAGCCCTTTTCAAGTCACCCCACAGCATCTCAATGGGATTCAAATCTGGACTTTGACTTGGCCATTCCAGGACTCTCCATTTCTTCTTTTTCAGCCAATCTTTGGTTGATTTACTAGTATGTTTTGGGTCATTGTCATGTTGCATGGTCCAGTTCCGCTTCAGCTTTAATTTTCTAACTGATGGTCTCACATGTTCTTCAAGCACCTTCTGATACACAGTAGAATTCATCGTGGATTCTATGATGGTGAGCTGACCAGGTCCTGCTGCAGCAAAGCAGCCCCAAACCATGACACTTCCACCTCCATGCTTCACAGTTGGTATGAGGTTCTTTTCTTGGAATGCTGTGTTTGGTTTACGCCAAACATGTCCTCTGCTGTTGTGTCCAAATAATTCAATTTTGGACTCATCTGTCCAAAGAACATTATTCCAGAAGTCCTGGTCTTTGTCAACTTTATCTCTGGCAAATGTCAGTCTGGCCTCGATGTTTCTCTTGGAAAGCAAAGGTTTCCTCCTTGCACACCTCCCATGCAAGTTAAACTTGTACAGTCTCTTTCTGATTGTAGAGGCATGTACTTCTACATCAACAGTAGCCAGAGCCTGCTGTAGTTCTCGAGATGACACTTTAGGGTTTTTGGAGACCTCTTTTAGCATCTTGCGGTCTGCTCTTGGGGTGAACTTGCTGGGGCGACCAGTTCTGGGCATGTTGGCAGTTGTTTTGAAAGCCCTCCACTTGTAGACTATCTTCCGGACAGTGGAATGGCTGATTTCAAAATCTTTTGAGATCTTTTTAAATCCCTTCCCAGACTCATAGGCTGCTACAATCTTTTTTCTGAAGTCCTCTGACAGCTCTTTTGCTCTCACCATGGTGCTCACTCTCACTTCAACAGTCAGGAGCACACCAAACTAAATGTCTGAGGTTTAAATAGGGCAAGCCTCATTCAACATGCAGAGTAACGATCTACTAATTATGTGCACCTGGTGTGATATACCTGTGTGAGATCTGAGCCAATTTAAGAGGGAATACATGTGAGGGTGTCCTATCTTTTTCCTCAGTTAGAATAGGCATTTTTGTAGAATGACATTTACAGAAGATCTTGAAAAGACTTTTCTTCAGTTTTCTTTGTTTAGTTGGATTACTTTAATCTCTCTGTATTGTTGAAACGGAGATGAAATAACCTTTTATTAAAAATGTTACAAAAAACCACATGCTTTCAAAGGGTGTCCTAATTTTTTCACATGACTGTATGAATAGACTATCTGTTTATAATGCACTGTTGTAAGATACTATATGTCTCCTTTTCCTTAACCACTTTACATCAGGGTCATTTGCCCCCTTCCTGACCAGGACTAATTTAGCAAATCTGACATATGTCACTTTATGTGGTAATAGCTTTGGTAGGCTTTTACCTATCCAAGCCATTCAGATATTGTTTTCTTGTGACATATTGTACTTCATGATAGTCATCAATTTGAGTCAATATATTTCACCTTTTATGTATTAAAAAAATCCCAAATTTACCAAAAATACCCTGAGGCCTCATGCACACGGACGTTTTTTTTCACGGTCCGCAAAACGGGGTTCCGTTGGTCCGTGATCCGTGACCGTTTTTCCGTCCGTGGGTCTTCCTTGATTTTTGGAGGATCCACGGACATGAAAAAAAAGTCATTTTGGTGTCCGCCTGGCCGTGCGGAGCCAAACGGATCCGTCCTGAATTACAATGCAAGTCAATGGGGACGGATCCGTTTGATGTTGACACAATATGGTGCCATTTCAAACGGATCCGTCCCCATTGACTTTCAATGTAAAGTCTGGAGTTCTGTTATACCATCGGATTGGAGTTTTCTCCAATCCGATGGTATATTTTAACTTGTAGCGTCCCCATCACCATGGGAACGCCTCTATGTTAGAATATACTGTCGGATATGAGCTACATCGTGAAACTCATTTCCGACAGTATATTCTAACACAGAGGCGTTCCCATGGTGATGGAGATGCTTCAGGTTAGAATATACAAAAAAACTGTGTACATGACTGCCCCCTGTTTTTAACTCATTGGTGGCCAGTGGGCCCCCCCTCCCCTGTTGTTAACTCCTTGGTGGCCAGTGTGCGCACCCCCCTCCCTCCCTCCCTCCATTGTTTTAATACATTGGGGCCAGTGTGCGTGCGCCCCCCAACCCCCCCTCCCTCCCTCTCTTGTTTTAATACATTGGGGCCAGTGTGCGCGCGCCCCCCCAACCCCCCTCCCTCCCTCTATTGTTTTAATACATTGGGGCCAGTGTGCGCGCGCCCCCCCAACCCCCCCTCCCTCCCTCTATTGTTTTAATACATTGGGGCCAGTGTGCGCACCCCCCCACCCCCCTCCCTCCCCCCATTGTAATCATCATCGGTGGCAGCGGAGTAGAAGATTTTCATACTTACCTGGCTGCTGGCTGCTGCGATGTCTGCGTCCGGCCGGGAGCTCCTCCTACTGGTAAGTGACAGCAATGCGCCGCACAGACCTGTCACTTACCAGTAGGAGGAGCTCCCGGCCGGACGCAGACATCGCAGCAGCCAGCAGCCAGGTAAGTATGAAAATCTTCTACTCCGCTGCCACCGATGATGATTACAATAGAGGGAGGGAGGGGGGGGGGTTGGGGGGGGTGCGCACACTGGCCCCAATGTATTAAAACAATAGAGGGAGGGAGGGGGGGTTGGGGGGGCGCGCGCACACTGGCCCCAATGTATTAAAACAATAGAGGGAGGGAGGGGGGGTTGGGGGGCGCGCGCACACTGGCCCCAATGTATTAAAACAATAGAGGGAGGGAGGGAGGGGGGTGCGCACACTGTGCCACCAACAGTTAACAACAGGGGAGGGGGGGGGCCGCACAATGATATTCAAACTGGGGAGGGGGGGGGTCTGCCCCCTGCTGCCTGGCAGCCCTGATCTCTTACAGGGGGATATGATGGGGTTAATTGTACTATCATATCCCCCTGTAAGAGATCGGGTGCTGCCAGGCAGCAGGGGGCAGTCTTGTACACAGTTTGTAGTGTATTCTAACTAGAAGCGTCCCATCACCATGGGAACGCCTCTGTGTTAGAATATACTGTCGGATCTGAGTTTTCACGAAGTGAAAACTCAGCTCTGAAAAAGCTTTTATGCAGACGGATCTTCGGATCCGTCTGTATGAAACTAACCTACGGCCACGGATCACGGACACGGATGCCAATCTTGTGTGCATCCGTGTTCTTTCACGGACCCATTGACTTGAATGGGTCCGTGAACCGTTGGCCGTGAAAAAAATAGGACAGGTCATATTTTTTTCACGGCCAGGAAACACGGCTCACGGATGCGGCTGCCAAACGGTGCATTTTCCGATTTTTCCACGGACCCATTGAAAGTCAATGGGTCCGTGAAAAAAAACGGAAAACGGCACAACGGCCACGGATGCACACAACGGTCGTGTGCATGAGGCCTGATTCTGCGGTTTACAGAAACACTCCACATGTGGTCGTAAACTGATGTAAGGGTGCATGGCAGGGCGCAGAGGAAAAGGAACGCCATATGGTTTTTGGAAGGCAGATTTTGCTGAACTGGTTTTTAGATGCCATGTCTCATTTGAAGCCCCCCTGATGCACCCTTACAGTAGAAACTCCCAAAAGTGACCCCATTTTGGAAAATAGGGGATAGGATGCCAGTTTTATTGGTCCTATTTTGGGGTATATATGATTTTTAATTGCTCTATATTACGTTTTTATGTGAGGCAAGGTAACCGAAAATGTCTGTTTTGGCACTGTTTTTATTTTTTACAACATTTATCTGATATGCTATTTTTATAGAGCAGATTGTTACTGACGCAATGATATCAAATATATCTACTTTCTTTGTTTGTTTCAGTTTTACATAATAAAGCATTTTTGAAAAAAAAAAATGTTTTTGTGTCTCCATTTTCTGAACACCATATTTTCATTTTTCTGCAGAGGCTCATTTTTTGCAGGAAGAGTTGACATTTTTATTGGTACCATTTTTGGGTACATATGATTTATTGATCATTCATTATTACATTTTATGTGGCAAGGTGACCAAAAAATTGGTTGTTTTAGGACAGTTTTTATTTACTTATTTTTGTAGCGTTCACCTAAGGGCAGATCGTTAAAGGGTTTCTACCACTTCGGTGTCACATATTTAGCTGTCAGACACTAACGATCCGCTAGTGTCTGCTCTGCCCAACCATCCTAATATAATTGCTTTTGGGGCAGCCGTTTTCCAAAAAAAGAACTTTTATTAATATGCTAATGAGCCTCTAGGTGCTATGGGGGCGTCATTAGCACCTAGAGGCTCCGTCTACCTTCAGAAACTGCCGCCGCCCAGCGCGTCCCTCCAGCCCGCCCATCTCCTCCTGAATGCGATCCTCCTTGTGAGCGCCTGTATTCGGCGCATGCGCAGTGAATGTCTGACAGCTTCCCTGCTCAGACATCTCCACTGCGCCTGTTCCTCGGAACACTATGGCGTCATCGCGCAGGCGCAGTGGAGATGTCTGAGCAAGGAAGCGGTCAGACATTCACTGCGCATGCGCAGAATACATACGCTCACAAGGAGGATCGCATTCAGGAGGAGATGGGCGGGCTGGAGGGACGCGCTCGGCGGCGGCAGTTTCTGAAGGTAGACGGAGCCTCTAGGTGCTAATGGCGCCCCCATAGCACCTAGAGGCTCATTAGCATATTAATAAAAGTTCTTTTTTTAGCAAAACGGCTGCCCCAAAAGCAATTATATTAGGATGGTTGGGCAGAGCAGACACTAGCGGATCGCTAGTGTCTGACAGCTAAATATGTGACACCGAAGTGGTAGAAACCCTTTAAGGACGTGTCGATACCTAATATGTATACTTTTTCTTATTTATTAAAGTTTTACACAATAATAGCATTTTTGAAACAAAAAAAAAAATGTGTTAGTGTCTCCATAGTCTGAGAGCTATAGCTTTTAAATTTTTTAACCGATTGTCTTAATTAGGCTACATGCACATGACCATATGTGTTTTGCGGATAACGGATGACATCCATATGCCATGCTTTTTTTTTTTTGCGGATTCATTGTAACAATGCCTAAAACGGACAAGAATAGGGCATGTTATATTTTTTTTTGCGGGGCTATGGAACAGACATATGGATGCGGATAGTACACGGTGTGGTGTCCACATTTTATGCGGAACCATTGAAAATAATGGGTCCGCATGGATCGGTCACGGAAACAAACTACGTTTGTTTGCATAAGGCCTTAGGGTCTCATTTTTTGTGGGATGGGGTGACTGTTTGATTGCTACCATTTTGGGGGAAATAAGCCTTTTTGATCACTTGGTGTTGTACTTTATGTGATGTTAGGTGACAAAAAATGGCTTTTTTGGCACAGTATTTTTTTTTTACGGTGTTTACCCGAGGGCATCATGTCCTATTTTTATAGAGCTAGTTGTTACGGTCACGGCGATACCTAATATGTATACTTATTTTTTTTTATTTTTTTCACTTTAATGCAATAATAGCATTTTTTAAACCAAAAAATGATGTTTTAATGTGTCCATGTTCTGAGAGCTATATTTTTTTTATTTTTTGAGCGATTTTCTTATGTAGGGGCTAATTTTTTGCGGGATGAGGTGACGGTTTTATTGGTACCATTTTGTGGGACATACGCCTTTTTGATCACTTGGTGTTGCACTTTTTGTGATGTAAGGCGACAAAAATGGCTTTTTTTGACAGTTTCTTTTTTTTTTTTATGGTGTTTATCCGACTGGGTGGATCATGTCATATGTTTTTAGAGCTGACCGTCACAGACGCAGCAATACCAAATATGTATATTTTCTTTCTTTATTTTCTTTCTTTTTTTTATTCCTTACTTGGGTATTTATTTATTTATTTTTTACATGTAAAACCTTTTTTTAATTTTTTTATTTTAACACTTCATTTTTTTTATTTATTTTTTCACTTCGCATCCGCCATAAGGTCATACAAGACCTTTGGGGGACATTTAACTTCACTTTTTTTTTCCACTATTGATTTCTCCTGTTACTGGGGCTGACATAGTAGCCCCAGTTACAGGGGAAATACACCCCCCCCCCCCAGATAGACTGTACAGCAATATACAACGCTGTACAGCCTTAGTGCAAGGCTGATCAAGGTCTGTAGAAGACCCGACAGCTCCTGCACTCTCCTGGCCCCGGCGGTCACATGACCGCCAAGCAGGGACAGGAAGCGCATATCGTGTATACAGCGATCTAGAAGACAGGGACATCTAGGAACTGTCCCTGCCTTCTCTCTGGGTTGCCCTGCTTTGCCTGACAGCGGGCAACCCGCTCTGCAGCTGCACGATTAGCGTGCAGCTACCATCTCTAAATGGACGTTCAGAAATATCCATTCAGAGATAGAGATCCACTTCCCGGACGTTTATAGTCAACGGGCAGACAGTAGGTGGTCAAACAGGTTCGTACCCATGTAACTGGCTGTGCTGAAGGCATCTGTGTTGGTCTCAAATTCATATGTGCTCACATTGCTGAATAAAATGAGGTTTTAATATATGCAAATGAGCCTCTAGGAGCAATGGAGGTGTTGCCATTACACCTAGAGGCTCCATTTTCTCTGCAACTGCCGCGCCCTCTGCACTTTGATTGACAGGGCCATGCGTGATGATGTTTACACTGCCATCTTTGACAAACATTACATGAAATGTCTCACTGTCGTGCAACACATGTGGCCATGTTGCCGAGCACTTACTAATCCACACTGCTGGTGGATGAAAATTAAAGGGGTTGGCCACTTTCTAGCAACTTGTGACCAATGTGCAGGTAAGATGATTATATGGCTCACACTAATATAGCTTTTGTTGATATTCTGTGCCATTTGCTATATTTTATAAGCCATGCCCCATTCAGTGGAGTACCTCTATAAGAGGTAGACCACACAGATGTTATGGGGTCCATGGAGGAAGGGGGGCTGCTGTCTTGGGAAGGCCCTTCCCCTAATTACACTTACATTGCTAACTGTGAGAAGAATGATTTGGAGAAGGACCTGCAATGATGTCATCAGATCATGTGATCAGAGTACAAACACAGAGCTCAGCAGTGGAGAGGAAAAAGTGGTGACAAGCAGTGGGATGTGAGGGGGAGGGGCTTATGTGCTGAGCCTGGAGGAGAGGTTAGTGGTGTCCTGGGATAGCACATAACATACTAATACTCGGAGTTGTAGTTTCATCCTACTGTATCCCTCCATGTAATATTCACTGATTACCTACAATAACAATCTGGACCTGCTGGAAGTTGTAGTTTTCTCCTCTTATAATATCGACTGATTCGGTGTAATAACAGTATGGTAATGCTGGGAGCTGTAGTTGTCTCCTCTTTTACTCCTCCATGTATTGCCCACTATTTTTCAGAAATAAGGCCTGTGTCAGGCTAGATGCACACGCCCGTATGTGTTTTGCGGACTGCAAATTGTGGATCCGCAAAAAACAGACTACGGCCTCTTTCACACGACAGTATGTCCATTTCAGTGTTTTGCGGTCCGTTTTTCACGGATCCGTTGTTCCGTTTTTTGCTTCCGTTGTGGTTCCGTTTCCGTTCCGTTGTTCCGTTCCGTTTTTCCGTATGGCAAATACAGTATACAGTAATTTCATATTAAAAATTGGGCTGGGCATAACATTTTCAATAGATGGTTCCGCAAAAAACGGAACGGATACGGAAGACATACGGATGCATTTCCGTATGCATTCCGTTTTTTTGCGGACCCATAGACTTTAATGGAGCCACGGAACGTGATTTGCGGCCAAATATAGGACATGTTCTATCTTTAAACGGAACGGAAAAACGGAAAAACGGAAACGGAATGCACACGGAGTACATTCCGTTTTTTTTGCGGAACCATTGAAATGAATGGTTCCGTATACGGACCGTATACGGACCGCAAAAAACGGCCCGCAAAACGGAAAAAAAAAACGGTCGTGTGAAAGAGGCCTACGTCTGTATGGCATCAGTTTTTTTTGCGGATCCATTGAAACAATGCCTATCCTTGTCCACAAAACGGACAAGAATAGGAAATGTTCTATCTTTTTTTGCGGGGCTACGGAATAGATTAACAGATGCGGACAGGACACGGAGTGCTTTCCCGCATCTTTTGCGGTCCCATTGAAGTGAATGGGTCCGCACCCGAGTTGCAAAAAATGCGTTTGTTTGCATGTAGCCTTAGGCCTCTTTCACACGGGCAAGTTTTCCGCGCGGGTGCAATGCGTGAGGTGAACGCATTGCACCCGCACTGAATCGGGACCCATTCATTTCTATGGGGCTGTGCACATGAGCAGTGATTTTCACATTTCACTTGTGCGTTGCGTGAAAATCACAGCATGCTCTATATTGTGTGTTTTTCATGCAACGCAGGTCCCATAGAAGTGAATAGGGCTGCGTGAAAATCGCAAGCATCTGCAAGCAAGTGCGGATGCGGTACCATTTTTACGCATGGTTGCTAAGGAGACGATCGGGATGGGGACCCGATCTTTATTATTTTCCCTTATAACATGGTTATAAGGGATAATAATAGCATTCTTAATGCAGAATGCTAAGTAAATTAGGGATTGAGGGTTTAAAAAATAAATAAATTTAACTCACCCCATCCACTTGGTCCCTTAGCGGATCTCCTCTTCTTTCTTCAGGACCTGGGTAAAGGACCTTTGATGACGTCACTGCGCTCATCACATGGTCCATCACATGACCCATCACGTGGTCCATCACCATAGTTATCAACCATGTGATAAGCGCAGTGACGTCATCAAAAGGTCCTTTTCCTCCTGGTCATCAAAGAAGAAGACAGAAGAGAAGCTGGGCTGCGCGAACAAGTGGATGAGGTGAGTTAAATTTTTATTTTATTTTTTTTAACCCCTCCATCCCTATTTTACTAAGCATTTTGTATTAAGCAAAAAATTGTTAAACCAGCACTCACCATCTAAAACCTAGTAGTTGAATAACTAAAATGTATTCGAATAAATGTTAAAATATCGATAGATAATCTAAAAAGTCGGTAGACATACAAATTCTAAAGACCACAAATACATATAATATAACAATGTAAAAAATATGAAATACAATCTATACAAAAATCTGTTGTGTGCACGTTACTGTTGATCGGTAAAAATTTGTATAAATAGTTGATGCAATATAGAATCCTGATTAAATCAATGAATGGGAGATAAATGGAGCCGTCAAAATATTCAATGTTCAAAGAATGTTCCAAATACCAAATATTCGAACGATATAGTATTCGCAATTGGTCTTGTTAAATTTTTGAATAGCAAACGACAGTCTTTTCAATTCAATCTTTTCGATTGTGAGACACTCGATTTACTTGCAAATGTTCGTAAAGTGGTACTCACTGTTTAGTTGCTTTGGTGTCTTTTACCAGAGGCGTCCCTCGTGGTCTGTAAAGACTTGCCTCCTTGTTGTTTCGAAATGTCTCGAATCTTTATGTAGCAGCCATGAAGTTTCGATTTTTTGCGGAAAAAGCTGGCGTCTTATGTGGTGCTCTGTCCAATATCTTGAATGGTTGTGTATCACGTGGTGTATAGAGGAGGTAGCAATCTAAACTTGAGTTTTCAAACTGAGGAAGAGGATAGAAGTCCTTGAAAGGCTTCTGGCGGAACCAGAGAATCACAACTACCCACCAATACCCTGTATCGACTGCAATATTTATGAGAAATTATAAGTAAACTCTCTATTCGATATTTGAAAACTCAAGTTTAGATTGCTAGCTCCTCTATACACCAAGTCATACACAACATAAGCTCCAGCCTTCAAGATATTGGACAGAGCGCCACGTGAGACGCCAGCTTTTTCCGCAAAAAATCGAAACTTCATGGCTGCTACATAAAGATTCGAGACATATAGAAACGACAAGGAGGGTAAGTCTTTACTGATAAAAGACTGTCGTTTGCTATTCAAACATTTAACAAGACCAATTGTGAATACTATATCGCTCGAATATTTGGTATTTGCAACATTCTTTGAACATTGAATATTTTGACGGCTCCATTTATCTTCCATTCATTGATTTAATCAGGATTCTATATTGCATCAACTATTTATACAAATATTTACCGATCAACAGTAACGTGCACACAACAGATTTTTTTATAGATTGTATTTTATATTTTTTACATTGTTATATTATATGTATTTGTGGTTTTTAGAATTTGTATGTCTACCGACTTTTTAGATTATCTATCGATATTTTAACATTTATTCGAATAAATTTTAGTTATTCAACTACTTGGTTTCAGATGTGTTTTAGATGGTGAGTGCTGGTTTAACAATTATTTGATTACTACTTTTAAGCTTTTACGTGACTGGTGAGCCACTTATAAACCAAGCACCCCTACCAATAGTATTTGAGTAAAGTGAGCCCCTATTACACTTCACATTTTGTATTAAGAATACCCGAACTTCTGTGAAGAATTCCGGGTTCGGGTTTAGGTACCAAACATGCAGATTTTTCTCACGCACGTGCAAAACGCATTAAAATGCTTTGCACTCGCGCTGAAAAATCACGCATTTTCCTGCGATGCACCTGCATCTTATCCGGCCCTCACGGGCGACGTCCATGTGAAAGAGGCCTTACACTGATGGCAGTAGTTCCACCAAGCTGTTCCAGCAGAGAACAACCTGCCGGAGGTTACAGGAATGCCCGCCAGCCCCATTGTACCAGGAGAGTTCCGGCAGGCTGTTCTCCGCTGAACCTACTGCCGGCAGTGTGAAACAGGCCTAAACGGGTCATTATAAGACTTGTAGTTCTCTTATCTCTATTAATATGTTCTGCAGCAGCTGAGGTGTGTATTAGGCTTTGATCAAATCTGCGCTAGTGACGTTCATTGTTTTGCTGTCGTAGGAGCACAAAGAACAAAGAAAATCACGGTAGTGCAGGATCTTGGGGGATCAATTTAGATTCTTGCTATGGAGTCCAATGACTTTTATGTACGCCCCTGGCTCCATTGTTAGACAATTTTTCTGTGCTGTCCACACAGAGGTCCTGTCCATAAAATGGCAGCTGAGGGAGGGTCATTTCACCAGATACAGAACTCAGCCTCTTCCATTGAAACACACTGCACCAGCACTAAACAACCTTGCAATTGCAGATGGCAGGTGCAGTGTGTTTGAACAGAGGCAGCAGGGGTTTTACCAAGACTGGCATGTGAAACGGCAGTCTTTAGTAAATGACCACCATTATTTCGTATTGAAAATCATCAAATACATTGAAATTGGCATACTCTTTACCCCAGAGCTGATTTCAATGCAACATATGTTTTAAAGGGGTTGTCTCTCTTCGGTAAGTGGCATTTATCATGTAGAGAAAGTTAATAAAAGCCACTTACTAATATATTATTATTATCCAAAAAGCACTAGACTATGTGCGCTCCCATGGGAGGCTGGCGCTTTTTCCTATAGTGTGCAAGCATGACCACCACTGATGGATTGCAGAGCGGTCTGTAACCATGGAAACAAGCAGTGTATACTGTGATGGAAAAATTAATCTGGCTAACAAATGAAGCAATATGGACAATCACCATACATTAGTAAGTGTCTTGTATTAACTTTCTCTACATGATAAATGCTACTGGCTGAAGTGAGACAACCCCTTTAAGATGGTGATTTTGTACATTCGAAGCAGAACTGGAATGATTAATAAGCATGCATTAATTAAATGAGAAGTTGATGTGATTGGAAGCACATTTATCATGTCCAGATCTATTTCCTGTGGTTTTGTGAGAAGACCTGCTATGCTCTACAGGCTACACCTTGTTAAGATACAATGCCATGATCTTTTAAATTCCATAAGGAAATGTTAAGTATATTAGCATTCTGTGTAAGTGGAAATGAAAGGATCTTGCAAGCCTTACGTGCTTCATTAAGCTACTTTACATATTTTCCATATAAATTGCAGTTGTTTTTTTTTTCAGCAGCCATTTGTTTATTAGCGCAAAATGTGACATATTTACCTAGTATAATTGCATTGTGGAGAAACATAAAAGTTAATACACACATAAATAACTGAAATGTTTACGCATGAAAGAAGTGTTTTGTATAGTGTAATAGTGTTAGTGTGAAATAATCATTTGTCTAGGACAAATTTCCCCTGATTAACTTAGAGAAAAACATCAGCTCTGATTCCACTTGACACATAGCTATTATTTTCCTGGCAAATGTTCTGCATCAAAGATAAGGTTTTGAAACTGTTATGTGTAAATTCAATTTATCAGTTGAATTATACTTGCATTATACTTTATGCCATAGATCTGTTCCATTCCTTGAGCCATATGTTAGTCAGTAGACTGAGGTCTGGTATGTGGTAGATCATGTTGGTAAATCAATGAATAAGTATAAAGAATATTTAGTTACTAAAAACTAAATCCTGGGGGGAGGATTTCTGACCCCTAGGATCTCAAGATCAGTAGAATAAGAAGTGTTGATTGCTAGAACATTGTGGTGCCTTCAATTATTATCCAAGAACAATTACTTATCTGTAGTGTTGAGCGCGAATATTCGAAAAGCTAATATCTATCGCGAATATCAGCACTTCGAAATTTCGGGAATATTTAGAATATAGTGCTATATATTCGTAATGACGAATATTATTATTATTTTTTTTTTTAACACAGTACACATCAGGTGATCATCCCTCTCTTCTAGCTTGTGGGCCAGTGAGAAGGCTTTGTCACAGCTTAGCAACATCTCTAGCAACCAATAGAAAAGTTGCCTACACTTACTATATAAGAACCTCCCCAGCAGCTATTTTCTAAAGTTTACTGCAGTTATGAAAGAGACAGCAGTGTCATTGCTGTGCTCTGTGCTTTGTTGTATTACATTAGATAGTTAACTTATATATATAACTCGGATAGTTAGGGGGAGATAGTCAGTGTAGGTTAGATTGATCTATAGTGTAGCTGATAGGTTCTGCTGTCCATACATACATGCTACAGACAAAGTGCCGTGATGTCACAAGTTGCACATATTGTGAAAAAATATGCACATCATTAATTGACAAAAATTATTCTATTCTAATGTTCTGCCGTGCCAACCATTTTCTCCAGTCTCAGGACACTTATACCAGCTTGAAAAATGTAACATAAGTGACCCACGCCGGTATTTTGCACACATTACACTAATAATACATTGCCAATTTTTTCGCAATCAAGAATATACTCTCAAATTCGCGAATATATGACTAATATTCTACAAAATATTCGCAAAATATTTAAAATTTGAAAATTGCCCCTGCCGCTCATCACAAATTATCTGTACCTGCAAATGTTCCTGTTATTGCAGCTCAGTTGACTTAATGAGGACCTGTCACCACAGGAGAAGCCAAGCAGATTTATATATAGTTTTATGGGGAAAATATACTGTAAAACCTGTAATTTATACAGTTATATCTTTGCTTTTTCCACTTCCTGTGAATACCCATCTGTACAAGAGGGAGTAGTTATCAGTGACTAACAGCTATCTCTTATGCACACTTATGCATACAGTGCTATCAATAACTGATAACCAATCCCTCCTGTATTGATAGGTATTTACAGAAGGTAGAAAATGCATAGATATAAATGTATAAATCACAGGTTTTACAGAATCTTTTCCCACAAACTATATTATTAATCTGCTCAGCTTCTCCTGCTCTATAACATGGTGCTTTCAGAACTTGCTAATTTCCTTTCTCTTTGAAATATGCTTTGAATCCATCTATGATGGGAGCAGCTCACTGAAGGATCATATTACACATGTCAGTACCAGTCTATGGAGAGGGTAGGGGGATGAGTTAGCAAGAGCGGAGTGAGATATAAGAGACTAGAACAGACAAAGTGACGGCTCCAGCTAATTAAAAAGTCTGACTTTCTAACTGATGACCTAGCCTTATTAATATCTGATCAGTGGGAGTATGGCACCTGGGACCCCCACTGATCCGCTGTCTGAGAAGGCACCAGCGCTTCTGTGAATGATGCGGTCTTCTCTCTGATTATCCTAGGTCAGAGGATAGGTCAACAGTAAAAAAAAATCTTGGAAAACCCTTTAAATATCTTGGCTCAAGTGTTTTATTCACAACCATACAGGTTAGTACTTCTCTGTAGTGTCATCCATGATCTTGGGGTTGTGTCTGAATGAGTAAGAGAAGGTTAGGAAGCAGATTATCCTCTACTTTATGAGTGCAGTGGATCGGGGATAGTCTTCACCCACTAAATGTAAGAGAACAGAAAACTATACACTTACCATGCACAGATGAAAAAAAATGGCAGATATCTGTCATATAGTGGTCAGAAATAGTGTCATTCCTCACACACCATACTATTTATAAATGCAGAGTTTGTTGGAAGGCTAAGGTCAGGTATTCGTTAACACTAAAATTGTCTTGGCAAAGTAACCTTGACAGAAGTTCCGTTGTAATGTATAATAGAACTCAGAAGCAAAGAAGCTGATCGTGGTGCATATCAGGGTCATTGCTAACTTATCAGTAGAATTTCTCAGAATGTAAACATTTTTGTAGGTTTTATTCATATCTGCAAAATAACAGTTTCCATTGTGGGCCCTTGGATCTTAGAGGGATCCAACTGTCAGACATCCTGTGATGAAGCTAGAATTGTGAAGCCAGTAGGGAGGAAACAAAGGGTACATTTTAATGTGTTATCAACTTTTGGGCTTGTTCAAGTCAATACATGTGGGCTTATTTTAAAGTAAATAAGACAATTAAATTTGTTGAATATTATCAAAAAGTGCTGTGCAAAATGTATTTATCCTTAAACTCCCAGTGCATATTTGCGTGGATCCAGAAACTTAGAATGTATGAACCCAGGGTGTTTCGAAGAGCACAGGGGGAAGATGTGGTGTAGTGTTGATACACACGCAGTTTGCCAAACATTGTGTTCCAGCAGGGGGCTAGATAGGGAAGGTGACCACTTACACAAAGCTATAGGAATATATACTAATTGCATTACTGAACAGACTGAGGAGACCATTTGACATCCACATTACTCCACATCCACACACATGCCAAAGGAGTGGTGAGAACTTTTGTAACCCTGTAATTTTTTTTTTTTATACAAAGAGCTCAAGGGAATTGATTTTATTTTTATTTCTGGACTATAAGAACAGTATTTCCCATTGTAGCCCATGGTAAATTCTAATTCTGCCTCTACCTACATTGTATCAAATACACAATAAGCTTCAATCAAATCCAGTCTTTCATATTTATACCTTCACAAATTGTGATTGGTACTTTTTTCAGAGTGTGGAACCTGCATCAAATCTATTTAAAAATATTGGACAAGCTCCCCAATTGCCTAAAATAAAAAAAATGAATACTCCTTCTACACACCTTGACATCACCTACACTGTGGCGTGCACAGTGACATGCAGGTGTATGGCTTGTGACTGCTGAAGCCAATCACTGTCCTCATCAGTAGATCACTGCAATTTGTAAAGAAGCAGCAGAGCAACTGGCCCAGCGATGTAGAGAACGTTGCTGATGAAATGGATGAGTTTTACATGATTTTTTAATTGTAGGCAATTGTATGATTGTCTAAGGTTTTTAATTATCTTGGACAACCCCTTTAACCAGCCATATTGTCCTATAACAATAATTGTAATCAGACAATTCCTCTACAATGATGGTAACTGCAAAGCTTCTGTACAAATTGGGTGTCCTGTGCTGTCCTCTGAAAATGTATAGAACTGTGCAAAACACTTAGGTGTGGGAAAAGTGCAACAAAGTGGGAATACTTTTAAAAATGGAAGTGTTAATAGTTTTTTTTATCAATTAACAAATGCAAATTGTATGAACAAAAGACAAATGCAAATCAAATCAATATTTGCTGGGAACTCCTTTTGCCCTCAAAACAGTATCAGTTCTTCTAGGATCCCGGCGAGAAGGTTATTCCAAACATCTTGGAGAACTAACCACAGATCTTCTGTGGATGAAGGCTTGCTCAAATCCTTTTATCTATTCATGTAATACCAGACAGACTTGATGATGTTGAGCTCAGGGCCCTGTGGGGACTATATCATTACTTCCAGTACTCCTTATGGGGAAGATAGTTTTTAGTAGTTGTCCTGCTGCAGAATAAATTTGGAGCCAATCTCATCACTCCCTGTTGGTATTGTGTGATGCATATGTAGTTGCCTATATTTCTCAACATTGAAGACCCCATTAATCCTGACCAAATCCTTAACTCCATTTGCTAAAAAGTTGATGCAGCAGCTGAAAGACATATTATGCCTACTTCCCTTAAAAATTGCTGTTACGGCAATATGTGTGGACTCACTGTGCCAAACAACCAGGTTTACTTTGGGTGTTATCCTGGCAGTCCCCTGGTCTTCACCCTTTAAACCCTATACAGATTTGACTGTCGCTGTAGGGGAGCCACCAGGACGCTACCTCTTGGAATAGTTCTGGTATGGTTGGCTGCTGACCTATTGTGGTTAGAGACACCAGTGCCAAGCACCGAGGGAACAGGCAATACATGTAGTCAGGAAACAGACAGAGGTCAGGTAGGCAGAGTACATGCAAATTCGAGAAACAGCCCAGAGATCAGGTCAGGCGGCTTAGGGTCAGTATGGTGAACAGGCATGGGTCAGGTCAGGCAGCAGTGAGTCAGGATCCAGGAAACAGGCTGAAGTTGGTACATGGCCAGACAAAAGTATTATAGCTCTTTTGCAGAGTGAAACCAAAAGGAATCTAAGGAAAGAAATAAGGGAAAAAGCACAAGTTACTTAGCCCAGCCTGATGAGAAATTTATAACAGCCTCGCAACAGCTCAGAGCAAATGAAAGTTAACCTGCCACTGAGGTGAGATACAATGCAAAAGAGCTATTATTCACACATAATCTGCAACCAGAAGTGTGAAGCAGTGGCCACCAACTGACATTGTACCAATGTGAAGATGTCAGCGCAGAACAGGCAACATAATGAGGTGGTTATTATGGGGGACTTCAACTACCCAGATATAGACTGGGAAACTGAAACTTGTATATCTCATAAAGGAAACAGGTTCTTGGCAATAACCAAAGACAATTGCCTCTCTCAAATGGTTCAGGACCCAACTAGAGGGACGGCCATACTGGACTTAGTATTAACCAATAGGCCTGACAGAACAACAGACAAGCAGGTTGGGGGACACCTGGAAAATAGTGACCACAAAGCAATAACCTTCCAATTATCATTCAAAAGAGCATTTCTACAGGGAGGAACAAAAATACCAAACTTCAAAAAAGCTAAATTTAGCCAACTAAGAGAGGCCATAGGCCTAACTAAATGGGATAAAGTCCTCACAAATAAAAATACAGCCACAAAATGGGATATCTTTAAAAGCATCCTGAAATCTCATTGTGAGAGGTACATACCGTATGGGAATAAAAGGTTATGGAACAAAAGTAAACCAATGTGGATAAACAGAACTGTAAAGAAAGCAATAAATGACAAAAAGAAAGCATATAAAACACTAAAACAGGAAGGTAGCACGGAAGCACTGAAAAACTATAAGGAAAAAAATAGAACATGTAAAAAAACAAATAAAAGTGGCCAAACTAGAGACCAATGAGATTAATTGCCAAAGAGAGTAAAAGTAACCCTAAAATGTTCTTCAATTATATAAATGTTAAAAAGTATAAATCTGAAGGTGTCGGCCCATTAAAGAGTAATGAGGGGGAAGTCGCAGAGAGCGACGAGGAGAAAGCAAAGCTGTTAAATATTTTTTTTCTCCAATGTATTCACTGAGGAAAATAAACTGTCAGATGAAATGCTGAATGTTGAAATAAATTCCCCATTAAAAGTGTCCTGTCTGACCCAGGAAGAAGTACAACAGCAACTTAAAAAGATTAAAATAGACAAATCACCAGGACCGGATGGCATACACCCCCGTATCCTAAGGGAATTAAGTAATGTCATAGCCAGACCCTTATTTCTAAAATTTGCAGATTCTATATTGACAGGGAATGTCCCACAGGATTGGCGCATGGCAAATGTGGTGCCAATATTCAAAAAGGGTCCAAAAACAGAGCCTGGAAACTATAGGCTGGTAAGTTTAACATCTGTTGTGGGTAAACTGTTTGAAGGTTTTCTGAGAGATGCTATGTTAGAGCATCTTAACGGAAATAAGCAAATAACGCCATATCAACATGGCTTCGTGAGGGATCGGTCATGTCAGACTAATTTAATCAGTTTCTATGAGGAGGTAAGTTCTAGACTTGACAGCGGCGAATCAATAGATGTCGTATATCTGGACTTCTCCAAAGCATTTGACACTGTACCACATAAAAGGTTAGTATATAAAATGAGAATGCTCGGACTGGGAGAAAACGTCTGTAAGTGGGTAAGTAACTGGCTCAATGATAGAAAACAGAGGGTGGTTATTAATGGTACATACTCAGATTGGGTCACTGTCACTAGTGGAGTACCTCAGGGGTCAGTATTGGGCCCTATTCTCTTCAATATATTTATTAACGATCTTGTAGAAGGCTTGCATAGTAAAATATTAATTTTCGCAGATGACACTAAACTGTGTAAAGTAATTAACACTGAAGAGGACAGTATACTACTACAGAGGGATCTGGATAGATTGGAGGCTTGGGCAGATAAGTGGCAGATAAGGTTTAACACTGACAAATGTAAAGTTATGCACATGGGAAGGAATAATGCAAGTCACGCGTACATACTAAATGGTAAAACACTCGGTAACACTGACATGGGAAAGGATCTAGGAATTTTAATAAACAGCAAACTTAGGCTACTTTCACACTAGCGTTCATAGGTCCGTTCGTGAGCTCCGTTTGAAGGAGCTCACGAGTGGACCCGAACGCCTCCGTCCAGCCCTGATGCAGTCTGAATGGAGCGGATCCGCTCAGACTGCATCAGTCTGGCGGCGTTCAGCCTCCGCTCCGCTCGCCTCCGCACGGACAGGCGGACAGCTGAACACTGCTTGCAGCGATCAGCTGTCCGCCTGGCCGTGCGGAGGCGAGCGGATCCGTTCAGACTTACAATGTAAGTCAATGGGAACGGATCCGCTTGAAGATGTCACCATATGGCTCAATCTTCAAGCGGATCCGTCCCCCATTGACTTTACATTGAAAGTCTGAACGGATCCGCTCAGGCTACTTTCACACTTAGAATTTTTTCTAAGTTATTAATGCAGACGGATCCGTACTGAACGGAGCCTCCGTCTGCATTAATATGATCGGATCCGTTCAGAACGGATCCGATCGAACGCTAGTGTAAAAGTAGCCTAAGCTGCAAAAAACAGTGTCAGGCAGCTGCTGCCAAGGCCAATAAGATAATGGGTTGCATCAAAAGGGGCATAGATGCCCGTGATGAGAACATAGTCCTACCACTTTACAAATCATTAGTCAGACCACACATGGAGTACTGTGTACAGTTCTGGGCTCCAGTGAACAAAGCAGACATAGCAGAGCTGGAGAGGGTCCAGAGGAGGGCAACTAAAGTAATAACTGGAATGGGGCAACTACAGTACCCTGAAAGATTATCAGAATTAGGGTTATTCACTTTAGAAAAAAGACGACTGAGAGGAGATCTAATTAATATGTATAAATATATCAGGGGACAGTACAGAGATCTATCCCATCATCTATTCATTCCCAGGACTGTGACCGTGACGAGGGGACATCCTCTGCGTCTGGAGGAAAGAAGGTTTGTACACGAACATAGAAGAGGATTCTTTACGGTAAGAGCAGTGAGACTATGGAACTCTCTGCCTGAGGAGGTGGTGATGGTGAGTACAATAAAGGAATTCAAGAGAGGCCTAGATGTATTTCTGGAGCGTAACAATATTACAGGCTATAGCTACTAGAGAGGGGTCGTTGATCCAGGGAGTTATTCTGATTGCCTGATTGGAGTCGGGAAGGAATTTTTATTCCCCTAAAGTGAGGAAAATTGGCTTCTACCTCACAGTTTTTTTTTTTGCCTTCCTCTGGATAAACTTGCAGGATAACAGGCCGAACTGGATGGACAGATGTCTTTTTTCGGCCTTATGTACTATGTTACTATGTACTATGTAAACAGTGGGACCCAGGTACACTCATCTACTGTTCAGAGAAGTCTGGCCAGAAGTGATCTTCTTGGAAGAATTGCGACTAAATAGCCATACCTTTGGATATGGAAATAAGGTTAAGCAACTCAACTATGCACAAAAACATAGGAACTAAGGTGCAGAAAAAAATGGTAGCTGGTGCTCTAGACTGATTGGTCCAAATTTGAAATACTTGACTGCAACAGAAGGCAGTTTGTTCACCAAAGGGCTGGAGAATGGTACAATAATGAGTGTCTGCAGGCAACAGTGAATCATAGTAGAGGTTCCATGTGAATATATGGCTACATTTTAGCAAATAGAGTTGGAGATTTGGTCAGAATTGATGGTGTCCTCAGTGCTAGGAAGTACAGACAGATGCTTATCCATCATGCAGTACCATCAGGGAGGCATATTTTTGGCTCAAAATCTATTTTGCAGCAGAAGAACCACCTCAAACATGCAGCCAGTCTTTCCAGATGCAATGATTTTCTGTTTTTTGCTTTTTTATTTTTCGCTCCCTGTCTTCCCAGAGCCGTAACTTTTTTATTTTTCCATTCACATAGCCACGTGGGCGCTTGTTGTTTGCAGGACAAGTTGTACTTTCTAATGCCACCACTTAATATTAGTGATGGCCTTACGGTTCTCCCGGCTGTCGGTTCGTGGCAAACTTTGCGCGTTCGTGATCCGCCGAACATGCTAACATATGGCGATGTCCACGCTCGCCATGTTCTTTTGCATTGTGCCGAACTTTGACCCATGACACATCCATCAGGTGGGACAGGACAGCCAATTGAGACTTTTCAGCACACGGACACATCCCCAACCCTATAACAGTACCCGATCTGGCAGCCATTTTACATTATGTGTTTTGCCAGTGTAGGGAGAGGTTGCATTTTGGAGCAGGAACACCAAACGCTAGCTAATAGGGCCAGAAAAGTTCTTTTAAGGACTGGTAGCGTTGTGCTATCGATAGTTGTGATACACAGAGGGGTGTGATATACTTTTAATATACTTTGAAACATAGTATATTATAGTACATTTGTGTGCTTCCAGTAAATACTGATTGAGGGCTGCGATCTATTCCACAAACATAGTGATCATCAGGGGCGTACACAAAAACCATTGGGCCCCATAGCAAGAATCAGAATTGGGCCCCCTAACTCCACCCATTACCCACCTCTGGAACTGGCTCCTCCGCTGCCACACCCATTTGCTAATAAGTAAAGAAATACAATGTATAAATAACCTTTTGAAACTGTTACGGATAAATATATATTTTTTTTTTATAGAGGGAACCGCATTCCTCCGCCTTCATTCACAGGTGCCGCGATCAGCATTGATCGTGGCACCTGGAGGGTTAAATGATGGGGGCTGTGCACTGTCCAGAGACCTTTACTTCCTATGTGACTGATATCAGCTGCTCCTCTTATAACGCTCCAGTGCTGATATAACCTCCAGAAACAATACATCATACATAGGGGGCTGAGGGCTGGGAAAATTTGAAATGCCACTGATGGGGGAGTCACTGGGAGACATAACTTCTTGCTCTGCAAGAAGTATAGGTGAGATAGTCAGTGGGCAGAGGTCTGTGAGGGGCTGGAACAAAAGGGGGACAGGGGCAGCAGTTTCAGGACTAACTTCCCTCCCACAGTAACTTACCCCATTACTGCTGTGTAGGAGGACCAGTGAGGGGACTGAACTTTATACTGGAGGCACAGTAACACAGGAGGTCAGAGAGAGTAGGGTCTCCATTATCTCCTGCTGCTGCCTCGGCTCCTCTGGCTCCGCCCCTCCTCACACATGAAGGAATCTCACACTGCAGAGAGGAGGGGGGGCTGTCTGCTCATGTGGGGTTGGTGAAGTTTACATTGGAGAAAGGAACAAGCCCTGCAAGGTACTGTTCTGTCCATTTCACCAAGGTAAAACTAAATGCAGTCCAGCAGCAGAGAAAAGCGGGTGGTGGTAGCTGGGAGCCGACCCTTGCTTCCATGCACTCCGGGCACCCCCCCCACTCGGGCCCCATAGCATCGGCGTGGTCTGCCTATATTGGCAGTACGCCACTGCCTGCCATATATCAGCTTCCACAAAATAGTGATAGAGGTTTTCCATATACCTACATACACAAAATTACTGCTTGAGGATGATATACCTGCTTCAACTAACAACTGAAGTCTAAGGACTTTGGCAGAGGGTCATTTTTAAAATGACAGACAGAGGAAGAGGCAGGCCATTCCGCAGGGGTGGTAGCGGTCGGGCAGGTTCACCAGGCCGAAGCCTAAGTGGGAAGTTGGAGAAGGTGCGTGCGATTATGTCAAAGGACGCACCAGAGTTGGTTGAGTGGCTTACTCAGTCTTCCGCTTCTGCAGCCCCCTCATCCTCTGTATCTGCACCCTCCTCACTCTTTGCTGTGTGCACTCCCAAACACACCACCACCCTAGCCCTTCCACTCGAAATCAGAGGAATTATTTTCACATTCATTCCCAGACCTTACCGATGCGCAGCCAGTCTTGGCTCCGGATGAGGAAGAGGATGTAGCAACGGCCGCCACCCAGCGGTCTGACAACAGTACCCAGATCAGCCCAAGGAGGGTGGTCCCAGCTGTTGCTGCCTACTCAGAAATCTCTAATTTCAGTGGTGGTGAAGGTGACGATGATGACGTGTCGATAGAGGAGGGGAGTTCAGAGGGAGAGACTGAGCACCAGATAGGGAGCAGAAGGAGGAAAAGCAGGCAGAACTTGCAGTGCACGGGAGGCAAAAAGCAGACTGCAAATGTATCTGGAGTGAGCCATCCACCATGCACGGTATCATCTTGCGCTCCCAGGACCCCGGCACATGGCTCCGCAGTGTGGGCTTTTTTTAACATGTCAGCTGCTGATTATAGTGTTGCCACCTGCAGCCTGTGCTGTCAACGCATAAGTCGCGGTAAGCCCAACACTCACCTAGGGATGACCGCCTTAAGAAGGCACCTGGCCTCCCATCACCGAGCCCAGTGGGAGCAATGCCGTCAGAACCCACAAAGCCACACTCCAGGCGCTTCACGTCCTGCCTCTTCTCCTTCTCCTCTCTCCTCCCATTTGTCCTCCACTCCACCTTCCACCGCGCCATCGTCGCGTTCATCTGGGACAAGGCAGGATTGCGTGGCCCAAATGTTCGAGCGTAAAAAAAATTATGACGACGGATAATCGTCTTGCCAATGACTGACCGCTGGGTTGTAGGAACTGCTAGCCTGCCAACTACTGCCATATTAATTGGTGGACTCGGAGGCCTTTAGAAATATTTCTCCCAAAAGGGCATCCCTGAACTATATGGCCACGTTCAGCGGCAAGTTAATATATCTCTGGCACACAGTGTTGGTGCCAAGATACATCTGACCACAGAAACGTGGCCTAGCAAACACGGCAGGGAAGGTACATATCTTTTTCTGCTCACTGGGTGAACCTTCTGACGGCCATCAAGCATGTAACTTGAGGCACCCATGTGAATTTGGTGTTACCACCACGGATTGCATGCAGGCCGCACTCTCCTTCTCGTTCTCCTTCTCCTACTCCATTCTCAGTCTCCTTTTCGGCTGACTCCTCCTTTTCCACTGCTACCGCCTCTTCCGCTGCACCCGCCAAGCTCCAAGCAAGAAGAGCAGGTTTAAACTTTTCAGGGATCCCTGATGTTGTCCGTGGCTGGGGGGAGGAGACTGAAGATGATATTCACCTGGGAGATGAGCAGAAGCTAGGGCTCTCCACTACTTCCAATTTAGTGAAAATGGGGGCCTTCATGCTCCAGTGTTTGAAGAAGGACCCCCTATAAAAAGCATAAAGGTCAAGGACCTGTACTGGGTGGCAACGTACTTAGACCCTCGGTACAAACAAAATCAAAGACATTTTACCAGCATCACAGAGGGCTGGTAAAATGTCAGAGGAATTTCCACACACAGCGAAACAGGTGCGGGTACCAATCCTACTGCACCTGCAAAAAGAGGGCGGTTTGAAGATGTGTTGGTCACTTTAAATATGAGATCATTCTTGCATCCAACCCATCGACAGCCGCCCTCCGGAACCAGCCTCAGGGAACGCCTGGACCGACAGGTGTCTGACTACATCAGGTTAACGGCCGATGTGGACGCTTTGAGAAGCGAGGAACCCATTGACTACTGGGTGTACAGGCTGAGAGTAGCCAAAGTGCTGGGTGGGTGGCTGCTCCTCACGCTCCAGGCCGGGTCTTTACTGGCCTATATCAAACCCAACCAGCAGTCTCAGCTGGGTGTGGATTACTCCTCTCTGACAGTGGAGCGCTTTCAGTCCCTGGGTGTTCTGGGATCTGAAAACTTTTGCCGTGCAAAAGGGCTGGGAGCCGCATTCTGAGAAACAGGCCCCTAAAGCCTGCTGTGGACCACAGGTGGAGAAACTGCAAACCAGGTGAAAGTTTTTTTTTTTCTGTGGACTTTTCATAATGTGAGCAAAGACCTTGACTGCAAAATGTAACTTTTGTTTTCCTTATGTGTGAATAAAACACTGAACTGTTTAAGTTAAAGACTTTGTGGTTGCCTCTATACTGAGTCCGCTAGCCTGTCTACCAGAGCAAATCCCCACAACGCATTCATATTTTTTGTGGGATTTTTTAATTTTTTC
Organism: Bufo gargarizans; assembly: GCF_014858855.1. Lineage (NCBI taxonomy): Eukaryota > Metazoa > Chordata > Amphibia > Anura > Bufonidae > Bufo > Bufo gargarizans. The sequence continues at coordinate 340,598,836 of NC_058084.1, read as the reverse complement.
CATTACGCCATTCACCATATGATTATACATATATATATTTATTCTTTTGTATTTTAATAGTATAGGCCTTTTCGCATGCAGCAATGCTAATGATGTTATTTTTTTAAATTGTTTATTTTGATTTTGGGGAAAGAGGGTGATTTGAATTCTTTTTTTAAACTTTTTTCTACTTTTTATTTAAATTTTTGTTAGGTCACCAAGTGGACCACAGCTTGAAATCATCAGATTGTAACTTGTACAGAATTTTTGGGAATATTCTGTACAGAAATCTCTATATCCCAGTTCAGTGCTGCCACCTGCTTGCCTGAACTGGGATATACTGATAATGAGCCTGTAAGACTAGTACATGCCCGGGTCATTAATAGAACAGGAAACTTCCCCAATCTCCGGGGACAAGGTACCTGACAGGTTTACGCCTTCTCAGGTGCTGTGGTCACATTTGACTATGGCATCTGAGGGGTTAAATGTCCACAGTCAGCATTAACACTGATCGCAGACATTATCTGCGATTGTCTGTTGTATAAAAGACCTGACATCCACCGTACATATACAGCAGATGTCGAGAAGGGGTTAAAGGGCCTCCGGTAGCATGATTATTTTGTTTGTATGTTAAATAGCTGCAGAGATATCTGCATTTTTATTCACATGGATATTAGCAAGTTGTAGCAACGCGGCAGGGCTAAATCCAGGGCGCACTGCTTTTGTAATGCCCCTGTGCTCTGTATACTCGAGTTTCCCCTTGATTGACAGGGCTAGACATCAGCATGGTGAGGGCAGAACTGCAGATGCAATCATGCTTCTCAGATCTGTGGCTCTCAGCTCTTGCTTAAAGGCTAGGCATAACTTTTGGGGCAATTTTTTGTTATTTAATTTTATTCATTTTGAACAAAAATTTTTTTTTTTTTGAATTGCTCATTATTAAACATTTTTTTAGCCCCTTTCTCTATATAGCCTTGAGATTCTCTAGTAGCAGGCTGTGTATTTTTACTATTCCTTGTCTCTGACCTTCCAAACACTCATTTTAGCTCAATTCTTATCCTACTGGCTCAAATAAATGTTTATGACCTTTTAGTAATTTAGAGATAAGGTAATTAGATAACCGCCACTAAGTGAAAGTACGATTTACACAGCTAGACAGTTAACCATTTGTGACAGAATTGTGGGATATTTTTAATGAAGACCAATTGAAAAAATCATTTCTAACCCAAAATGAGCTAAATGCAGTCATAACAAAAGTGCTTCTGAAGGTGTACATACAGTATTCACCCCCTTGACATTTTTGTGTTTTGGTGCCTCACAACCTGGAAATAACATGGATTGTTTGAGGTTTTTCATCATTTAACTTACAGAACATGGCCACAACTTTGAAGATGTTTTTTTATTTATTGTAAAGCAAACAACAAATAGGACAAAATAACAGAAAAAGTCAATGTGCATAACTATTCACACCCCAATACTTTGTAATGCCACCTTTTGCGGCAATCACAGCTCCAAGTCGCTTTGGATAAGTCTCTATGAGCTTTCCATATCTTACCACTGGGATTTTTGCCCATTCCTCCTTGCAAAACTGCTCCAGCTCCTTCAAGTTGGATGGTTTGCGCTTGTGAACAGCAATCTTTAAGTCTGACACACAGATTTTCTATTGGATTGAGATCTGGACTTTGACTAGGCCATTCCAACACATTTACATGTTTCCCCTTAAACCACTCAAATGTTGCTTTAGCCGTGTGTTTGGGTTATTGTCCTGCTGGAAGGTGAACCTCCGTCCTAGCGTCAAATCACGCACAGAGTGGTACCGGTTTTGCTCAAGAATATCCCTGTATTTAGCACCATCCATCTTTCCCTCAACTCTGACCAGTTTCAGCAGCCTGGACTGGGAAAAACATCCCCACAGCATGATGCTGCCACCACCATGTTTCACTGTGGGGATGGTGTTCTTTGGGTGATGTGATGTGATGTGTTGGGTGAGCAGCACCTTCCTCCATACATTTTGGGAGTCTCCCGCATGCCTTTTCGCAAACTCACAACGTGCCCTTTTGTTTTTTGCTGAAAGTAATGGCTTTCTTCTGGCCACTCTGCCATAAAGCCCAACTCTATAGAGAGTACAGCTTATTGTAGTCCTATGTACAGATACTCCAGTCTCTGCTGTGGAACTCTGCAGCTCCTCCAGGGTTACCTTAGGTCTCTGTGCTGCCTCTCTGATTAATGCCCTCCTTGCCCGGTCCCTGAGTTTTGGTGGGCGGCTGTCTCTTGGCAGGTTTGCTGTTGTGCCATGTTCTTTCAATTTGGTTATGATTGGCACATGCAAATTTTCTGTTTTCTATTACTAAACAATAGTTTTATTTTATATATTTTTCTCATTTCTCTTCACCAACTTAGACTATTATGTTCTGATCCATCACATAAAATTCAGATTAACAAAACATTGAACTTAAGGCTGTAATGTAACAAAACATGAAAAAAGTCAAGGGGGGGGGGGGTGAATACTTTTGCAAGGCACTGTATCCTTTAAACCTTGCCTTCGCACTGAGATGTGATCTCCAACTAGGTTTGAAGAGTATTATGTATAAGTTTTAGGAAATAATTAAATTTAATCCTAGAGTGTCATAGCATGATAGCATATACACTACTTACAGTCTAGCAAGTACTGCATTACTTTCATCAGGTCATCTTGCTATACACATAAGGCTTTCTTTAATATCTATCAACTTTTATTATGCGTTAAATGAGGGAGAAAAAATTAACTGGAGAAAAGAAAATTATAAATCTCCACTAGGATTTAAACCTGAAACCTATATTGTGCTCATGAAAACACCAGTAACATATGTATTACCTTCCTAAGCATAGAAAACCACTAGTCTTCACTAAATAAGGCTATATCTTGGAGGTAAGTGATGGGGATTCCATATAGAGGTTTCTGGTTTATGTTGTTTATGGAATAAAATAAAAAATAAACTAATTTAACTTCTGTTTTTGAAAGCATTCTTTCTTTGCAGCTTTATGCAGCATTATACAGTACTGTATATTTCCTGTAGAACACAAAAACATTAAAGGGGTTCTCCGGAAATGAAGAACATGAAAATACTTAAATATTACTTTATTATAAATATATTCCCAAATACCTTTCATTAGTTATAATGGCTTGTTTTGTCTAGGGAGCAATCATTGGGATAAATAAAATGGCCGCCGTCCTTTTAGTACACACAAAAACTGTCCATCACACAGCAGGACAAGTTACTTCACAACACTGAGCTAAAGAGCTGCCTCATCCTTCTCTCTGTTCTACTTGTCAGGGATTATGTTCCTGGATACAGTTTAATATGATATTCAGCTGAATCTCTGTAGGAATGGAGTTTATAAGGAGACATAAAGTACAGAGAGGAGTGGGGATGTGACTAATGAGCAGTAGCACTTGTATGTAGTCTACATTACCACTGTCTGTCCTCTCTGTCCTCTGTATACTTCATGTCTCCTTATGAACTCCATTCCTACAGAGATTCAGCTAAAGTTCTTATCAACTGTATTCAGGATTATAGTTAGTGTTGAGCAAAACAAAGCATCCGAAGTGGAATTTGGTCTGAAGTTTAGAGAAACAGATAACCATGTGCTATAAAATAGAGAGTGCATATTTCACACTCTTACAATTCTTTCCCGTCAGTTGGAGCATTTAAGTTGTATGTACACATTTGAATGCTCTTTTTAAAAGAGATAAGGAAATAAGAAAATGCCACTTATTGTCCAACCTCATACTCCTTTCAAGGTATTATGCACTTCACCGCATTACAGATATGTGTGGTATGTATCAATAATAAGGGACCAATAAGATTTCATGGGCCCATACACTGTATGCACAATTATTCAGCAAGGGGGAAATGTGTCGGGACCAGTAACTTCAAATTCTATAGGGCATACCCAGGGTCACTTAGGGTTTAGCCACCGATAAGTGGGGTCACCCCTTTCCGGGCGGGTGCTTTGCTTTTAGGCAGAGATAGCCTAAGAGGGACACCCAGGGACAATGCATCTCCCGACACCAACATTTATTGCGGTGACTTGAACTAGTGGGTGTATTTTCAGAAAAAAAACACAGGAATCGTGAGTAAGACCCTTGTGGTCCACATTACCATCGTATGGTACCACCTATGCATATGTGCCCAGGAAATGCCTCAGTATCTGTTTTCATATCTGGCCACATTTTAATTGTGGGCACACTTTAGATTATATGTATGTTATATTTTGTGGGGGTATCTATAATTTGTGATTTTTATCATGTTATATTAAAGGTTATGTTTTAGAGGGTTTTTTCTCTGTGAGTTTGTTGAAAAATCAACTTTTTGTGCAGCAGCAACCACAGCCTTTCTTACTCTGTTCAGAGAGGTGTACTGTTTTTTTCACCATAACTCTCCCGTTTAAGAAGAACCCACAAGTTCTCAATGGGGTTTAGGTTAACCAAGGAAAGGGACCATGTCATTATTCTTTCATCTTTAAGGCCTTTACAGGCTAGCCATGCAGAAGATTACTTCGATGCATGCAATGGAGCATTGTCATGCATAAAAATCTGGGTTTTCTAGAAAGATGCAGACTTTTTCCTGTACTACTGCTTGAAGAAAGTGTTCTCTAAAAACTGGCAGTAGGTTTGGGAGTTGATTTTGAGTCCATTGTCAAGACGAAAAGGTCCAACCAGCTGATGTTTAATAATACCAGCCCATAGCAGTACCACAGCTCCACCTTGCTGGCATCTATTAACCATTAACATATTTATTTAACCAATCACTGGTAACAGGAGTCGTCCCAGAAGATTGGAAATTAGCCAATGTTGTGCCCATTCACAAGAAAGGTAGTAGGGAGGAATCGGTCAACTATAGGCCAGTAAGCCTGACATCAATAGTGGGGAAATTAATGGAAACCATACTTAAGCATGGGTTTACTTCAGGGAGATCATGTCAAACTAATCTTATTTTTTTTTTTGATTGGGTGACTAAAATAATTGATGGCTGAGGTGCAGTAGACATAGCTTATCTAGACTTTAGTAAAGCTTTTGATACTGTCCCACATAGAAGGCTTATCAATAAAGGTCAGTCTTTGGGCTTGGACTCCTATATTGTTTAATGGATTAGGCAGTGGCTGAGGGACAGACGACAGAGGGTTGTAGTCAATGGAGTATATTCAGACCAAGGTCTTGTAACCAGTGGGGTACCTCAGGGATCTGTTCTGGGACCCATATTGTTTAATATCTTTATCAGCGAAATTGCAGAAGGCCTCGATGGTAAGGTGTGTATTTTTGCTGATGACACAAAGATTTGTAACAGGGTTGATGTTCCTGGAGGGATACACCAAATGGAAAAGGATTTTGGAAAACTAGAGGAAGGGTCAAAAATCTGGCAACTAAAATTTAATGTTGATAAGTGCAAGATAATGCACCTGGGACGTAAAAACCCAAGAGCAGAATATAAAATCAGTGATACAGTCCTAACCTCAGTATCTGAGGAATAGGATTTAGGGGTCATCATTTCAAAAGACTTATAGGTAGGCAGACAATGTCATAGAGCAGCAGGAAATGCTAGCAGAATGCTTGGGTGTATAGGGAGAGGCATTACTAGTAGAAAGCGGGAGGTGCTCATGCCGCTCTACAGAGCACTAGTGAGACCTCATTTGGAGTATTGTGCTCAGTACTGGAGACTAGTGTTGAGCGCGAATATTCGAATTGCAATTTTTTTTCTCGAGTATCACAACTTCAAGATATTTAGAATATAGTTCTATATATTCGCGAAATCGAATATTCTTTTTTTTTTTTGTTGTTATATTTTTTTCTTTACCACTTCCCTAAAGTTGTTCTTACCTGTCCTTTGGATTCCTGGCTTCCTAGCTGCTCCAGTCAGTGCCCGTTGCCGCTTCTGCCGACTTCCGTGCTCATGGAGCGTCCCCATCACCATGGGAACGTCTCCATATACTCGAATGTACTGTCGGATTTGAGAATTACGTTGAAATCGCAATTCGATTAATTCAAGTTATAATAATCGAATTGCGATTTCAACTTAACACTGCTATATTCCATATTCGTTAATTCTAGCCTAATATGGAATATAGCAGTGCTAAGTTGAAATCGCAATCCGATTAATTCAAGTTATAATAATCGAATTGCGATTTCAACTTTTTACGTATATTCTTAATATTGCTCTAACTTCGTCTTTTAGAATATTCGTAATATTCTAAAAGACGAAGTTAGAGCAATATTACGAATATTCTAAAAGACGAAGTTAGAGCAATATTAAGAATTTTCGAAAAATACACATATAGATTGTAGTTTAGCTAATATACTGCTATAGTAATTTTTTTAATAGTGTACATATTTTACAAAACTTGAGTTCAGAAGAGGCAAAAAAAAATAGAGAAAAAAAAGGATTATAGCACTATATTAGCTAAATTACAATCTATGTGTATTTTACGAAATTTCGTAATATTACGAATATTCTAAAAGACGAAGTTAGAGCAATATTGTGAAATTTCATAAAATACACATATTAGCCTAGCCATAGTCAATTAGTCATAGGAACGTTGCCTTATACTATCAAAAGAAAAATCGCAATACGCGATTAATTAAATCGCATATTATTCGCGATAATTGGAATAATTACGAATATTCGATTTCGACGAATATAACACGAATATTCAATCGAATATTCGCGAAATATCGCGAAATCGAATATGGCACCTCCCGCTCATCACTACTGGAGACCATATTTCCAGAAGGATATTGATAGTTAGTAGCTTTTCTCTGAACTGTCTCCAAAGTACATGGATTGCAGGATAAAACTTACCAGGAAAGATTAAACCTTAACATGTATAGCTTGGAAGAAAGACAAGACAGAGGGGATATGGGCCAAATGGTGCATATCTGCCGACACTTTCTATGTTTCTATCTGAGTCAAAGTGGAGCTCTGTACCCGTTACTGATCCAGCCACAGGCCTATCCATCTGATCCGTCTAGAGTCGCTCTCCTCTCAGCAGTCCATAAAACTTTTGAAAAATCTCTATTTCTTGGCCCAGTCTTGATGTTTCAGTGTATGTGTCTTGCTTAATGGTGATCAGGTTTCAGGCTTCCTTACCTTGGCCATATTTCTGAGCACTGAACACCTTGTACTTCTAGGCACTCCAGGGAGATTGCAGTTCTCTTGCAACCCTGTTAACTATTTGCAACAAAACATTTAATGGTTCTGTGATCACACCTCAATATCTTAGCAATTTCAAGAGTGCTGCATTGCTCTGAAAGACATTTAAAAATTTTTTACTTTTCAGAGTCCGTTAAATCAGTTTTTTGTCCCATTTTGCCAGTTAAAAACAAGCTGCCTAATAAGTATGCGCTATTTGATATAGGGTCTTGATCTCCTTAAGCAACACCCTCCATCAATACAAATATACTTTACCTGATATGTTTCAATCCAATAAGTATTCAAGTGTATATAGCTTGGAGTTGGAAAATATGCATAAAAATGATATGTTCAAAATACTTACTTGCCTAATAATTGTTCACTCAATTTATTTACTTCTTTATGCTTCCATTTTACATATGGCATGCTCCACTGCACTCTGTTTGACACTGGTATTTTCTGCTAGAAGTATTAACTCAAGGTAAGATTTGGTGCCTCACAGCGTGTCCCTGTGTCCATAACCTTGGCCTGTAGGGACTCTGTAGAGTCCACTGAGTTTACTGTTCCACTGTAGAGGGTCCATGTACAGTACATAGCATGTGCTGTAGGAATTAATCTGTGATGAAGGATTATATTCATGTTGCTGACTAAGGTTATCATTTTCAGTACTGTACAGAGAACCATGTAATTTTTCTTTGTAAATGTTAATCTCTGCTGCATAGACCTTTTTACTTGTACTAAAAGATTGTTATCATTATTCAAGCACTGTATGAATTCTTCTGTACAAATCAATCAATGTACGGTTCCAAGCAAAACCCTATAAGTATACCATTTGTGTTTTACAGTCTGATAGTTTACAAATGTGCCCAGTATTCTGTCTTTTGTGCTGTTCTAACCACCTTGTCACAGAGATATACAGCAAAGCTTCTCCTGCTTAGAAACCAGAAACAAACTATAATTGAATTAAAGTGAATCTCCAGTTGCAAACAAACAAATAATATTGCTTCTGTCAGTCTACACATATAATGCCAAAATGAATGAGACTATTACAGTCTCTACGATTGCTTTTTTCAGTCTTTCACATTTTCCTCCTGGTCCCACGGCACCTTTGAAAATTCATATTCGATTCTTCATTGTCCACAGAAAAAGCACCAGTCCTCAGATACCCTAGACATCTCAGAATTTTGCCTTTGCAGCTGGGAAAGACACAACACCCTCAATTACTATGAACCTAGTGAAAAGATAGGTTAAAAGATTATATGTTGCTACTATCTGTGATGTCCTTGGTATGAGGTAAAAAAATAAAGCCAACACAGTTGGCAAAGTGGACCATATACATTAGATCTATGTCAGCCAAACCACCTGATTTTAGCGTGTTTGACCGACCATCTATAATTTTTATGGGGCACCTCTACTGTCCCCGACAGCAGATGTTGGGGGAGATAAAGATCAAGCAGAGTGGATTTCAATTACTCGATCCTTTTGTTCTCAGGAGATGAGCAGCTTTCTACCCTCTCCCCATTCACTACATAAGCATGTTTGGCCAAGCAGATACCATAGCAGTCGGCCAAATGATCATGTGGCCAACAGTGTACTTATGTGTATGGCCATCTTAAGTATTGTTAGATCTGGCAGGGTCTGCAAGTGCTTTTATCATTGTCCTGTATAGGAAAGACTTAAAAGTATTTCAGTTCTACAGTCTAGAGGAAAGAATGTAAAGATGAAGCATAATTAAAACATTTAAAGATGTTAAAGGCATTGTCTCATCTGGCTGTTACTAAGGCAAGAAGAGACACAGTCCCAACCACCTCAGCATGAGCAGCACCTCAATGATAGCTACTGAAACAGCAGAGCATCGGACCATAATGCTGTTTTCCGGCCTGGAGGTGGTCGGGACTGTGTCTCATCTTGCCTTAGAAACGGCGAGATGAGAAAACACCTTTTAACATGTTTAAATGTTTTAATCATGCTCCACTTCCCTTATCACATGATCTACCCCATCAAGTGAACGGCGTAAAAAAACGAATAAAAATTACTCCAAAACAGCTTTTTTTAGTCACCTCACCTCCCAAAAAACATATCAAACAATCAAGTCATATGAACTCCAAAATAGTAGCGATAAACACATCACTTCGTCCCGCAAAAGAACAATCTCTCAAACAAGACCATAGCCAGAAAAATGTAAAAAAATATAGCTCTAAGAAAATGGAAACACATAAACATGATTTTTTTTCTAAAAATGTTCTTATTGTGTAAAACGTAAAAATAACTAGACATATTTGGTATCATTGCATCCGTAATGACCAGATCTATAAAGATATCACATGATCTACCCCATCAAGTGAATGGTGTAAAATAAAATATAGAAAAATGACAGCTTTTTTGTGACCAGAAAGCCAAATGTACCCCAAAATGGTGCCAATAAAAACTACAGCTTGTCCCACATAAAATAAGCCCTCACACAGCTCAGTCAACAAAAAAATAAAAAAGTTATCACTCTTAAAATCCATGACAGAAAATTCCATGTTAGATGCCAGATGTCACTCCTTCCCTTCTGAGCCCTGGAGTATCCCCAAATAACAGTTTACAACCACAAATGGGGTGTTAATGTATTCAGGAGAAAATGGGCAGCAAATTGTCGGGGGGGGGGGGGGATATTATCCTGTTATCTTTTGTGAAAAAGAAAGTTTGTGCCTAAAGCACTACACTCCTTAAAAATTCCTTGGGTGGTGTTTATAAAGTGTGGTCACTTTTTTGGGGTTTTCACTGTGGGGATACCTCAGGGTCTCTTCAAATGCAACATGGCGCCCTAAGACCATTCCTGCAAAATCTGCCCTCCAAAAACCATATGGTGCTCCTTGCCTTCTGTGCCATGCCATGTGAACATACAGCAGTATACGATTGCATGGGGTGTTTCTGAAAACTGCAGAATCAGGGTAATAAATATTGAGGTTTGTTTTGTTGTTAACCCTTGATGTGAAAAAATTTACTAAAATGGAAAATCTGCAAAAAAAGTGAAATTTTGATCATTATGCTTTAATTCCTGTGGAATACTTAAAGGGTAAAAAACATTTCTAAAACCAGTTTTGAATAATTTGAGGGGTGTAGTTTCTAAAACAGTGTCATTTATGGGTGGTTTCTATTATGTGAGCTCCTCAAAGTGACTTCAGAACCGAACTGGTCCTTAAAAAAATTTGATTTTGGATATTATCTTAAAATTTTCAAAAATTGCTTCTAAAATTCTAAACCTTCTAACGTCCTGAAAAAATAAAATTATATTACCAAAATGATGCCAACATAAAGTCAAGCTCGTCACCCAGCACCGGTATCTCATATCACTCATATGGGTGATACACGTTTGTAGTACATATCATTCCAATTAAGGGGGGCAACAGGACCATAATAGATTACCGAGCAGGTAAGGTCGACGCACTAAGACAACGGTAGCGCAGGGGGATTTCTCACAATCTGTTCTCCACAATTTATCTGTTGCAATCTTCCTGCAGCACACCACCTATTCCCAAAATGAGCGAACTATGGAATGATAGGAGAGACAGAATTTTTTTTTTTAATCCTTCTTTAACAGAGAATGTATAGACAAATCAAACTACCAATGGAAAGACCACATGACAAAGTCAATTAATAATGTAAAAAAACTAGAACAATTATTAATTACAGAGATGCAGGACCTATGGGAAATTTCTTCCCTAGAACAATATCTGGAAAATGACACCATACCAAAGGGACTGAAGGTGACAAAACCACTTAATGGAGACTTGGGAGGACATAGCAACATTAAGAGAATGGGATGCCCTATTTCATGAATTTTCTAAAAGGGCAGTAAAATTCATAATAGATAAAACAAAGGAAGGTTTGAAGAAAAACAACCAGGAGATAATGGAATTGTTTGAAAAAATAAGACCGTATAAAGATTAGGAAGACTTAGTCAAAATCTCAAGGTCAGTCAAAAATAGAATAAAAACCAAACAAGATGCAATTATTAATAAAAAAAATTAAGAGATTTATCAGGGACAGAAAAGAAATACATTAAAGAAAGTAAACAACGGGGGGGGGGGGGGAGTCTAATATCGGAAGAGGAATTTGACACTATTGATAATACATGGTGCGATTGCACCCTCGATAATCTGTCAACCCATGAGGAGAGTACAGAAGAACAGACCCGTGACACTAAGAGCGAGGGAATCAAATGAAACACCTCTATCCCCACAAATAGAAATAAATAAAAGTAGAAAGAATGAACAACAAAACAATGGCTCAATATTATCACCCAACAGATATGCAATTTTAGAAAGGATAGAAGGGGATTCCGCCAATGAAGAAATGCAACCGTTCTCAGTGGATACTCCCCAAATTAAGGATTTTTTTTGTGCGCGAATTTCAACAAAAAGAAAACAAAAGGGGAAAAAGAGGGAGAGGATTAACAAAGAAAGAGAAGCTACACCCTCAAAAAGGAAGAACTTTCCCTCCTCCATAGGGGTATGAAATTCGCCCCTACATCAAAATTCAATAGCTTTGACGCTTTCATTGGGGTGAAAAAATTCTTACGCAAATTAGCCCTAAAAAAAATATTTATAAAAAAAGAAAGACAGAGCAATACAAACAAAAAAAATTAAAGATAAATATAATATAAAAAAATTAAAATAAAAACAGCGGAGGAAATAACGCAAAATATGAGAACCCCAGCAACAGGTATACCATTAGATACCCAACAAAATACTGAAACAGTAAGGACTGACACTGTAAGTATACCACAACCAGGGGTCAAATTCATCCATACAGACTTAAAGCCTAAATCTAACTTTAACCCTATTACGGAATACTCAGACCCTATTATAACCTTCCAATCACTAGTTATTAGGGATCTACTCCGTATCAATCCGAAAAAGAAAAAAAAAAAGGCCCCCAGAACCTAACTAAGGGTGAAATAGGAGCAATTAAAACATTACAAACCAACCACCATATCATCATCAGACCGGCGGATAAAGGAGGAGGATTAGTAATATTAGATCAGATTGATTACCATAAGGAGTCCTTAAGACTACTCTCGGACAATAAAACATATAATAAGTTGACCATTAACCCCACCGAACAATACAAGGGGAAATTGAACACACTAGTTCAAAAAGGGAAACATATGGGTTCACTTTCCATAGAGGAAACCCTATTTATCAATAACCAGAACCCCAAAATACCTATCTTTTATTATTTACCTAAGATCCATAAAAGCTAAATTAACCCGCTGTCACGGCTAAGGGATCGGGAAAACCCTCAGCCGTGCGGTATCAAAGATGGAGTCGCTGCAAGGCCAGGACAGAGAATTAGGGAGCTGGTCACCTCCTACACATCCCTAATTCTGACCCTGTCTCCTATCCGTATGAGCCAACCCTGAAGGTAGGAGGGCTCATACTCCGGAACCTGATATTCCTGCTCGCCCTCAGGGTGGCCCTGGACTAGGAGCAGGGTAAGATGACCAGTTCCTCCTAGACACGGAGGAACAGGAGTCTCACTGGCCAAGCTACATAGAAAGGGGAAACATAAACAGACATATGGCATTGTCAGGTAAGTGAGACTAGTACCACACTTACCTGCCACAGACACACAACCTGGAACCCACGTGCAAGTGCTGTTATCCACAACCAACACCAAGGACACAGCACACAACACAGTAAACATCACACAGGAACCCAGTAAACCATATGCTGCAATAACACATAAACCATGAACTAACACCAGACATAAAGTTTATGATCACCAGGGTGGCCCTCACTGGCAGATGGTAAATAACCAGGAGGATGTCTCTAGCAAGCATGGCTGAAGCACCCTCCCTGACTACTGCCTTCCACTGAGGCTTTATAGGGCCAAGTAGCCACACCCACAGTCAGACACACCCAGTGCACAACACACACTAGGAGGGAAGTTAACCCTTCCAACACCAGGGAAGGGAAGACATCAACTTAAAGGGGACGTGCACACAACACATATAACACCCCATGCACACCGATAAAAGGCACACCTATAGGAGAAGTTGCCAGGTGCAACCGCATGCCTACTGCAGCAAGCTGCCTAGCACCGCTCAGGCTGCTCTGCTGCCACATACCCAATGTTGCCAGCGGCAACCACAGGTGAGGCAGCATACAATAGCCCTCACCTGTGATTGACAACAACACCAAGACCGCAGGCAAGTGCTTGCGGCCACAAGAGTCACGACCATGACCAAGGGTCGTGACACCCGCCAGGTAGACCTATAATTTTAGGCATAGAAGGACTCACTTCAACTTTATCAAAATATGCAGATGTCCTTTTACAAGACAAGGTACTACAATTACCAGTGTACTTGAGGGACACCAAACACATCCTACAGATACTAGAGGGCATCCAATGGCAGACGGATTTTATTTTAGGCACCCTTGATGTGACCTCTCTATACACGGTTATTGAAAATACTAAAGGTCGTGAAGCTGCAGAATATTTCCTAAAAAAGGACAGTGCTATGTCAGATGACCAGATTAATTTTATAGGTGACTGCATCACATTCATTTTAGAACACAATTATTTTAAATATGGTCTGGACTTTTATCTGCAGACGCGGGGGACCGCGATGGGGACCCGATTTGCACCGAGCTTTTCTAATCTCTATATGGGGAGGTGGGATAAGCTTGCCATATTTCCCAATGGGGAGCTTAGTGCGAATCTGGTCCTCTTGAAATGGTTCATAGATGATATTGTTTTTATTTGGAAAGGGGATGAACTATCCCTCAATGATTTTTTTTTATTAATTTAAATAAAAATTTGTTTTATTTACACTACACCTCAAGCTGTAATAAACAACAGATAAACTCTCTTGATTTAACAATTTACATAGAAAATGGTAATACACACCAAAACCTTTCACAAACCCACGGTCACTAATGGTTTTATTCCATTAGAGAGTTGCCACCTACCCATATGGCTTAATAACATCCCCTATAGTCAATATATACGAGCACGTAGGAATTGTATCAACGGCACGGATTATCAAGAAGAGGCAGAACTGCTAAACAAAAAATTTGTAGAGAAAGGATACAAACTTAAACAGCTGATTCGAATTACAAAGGAATTGAAGGAAATAGACCGTAACCACCTACTAAGGGACAAAACCCGGCTTAATAATCAATCCGGGATTGAAGAGCACAATACTATCATGGTTCCCATCATTACAAAATACAGTGCAGGGGTGGGCACTTTTAACCACTTCAGCCCCCCTAGCTTAAACACCCTTAATGACCAGACCACTTTTTACAATTCTGCACTACACTACTTTCACCATTTATTGCTCGGTCATGCAACTTACCACCCAAATGAATTTTACCTCATTTTCTTCTCACTAATAGAGCTTTCATTTTGTGGTATTTCATTGCTGCTGACATTTTAACTTTTTTTGTTATTAATCAAAATTTAACAAAATGTTTGCAAAAAAATGACATTTTTCACTTTCAGTTGTAAAATTTTTCTAAAAAAACGACATCTATATATAAATTTTTTGCTAAATTTATTGTTCTACATGTCTTTGATAAAAAAAAAATTTGGGGTAAAAAAAAAATGGTTTGGGTAAAAGTTATAGCGTTTACAAACTATGGTACAAAAATGTGAATTTCCGCTTTTTGAAGCAGCTCTGACTTTCTGAGCGCCTGTCATGTTTCCTGAGGTTCTACAATGCCCAGACAGTAGAAAAACCCCACAAATAACCCAATTTCGGAAAGTAGACACCCTAAGATATTCGCTGATGGGCATAATGAGTTCATAGAACCTTTTATTTTTTGTCACAAGTTAGCAGAAAATGATGAATTATTTTTTTTTCCTTACAAAGTCTCATATTCCACTAACTTGTGACAAAAAATAAAAACTTCCATGAACTCACTATGCCCATCATGAAATACCTTTGGGGTGTCTTCTTTATAAAATGGGGTCACTTGTGGGGTAGTTATACTGCCCTGGCATTTTAGGGGCCCAAATGCGTGCAAAGTAGTTTGAAATCGAAATCTGTAAAAAATGGCCGGTGAAATCCGAAAGGTGCTCTTTGGAATGTGGGCCCCTTTGCCCACCTAGACTGCAAAAAAGTGGCACACATGTGGTATCGCCGTACTCAGGAGAAGTTGGGGAATGTGTTTTGGGGTGTCATTTTACATATACCTATGCTGGGTGAGATAAATATCTTGGTCAAATGCCAACTTTGTATAAAAAAATGGAAAAGTTGTCTTTTGCCGAGATATTTCTCTCACCCAGCATGGGTATATGTAAAAAGACACCCCAAAACACATTCCCCAACTTCTCCTGAGTACAGCGATACCACATGTGTGACACTTTTTTGCAGCCTAGGTGGGCAAATGGGCCCACATTCTAAAGAGCACCTTTTGGATTTCACAGGGCATTTTTTACAGATTTTGATTTCAAACTACTTCTCACGCATTTGGGCCCCTAAAATGCCAGGGCAGTATAACTACCCCACAAGTGACCCCATTTTGGAAAGAAGACACCCCAAGGTATTCCGTGAGGGGCATGGCGAGTTCCTATAATTTTTTATTTTTTGTCACAAGTTAGTGGAAAATAAAAAATAAAAACTTCCATGAACTCACTATGCCCATCACGAAATACCTTGGGGTGTCTTCTTTCCAAAATGGGGTCACTTGTGGGGTAGTTATACTGCCCTGGCATTTTAGGGGCCCAAATGCGTGAGAAGTAGTTTGAAATCTAAATCTGTAAAAAAAATGCCCTGTGAAATCTGAAAGGTGCTCTTTGGAATGTGGGCCCATTTGCCCACCTAGGCCGGAAAAAAGTGTCACAGATGTGGTATTGCCATACTCAGGAGAAGTTGGAGAATGTGTTTTGGGGTGTCTTTACAATTACCCATGCTGGGTGAGAGAAATATCTCGGCAAAAGACAACTTTTCCCATTTTTTTATACAAAGTTGGCATTTGACCAAGATATTTATCTCACCCAGCATGGGTATATATAAAATGACACCCCAAAACACATTGCCCAACTTCTCCTGAGTACGGCAATACCACATGTGTGACACTTTTTTGCAGCCTAGATGCGCAAAGGGGCCCAAATTCCTTTTAGGAGGGCATTTTTAGACATTTGGATCCCAGACTTCTTCTCACGCTTTAGGGCCCCTAAAAAACCAGGGCAGTATAAATACCCCACATGTGACCCCATTTTGGAAAGAAGACACCCCAAGGTATTCAATGAGGGGCATGGCGAGTTCATATAAAAAAAAAAATTGGGGGCACAAGTTAGCGGAAATAGATTTTTTTTTTTCTCACAAAGTCTCCCTTTCCGCTAACTTGGGACAAAATTTTTAATCTTTCATGGACTCAATATGCCCCTCACGGAATACCTTGGGGTGTATTCTTTCTGAAATGGGGTCACATTTGGGGTATTTATACTGCCCTGGCATTTTAGGGGCCCTAAAGCGTGAGAAGAAGTCTGGAATATAAATGTCAAAAAATGTTTACACATTTGGATTCCGTGAGGGGTATGGTGAGTTCATGTGAGATTTTATTTTTTGACACAAGCTAGTGGAATATGAGACTTTGTAAGAAAAAAAAACAAAAAACAATTTCTGCTAACTTGTGCCAAAAAAATGTCTGAATGGAGCCTTACAGGGGGGTTATCAATGACAGGGGGCTGATCAGGGAGTCTATATGGGGGGATCACCACCCTGTCATTGATCACCCCCCCATAAGGCTCCATTCAGACGTCCGTATGTGTTTTGCGGATCCGATCCATGGATGCGTGTATCCGTAAAACACATACGGACGTCTGAATGGATCCTTACAGGGGGGTGATCAATGACAGGGGTGGTGATCAATGACAGGGGGGTGATCACCCCCGTCAGGCTCCAGTCAGACGTCCGTATGTGTTTTGCGGATCCATGGATCATGGATCGGATCCGCAAAACACATACGGACGTCTGAATGGAGCCTTACAGGGGGGTGATCAATGACAGGGGGTGATCAGGGAGTCTATTTGGGGTGATCAGGGGTTCATAAGGGGTTAATAAGTGACAGGGGGGGTGTAGTGTAGTGGTGTTTGGTGCTACTTAACAGAGCTACTCGTGTCCTCTGGTGGTTGATCCAAGCAAAAGGGACCACCAGAGGACCAGGTAGCAGGTATATTAGACGTTTAAAAAAATAAATAAAAAAAATCGCATCTACAGCCTGCCACCGAACGATCGCCGCTGGCAGGCTGTAGATCCAGTCTCTTACCTTCCGATCCTGTGAACGCGCGTGCCTGTGTGCGCGCGCGTTCACAGGAAATCTCGCCTCTCGCGAGATGACGCACGGATGCGTCCAGGAGGAAAGAATCGACCGCCTCTTAGGCGGTCCTGAGGAGGTTAAAAGAATCATAAAACGACATTGGGGCATTTTATAGTATGACAAAATAATTGGGGACAAGATCTCAGCCAACTTCGTATTCACCTTCAGAAAAGCTTCCAATTTGGCTAATTTGGTGGCCCCCTCCATCAAACCGAATTTACGAGGAAATAAGCCACCTAGTAAAAAAGGCTTCTACCCCTGCAGACTATGTCACAATTGCAAAATCTCTAGGCAACAAATCAAGCCTATATTAGAAATAGAAACCCCACAGGTCAAATACACAATTAAAGAATACATCACGTGCAGCACTAAAGGAGTTATATACTACATTAAGTGCCCCTGTAACAAAATATACATGGGACGGATAAAAAGGGAATTAAAAATAAGAATTAGGGAACACAGCAATAATATCCACAAAAAAAAATTAAAATCTGAAAATCATCCCCTATCACACCACTATGCTGAGTTCCATAAGGGGAAATTTCAAGGATCACTCTTTGGGGGTATTGAAAGAGTTAAACCAGACAAGAGAGGAGGCGACTTTATCAAACAAATGTCTCGAACAGAAAGTATGTGGATCTTCAGATTTAACAGCCTGGTTCCTAATGGGTTAAACCAAGAGAGAATTCTTTGCATTCCAGTAGGAACTAAGTCTATAATGCCCCCTTCAAACCCCATTACCTCTGTACCTGGACAATTGACATCTGAGCAATGTGTATACATATGTTGCCATGGTAACCACAGAACCTACTTAACCTTCGGGACATCATTAGCATACCATCCCTGACGAAGGAGCCCGGCAGGCTCTGAAACGCGTCAGAGGCTTTTTGACCTACGGAGGCCTCGGTATCTTTGACAGTAACGTCACCAATAGTGGTTTCCCGGGCAACTTTCTCACAGGTTCCCCCACACGGCACGTGCTGCCGGCCGGAGCAGCGCTGGTGCTAGGAGGTGAACGAAGAGGACGCTCTTTGCAGCATCCGAACAGAGAAGAATACTCAGCAGCAGGAGATAAGGACAGCAACTCCTAAGTCCACAGAAGACCTCAAGCAGGTAATTGACCACACAGAGTAACATCAGTGTATTCTTCTACTTTTTTGTACATCATAGTACTCCTATAAGTATTTGAGAACACCCCTATTTTTTATATTGGAAACTGACAGGACAATTTTAGTATTCCCATTAGACCACAGGCCCTACCACGAAAAGGGAGAACTAGTAAAACATTTAAGCTCCATAATTGGAGCGATGTCAAGCTCGTCACCCAGTGACGGTATCTCATATCACCCATGGGTGATACACGTTTGTAGTACATAAAGTAGACATATGGTGAATGCTAATTAATGAGTATTTTATGAGGTATCACTATCAGTCTTAGGCCTCTTGCACACAAACGTTTTTTTCCCCCCGTTTACGTTCCCAGGGACAGTTCACAGGTGTCCCTGCCTTATAGATCGCTGCATATACAGAGCAGGAAGTGCTATGCGCTTCCTGTCCCGGCCCAGTAGTCATGTGACCGCCAGGGCCAAGAGAGTGCAGGAGCTGTTGGTTCTTTCACAGACCTCGATCAGCCCTGCACTGAGGCTGTACAGCTCAGTATAGTGCTGTACAGCCTCTCTGGGGGGTGTATTTCCCCTGTAACTGGGGCTATTATGTCAGCCTCCAGTTAAAAAAAATGAAGTCAAATGTGACCCAGAGGTCTTGTATGACCTTATGGGGGACACAAAGTGTAAAAAAAAAAAAAAAAGGCTTCCCTGTAAAAAAAAGAGACATTTGGTATTGCCGCGTCCGTGACGGCCGGCTCTATAAATTTATCACATGATCCACCCTGTCCGATAAACACCATAAAAAATAAACTGTAAAGAAAATTTTTGGGGTCACCTTACATCACAAAAAGCACAACACCAAGTGCTCAAAAAGAAGTATGTACCACAAAATGGTACCAATAAAACAGTCACCTTATTCCGCAAAAAATGAGCCCGTACATCTATAGCTCTCTGAACATGGAGACATTAAAACATCATTGTTTCAAAAATGCTATTGTGACGGTCACATACACTACACACAGGGGGGAGGATACCACTGCTCTCCACCCTCACCCCTGGCCCTGCCTACTTGCCTCGCAAGTCCTAATGACAGGGGACAACTAGACGGCAGTCCCTAACTTAGGATACGTGCTAGGAAGACAGACAAGACAAATAACGGAACATGAACGGACCGGGTCAATACCTAGAGAGCTACGCAGTACTAAGGAATGAGCAGAGAATAGTCAGGAAAAGCCGAGGTCAAATACCAGGAGAGAAACGAAGTACAACAGGAGTCCGCAAAGAATCGTCAGGTGGAAGCCGGGGTCACGATACCAGGAGAGATGCGCAGTACAGAAGGAGCAGGTAAAGGATCGTCAGGGAACAGGATCAGGTAAGTATTCAGTAGGCCAACAAATAGCCAGGAACCTAGAATTAACAGGCAATCTGTGGCCAGCAGGCTGCCTGTATTTATTGTGGGGTCTGAGGGTCATGAGACGTGCCCTCAAAACCAGGATGTCCACAAAAGGCAGAATCATGACACTCACCAGCTGGAGACGAAATTGTATGGGGACAAACAACTTATCTGTTGGGGTGGTTGCCAGTGCCAGATGTTGTTCAGCCTTAATGAGATATCTTGGGTTAAGGCTGCTACGAAGATATTTGCTGGTAGGATGGATTCAGGCAGTGCCTCTGTAGGCTGAAAAGGAATCTCCGAAGCTCCGAGATAATGCATCAGCCTTCACGTTTTTACTTCCAGGCCTGAAAGTAATGGAGAATTCAAAACGAGTAAAAAACAGTGCCCATCTAGCCTGACGGGGATTCAACCTCTTAGCAGATTCGAGAAACATAAGGTTCTTATGGTCAGTGACAACCGCTACACAATGCCTTGCCCCCTTCAGAAAATGCCTCCACTCCTCAAATGCCCACTTAATGGCCAGCAACTCCTGATTCCCCATGTCGTAGTTTCTCTCAGTGGAAGAAAATTTTCTGGAAAAGAATGCACACGGTCTCAGGTTAGTTAGACTAGCAGGACCTTGTGAATAGACTGCTCCTGCGCCGTCCTCAGATGCATCCACCTCCACAATAAAAGGTCTTTTCTGATCTGGCTGGATCAGAATGGGAGCGCTACTGAATGCTTTTTTAGTGTTTCAAACGAAGTAATGGCCTCAGTAGACCAATCCTCCAAATCCGCCCCTTTCTTAGTAAGGTCGGTCAACAGTTTAGCAATTACTGAAAAATTCTTAATAAATTTAGGTAGTAATTGGCAAAACCTAAGAACCATTGTAAGGCCTTTAAGGATGAAGGCCTTACCAATTCCTTAATAGCTAGTACCTTACCAGGATCCATCTTGAAGTCGTGAGGGGTCAGGACATGCCCTAGAAACAGTATCTCCTGTACACCAAAGACACATTTCTCTTGTTTAGCGGACAACTGATTCTCCCTCAACACCTCTAATACTTGTTTAACATGAGACACATGAGATTTGAAATCAGGAGAAAATATCAAAATGTTGTCAAGATAGACAATGACAAATTTACCTAAAAACTCTCTAAGAATATAATTCATAAAGTTTTGGAACACAGCTGGGGAATTGCTGAGTCCAAAAGGCATAACCTGATATTCAAAGTGTCCTGCCGGAGTATTGAACGCCATCTTCCATTCGTCTCCCTCCTTGATTCGTATTAGATTATATGCCCCTTTCAGGTCAATCTTAGAAAACCAGGTTGCCCCAGAACCTGGTTAAATAAATCCAGAATCAATGGGAGAGAGTATCTATTCTGGATAGTGATCTTATTCAATTTCCGGTAATCGATACAAGGCCTAAGACCACTATCCTTCTTAACGAAGAAAAGCCCCTCTCCCATAGGAGAGACAGAAGGTCTAATGTGCTCCTTACCGAGGCTTTCCTTAATATAATCCTCCATGGCCCTGCGTTCAGGCTTAGAGAGATTATAAATACGCCCCTTAGGAAACCTGGCACCTTCTACTAACTCTATGGCGCAATCATAAGGTCTATGGGGTAATAGAACCTCCGGGGTAGGTAATGAGAACACATCAGAATATTCCCTAATGACCCTGGGTAATATATCAGATTCTACTGAGCCCCCAGCTTGTACCACAGACAAGCACGAGTCACACTTAGGTCCCCATTTCACCAACTCCCCCCTGGACCAATCAATAGTGGGGTTGTGTAATCGGAGCCAAGGCAAACCTAGTACCACCTCGACCGGTAAGTTCTCCAGAACTAAGAGGGAACCTTTCTCAGAGTGGCACACCCCCACGGTTAAAGAAATCTCGGAGGTACATGACCTCACCATACCACCTACCAGGGGAGTGGCATTAATAGCCGTGACATGGATAGGTGTAGGAAGAGAAAAAATTGGAATACCCAGTCTAATGGCGTACTTAGAGTCAATAAAGCTGGCCGCTGAACCAGAGTCAATAAAGGCCTTACCCGGCCATTTATTAACCCCCAGAGATATTTTTAGAGGTACCAAAAGCTTACATTTCGTAATATCAGGGTGTACCTGGTCTTTAGGTTGCCTTGCCTTGGGAGGATTAACGGAGAGGGCCTTCTTAGGACACTGATTGATCCAATAGTCAGGATCTCCGCAGTAAAAGTACACTCCACGTCTGCAGATTCCCTTGAGTCATGCCGACCTGCATGGGTTATTCGGTAGAGACCTAAGCGTTGTTTCTGGGATAGACCTCAGGCTGGACCACCACCTGAGGAGAGAACTGTCTTTCCTGTTGTCTCTCTCTAACCCGTCGGTCAAGTCCGACTACAGGGGTCATCATCATCTCTAGAGTCTCTGGAAGCTGATAACTCACTAGAAGATCCTTTAAGTTATCAGACAGACCTGACCTGAACTGACTCTTAAGTGCTGGTTCATTCCATCCTGAGGGAACACACCACCTTCTGAATTGGGTGCAATACTCCTCCGCAGGTAGATCGCCCTGAACCAGAACATTTAAAGCAGTCTCGGCTACCAGTGTCCTGTCTGGTTCATCATACAGGGTACCCAGGGCCGGAAAAAACCTCCACTGATGTTAAACAACTGGCGTCAGCAGGTAAAGAAAATGCCCAGTCCTGGGGATCACTCTGTAACCGGGAAATTACAATGCCCATGCGTTGACTCTTGGGGCCAGAGGATACAGGTCACAAGCGGAAAAAAAAGTTTACAATTCTCTTTAAAGGAAAGAAACTTCTTCCGATCTCCAGAAAAGGGCTCAAGAAGCTTAATTTGGGGCTCTAAATGCGGACTGGAGGCCTGAGGGATGGAAGTACCTTGTCCTAGCTAAAAAAAACAGAGTTTCTCCCCTAGCTCCTGCACCATCTGCGTCAGGTTAGAGACATGGTCAGTCAGGGTCACCAGAGGATTCATGATACAGTGGTTAGGTTATGGCCTGTTAATCTGTGACGGTCACGTACACTACACACAGGGGGGAGGATAGTGACCACTGCGCTCCACCCTCACCCCTGGCCCTGCCTACTTGCCTTGCAAGTCCTAATGACAGGGGACAACTAGACGGCAGTCCCTAACTTAGGATACATGCTGGGAAGACAGACAAGACAAATAACGGAACGTGAACGGACCGGGTCAATACCTAGAGAGCTACGCAGTACTAAGGAATGAGCAGAGAATAGTCAGGAAAAGCTGAGGTCAAATACCAGGAGAGAAACTAAGTACAACAGGAGTCCGCAAAGAATCGTCAGGTGGAAGCCGGGGTCACAATACCAGGAGAGATGCGCAGTACAGGAGGAGCAGGCAAAGGATTGTCAGGGAACAGGATCAGGTAAGTATTCAGTAGTCCAACAAATAGCCAGGAACCTAGAATTAACAGGCAAACTGTGGCCAGCAGGCTGCCTGTATTTATAGTGGGGTCTGAGGGTCATGTGACGTAGCCAGAGTCACATGACCGACAGACAGACAAGTCGAGCACCGAGTGACCAGCACGGTGTTCAAGGCAGACCTAGGAGCAGGGAGCCTCCCAGCTAGCAAAGCCACCCTGGGAACGAGGCCAAACACAGATCCTCGCTCCCGAAGCTAAGCAGCAGGTCTGTGGCTGATGGGAGACCGAGTGCGCCTTTGGCACCCCGTGACAGCTATTATTGTGTTAAAGTGAAATAAATAAAAAAAGTTGACATATTAGGTATCGCCATGTCCGTAACAACAAGCTCTATAAAAATATCACATGACCCAACCACTCAGGTGAACGACATGAAAAAAATAAAATAGAAACAGTGCCAAAAAAAAGCCATTTTGTCACCTTACATCACAAAAATTGTAATAGCAAGGGATCATAAAGTCACATGCACCCCAAAATAGTGCCAATCAAATCATCTCATCCCACAAAAAATGATACCCTAAATAAGACAATCGCCCATAAAATAAAAGAAACAGACTCTCAGACTATGGAGACACTAAAACATGATTTTTTTTGTTTCAATAATGATATTCTTATGTAAAACTTAAATAAATAAAATAAAGTATACATATTAGGCATTTCTACATCCTTAACGACCGGCTCTATAAAAATATCACATGACCTTACCCCTCAGGTGAACATTGTCCAAAAAATAAAATAAAAACTGTGCCCACTTTTTTTGTCACCTTACATCACTAAAAGTGCAACACCAAGCGATCAAAAAAGCATATGCCCCCCAAAATAGTACCAATCTAACCGTCATCTCATCCCGCAAAAATTATACCTTACCTAAGACAATCGCCCATAAAATAAAATAAACTATGGGTCTCAGACTATGGAGACACTTAAATGATTTTTCTCTTGTTTAAAAAATGATATTATTGTGTAAAACTTAAATAAAAAATAAAAAATTTGGTATTGCCGTATCCGTAAGAACCTGCTGTATAAAAATGGTACATGAACTAACCCCTCAGGTGAACACCGTAAAAAAATCAAAATAAAAAGTGTGTCAAAAAAGCAATTTTTTGTCACCTTACATGACAAAAAGTGTAATACCAAAGCGATCAAAAAGTCATATGCACCCTAAAATAGCACTAATCAAACCGTCATCTCATGAGCTCCTACATAAGACAGTCACCCAAAAAACTATGGCTTTCAAAATGTGGAGACACTAAAAAAAATATTTAAAAAAATGCTTTATGTAAAACTGAAACAAACAACCAAACTAATTTGGTATTGTCGCGTCCGTAACAACCTGCTCTATAAAAATACCATATAATATAACCTGTCAGATGAATATTGTAAATGACAAAAAAAACAGTGCCAAAACAGATATTTTTTGTTACCTTGCCTCACTAAAAGTATAATATAGAGCAACCAAAAATCATATGTACCCTAAAATAGTACCAACAAAACTTCCACCTCATTCCGTAGTTTCCAAAATGGGGTCACTTTTTTGGAGTTTCTATTCTAGGGGTGCATGTGACATGGTGTCAAAAATCCAGTCCAGCAAAATTCTGCCTTCTAAAAATCACATGGTGCTCCTTTCATTCTGCGCCCTGCTGCGTGGCCATACAGCAGTTTATGACCACATATGGGGTGTTTCTGTAAACTACAGAATCAGGGCAATAAATATTGAGTTTTGTTTGGCTGTTAACCCTTGCTTTGTTACTGGAAAAAATGGATTAAAATGGAAAATTTGCCCAAAATTAGAAATTCTGAAATTTCATCTCCATATTCCATTCAGTTTTGAACACCTTGAGGGGTGTATTTTTCAAAATGAGTCACTTTTTGGGAGTTTCTACTCTAGAGGTGCATGGGGGGGGGGGGAGGGAGTTTCAAATGGGACATAGTTTCAAAAAACTTTCCAGCAAAATCTGCCTTCCAAAAACCATATGACGTTCCTTTCCTAATTTGCCCGGGTGATTAGGAGCAGAGGGTGGGGATCATCATCTCGCTGCTCAGGGATAACGCTCAGTCTTGGGCCTTTCCACTACCGGTGGGGGCACGGCCCTCCGATCCGTGGATGAATTTTTTGTAGCCCTGGGTCAGATATATGATGATCCGGATCGTATTGCTCTGGCAGAATCTAGACTACGTCTTTTTCTGCCAGGGTAAACAGTCCGCAGAGATATACTGTTCAGAATTTCGAAGATGGGCAGCTGATTCTGGTTGGAATGATGCTGCCTCCGAAGTCAATTTTGCCATGGTCTTTCGGAGGGATTAAAAGATGCATTTGCCTTTCATGACAGACCTGCCTCCTTGGAGTCTGCCATGCCTCAGGCTGTTCGTATTGACAGGCGTCTTAGAGACAGAGGAGAGATCACTCCTTCCTGTCATATTCAGTCCAAGGACAGTGGGGCTGTCTCATTCAGTGCGCAGGGGTCTCAGTCTCTCTCAATCCCCTCTGAGGAGGAGGCCATGCAGCTGGGTTTGCTTGCCTCTAATAATAGAGGATTCAGCTCTCCAAGGAGGGTTTGTTTCTGTTGTGGAGGTATAAATCATTTGGCAAATGTTTTCCCCTCTAGGAGATTCAGGGAGTTTTTCGAGGGTAATAAACAAAAATAAAAAAATCCTCTAAAACATTTCATCTGTTACTATTGGCAAGCTTGATGCGGAAATTGAAAGTTTTCCATTTGCTTGTAGTTCCTGTTTTGTCCTACCTGCCAGGGTGGCGCTAGAGAGCAAGAACATTGTTTGTGAGATTTTTGTAGATAGTGGAGCAGCTGTCAATTTGCTATAACACATGGTTTCCAGGTGTGCACTTTGGGAAAGGATATACCTGTTTTTGCTATCGATTCCGCTCCACTTTCTCAAAAAACGTTAAAGGGCATGTTGAGGATTTTTCAAGTTTCGTCCTAAGCGGATTACCTACTCCTCTAGTGTTGGGGCTACCCTGGCTCACTAAACATAACCCCACCATTGATTGGCAAGCAAGGCAAATAAATGGTTGGAGTGACTTTTGAGCAGAGAATTGCCTCTCTGCGTCTCTTTCAGAGGTTTCCACCAAGACTGTACCATCTTTTCTCTCTGAATTTTCGGATGTGTTTTCAGAGAGTTGTGTCCAGGAGCTGCCCCCTCACCGGGAGTACGATTGCCCTATTAATCTCATCCCAGGCGCCAAGCTGCCTAAATCTCGTTTATACAATCTCTCCCAACCTGAAAGGGTCGCTATGCATACGTATATCTCTGAGAGCCTGAGAAAGGGACACATCCGACCCTAGAAGTCACCTGTTGCCGCTGGATTTTTTTTTTGTTAAGAAAAAAGATGGTTCTTTAAGACCATGTCTGGATTTCAGGGAGCTGAACAGTATCACAATTCGTGACCCTTATCCGCTTCTTCTAATCCCGGACCTGTTTAACCAGATTGTTGGAGTTAAAGTTTTTTCTAAGTTGGATTTAAGAGGGGCATACAACCTGGTCAGGGTCAGGGAAGGGGACGAATGGAAGATGGCCTTCAATACCCCTGAGGGTCATTTTGAGAATTTAGTTATGCCTTTTGGTTTGATGAATGCTCTAGCCGTCTTCCAACATTTTGTGAACAGCATTTTTTATCATGTAACGGTAAAATTTGTACTAGTGTATCTAGATGACATTTTGATTTTTTCTTCTGATTTCAAAACTCATAAGGACCACCTACGTCAGGTCTTGCTCATTATGCGGGAGAATAAATTGTACGCTAAACTGGAAAAATGTGTGTTTGCGGTTCCAGAGATTCAGTTTCTGGGTTTTCTTCTCTCCGCTTCTGGTTTTCGCATGGACCCTGAGAAGGTCCGTGCGGTGCTTGATTGGGAGCTTCCTGAGAATCAGAAGGCGCTGATGCGCTTTTTGGGTTTTGCCAATTATTACAGGAAGTTAATTTTGAACTATTCCTCTGTTGTTAAGCCACTCACTGATATGACTAAAAAGGGGGTAGAATTTTCCTCCTGGTCGGTAGATGCGCATAAGGCCTTTTCTAGTATCAAAGAGAGTTTTGCTTCCGCTCCCATCTTGGTACAACCTGATGTCTCTCTACCTTTCATTGTTGAGGTGGACACTTCTGAGGTGGGTGTGGGTGCGGTCTTGTCTCAGGGTCCCTCTCCTGCCAAATGGCGACCGTGTGCCTTTTTCTCAAAGGAACTCTCCTCCGCAGAGAGAAATTACGATGTGGGAGATAGGGAGTTGTTGGCCATCAAATTAGCTTTTGAGGAATGGCGCCATTGGCTAGAGGGAGCCAGACACCCTATTACCGTGTTTACCGACCATAAGAATCTGACCTACTTGGAGTCAGCCAAGCGTCTGAACCCGAGACAGGCCAGATGGTCTTTATTCTTTTACAGGTTTAATTTTGTTGTCACGTTCCGCCCTGGGGTTAAAAATGTGAAGGCGGATGCCCTGTCACGTTGTTTTCCGGGAGGGGGGAACTTTGAAGACCCAGGTCCCATTTTGGCTGAAGGGGTGGTGGTCTCTGCTTTTTATCCTGATTTGGAGGCAGAGGTTCAGGCAGCCCAGGCAGAGGCTCCTGATCTTTGTCCCCCTGGGAGGTTGTTTGTGCCTCTCGCTTTACAACTCAAGGTTTTTAAGGAGCATCACAACACTGTCCTTGCTGGGCACCCGGGGAGCAGAGCCACAGTGGATCTCATTGCTCGGAGATTCTGGTGGCCGGCTCTTTGTAAGGCGGTTGAGGGTTTTGTGGCAGCCTGCGAGACCTGTGCTCGTGCCAAGGTCCCTCATTCACGGCCATCGAGTCCTCTCCTCCCGTTACCCATTCCTTCCCATCCTTGGACCAATCTGTCCATGGACTTCATTACGGACCTGCCTCGTTCCTCGGGGAAGACTGTGATTTTGGCAGTATTAGACCGTTTAACAAAATGGCGAATTTCATTCCTCTTCCTGGGTTACCCAATGCTAAAACACTGGCGCAGGCATTTTTTGATCACATTGTCAAACTGCATGGCATTCCTTCAGACATAGTCTCGGATAGGGGCACGCAGTTTGTTTACAGATTCTGGAAGGCCTTCTGTTCTTGCTTGGGGGTTCGGTTGTCGTTCTCTTCTGCTTTTCACCCGCAGTCGAATGGTCAGACAAAATGTGTCAATCAGAATCTGGAGACATATCTGCGTTGTTTTGTGACTGAGAATCAGGAGGATTGGTGTTCTTTTTTGTCCCTTGCTGAGTTTGCTTTAAATAACAATCGCCAGGAGTCCTCGGATAAGTCACCATTTTTTGGTGCATATGGTTCTCATCCGCAGTTTGGGACATTCTCTGGAGATGGGTCTTCTGGTTTACCTGATGAGGAGAGATTTTCCTTGTCTTTGTCATTTATTTGGCAAAAGATTCAGGGTAATCTGAAGAGGATGAGTGAGAGATATAAGTGTGTGGCGGATAAGAGACGTGTGCCTGGTCCGGACCTGAATGTGGGTGATCTGGTGTGGTTGTCTACTAAGAATATCAAATTGAAGGTTCCCTCCTGGAAGTTGGGTCCTAAGTTTAGTGGGCCTTACAAGATCTTGTCCGTCATCAATCCCGTTGCCTTCCGTCTTGATCTTCCTCAGACTTGGAAGATCCATAATGTTTTTCACAAGTCCCCATTAAAACCTTATGTCCAACCCACTGTACCCTCCTCTTTGCCTCCTTCTCCGATTGTGGTTGATGGTAATCTTGAATTTCAGGTCTCTAGGATTGTGGATTCTCGCATTATCCGCGGTTCTCTCCAGTACCTCGTTCATTGGGAGGGTTATGGTCCTGAGGAGAGGATGTGGGTCCCGGTGGCGGACATTAAGGCCACTAGTCTCATCAGGGCTTTCCATAGGTCCCATCCTGAGAAGATGGGCTCTGAGTGTCCAGAGTCCACTCATAGAAGGAGGGGTACTGTCACCGCCAGATCTCTGAGAAGCTCTGACAGACGTTCTTCAGTACCTCTTGCTTGAGGTTCTTTTGTTTTGGTTTCGTTTTGTCATCTCGTTTCCCTCTCTCGGCTGTCATCTAGTTGCACTGATTGCATCCCTTTATATCCCCTCCGATACTGCATCACTTTGCGGTTTATACAACTTCCTGGATTGTGCTCACTGCTAGTTGCTACGACTGCTGGGTCCTCAGCTAAGTCTTTTCCTTTATTTGTGTTTTCCTGTTGGCTTGATTCTAGGTGACCCCTCTGTATTAAGTGCAGGGAGCCGGTGGTCGTGTCCCCTCACTATTGTAGGGTTTTCAGGTGTCACTCAGTCTAGGCACGAGGGCATGCAATTTTCTATCATTCAGATCTTTGGATGGGCTGAGCAGTCAGGGAGAGTTCTAGGGCTTTTATAGGGCTTACCCATATGTTCCTTAGTTTGCGATCAAGTCAGTTGGATCTTTATTTGTTACTTCTAGTTTTCTGCAACACCATCCGTGACAGCTGCTCAGCCATGATGGCATATCATAGGCAAGATCACATCATTACTTATATATTTTAGAGCAATCTAACAGACATTAACACTTTCTCATGAATATTTTAAACTGCATAGACCAACATTTTTTACATTGAATTCGCGCATTCAACAGCAGGTTTATACAAAGTAAAAGACATAGTAAAATAATGCAATACTATACATCTTGAGTGCATAAGATGTGTTGTTTATTACCTGCTCTACGTAAATGTATTGAGATAGTCAGTTTACAGCAGTGATGATGGAGCTAGAACAATTTATAGCATTAATATCTCTATCGGTATAAGCATCATTCTATAAAATAGGAAAATTATTGAAGAACGCATTTAGTATTTCTCTGAGAAGAGTTCAGAATAGATACATTTTGTTAATGTGTTAGAGTGGATGTAAGAAGTCTTAGGCCTCATGCATGCGGCCGTATGTATTTTGTGGTCTGCAAAAACGGATCCGCAAAAAAATACGGATGACATCCGTGTACATTCCGTATTTTACTGCCCTGGCCCCTAATAGAACAGTACTATCCTTGTCCGTAATGTGGACAATAATAGGACATGTTCTATTTTTTTGCGGATCGGAAATACGGAAACGGAATGCATGTGGAAAACATTCAGTTTTTTTGCGAAACTATTTAGGCTACTTTCACACCTGCGTTCGATCGGATCCGTTCTGAACGGATCCGCTCATATTAATGCAGACGGTGGCTCCGTTCAGAACGGATCCGTCTGCATTAGAACTTAGAACATTTTTCTAAGTCTGAAAGTAGCCTGAGCGGATCCGTTCCAACTTTACATTGAAAGTCAATGGGGGACGGATCCGCTTGAAGATTGAGCCATATGGTGTCATCTTCAAGCGGATCCGTCCCCATTGACTTACATTGTAAGTCGGAACGGATTCGCTCGCCTCCGCACGGCCAGGCGGACACCCGAACGCTGCTTGCAGCGTTCAGGTGTCCGCTCACTGAGCGGAGGCTGAGCGCTGGCAGGCGGATGCATTCTCAGTGGATTCGCCTCCACTGAGAATGCATTAGGGCCAGACGGCTGCGTTCAGGGCCGCTCGTGAGCCCCTTCAAACGGAGCTCACGAGCGGACACCTGAACGCAGGTGTGAAAGGAGCCTTAAATAAATGGTTCTGTATACGGTCCGCAAAAAAACCTGAACAGACACAGAAAGAAAATATGTTTGTGTGCATGATGCCTTAGGGCTCTTTCACACCTGCGTTATTGTCTTCCGGCATAGAGTTCCGTCGTCGGGGCTCTATGCCGGAAGAATCCTGATCAGGATTATCCTAATGCATTCTGAATGGAGTGAAATCCGTTCAGGATGCATCAGGATGTCTTCAGTTCCGGAACGGAACGTTTTTTGGCCGGAGAAAATACCGCAGCATGCTGCGCTTTTTGCTCCGGCCAAAAAAACTGAAGACTTGCCGCAAGGCCGGATCCGGAATGAATACCCATTGAAAGGCATTGATCCGGATCCGGCCTTAAGCTAAACGTCGTTTCGGCGCATTGCCAGATCCGACGTTTAGCTTTTTTAGAGTGGTTACCATGGCTGTCGGGACGCTAAAGTCCTGGCAGCCATGGTAAAGTGGAGCGGGGAGCGGGGGAGCAGCATACTTACTATCCGTGCGGCTCCCGGGGCGCTCCAGAGTGACGTCAGGGCGCCCCAGGCACATGGATGACGTGATCGCATGGCACATCATCCATGCACATGGGGCGCTCTGACGTCACTCTGGAGCGCCCCGGGAGCCGCACGGATGGTAAGTATACCGCTCCCCCGCTCCCCGCTCCTACTATGGCAACCAGGACTTTAATAGCGTCCTGGCTGCCATAGTAACACTGAAAGCATTTTGAAGACGGATCCGTCTTCAAATGCTTTCAGTACACTTGCGTTTTTCCGGATCCGGCGTGTAATTCCGGCAAGTGGAGTACACGCCGGATCCAGACAACGCAAGTGTGCATGATGCCTTACTCTATATTTTCCATCATGGATTTTGCAGTGAATTAACAGCAAATCTATAATTAATTTATAATAAACTCTGCATCATTTCATCCTAGGGTTAAATCCACTTTGAAATCTATGACAGAAATGACATGCTATGCACTGGGTTGGTCATTGATTTTCTCTGCTACATGTGGATGAAGTTTGGAAAATGAAAAATCTGTGAATGTCCATAAGGCTTCATTCACATGTCCGCATGAATGGTCCGGATCCGTTCTGCAACGTTGCGGAACGGATCCGGACCCATTCATTTTCAATGGGGCAGGAAAAGATGCGGACAGCACACAGTGTGCTGTCCGCATCCGCATTTCCGATCCGTGGCCCCGAACTTCCAGTCCACGGCCCCGCAAAAAAATAGAGCATGTCCTATTCTTGTCTGCAGCTGCTGACAAGAATAGGAATCCTCTATATAGTGCCTGCCATGTGCGGTGTCCGTGTTTTGCGGTTTACAATTTGCAGACCACAAAACACTACGGATGTCTAAATGGAGCCTAAGTGGCCAATTAGAGCCCTGACTTGACCCAATAGAACATATCTAGAGAGACCTGAAAATGATTGTCCACTTATAGTACCCATCTAACCTGAATGCGTTTGAGAAGATCTGAAAAGAAGAATGGCAGAAAATCCCCAAATCCAGGTGTGCAAACCTTTTGGCATCATACCCAAGAAGACTGGAGGCTGTATTTGCTACTATACTGAATACTGAGTAAAGGGTCTGCATACTTATATCTATGCAATATAATACTTTTTCTTTTCTATAAGTTAGCAAAGGTTTGAAAACAAAATGTTCAACTTTGTCATTATGGGGTATTAAATACAGAATGATGGGGGGAAAACTAGATTCTCTTTATTTGAGCACAAGGCTGCAACATATTTACAGTAAAATGGGCAAAAAAAATTAAAAGGTGTGAAGACTTTCCAAATACATTGTATATAAGTTTATCATATCACCCTTAGACAACTATTCTCAAGATTTAATAACTTTTTTTTTTTTTTTACTCTATCCTTTATAACTAAGACCCTCCATACCTTATCAGTTTAGTCTTCTGCACCCAGATCTGAGCTGCATATTCCAGATGAGGCCATACCAAATCCTTGTAAAATTATAGTATAGCATCCTTGCCCTGTGTGTTTATGCCTCTTTTAATACATGATAATATCCTGGTAGCCTTAGAAGCATCTGATTGACAATCCTTGCTGTTTTTTAGTCTATGATCTACAAAGACACTTAAATCCAAATCCTTTTTTACAAGTGACTTTCCCAGTGTTACTCCCCCTAGGACATATGATGCATGTGGATTATTAGTATCCAGATGCATACGTTTACATTTATCCACATTGAATCTTGTTAACTAAGTTGATGCCCAAACACTCAGTGTCCAAGTCAGCTTGTAGTTTATGGACATCTTCCATAGACTGCACAGTACTTCTTAGCTTAGTGTCATCTGCAAGAATAGAAATGGTGCTATTAATCCTTTCCTCAATATCATTACTGAAGTCTGGAACACATAGACATCACCAGAAGTTGGGTTTCATCCCTAGTGATGCTCTGCCAGGCCTCTACTGCAACTGTCTTCAGTTCCTGCTTGTTCTTGGGGCATTTTGCCTTCAGTTTTGTCTTCAGAAAGTGAAATGCATGCTCAATCGGATTCAGGTGTCACGGCTAAGGATGGGGAAAACCCTCAGCCGTGCGATGGTGAAAGATGGTCGCTGCTTGACCAGGACGACAGGATTAGGGAGCAGGTCACCTCCTATCGCGTCCCTAACCTGACCCTAACTCCTAGCTGCATGGGCCGGCCTTTAAGGTAGGAGGACCCATGCTCAGGAACCTCGGAGCCCTAACTCACCCTCCGACCGGTCCCTGGACTAGGAGTCAGGGTAAGACAACCTGTTCCTTATGGATACGGAGGAACAGGAGTCTCACTGGCCAAGCTGCAAGGAAGGGAGAACAAGTACAACCTATGGCAATGGCAGGTACTTGCCACAAACATAACACTCACCTGCCACAGACACAAAGCCTGGAACCCATGTGGAAGTACTGCTATCCACAAACAAAAGGACTCAGCACACAACACACATCACACGGGAACCCAGGACCATAGGTGCAATAAAAGAGCATAAAGACAAACACATCTTCCAAACACCAAACGACATTATATTTGCTATGACCAGAAGGATGGCCCCCACTAGCAGTTGGTAAGTAACCAGGAGGGTGTCTCCAGCAAGCATGGC
Source organism: Bufo gargarizans (assembly GCF_014858855.1). Taxonomy (NCBI): domain Eukaryota; kingdom Metazoa; phylum Chordata; class Amphibia; order Anura; family Bufonidae; genus Bufo; species Bufo gargarizans. Next base: position 340,564,722 of record NC_058084.1, on the reverse strand, counting down.
TGAAGCACCCTCTCTGACTACTGCCTACAACTGAGGCTTTATAGGGCCAAGAGGCCACACCCAACAGTCAGACACACCCCATGACTCACACACACAGAAAGGGAGTTAACCCTTCCAATACCACAGAAGGGAAAACACAACTTAAAGGGGAAGTGTCCAAACAACAAACACACTGTGGCTGTTGCCGCAGGCAATGACATGGGTGGCAACCGTGTCCTGGGAGTCAGCCTGAAGGCTGGGACACTGCCACCACATGTACACCATACAACAAAACGTTGCCATGGGCAGCCACAGTGGAGGGAAGATGTCAGTGCACACCAAACATAAACAGAGTGCACACAGACATACAAAAGTGCTTACAAACGCGCACACAACTCCAAGGGAACCGCACACATACCTGTTGTCCGCGGCAACCGCACCTGAGGCCAACAACATTATGCCTCCAGCTGCGGTTGACACTACAACCCAAACCGCGGGCAACTGTATGCGGCTCCCAAGGAGTCACGGCCATAAACATGGTCGTGACATCAGGTCAGGTGATTAACTTGGCCATTGCATAACATTCCACTTCTTTCCCTTAAAAAACTCTTTGGTTGCTTTTGCAGCACGCTTTGGGTCATTGTCCATGTGCACTGTGAAGCACCGTTCAATGAGTTCTGAAGCATTTGGTTGAATATGAGCAGATAATATAGCACATCTTGTTCGTTTCATTTCAAATCCATTGTGGTGGTGTTTAGAGCCAAAAATGTTAGAATTGTGTCGATGTCCCAATATTTATGGACCCAACTGTATATGTCTAAGATTTTGAAAGTACTTCATTCAGTTGTTTTCTTTGACCCATGACACATCCATCAGGTGGGACAGGACAGCCAATTGAGACGTTTCAGCACATGGACACACTCCTAACCCTATAACAGAACCCGATCTGGCAGCCATACATTGTGTTTTGTCAGTGTAGGGAGAGGTTGCATTTTGGAGCAGGGACAGTTAGGGACACCAAACGCTAGCTAATAGGGCCACAAAAGTCCCTTTAAGGACTTGAATAGGTGTGCTATCGATAGCTGTAATATAGAGGGGTGTGATATACTTATAACATACTTTCTAACATAGAAATTATATTATAGTGTATTTGTATTGTGCAGCAGTTGTGTGTGTTATGCTGCTATACCGCAGCTAGATAGAAAGACAAACGCTATTGGAGTAACTATTTGCAACGGGTGTGATATACCTGTTGCCCCCCAAAAAATTCTTGAGGGCTGCAATATACCTTCTTCCACAAATACTGAGTGAGGGGTGCTATATACCTTCTTCCACAAAATACTGATTAAGGGGTGCGATACACCTGCTTCCACAAAATACTGATTGAGGAGTGCCATATACCTGTTTCCGACAAATAATGATTGAGAGGTGCTATATACCTGTCTCCGCTAAATACTGATTGAGGGGTGCCATATACCTTCTTCCACAAAATCCTGATTGAGGGGTGCTATTGCTATATACCTTCTTCCACCAAATACTGATTGAGGAGTCCGATACACCTGCTTACACAAAATACTGATTGAGGGGTTTCATATACCTGTTTCTGCCAAATACTGATTGAGAGGTGCTATATACCTTCTTCCGCCAAATACTGATTGAACGGTGCATTACACCGGCTTCCACAAAATACTGATTGAGGGGTTCCATATACCTGTTTCCGCCAAATACTGATTGAGGGGTACCAAATACCTTCTTCCACAAAATACTGATTGAGGGGTGCTATTGCTATATACCACCTTCCACCAAATACTAATTGAGGGCTGCGATACACCTACTTCCACAAAATACTGATTGAGGGGTGCCATATACATGTTTCCGCCAAATACTGATTGAGGGGTGCTTTTGCTATATACCTTTCTCCACCAAATACTGATTGAGGGCTGCAATATACCTTCTTCCACAAATACTGCTCTTCTCTAAGGACTTAGGCAGAGGGTCATTTAGAAAATGACAGGCAGAGGAAGAGGCAGACCGTTCCGCAGAGATGGTAGGGGTCGGGCAGGTGCACCAGGCCGGAGTCTAAGTGGGAAGTTGGAGAAGGCTTGTGCGATAACTCAGACTTCAACTTTTGCACCCTTCTCATCCTCTGTATCTGCATCCTCCTCACTCTCTGCTGTGTGCACTCCCAAAGACACCACCACCACCATAGCCCCTCCACTCGAGTCAGAAGAATTATTTCCCCATCCATTCCCAGACCCTACCGGTGTGCAGCCATTCTTGGCATCGGATGAGGAAGAGGACGTAGCAACGGCCGCCACCCAGCGGTCTGACGACAGTATGCAGATCTTCCCAAGGAGAGTGGTCCCCGCGGTTTCTGCCTACTCAGAGATCTCTAATGTCAGTGGTTGTGAAGGTTACGATGATGACGTATTGATGGATGTCACATGGGTGCCCACAAGTGAGGAAGAGGAGGGGAGTTCAGAGTGAGAGACGGAGCAGCAGATAGGGAGGAGAAAGTGGAGAAGCAGGCAGAACTCGCAGTGTACAGGAGGCAAAAAGCAGACTGCAAATGTTCTGGAGCGAGTCATCCACCATGCACATTCACATCTTGCGCTCCCAGGACGCCGGCACATGGCTCTGCAGTGTGGGCTTTTTTTTAACGTGTCAGCTGCTGACAATAGTGTTGCTATCTGCAGCCTGTGCTGTCAACACATAAGCCCAACACTCACCTAGGGATGACCACCTTAAGAAGGCACCTGGCCTCCCATCACCGGTCCCAGTGGGAGCAACGCCGTCAGAACCCACAAAGCCACACTCCCGACTCTCCACATCCTGCCTCTTCTCCTCTCTCCTCCCATTTGTCCTCCACTCCACCTTCCACTGTGCTGTCGTCGCGTTCATCTGGCACAAGGCAGGCTTCCGTGGCGCAAATGTTCGAGCTTAAAAAAATGGTGATGCTGGATAATCTTTTTGCTCACCGGCTGACCGCTGGCTTGTCGGAACTGCTAGCCCGCCAACTACTGCGATATAAATTGGTGGACCCGGAGGCCTTTATAAAATTTGTGACCATTGGCACACCGCAATGGAAGGTCCCCGTAAGGAAATAATTCTCCCAGAACGGCATCCCTGAACTATACGGCCACGTTCAGCAGCAAGTTAATATATCTCTGGCACACTGTGTCGGTGCCAAGATACATCTGACCACAGACACATGGTCTAGCAAACACGGTGAGGGAAGGTACATTTTACTGCCCACTGGGTGAACTTTTTGACAGCCATCAACCATCCTCCGTCTCCTCCTTGCCTGACTCCTCCTTTTCCACTGCTACCGCCTTTTCCGCTGCACCCCCAAGCTCCCCAGAACCTATTCGACGTGACAGGTGAGACGTTGCCATGCTGTGCTGCGGCTGTTGTGCCTTGAAGCCAAGAGCCACACCGGTTCTGCACTCCTTTCAGCTCTGCGGTCACAGGCCGATCAGTGGCTAACCCACTCAATTTGACAGTTGGTAAAGTGGTGTGCGAAGACTGTGCTAATATGCTGATTGCGCTGAAACAGGGCAAAATGACACACGTGCCGTGCATGCCAGGACGTCTTGGACCAGGCCAGGAAAATCTCTGGCCATTTTAGAAGAACTTACCTGGCCATGGCTCGCCTTGCTGATGTTTAGCTTCAACACTACTTGCCCATCAGATGTCTGATTTGTGACTGCCCGATGCACTGGAACTCCACCTTGTATATGCTTGATAGGCTGCTCCAGCAGAAACGTGCCATTAACGACTACCTGTATGAACTCTGCGGCAGGACAGGTTCTGGGGAGCTTGTTTTTTTTCCACCGCGCCGGTGGCTGCTCATGCGCGACGTATGCAGACTACTGCGGCCATTTCATGAGATCACTAAACTGGTCAGTCGCAGCCAGGGCACCATCAGTGACATCCTACCTTACGCCTTCTTTCTGGAGTGTGCATTGTGTCGTGTCATTGATTGAGCCATCGAGGAGCAGGAGCTGGAAGATGAGGAAGTCGCAATGCTGAATGAATTCCCAGGGGGGGCTACTCCATCTGAGACAAGTCAGCAGGAGTCTGAAGAGGAGTCAGAGGAGGATGGTGGCTCGGGGGAGGAGGAGGAGGAGGAGCAAGAAGAGCAAGCTTTAAACTTTTCGGGGATCCCTGTTGTTGTCCGTGGCTGGGGGGAGGAGACAGAGGACTACTGTACATTCTCCTGGGCGATGAGCAGGAGCCAGGGCGCTTTAAAGCGTCCAATTTAGTGCAAATGGGGGCCTTTATGCTCCAGTGTTTGAAGAGGGACCCCCCCTATAAAAAGCATAAAGGTCAAGGTCCTGTAGTGGGTGGCAACGTACTTATACCCCCAGTACAAACACAAAATGGCATACATGTTACCAGCATCACAAAGGGCTGTCAGAATGCAGCATTTCCAGGCCTTGCTGTGAGAGATGCTGCATTCTGCTGTTGCGGGCACTGGCAGAGGAATTTCCACCCACAGTGTGGGTACCAATCCTACCAATCCTACCGCAACTGCGCCTGTGTTGGTGACTTCGGATATGAGATCATTCTTGTAGCCAACCCATTGACAGCCGCCCTCCGGATCCAGCCTCAGTGAACGCCTAGACCAATAGGTGTCTGACTACACTCGCCTGAGGCATGGATCTCAGAGGAATTTAACACCTGTGATGACCACGTGCAATTAAATTTCACCTATTATCATTTGGGGTTTATTTAAGAGGTTGGATTTCGTTAGCCATGTTTTTAATCCAATTTTATATTTATAGTTATTTTAAACATATGTATTTGACATGTATTTGTACTGGCCTACATAATTTTTTTTTATCCTGTGTCCGCCTAATGTACCTCCAGCCACCAAATCCAAAACTATTTGCTGTCAGGTGAATGCCTATTGCCTAATTTTTGGGGCCTGTACTGGCCAACAGTTACTTTTTTTTTATCTCTAGCCACATAATCACACCACTGTCTCACTCTTCTGCCTATCATTATGGTGGCTAATGAACGCATTCACCATAAAGACCTTCTAATGTCACAGGGTCATGTGACTGTGACCCCTACCCCGTGCTGTGCCCCTCACCCCTTTCTGTGCCCCTTTTATACCCTGCATTGTTCCCTCTTACCACACCCTGTGCAATGCCCCTAGTCATTCCCTGTACTGTGCCCTCTTTTACCTTTTTATCTGGTCATGGTATGTCGGTGTTATCCGGTCACTGTACAGAGGTGTTATCCGGTCAATGTATGGCGGTGGTATCCAATAACTGGATGGCCATAACTGTATCCCTTTCCCTGCCTGCGCTATCCTTTTTTAGACGTGGCATGAGCGGGAAAAATATGCATATTGCAGTGCTAAGGACCTTTGCGCCACAATCGGTGTCAGAAATACACCTAACATATACGTATTTCTATATAATAAATGACCACCTAATTGTAATATTATTCGGGGGTAGGGCTAATATCTTTATATTATATAGATTCTAATGTATTATACTGTGCCCTGTATTTTCCAGTAGAAAATGATCCTTGGGAAACACAGTCCTCCTCCCTGACCACCAACATTTCTGTCTGCCTGTAGTCACCACTTGGGGAGTTTAGGAGCATACTGAATACTGTTTATACATTCGCGTTCAATACTAAAACAGTGAGTTTCTAGGCTCTGTCTTGTGGTGACTGTAGGCAGGCAGAATTTAACCATTTAACTTTATGTCCATGTGGCAGATTTGTAGCTCTGCGTGCGAAAAACAGAGCTCCAACCCCTATAAAAAAATTAAGCCATTTCTAAGCATAGAATATTAGATCCAAAAATGATGTGGTGTTAGTAGACATTCAGGCCTAGTCCTTACTGTACTGCTGTTTGCCATTTATAAAAGACCAAAAGAGAGAAAGATATCAGCTGTACACACAGTTTCCTCTCATTTTACCAGTAATGCAATCCTCATGTGTCCAACCCAGGTATAATACATCCAGTTAAAGATCAATCAGTGGTGTTCAGTGTAGTAGTTCCAAGCCAAACAATATTCAAATGAAGGTGAAGAAATTATAATCACGAAACCCACTGATATTAATCCATTAATTTATTTTGTTTGTTACATATGCAAAATCATACATAAAACATAGGGGGTATGATCCCCAAGACCCCCTTCTCCTATTAGTGTCACAAAGGCCGCTTCATGTAACATGTGATTCTTTATCCAGGTGGCACAGAGAACACATATGTGAAGACATTTTCAATTTACCAGGGGAAGAAATGCTACATATATTGTCTGTTGGATAAAGCGGTGGTGGGTAGAGATGAGCGAATTTCTGAAAAGTTCGATTCAGCTGATTCGCAGAATTTGACCCCAAAAATTTGCTTTGCAACGAATTAGTTTGTCACAAAGCATATTTTTTGTAATCAGCGGGTGCAATAGCGCTGCAATAGTGCTGCCCCCCAGTCACTGTACCCCCCAGATGCCACGCTCATACATGATCGCGGCATCTCAGTGTAAAAACAGAGTGAAATTAACATAAAAAAAAACTAAATCAAACTTACCGCCTCCATTTGCTCGCGACGGGCCGGCCGCCGCCATCTTGCTTGAAGATCTGGGGTCAAATATCGCCCAGCGCAAGATTACATCATCACGCCAGCTGTGTGGTGATGTCATACATCACCACACACAGGATTTTGGCCGAGATCTTCAGTCAAGATGGCGGCTGACGGCCTGTCGCGAGCAAATGGAGTAGGTAAGTGGTTTTTTTTGTTTAGTTTCTTTTACACTATTTCAGGTTAAATCGATTCGTTAACATGAAGCACAAGGAAATTCAGCTTTGAGGCAAATCGAATTTATCCTGAATTTGTGGGATTCGATTCGCTCATCTCTAGTGGTGGGTAGAGTTGAGCGAACACCTAGATGTTCAGGTTCGGGGAGTTCGGCCGGCGGCGGCCGGCCCTCTGCTGCCACCAATGATGGGGGGAGAGGGGGGTTGTTAACCAGGGAAAGGAGGGAGAGGGGAGGCCGCACTGGACACCAATGATTTTAATAGGGGGTGGGTGGGGGTGGGGGGCCACACTAGCCACTAATGATTTTAATAGGGGGTGGGGGGGCCCCTGCTGCCTGGCAGCACCTGATCTCTTCCAGGGGGATGTGATCCGCACAATTAACCCCTCAGGTGCGGCACCTATGGGAACGCCTCTGTGTTAGAATATACTGTCGGATCTGAGTTTTCACGATCTAACTCAAATCCGATGGTATATTCTAACATAGAGGCGTTCCAATGGTGATGGGGACGCTTCAAGTTAAAATATACCATCGGATTGGAGAAAACTCAGATCTGATGGTATATTAATATTACCCGAACACCGAACCCGAACTTTTACTGAAATGTTCGGGTTCGGGTGCCGAACACCGTAAAGTTCGGTACGAACCTGAACTTTACAGTTCTGGTTCACTCAACCCTAGGGGTGGGTGATTGTCAGCATGAACTACTAATTAATAACCACTCAAAGGTAAATGGTTATACACTGTACACTACTATACTTGGCAGTCCTATATACATTGAATGGACCATTGCTGCTCAACTAGGATCATGGGGCCCCTTCCTTCATGATTGCTGGTGGCATTGCTAAGATCCGTGACTGCATTATACAAAGGGAGCTTTGTAGTTTGGAATCTGCCTTCTGTCTCATCACAAGGTTGCTGCTTTCTCCCCATTAACTGCAGATCTTCTTGTTCAGATGTTCAGCTTGGCTGCTGTGTAGCCAGCACCACCTCACTAGGAAACACAATAGAGACAATGACTATAAACTAAGAGCAACTAAATCTCCAATAAGGAAAACATGATTATCAGGTTGGTTATACCATTACACATGTATTGATATAAATGAGCCTTAGTAATGGTCATTCTGGGAATCTCTTTTAAAAAGTATTTAGGCCCCTGTTTTTAACAGTACAGCCCATCAAATATCATACTATAAAGTAACTATCATAAATTCACAATGGAGAACTACGTTGTGGTGTCTCCTACAGCAAACATTTATTACAAAACATGACATGTACACAATGTACTCCAATAACCTGTTATTTACAGAATTGTTATTCTTTAGAGTTATTGCTGCCATTTTATCAGGCACTTTTTCAGTCTGTAAATCATCTAGTTTATCATTTTTGACACAAGAGAACTTGTTCAAGTAAACAAAATTTATGAGCTACTCTAAAGAAATATTAATTGTATATCTCTGCTAATCATGATCGCAATGTATTAACATTATTAGTGATGAGCGGCATAGGCAATATACGTTTTCGCGATATTTCGCAAATTTTTCTCATAATATTCGCAATAAATTAGCGGAATTCTAGAATTCGTGATCTCGTCATTATTTTCACGATTGAGCAAATCGGCACTAATGGTGCGCATATTTTTTGCGCAATGCATGCAACATACATTCACATTTTATAAGGTCTGAGTAGATATTACTGATTGGTGCACTAAGTATTGTGTGACATCACAGCATTATGTCTTTAGCATGTATGTATGGACAGCAGAGAAACATTAATTCCTATCACACTACCTAACACCCTGCACTGGAACCTATCAGATACTCTATATCACTATCTAACCTACACTGACTATCTCCCACTAACTATCTGTATTGTATATACGAGCTAACTAACTATCTAATGTAATTGGATAAGGAATAGGATCCAGATGAAAGCACAGAGCACAGCAATGTCACTGCTGTCTCTCTCAGAACTGCAAAAAAAAAAAAAAAAACAGCAGAAAAAGGCTGCTGGGGAGTTTCTTACATAGTAAGGGGTAGACAACTTTCCTATTGGTTGCTAGGGATGTTGCTAAGCTCTGACAAAGATATTGCAGCCTTCTCATTGGCCCACAAGCAAGAACGGAGGTTACTGATGGAAAAAAAAATAGAATATTCGCGATTACGAATATAAAGCATTATATTCTACATCTTTGCAAATTCTCGAAGTGCCAATATTCGTAATTCTCAATTAGAATATTTGCAATCCACACTAAACATTATCTTGCATTTATATATATATATATATATATATATATATATACTGAACAAAGATAAAAAATGCAGCACTTTTGGTTTTGCTACCATTTTGCATGAGCTGAACTCAAAGATCTAAAACATTTTCTACATACACAAAAGACTCATTACTCTCAAATATTCACAAATCTGTCTTAATCTGTGTTACTGAGCACTTCTCCTTTGCCGAGATAATCCATCCCACCTCATCCCACCTCACAGGTGTGGCATATCAGGACAGCATGAATATTGCACAGGTGTGCCTTAGAATGCCCACAATAAAAAGCCACTCTGAAATGTGCACAGTTTTGTCCTACTGGGGTGGGGTCAGAAAACCAGTCAGTATCTGGTGTGGCCACCATATGTCTTACGCAGTGCACCACATCTCCGTCGCATAGAGTTGATCAGATTGTTGATTGTGGCCTGTGGAATGTTGGTCCACTCCTCTTCAATAGCTGTGCGAAGTTGCAGAATATTTGCAGGAACTGGAACACGCTGTCGTATACCCTGATATATCCTTGCAATAAGGGGCCATGCATTATCATGCTGCAACATGAGGTGATGGTTGTGGATGAATGGGATAACAATGGGCCTCAGGACCTCGTCACAGTATCTGTGCATTCAAAATGACATCAATAAAATGCACCTGTCAGACGGTTTCTGACAGTTTGTGCAGAAATTCTTTGGTTATGCAAACCGCTTGTTTCTTCAGCTGTCTGGGTGGCTGGTCTCAGACGATCATGGAGGTGAACATGCTGGATGTGGAGGTCCTGGCCTCGTGTGATTACACATGGTCTGTAGTTGTGAGGCCAGTTGGATGTACTGCCAAATACTCTGAAACGCCTTTGTAGACGGCTTATGGTAGAGAAATGAACATTCATTGCACGGGAAACAGCTCTGGTAGACATTCCTGCAGTCAGTATGCTGATTGCATGCTCCCTCAAATGTTGCGACATCTGTGGTATTGTGCTGTGTGATCAAACTGCACATTTCAGAGTGGACTTTTACTGTGGGAAGTCTAAGGCACATCTGTGCAATATTAATGCTGTCTAATCAGCACCTTGATATGCCACACCTGTGAGGTGGGATGGATTATCTCGGCAAAAGAGAAGTGCTCCCTAACACGGATTTAGACAGATTTGTGAACAATATTTGAGAGTAATGGGTCTTTTGTGTATGTAGAACATGTTTCAGATCTTTGAGTTCAGCTCATGCAAAATGGGAGCAAAAACCAAAAGTGTTGTGTTTATATTTTTGTTCAGTGTGTATATACAGTGAGGAACAGAAGAATTTGAACACCCTGCGATTTTGCAAGTTCTCCCACTTAGAAATCATGGAGGGGTCTGAAATTCACATTGTTAGGTGCATTCCCACTCTAAGAGACAGAATTTAAAATAAAAAAATCTGAAAATCACATTGTATGATTCTTAAATAATTTATTTTTCTTGCACTGCTGAACATAAGTATTTGAACACCTGAAAAACAGCAAGAATTCTGTCTCTCAAAGACCTGTTACTGTGCCTTTAAAAAGTCCACCTCTACTCCACTCATTAATTTAACTTAGTAGCACCTGTCTGAGCTTTTTAAAGACACCTGTCCACCCCCCAGTCAGACATCAACTACTACCATGGGCAAAACCAAAGAAACACAAAAGGGGGGTCAGCTCATCCCAATACGCAGGTGCACGTTGCTTGTGGCTGCAAATATACATCTAACAAACACAAGGTGCAACAGCACTCTACAAACCAAAAGTAGAGTACAAAAGTATATTAAATTGAAAATGCTATGCTAATAACTTAGAGATGCTTAGCAAATACATTTTGTACAAAATCATTTGAGCCCGTCTGCTGAACATCAAGGCGACCTCTATAAGACGGGTCCTAACACTAAAGCTCACCTGTTGGGTGCCATAACTGCGACCATGAATCCAGGAGGTGCAGGTCCCACATGCATGCTGGGCCCCCTTGATTTACGTCTATGTGGAGCCAAAATGGCCTTCATTGAATCTAGGGGCTACAAGTACCAGAATGCATGAGAAAACTATATACTCAATCTAATTAAAATCAGCCTGCGAGGCAGGGGAGGGGCAGGAGGGAGGATGGGCAAAACCAGAGTTGTCAGAAGACACCAGAGACAAAATTGTGGACCTCCACAAGGCTGGAAAGGGCTACAGGGCAATTGCCAAGCAGCTTGGTGAAAATAGATCAACTGTTGGAGCAATTGTTAGAAAATGGAAGAGGATAAAGACGACTGTCAGTCTCCCTCGGACTGGGGCTCCATGCCAGATCTCACCTCGTGGGGTATCACTGATGATAATAAAGGTGAGGAATCAGCCCAGAACTACAAGGAAGGAGCTGGTCAATGACATGAAGAGAGCTAAGACCACAGTTTCAAAGGTCACTGTCAGTAGAACACTACGCCATCATGGTTTCAAATCATGCATGCAATCATGGTTCCCCTGTTCAAATCATCACATGTCCAGGCCCGTCTGAAGTTTGCCAATGACCATCTGAATGATCCAGAGGAGGCATGAGAGAAAGTTATGTGGTCAGATGAGACCAAAGTAGAACTTTTTGATCTAAACTTCACTCGTTGTGTTTGGAGGAAAAAGAAGGATGAGTTGCATCCCGAGAACACCAACCCAACTGTGAAGCATGGGCGTGGTAACATCATGCTTTGGGGTGCTTTTCTGTGAAGGGGACAGGACGACTGCATTGTGTTAAGGAGAGGATGAATGGGGCCATTTTGTCACCGCCAGTTCTGTGAGAAGGTCTGACAGACGTTCTTCTCTACCTCTTGTATGACGTTCTTTGTTTTGGTTTCACTTTGTCATCTCCTTTCCTTCTGCCAGGTGTCACTTATTTAGACTAATCATCTTCCTTTATATTCCTTCCCATACTGCCTCACTTTGCGGTTTATACTACTTCCTGGATGAAGTGTTCACTGCTGGAGGCTGCTGCTGCGGTTTGCTCAGATAAGTCTTTTCCTTTTATTGTGTTTCCTTGCTGGCATGATTCTAGGTGACCCTGACTCCATCCGTTTTAAGTGCAGGGAGCCGGTGGTCGTGTCCCCTTACTGTTATAGGGTTTTCAGGTGTCACACAGTCTTAGGTACGTAGGAATGCAATCGTCTACCATTGAGACCTATGATGTGCATAGCAGTCAGGGAGAGCTCTTAGGGTTTTATAGGGCTCACCTATATTCTCTTTAGTTTGGGATCAAGCCAGACGGTCGTTTATTTATAAGTTCCAGCTATCTGCAAATTCATCCGTGACACATTTATTGTGAGATTTTGAGCAACAACCTCCTTCCCTCAGTCAGAGCATTGAAGATGGGTCGTGGCTGGGTTTTCCAACATGAAAACGACCTGAAGCACACATCCAGGATAACCAAGGATTGGCTCCGTAAGAAGCAAGGTTCTGGAGTGGCCTAGCCAGTCTCCAGACCTAAATCCAATAGAACATTTTTGGCGGGAGCTTAAACTCTGTGTTGCTCAGCGACAGCCCCGAAACCTGACAGATCTAGAGGAGATCTGTGTGGAGGAGTGGGCCAAAATCCCTGTTGCAGTGTGTGCAAACATGGTCAAGAACTACAGGAAATGTTTGACCTCTGTAATTGCAAATAAAGGCTTCTGTACCAAATACAGAAATAAGCAGGGTCTCTCACAGCGCGCCATCGCTGCTGAGGTGGGACGCAGTAAGACAGTCATTTGAAATTAAATGATCCTGAGGGTTATGGAACAAAAAATGTCAAGTGGAAGACCCAAAATAGTGTCACCAGCACTGAGCCGGAGGATCTAATTTGCTGTCCGTCAAGACACTGGACGATCCTCGACCAAAATTAAGGCCCTTACTGGTGCTGACTGCAGTGACATAACCATCAGACGGCACCTGAGACTGAAGGGCTTCAAAAACAAAAAACTTCTTCAAAGACCTCGTCTCCTTGAACGCCACAGAACTGCTCGTTTAGACTTTGCAAGAGAGCACATGGGACATTCAAAGGTGGAAGAAAGGAAAATGCACCAGGAAATGCAGGGGCGTCAAACGGCTGCTGAATATGTCCAGATGTTGCAGAGAGCATTCCTCATGACTGAGGGCCCTCGTCTGTGTGGTAATGACTGGGTTTTTCAACAGGACAACGCTACAATACACAATGCCCGCAGGACAAGGGACTTCTTCCAGGAGAATAACATCACTCTTTTGGCCCATCCTGCGTGTTCCCCTGATATAAATCCAATTGAGAACCTTTGGGGATGGATGGCAAGGGAAGTTTACAAAAATGGACAACAGTTCCAGACAGTAGATGGCCTTCGTGGGGCCGTCTTCACCACTTGGAGAAATGTTCCCACTCACCTCATGGAAACGCTTGCATGAAGCATGCCGAAACGAATTTGTGAAGTGATCAACAATAACTGCGGAGCTACTCATTACTTTGGAAGTTGGATTTCTGTTTTGGTTTTTTTTGTTTTTTTGGGGAGGTGTGGTCCTAAACTTTTGATCAGCTGAAAAACAGCCTGTTTCAGTTTATTCGTTGTTTTCATTAAATTGAATGCTTAAAAAATGTTTTGTCTCACTCCCATTTCTTCTTGTTGCATGTTGAAGCTCTTAAACTTTCGATCAGGACTGTGTGTGTGTATATATATATATATATATATATATACATATATGTACATACTGTATATTGTAGGAGAGTCCCCGGAATAATAATGGACGGACGATACGTGCCACCAGAGGTCCTGGCCTCGGTGGAGTAAGAACCGGATCATTGCGGTTACAGCGGCGAACGCTGCTGGCGCAGCATGTCCGGGCCGGTTCTTACTGGGAACAGGTAAAGAGTGGGGGGGGGGTGCCTGTTCAGGTGCCAGCCCAGGTTTTTGGTGGAGCTGGGCCTTTAAGAACCCAGCCTGCTGATGATGGGGGTGGGGTGTGTGTCTTGGTGTGCTGGAGATTTCCACAGACAGAGTGAGTGCTGGTGAAGGAGAGTCTGGGCGCAGCACACATTGAAGGATAGCCCTGGGACCTGTGGTGCTACGAGCCGAAGGGGCTCTGGCCTGAGGGAGACAAAGGCAGGTAGCTTACAAGCCTGCACGACCGCTGTGGCCTGTCCAAAACAAGGTGACTCAAACCTGCTGTTTATTTTCTATGGAAGGACTTTTGTTTTATGCACTATGTGAATATGCACCTGTGTGGTCTGCACAATGCCTGTTATGCCTTTGGTGTGAATAAAGTCACGGTGTATCACAAAGACTGTCTGTGATTGCCTCAATACTGCCGCCGCTACCGTAGCCTACCACGAGGACATCCCCACAATTGGTGGCTTGGAGCGGGCATTCCTGCAGTGAGGCAGGCCTGAAGCAAAAGTTGTGTTGGACTGCATGTCATATATCAGGCCTGCAAGTTTTTTGGTTCCTGACAAGATGGAGGAGGCCATTAAGCACCTGATTCAGAGTAATGTACAGCAGCAGCAAACAAACAATCTCCTAATGCAGCAGCTGGCAGCCATGCAAGAGTCGGTGCGAACATCCCTGCAAGGAGTTTCAACTGCGACAACCCCGACTGTGTCTACCGCCAGGGACAAAGTCCGATCGGCCCTGAGGAAAATGGGTCCGGGAGATGATATAGAGGCATTCCTGATGGTGTTCGAAAGAACCGCGGAGCAAGAGAGACTGCCGTTGGAGCAGTGGGCCGAGGTGGTGGCGCCTTTTCTGGTGGGGGACGCACAAAAGGCCTATTTTGACCTCAGCCGCGATGAGGCCAAGGACTATGAGAGGCTAAAAGCTGAGGTGTTGGCCAGGTTGGGGGTAAACACCTATGTGCGAGCGCACAGGGTGTATCAGTGGGTGTTTGCCGAGTCCCGACCCGTCCGGTCACTAGCCTATGACTTACTTCACCTAGTAAAAAAATGGCTTCAGCCTGAAATATTGAGCACTTCTCAGATGGTTGAAAGGGTCGTGGTCGACAGGTTCGTGCGTACCCTCCCGAGAGCCATACAGCGCTGGGTGGGACAAGGCGATCCAGGCAACCTGGAACAACTGGTTAGCCTGGTGGAGAGGTATATGGCCACTCAGGATTTGGTGCGGGACTCAGCGGTACTACCGAAGTCACGTCAGCCCCCGTTGCCGACCCGGGATCCTGAAAAAGGGATCCCACCACATAAGGAGGGGAGTGGATCTCCAGTTCGTGGGAGGAATACCCTGGGGAGGAGGGAGGCTGCGAGGATCAGATGTTGGCATTGTCAGGACTGGGGACATGTGGCATCCAACTGCCCTAGGGCGTCCGAACCCATGGACTGCGGGTTCGCTCGCCGGTCCTCTTTTTATGCCCAACCGGTGTATATAGCTGACCCCCTGCTGGCGGCGGACACCCCTCCGCTGTGTGATGTCATTGTTAATGGACACTCCGTGCAGGCCCTGCTGGACTCTGGGAGCCTGGTAACTCTGGTCCATGAGTCGCTGGTAACGGAAAAACTCCCAGAAAGGCGAACCCTTACCATTGTCTGTATACATGGGGATCGCAGGGAGTATCCCACCACTAAGGTTACCCTGGCAGTGTGTGGAAAGGAGGTACCACATGTCGTCGGGGTGGGGAGACGGCTCCCTTATGCCGCAATATTGGGGAGGGACTTTCCCCTGTTCTGGACTTTGTGGAGGAACGGGTTGCCTACCTGTGGGGAAGGAAAATGTCCAGGTCCCGAGCCCGAGGACCCCGAGGCAGGGGCCCCAGCTGTAGGGGTCACCGTAGGGGAGGTAGAGTGTAACCCTGACCGGTTTCCCCTAGAAGTATTGGCGGGTGAGACAGTAGAAAGTTCGTCCGTCCTGGATCTGGAGGTACCCCGAGAAACCTTCGGGACCGCACAGCTCCAGGATTCGACGTTATTGCGGGCTAGAGAAGGGGTGTCGGTGATTAATGGTGTTGCCCAGCGTCCCGGCGCCGATACCGTATTTCCTCACCTGGCCTATAACCAGGACCTGTTATATAGGGTAGACAAGGTGAGGCAGGAGGTGGTGGAACAACTGGTGGTGCCCCAGCCTTACCGGCGAATGGTCTTGGATTTAGCGCATGCGCATGTGTTGGGTGGTCATCTGGGGGTTAAGAAAACGCTGGAGCGAATTCTACAACGGTTCTATTGGCCTGGGATATATGAGGAAGTCCGGAGGTTCTGTCAGTCCTGTCCAGTGTGTCAGCTGACTAGCCCCCAACCTCAGTATCGCAGTCCACTGGTACCTATGCCCATTATAGAGGTGCCCTTCGAAAGGATCGCCATGGATCTGGTAGGCCCCATTATTAAGTCAGCCCGAGGTCACCAACACATCCTGGTAGTGTTAGACTATGCCACTCGCTATCCGGAGGCGGTCCCATTGTGCCATACGTCGGCCAAGGTAATAGCTAAAGAGCTCATGAGTATGTTTGCCCGGGTGGGGATACCAAAGGAGATTCTGACGGACCAGGGGACACCCTTTATGTCCAAAGTAACAAAGGAATTGTGTAAGCTATTAAATATTAAACACCTGCACACGTCCATCTACCATCCCCAAACCGATGGGTTAGTAGAACGGTTTAATAAGACCCTGAAGTCCATGCTAAAAAGAGTCGTGGCTAAGGACGGGAGAGATTGGGACTTACTGTTGCCCTATGTTTTGTTTGCGGTACGGGAGGTGCCCCAGGCGTCCACGGGGTTCTCGCCCTTTGAGTTGTTATATGGGCGACATCCCCGTGGGCTACTGGATATCGCTAAGGAGGCATGGGAGCAACAGCCTACGCCTCATAAAAGTGTGATAGAGCACATAGGAAAAATGCAGGACCGAATAGGGGTCGTGTTGCCGATCGTCCGTGAGCACATGGAAGCGGCACAACTGGCCCAGAGTCGGGTATATAACCGAACCGCCCGGGTAAGGACATTTCACCCGGGTGACCGAGTTCTTGTACTCGTGCCCACGGTCGAGAGTAAATTCTTGGCCCGGTGGCAAGGACCCTATGAAGTTAAGGAGAAAGTGGGCCCAGTTGATTACAGGATATACCAGCCAGGGCGGCGGAAGCCCGAACAGGTATATCATGTGAATCTACTAAAACCTTGGAGAGACAGAGAGAATTTGTTTGGAGACAGCCCGCCCTCTGTCGGGACGTCAGGGAGTGACCCAGGGTCACCAGGTGTTCCGGAGAGCGCCGCTGGGGTGACGATAGGGGACGGACTGTCGACCAAACAAGCACAAGAGGTGAGAGAATTTGTTAGTCGGAATAGGGACGTATTCTCTGACCTTCCTGGACGTACCACCTTGATCGAGCATGACATTGTCACCGAGCCCCGGGTGAAAGTCCGCCTAAGACCATACCGAGTACCGGAGGCTCGGCGACAGGCCATTTCGCAGGAGGTAAGATCGATGCTACGTCTAGGGGTCATAGAAGAGTCAAAGAGCGAGTGGGCTAGCCCGATTGTCCTTATTCCCAAACCGGATGGTTCATTACGGTTCTGTAATGATTTTAGGAAATTGAATGAGGTATCAAAATTTGACGCCTATCCCATGCCTCGGGTAGACGAGTTGATAGAGCGGCTGGGAAAAGCCCGGTATTTTTCGATCCTAGATCTCACAAAGGGCTACTGGCAGGTACCTCTGACGGAGGCAGCAAAGGAGAAGACGGCCTTTGTCACCCCGGAGGGGCTTTTTCAGTATAGGGTGTTGCCTTTTGGGTTGCATGGCGCTCCGGCTACGTTCCAGCGTCTGATGGATGTCGTCCTCAAGCCCCATCACCAGTATACCTCCGCGTATCTGGATGATATAGTCGTGTTTAGCCCAGACTGGGAGGGTCATTTGTCAAAACTTCAGGCAGTGATAGATTCTCTAAGGAAGGCGGGGTTAACTGCCAACCCAAAAAAATGCTCGGTGGGACTAGAGGAAGCTCGCTATTTGGGATATGTGATTGGATGCGGAGTCATTAGGCCCCAAGTGAATAAAGTTGAAGCAATCCGGAATTGGCCCAGGCCTCGAACATCCAAGCAAGTACGGTCATTTTTGGGCCTGATTGGGTACTACACGAGGTTCATTCCCCATTTTGCCACCTTGGCAGCCCCGTTAACCGGCCTCTTGAAGGGTAGAAAGTCGGTGATGGTTCGCTGGGGGGAGCAGGAGGAGGAGGCGTTCTCCCGTTTGAAGTCGGCCCTATGTGAGTCCCCAGTTCTGGTGACGCCCGACTTCAAGCGGGAGTTTGTAGTTCAAACAGATGCCTCGGGAGTAGGACTAGGGGCTGTGCTTTCCCAAGAGCTCAACGGGGAAGAGCACCCCGTGGTTTTTCTAAGCCGCAAGCTTACCCCAGCAGAAACCCGGTATAGCATTGTGGAGAGAGAGTGCCTCGCCATCAAGTGGGCACTCGAGTCTCTCAGATATTACCTTCTGGGGAGAAGGTTCCGTCTGGTGACCGACCACTCCCCTCTCCAGTGGATGAGTCGGGCTAAGGAGGGGAGCGCTCGGGTTACCAGGTGGTTCTTGTCCCTCCAGAACTTTAAGTTCACTGTTGAGCACAGGGCCGGCCGCTTACAGGGGAACGCAGATGCCCTGTCCCGGGTACACTGCTGTGCATGTGTTCACCCCCTCAGGCTTGAACAGTATGTTCAAGCCCTCAGGGGTGAACAAAGGGGGGGGATATGTAGGAGAGTCCCCGGAATAATAATGGACGGACGATACGTGCCACCAGAGGTCCTGGCCTCGGTGGAGTAAGAACCGGATCATTGCGGTTACAGCGGCGAACGCTGCTGGCGCAGCGTGTCTGGGCCGGTTCTTACTGGGAACAGGTAAAGAGTGGGGGGGTGCCTGTTCAGGTGCCAGCCCAGGTTTTTGGTGGAGCTGGGCCTTTAAGAACCCAGCCTGCTGATGATGGGGGTGGGGTGTGTGTCTTGGTGTGCTGGAGATTTCCACAGACAGAGTGAGTGCTGGTGAAGGAGAGTCTGGGCGCAGCACACATTGAAGGATAGCCCTGGGACCTGTGGTGCTACGAGCCGAAGGGGCTCTGGCCTGAGGGAGACAAAGGCAGGTAGCTTACAAGCCTGCACGACCGCTGTGGCCTGTCCAAAACAAGGTGACTCAAACCTGCTGTTTATTTTCTATGGAAGGACTTTTGTTTTATGCACTATGTGAATATGCACCTGTGTGGTCTGCACAATGCCTGTTATGCCTTTGGTGTGAATAAAGTCACGGTGTATCACAAAGACTGTCTGTGATTGCCTCAATACTGCCGCCGCTACCGTAGCCTACCACGAGCACATCCCCACAATATATACAGTGCTGCCCATAATTGTTCATACCCCTGGCAAATTTTGACTTAAAGTAACTTTTTTTCAACCAGCAAGTAATTTTTTTTAAAGGGAAATGACATGTCTCCCAAAAGATAATAAGATGATGTACAAGAGGCATTATTGTGGAAAAAATATACATTTCTTAGCTTTTATTTACATTTGAGCAAAAAGTGTCCAGTCCAAAATTATTCATACCCTTCTCAATAATCAATAGAAAAGCCTTTATTGGCTATTACAGCAATCAAACGCTTCCTATAATTACAGATCAGCGTTTTGCATGTCTCCACAGGTATTTTTGCCCATTCATCTTTAGCAATGAGCTGGCTGGGCCACTCCAAAACGTTAATGTTGTTGTCTCCTATTTCTTCACCACTTTTGCTGTGTGTTTTGGGTCATTGTCATGCTGAAATGTCCACTGGTGCCCAAGGCCAAGTTTCTCTGCAGACTGCCTGATGTTGTCGTTGAGAATCCTCATGTATTGCTCTTTTTTCATGGTGCCGTTTACTGTGATTAGGTTCCCTGGTCCATTGGCTGAAAACACCCCCAAAGCATTAGGTTCCCACCACCATGTTTGACAGTGGGGATGGTGTTCTTTGGGCTGAAGGCTTCTCCTTTTTTACGCCAAATGAAGGAAACATCATTGTGACCAAACAATTCAATTTTTGTTACATCTGACCATAACACAGAAGACCAGAAGTCTTCTTCTGTGTCCAGATGAGCTTTTGCAAAGGTCAAGTGAGCTTTTGTGTGCCTTATCTGGAGAAGTGGAACCCAGCAGTGTCCAGTGTTCATTGGATTGTCTGTCTTGAGACATTGCCACCAGCAGAGCCCAGATTCAACAGGATGGCCTTGGTGGTGATCCTTGGATTCTTTTTCACCTCTCTAACTATCCTCCTGGCCAGCACAGGTGTCACTTTTGGCTTCCGACCACGTCCTCTGAGATTTTCCACAGTGCGGAACATCTTGTATTTTTTGCTCAAATGTAAATAAAAGCTGAGAATTTTTATTTTTTTTCCGCACAATAATGCCTCTTGTACATCGTCTTATTATCTTTTGGGAGACACCTATTTCATGTCCCGTCAAGAAATTACTTGCTGGTTGAATAAAAGTAACTAAGTCAAAATTTGCCAGGGGTATGAATAATTATCGGCAGCACTGTATATATGCTGATGACCAAAGGGGTAACAATGTTTTTTAACTTTTGACTTTCAGGCTTCATATCTCACCATCCACAGCAGCTTCAAATGTGAGACTACCATCATTTTATAGACAATTATCTTGGCTATCTCATACATAAATTGGACTTGCAACTATTTAGCATATGATTAGTTATGCTGATTCTTGTCTTGTAACTGCATTGTTACTGTTCTGCTCCTAAAATTCAAAATTTTTATTTTTATTATTTTGTAAATCCACCTTTGGCTTTCAACACTGCCTGAATCCTTCTGGGCATGCTCTCGATCAGATTCAAGCATGTCTCAACCGAAATCTGTTCTCAGGTCCCTTCTACATGTTCCCAATGTTGGTGCATACTGGTTGACTCAATTAGGTACAAATACAAATTTTTCTTCAACTCTACCGACAAGTCTTCGATTGGGTTGAAGTCTGTGGACTGTATGGGCCAATTCAGCACCTCTACTTCATTGTCATTGAACTATTTCTTTGCCAATCTCGACATTTCCTTCAGGTCGTTGTCCTGCTGGAACATTGTCATCCTTTGCATACCCATAGTACTCGAGTGTATAAAGAAACTCGTCTAGTAAGATACTCACATATAGCTCAGCATTGTGACCATCTATCCTGGTCAAGTATCCAATGCCTTTGGCTGTGAAACAACCCCATATAATCAGGTTTCTCCACTGAACTTGACAGTTCCTTCAATTTCACGATCCATTAGCCCCCTTTTCCCTTGTTTCTTCCAGACCCATTTGCACCCATCAGAGGCCAGTCTATTGACTTTCGTCTCATCACTCCAAATCACCTGTTTCCAATCTTCTACTGTCCTCTGTTCATACTTTTTTGCAAACTTGAGCTGACGCTTCAAATTTAAGGGGTTTGTAAAAAGGAAAATTACGCATTGACTAAAAACAATAATCTTAAAACAATAATCTTAATTTTCCACTTCACTGTGCTAAAATTATGTTTTCCTACTTTTCATAAAATGTCATTTTTACCATTGACAATGATATCTTGCCAAATGTTTAAAAGTTAAAACATAAATCTTAATGAATGTACTATATTCTGCCTCTGAATTGAAGCTGAATCTTCAAAACACTCTGTAACCATAGCAAAGCACCTGAACTTCAGCATGACTGATGGCCATGTTTTTCATTACCTATTCATCATTGTTGTTTTATAGATAATACACTTGGCAATAAAAGTATGAAGATATAAAAATAGACTATGGGGCACATTTAATAAGATCGGAGTTTTAGACGCCAGTCTTAATAAACTCCTAAGCTGGCAGTACAAATAAGATTTCGTTCAGTACATACTTTGGTGCATCCAAAAAAGGCTGTTTTCCCTGCCATGGATGTGTGAATTGCCCATTGATGTTAAGGGGTGCTATTTTCACACATCCACAGACAGGGGAAGAATACATGATCAAACACCACTTGACCTGTGATTCCTCCTACGTTTTTTACTTGCTAGAATGCCCTTGTCATCTCTTCTATGTAGGTGAAACCACATGGGACATCAAGACAAGATTGAATCACCATAGATATACTATTAGGAAAAAGAGATTAGACTTACCAGTATCCAACACTTCACAGAAGCAAAAGACACTGAGAAGGATTTACGCTTCAGGGTCATTGACCAAGTCGCCTTGCCACGGCGGGGAGGTGACAGGTCAGTGATCCTGAAACAATGGGAACTTTATTGGATTTTTCAGTTATGAACCTTCAAACCCTGTGGATTGAATGTTGATTTCAGGGTGATATAGCCATGGACCAGTGGGGTCCTTGCCTCGTATCTGAGAGTGTATATGTTAGGATTGGTGCTCCTCATTTATTGTTGTTTTCTCTTTTTTTCAGATTATCTTGATGGAGAACATTGTCCTGATTGAGAGGATATCGCTCGACATGAAGTCTCCATGGGATCGTTATATATATTTTTTCCTCCTCATTTTTTTTCTCCTTATATTCCTACTTTTTATATAAAAAGAGATATGAGACTGATATGTTTATTCAATTTCCACTTAGTAGCACTGCAGTGGTTGCAAATGGGGCAGAGGGGATGTGTAGTGATTGGTGGGTGAGGGAGCGGGGGACAGGCGACACTGAGGTGCCCCGGTCCTTTGTTCCGCACAGGCTCTTGCACTCAGAAATGTGTTGCATGCGCCAGTGTGAAGCATCCACAACCACACACTAGCCCCATAATTTGTCATACGAAGCCGGGGTGTAGTGGTTGGGAACGTGGGCGACGACTCGCCTTAGTTTGCCTACTACGACAGAGATTATGCACTTGGGCCAATACCCTATGTGTGTATCACTGTAGACATTTACCGGCTGTGTGTGACACCTGTTCCCTCTGTGCTGCACACGAGTATGGTTACCATGGTCACGGAGTGACAACAATGTCTGATCCTGATCCTCTGGTCATGCGCAGTGGCTGACAGCCACTGAAACAGATGTAACTGATGTGGGCGCCTAGTGCGCATGCGTGGGATATGGGCAGATCTCGCGGGCCTTGGATATGCACCGGCACCTGCGCTGCGGGCGTGCGGTGCGCATGTGCAGGAGTTTGGTGACTCTCGCGGTCTTAGGATGTATACCGGCGCCTGCGCAGTACCCGATGCATACCGGCGCCTACGCAGTACCCGATAAGGGACGCCAAGATCGGATCACATGTATGAGATTTCATGACGTGGGTTTGTCCTCCTTTTTAATTTTTCTGATTGATTTATAACTTTAGGACAGCTGCACTTTATGTAGTAATTTGTGATAATGACGAATGTAACACCTAAATATGGATGTGGGGTCAACTTTTCTTTGTAATCATGTACACTATGTAAACACTATTGTGATTTATGTGCCTCAATACACTGTAATAAAATTTTAATCATGTTTTATATCTATATTTGTGAACTTTTTTCTAATAAGTAATTATGTCACACTGATGAGATTCCCCTATTTAAATATGTTGAGAGCACTATGTTCATTAGCTTGACAAAGGCTCCATTGAGAGAGCTGAAATGCTGCATTGCTTTGGGGTGTAAATAAACATCACAGATTTTTCACCACAAGACCGGAGTGCTGCCTGTTTTTCAATATTTCTACCTACTGTTCCTGGTCCAGGAATTTCTGTGGAATTGCACCTGGCGTACCTATGGAGTGTTGCTGACCTTTCTGCTTATATATATATATATACACACACACACACAACGTATTTTTCGCCCTATAAGACGCACCAAGTTATTGAGGAGGAAAATAAGAAAAAAATATTTTTAACCAAAAGGTATGCTTTTGGTGGGTTTTGAACTAATGGTGGACTGTGCATGACACTATTATGGGGGATCTGTGGATTACGCACTGTTATGGAGGGGATCTGTGGATGGCGCTGTTAGGGGGGATTCTGTCGATGGCACTTTTATGGGGAGGGGCATCTGTGGATGGCACTGTTATGGGGTGGGGGATCTGTGAATGGCAGTGTTATGGGGTGGGGGATCTGTGGATGGCACTGTTATGGGGTGGAGGATCTGTGGATGACACTGTTATGGGCGAGATCTGTGGATGACACTGCTTTATATGTTTGTTTGTTTTAAAATTGTTTTTATTGTTTTCCAACACGAAATAAAGCAACAACATAAAGGTCATCACTATCTCAACACTGCTTTATATGTGTCATCCACAGATCCCCCCATAACAGTGTCCCCCCGCCGCTCACAAAAGTATTTCTAGTAATCACTACTTTAGCAACAGTAATCCTTAACCTCTTAATAAATTTTAACTAAAGTTGCACTCTCCCCTGTATCAGCACTTACTAACGAGCATCCGGAGCAGGCAGAGCAGCTGGCAGCGTTACGTCACTCACTGACGCTGCGCTACTGCTCTGCCTGCTTCATTCATAAAGTGGGAGGAGCAGGCGCACAACTTCAGTGAGTAACGTAACGCTGCCAGCTGCTGTGCCTGCTCCGGATTCTTGTTAGTAAGTGCTGATACAGGGGAGAGCGCAACTTTAGTTAAATTTATTAAGAGATTAAGGATTACTGTTACCAGAGTAGTGATTACTAGAAATACTGCTGTGAGCATTGGGCCCGGTGTAAGAGTACAGTGACTGCACCGGGCCCTGCTGCAAGTTCCCGAACTCCAGCCCCTCCTCCCTCCCCACTGATACATCGCAGACTGGGATGTAAAATGGCAGCATTTGCCCCAAAGGAAGCAGGGGCATTCCCCCCCCTCACACACACTTTTGCATGGGTGTCTTATGGGGCAAAAAATACAATATATATATAATATTTTTTGTGAGGCAAGGTAACCAAAAAATGTCTGTTCTGGCATAGTATTTGATTATTGTCTTTTACAATGTTCACCTGACAGGGTAGATCATGTGATATTTTTATAGAGCAGGTAATTACTGACGCGGCGATACCTAATGCATCTTTTTTTATTTTGGTTTTACACAAGAATTTTTGGAAAAAAATGCTTTTGGGAAAAAAAATCATGTTTTTGTGTCTCCAATTTCTGAAGGCCATATTTTATTAATTTTTGGGGCGATTGTCTTAGGTAGAATCTAATTTTTTGCAGGATGAGATGACAATTTGATTGGTACCATTTTGAGGCACACAGACTTTTTGATTGCTTAGTATTACACATTTTGGTTTGTAAGGTGATAAAAAAATAGCTTTTTTTGGCACTGTTCTAATTTTTTTTTTTTTTTACGGCGTTCACCAGAGGGGTTAGCTCATGTGATATTAGGGTAAGCGCAAGTGATATTTTTATATAGCAGGTTGTTACAGACAATGTGATACCTAATATGTGAATTTTTGCAATTTTATTTTACACAATAAAAGCATTTTGGAAAAAAACATGTTTTTGTGTTTCCATTTTCTGAAAGCCATTTGTTTTTTGGATGATTGTCTTAGGTAGGGTCTCTTTTTTTGCGGGATGAGATGACAGTTTGATTGGTACCATTTTGGGGCACATATGACTTTTTGATCGCTTGGTATTACACTTTTTGTGTTGTAATGTAATAAAAAAAAAGGCTTTTTTTTTATATATATATATTGGTTTTACACAATAAAAACCACACATGGAGTACTGTGTACAGTTCTGGGCTCCTGTGAACAAGGCAGACATAGCAGAGCTGAAGAGGGTTCAGAGGAGGGCAACTAAAGTACTAACTGGAATGGGGCAACTACAGTATCCTGAAAGAATATCAACATTAGGGTTATTCACTTTAGAAAAAAATGACTGAGGGGAGATCTAATTACTATGTATAAATATATCAGGGGACAGTACAGAGATCTCTCCCATCATATATTTATCCCCAGGACTGTGACACCCTCTGCATCTGGAGTAAAGAAGGTTTGTACACAAACATAGAAAAGGATTATTTACGGTAATAGCAGTGAGACTATGGAGGTGCTGATGGTGAGTACAATAAAATAATTCTAGAGGGGCTTGGATGAATTTCTGGAGTGTAATAATATTACAGGCTATAGCTACTAGAGAGGGGTCATTGATCCAGGGAGTTATTCGGATTGGAGTCGGGAAGAATTATTTTCCCCCTTAAGTGGGGAAAATTGGCTTGTACCTCACAGTTTTTTTTTTTTTTTTGCCTTCCTCTGGATCAACTTGCAGGATAACAGGCCAAACTGGATAGACAAATGTTTTTTTTTCGGCCTTATATACTATGTTACTATGTTAAAACAAGAAATCATGTTTCAGTGTCTCCATTTTCTGAAAGCCATATATTTTTTAATTTTTTGGGATGATTGTCTTAGGTAGGGTCTCATTTTGTGGGATGAGATGACTGTATGATTGGTACCATTTTGCGGCACATATGACTTTTTGATCACTTGGTATTAGGCTACTTTCACACTAGAGTTTTAGTTTTCCGGTATTGAGATCAGTCAGCAGTGTTATTTGGTAGGGCCGAATTTGGATCTACGAATGGTGATGTCACGGAAGGTGTACAGGAAACAAGACAATGCAAAATGAATATATGACTCACTGGATCCAAAACTAAGGAACAAAAGGGAGACCCCTGCATAAGACCTGGCACTCTCCCTGACTGCTCAGCCTATGCAAAAATCCCAATGGTGGATGATCGCATATCCTCGTACCTCAACTATATACCACCTGAACACCCTACAATAGTGAGGGGACACGACCACCGGCTCCCTACACTAGACACGGAGGGAGTCAGGGTCACCTGGGATCCAGCAAACAGAAAATCACAAATAAATGTACAGCACTTATCTTGTAGAAGACTGGAAAATGGGATCAGCATGCACACACACTCCAGGAAGTTGTATAAGCCGCACACTAATGCATTATGGGGAGGAATTTAAAGGGATGCAATCAGTCCAACTACATGACAGCTGAGAGAGGCTAACGAGATGAGGAACTGAAGACCAAAACAAAGAAAACTCAAGGAGGAGGTTCTGAAAGGCTTCTGTCAGAGCTTCTCAGCTGTCTGGTTGTGACAGGTGAGGCCAGAACAAGTACAAGCGATAGTAGATTGGGTGGCTGACAGTGCCTCCAGTTCCTTTACATTGTCTCCCACCCAGTCCCCTGCTGAAAGATCAGAGTTGGCACCTGAAGCCCATAACCATCAGTCTTTCACCTCACCCCCTTGCAAATCAGCCAAGCAGTGTGAGCCCCAAGTCATGCAGCAGTCTCTTCTGCTTTTTGATGACTCTCCTGGCAGGGTTTCCCAGGGCCATCCACCTAGCCCTGCCCCAGAACTGGAAGAGATTGAGTGCCCCGATGCCCAACCACTTATGTTTCAGGATGAGTACATGGGGTGACCACCGCAGCACGTCTCGGATGATGACGAAACACAGGTGCCAACTGCTGCGGCTTTCTGCAGTGTACAGATCGACAAGGAGGGCAGGGGTGAAGACTGGGTGGAAGATGATGTGGAGGACGATGAGGTCCTCGACCCCACATAGAATCAAGGTCATGCGAGTGACCTGTGTAGTTCGGAGGAAGAGGCGGTGGTCACACAGAGCCACCAGCACAGTAGAAGAGGGAGCAGGGTGCAAAAGCGGAGCGCCTGTCCCCTAGACAGTACGCCTGCTACTGCCCACCGCAGCAAGGGACCGAGCACACCAAAGCCAGCTCCAAGGAATTCCCTGGCATGGCAGTTCTTCAGACAATGTGCTGACGACAAGACACGAGTGGATTGCACGCTGTGCAATCAGAGCCTGAAGCGAGGCATAAACGTGTTAAACCTGAGCACAACCTGGATGACCAGGCATCTAAGTGCAAAACACGAGCTGCAGTGGAGTAGACACCTCAAAAACCAAGAAAGGTCTCTGGATCCTCCTGCTTCTTCTTCTGCTGCAGTCTTGGCCTCTTCATCCCCCTCTGGAGTGACAGTGGCATCTGCCACCCCGCAAACAAAGGATGTGGCAGCAACACTACCCCCCTTGGTCATCAAGCATCTCCACAATGTCCCATGGAAGCGTTCAGCTGTCTATATCCCAAACACTGGAGCAAAAGAGGAAGTACCCTCCTACCCACCCGCGATCCCTGGCCTGGAATGCCAGCATTTCCAAATTCCTGGCCTTTTAAATGCTGTAATTCCTTCCAGTGGACACAGACAGTTTTAAGAATCTGATGGCGGTGGCTGTCCCACAGTACGTTGTGCCCAGCCGCCACTACTTTTCCAGGCGAGCCATCCCTTCCCTGCACAACCAAGTGGGGGACAAAATCAGGTGTGCACTGCGCAACGCCATTTGTGGCAAGGTTCACATAACTACGGATACGTGGACTAGTAAGCACGGTCAGGGATGTTATATCTCCCTAACAGCACACTGGGTAAATGCAGTGGCGGCTTGGCCTGAGGCGGATAGCAGTTTGAGGCATGTCCTTCCACCACCGAGGATTGCAGGGCGTTTCTCTTTGCCTCCTGTTGCTTCCTACTCCGCTTCCTCCTCCTCTACCGCCTCCTCATCCGGTCAGCGCAACACCTTCACCACCAACTTCAGCCCAGCAAGGGGAAAACAACAGCAGGCAGTTTTGAAACTTTGGGGGACAAACCCCACACCGCGCAGGAGCTGTGGACGGGCATGGAAAAACAGACCGGTGAGTGGTTGTGCCAGTGAACCTCAAGCCCGGCCTGGTGGTATGCAATAATGGGCAAAATCTCGTAGCAGCTCTGGGCCTAGCCGGTTTGATGCACATCCCTTTTGGCGTTCTCACCCTGCTGCTGCTCGTCTGTCTGCGCTGCAGCGTAACTTCGGCCTTCCCGCTCACCACCTCATATGCGGCGTACCCACAAGGTGGAGCTCTACCTTGCACATGCTGGACAGACTGTGTGAGCAGCAGCATGCGATAGTGGAGTTTCAGCACTGGTGAGTTGCTCTGTGGAACAGCACCACTTCACTACCAATGAGTGGGCCTCCATGCAAGACCTGTGTGCCTTGTTGCGCTGTTTTGAGTACTCCACCAACATGGCCAGTGCCGATGACGCCGTTCTCAGCGTTACTATTGCAGCGTCCCACTACGTGTGTGTGGGCACTGCTTAAAAGTACTTTTTACCTTGACAATTGCACTGTGTTGTATTGTGGTACTTTGTATTAATGTATCTGCAAAATCCCTGTTACCAGGCAGATTAGGTGTAATTTATGCATCCCACCACTAGATGGGAATAAAGTTCAGGTCTTATATATACCTAGGTCAGGCCTAGTTAGTCAGTTGTGTAAAAATGTAGTCAGAGAAGAGAGCAGATCGGAGGAAGTCAGATTAGATTAGTGGGAGAAAATGTAGAGTGAAGACTCCTGTCACCGCCAGCTCTCTGAGAAGGTCTGGCAGACGTTCTTCTGTACCTCTTGCATGATGCTCTTTGTTTTGGTTTCACTTTGTCATCTCCTTTCCTTCTCCTAGCTGTCACCTATTCACACTAATTGCCTCCCTTTATATTCCCTCCCATACTGCCTCACTTTGCGGTTTATACTACTTCCTGGATTGAAGTGATCACTGCTGCAGACTTCTGTTACTGCTTGTTCAGATAAGTCCTTTCTTGTATTGTGTTTCTTTGCTGGCTTGATTTTAGATGACCCTGACTCCCTCTGTATTAAGTGCAGGGAGCCGGTGGTCGTGTCCCCTCACTATTATAGGGTTTTCAGGTGTCACACAGTCTAGGTGCAAGGGCATGCAATTGTCTACCTCTGAGACCCTTGTATGTGCTTAGCAGTCAGGGTGACCTCTTAGGGTTTTACAGGGGTCACCTTTATGCTCCTTAGTTTGGGATCAAGCCAGTCGGATGTTTATCCATAACTTCCAGCTATCTGCAATATCATCCGTGACATTATAAACCGCCATTACCGTCTTAAGCATGTATCTGGTTTCAGCCTTGATTGACCGCATGCAGGGTCTTTCACTGGAGGTAGCAGATCTCCGTAAAACTGTGTCTCAGTTTCAGGTGACTGGTTCTGCTTGCGTTTATGGAGTTTGTTCAGAGCCTAAGATCTCCCTTCCGGATACGTTCTCCGGGGGTAGTGAGAATTTTGTTTGCTTTAGAGAGGCTTGCCAACTTCATTTTCGCCTACTTCTACATTCCTCTGGTGATGAGGAGCAGAGGGTGGGGATCATCATCTCGCTGCTCAGGGATAACACTCAGTCTTGGGCCTTTTCGCTGCTGGTGGGGGCACAGCCTCTCCGATCAGTGGATGAATTTTTTGTAGCCCTGGGGCAGATATATGATGACCCGGATCATATTGCTCTGGCTGAATCGAAACTGTGTCTTTTATGCCAGGGTAAACAGTCCGCAGAGATAAATTGTTCTGAATTTCGGAGATGGGCAGCTGATACTGGTTGGAACGATGCTGCACTCCAAAGTCAATTTTGCCATGGTTTTTCGGAGGGATTGAAAGATGCATTTGCGTTTCATGACAGACCTGCCTCGTTGGACTCTGCCATGTCTCTAGCTGTCCGTATTGACAGGCGTCTTAGAGAAAGAGGAGAGACCACTCCTTCAGTCATATTCAGTCCAAGGACAGTGGAGCAGTCTCATTCAGTGCGCAGGGTCCTCAGTCTCTCAATCCCCTCTGAGCAGGAGGCCATGCAGCTGGGTTTGCTTGCCTCTGATAGTAGAGGATTCAGCTCTCAGAGGAGGGTTTGTTTCTCTTGTGGGGGAATAAATCATTTGGCTAATGTTTGCCCCTCTAGGAGATTCAGGGAGTTTTCTGAGGGTAATATAGAAACAAAAAGAAAAAAAACCCTCTAAAAACGTTCCATTTGCTACTATTGGCAAGGTTGATGCGGAAATTGAAGGTTTGCCGTTTGCTTGTAGTTCCCGTTTTGTCCTACCTGCCAGGGTGGCGCTAGATAGCAAGAACATTGTTTGTGAGATTTTTGTAGATAGTGGAGCAGCTGTCAATCTCATTAATAATCAATTTGCTATAACACATGGTTTCCAGGTATGCACTTTGGTAAAGGATATACCTGTTTTTGCTAACGATTCCGCTCCACTTTCTCAAAAATCGTTAAAGGGCATAGTTCACAATATCCGTTTGACTGTGGGTGATGCTCATGCTGAGGATATACACAGAGGTTTGGCAGCACTACTGGTCCCATATAAGGGAAAGCCTTTAAAAAATACCTTTAAGGTAGAGGTGGTGCATGCAGATGGGGATCTTGGCTGGTGTCCCAATGTTAAACAGAAATGCAAAAATCCGCAGCACTCGCCAATATGATGAATACAATAGTGATTTATTCAAAGAACAGCATGGTGGTGCGACGTTTTGACTTTCATCGGTCTTTCTCAAGCAAGAGAAAGAACGATGAAGGTCGAAACGTTGCAACACCATGCTGTTCTTTGAATAAATCACTATTGTATTCATAATATTGGCGAGTGCTGCGGATTTTTGCATTTCATTTTGAGGATATGTCATGTTTTGTCCTAAGCGGATTACCTACTCATAACCCCACCATTGATTGGCAAGCAAGGCAAATAAATGGTTGGAGTGACTGTTGCAGAGAGAATTGCCTCACGGCGTCTCTTTCAGAGGTTTCTACCAAGACTGTACCATCTTTGCTATCTGAATTTTCGGATGTGTTTTCCGAGAGTGGTGTCCAGGAGCTGCCCCCTCACCGGGAGTACGATTGCCCTATTAATCTCATCCCAGGCGCCAAGCTGCCAAAATCTCGTTTATACAATCTCTCCCAACCTGAAATAGTCGCTATGCGTACTTATATCTCTGAGAGCCTGAGAAAGGGACACATCCGACCCTAGAAGTCACCTGTTGCCGCTGTTTTTTTTTGTTAAGAAAAAAGATGGTTCTTTAAGACCTTGTCTGGATTTCAGGGAGCTGAACTGTCTCACAATTCGTGACCCATATTCGCTTCCTCTGATCCTGGACATGTTTAAGCAGATTGTTGGGGTTAAAGTTTTTTCTAAGTTGGATTTAAGAGGGGCATACAACCTAGTCAGAATCAGGGAAGGGGACGAATGGAAGACGGCCTTCAATACCCCTAAGGGTCATTTCGAGAATTTGGTTATGCCATTTGGTTTGATGAATGCTCCGGCCGTCTTCCAACATTTTTGCATTTATCATTTAATGGGGAAATTTGTACTGGTGTATCTAGAAGACATTTTGATTTTTTCTCCTGATTTCAAAACTCATAGGGACCACGTACATCAGGTCTTGCTCATTCTGCGGGAGAATAAATTGTACGCTAAACTGGAAAAATGTGTGTTTGCGGTTCCAGAGATTCAATTTCTTGATTTTCTTCTCTCCCTTTCTGGTTTTCGCATGGGCCCTGAGAAGGTCCGCACTGTGCTTGATTGGGAGCTTCCTGAGAATCAGAAGGCGCTGATGCGGTTTTTGAGTTTTGCCAATTATTACAGAAAGTTAATTTTGAATTATTCCTCTGTTGTTAAGCCACTCACTGATATGACTAAAAAGGGGGTAGATTTTTCCTCCTGGTCGGTAGATGCACTTAAGGCCTTTTCTAGTATCAAAGAGAGTTTTGCTTCCACTCCCATTTTGGTACAACCTGATGTCTCTCTACCTTTTATTGTGGAGGTGGACGCCTCTGAGGTGGGTGTGGGTGCGGTCTTATCTCAGGGTCCCTCTCCTGCCAAATGGTGCCTTTTTCTCAAGGAACTCTCCTCCGCAGAGAGAAATTACGATGTGGGATATAGGGAGTTGTTGGCCATCAAATTAGCTTTTAAGGAATGGCGCCATTGGCTAGAGGGAGCCAGACACCCTATTACCGTGTTTACCGACCATAAGAATCTGGCCTACTTGGAATCAGCCAAGCGTCTGAACCCGAGACAGGCCAGATGGTCTTTATTCTTTTCAAGGTTTAATTTTGTTGTCACGTTCCGCCCTGGGGTTAAAAATGTGAAGGCTGGTGCCCTGTCACGTTGTTTTCCGGGAGGGACTTTCAAGACCTGGGTCCCATTTTGGCTGAAGGGGTGGTCGTCTCTGCTCTTTATCCTGATTTGGAGGCAGAGGTTCAGGCTGCCCAGGCAGAAGCTCCTGATCTTTCTCCTCCTGGGAGGTTGTTTGTGCCTCTCGCTGTATGACACAAGGTTTTTAAGGAGCACCACGATACTGTCCTTGCTGGGCACCCGGGGAGTAGAGCCACAGTGGATCTCATTGCGTGGAGATTCTGGTGGCCGGCTCTTCGTAAGACGGTTGAGGGTTTTGTGGCAGCCTGCGAGACCTGCGCTCGTGCCAAGGTCCCTCATTCACAGCCATAAGGTTCTCTCCTCCAGTTACCCATTCCTTCCCGTCCTTGGACGCATCTGTCCATGGACTTCATTACGGACCTGCCTCGTTCCTCGGAGAAGAATGTCATTTCGGTAGTAGTGGACCGTTTTAGCAAAATAGCGCATTTCATTCCCTTTCCTGGGTTACCCAATGCTAAGACGCTGGCGCAAGCATTTGTTGATCACATTGTCAAATTGCATGGCATTCCTTCAGACATCGTTTCTGATAGATAGAGGCACGCAATTTGTTTCCAGATTCTGGAAGGCCTTCTGTTCTCGCTTGGGGGTTCGGTTGTCATTCTCTTCTGCTTTTCACCCGCAGTCGAATGGTCAGACCGAACGCGTCAATCTGAATCTGGAGACATATCTGCGCTGTTTTGTGGCAGAGAATCAGTAGGATTGGTGTTCTTTTTTGTCCCTTGACGAGTTTGCTTTACAAAAACGTTGCCAGGAGTGCATATGGGTTTTATCTGCAGTTTGAGACATTCTCTGGAGAGGGGTCTTCTGGTTTACCTGATGAGGAGAGATTTTCCTCATCTTTGTCATTTATTTGGCAAAAGATTCAGGGTAATCTGAAGAGGATGAGTGAGAGATATAAGCGTGTGGCGGATAAGAGACGTGTGCCTGGTCCGGACCTGAATGTGGGTGATCTGGTGTGGTTGTCTACAAAGAATATCAAACTGAAGGTTCCCTCCTGGAAGTTGGGTCCTAAGTTTATTGAGCCTTACAAGATTTTGTCATCAATTCCGTTGCCTTCCGTCTTGATCTTCCTCAGACTTGGAAGATCCATAATGTTTTTCACAGGTCCCTATTAAAACCGTATGTCCAACCCACTGTACCCTCCTCTTTGCCTCCTCATCCGATTGTTGTTGATGGTAATCTTGAATTTCAGGTCTCTAGGATTGTGGATTCTCGCATTATCCGCGGTTCTCTCCAGTACCTCGTTCATTGGGAGGGTTATGAGGAGAGGATGTGGGTCCCAGTGGCGGACATTAAGGCCACTCGTCTCATCACGGCTTTCCATAGGTCCCATCCTGAGAAGGTGGGCTCTGAGTGTCCAGAGTCCACACGTAGAGGGAGGGGTACTGTCACCGCCAGCTCTCTGAGTAGGTCTGGCAGACGTTCTTCTGCACCTCTTGCATGATGTTCTTTGTTTTGGTTTCACTTTGTCATCTTCTTTCCTTCTCCCAGCTGTCACCTATTCACACTAATTTCCTCCCTTTATATTTCCTCCCATACTGCATCACTTTGCGGTTTATACTACTTCCTGGATTGAAGTGATCACTGCTGGAGACTTTTGTTACTGCTTGTTCAGATAAGTCCTTTCTTGTATTGTGTTTCTTTGCTGGCTTGATTCTAGGTGACCCTGACTCCCTCTGTATTAAGTGCAGGGAGCAGGTGGTCGTGGCCCCTCACTATTATAGGGTTTTCAGGTGTCACACAGTCTAGGTACGAGGGCATGCAATTGTCTTTCTCTGAGACCCTTGTATGTGCTTAGCAGTCAGGGTGACCTCTTAGGGTTTTACAGGGGTCACCTTTATGCTCCTTAGTTTGGGATCAAGCCAGTCGGATGTTTATCCATAACTTCCAGCTATCTGCAATATCATCCGTGACAACTCCATGACACAGATTAGTGAGTGGAGCCAACTTTGCTATGAGGTGATACTAAGATGTGAGGCGCAGAAGAGCTTTTTCCTTCTGTGGCCGGACTATATACTTGCATCCCTGACCAGTAGGAGAAGAGTTTGCCTCCCTGGAATAGAAACAAGCTTCCTAAGGAATCATCAGTGATAAGAGCCATTATTGAGGGCCACAGACACCTTTGCATGGTGGAGGATTTATAGCTTCTGGCAGCCACACTATACTTCTGAGAGACAGTTGACTATACTTCTGAGAGACAGTTGAGTTTACCTGTCTAAATGTTCAGCTTGTAGGGAAAGGACAAGAAATAGGATCCAGCACATCAATAGGAACCAGGTACACTAACCCACTGCTCCAAACTAAAACCTGAAAAGCCTAGAAACAGTTTGCTTCTAGCAAATCAACTCTGTAACATCAAGAGATGATGGAAGAGGGTGTGGCACAGGAGGAGGAGGAAGAGATATCATTTACAAGGGTTTCTGGCCAGTCATTCACAAGTGGCTTAGAGGGTGGGTTCCTGCACCAACATAGGCCAGGTAGACAATTGTCCAGCCAGGGCACAGTTCTGGAGGATGATGAGGTGGAGGATGAGATGGAGGAGGAGGAGGAACCGTGTTCACAGCAGGGTGGCACCAAAACCAGCTCGAGCGCATCACTGGTGCATGGCTGGGTGGATACAGAGGACACAGACGATACACCTCCCACAGTAGACAGCTTGTCATTGCCTCTGGGCAGCCTGGCACACATGAGCGATTACATGCTGCAGTGTCTCCACAATGACCGCTGAGTTGGCCACATTCTAACTTGTGCTGATTACTGAGTGGCCACACTGCTGGATCCCCATTACAAGGACAACGTATCGTCCTTAATTCCGTCACTGGAGCGTGATCGGAAGATGCGCGAGTACAAGCGCACGCTGGTAGATGCGCTGCTGATTGCATTCCCACCTGACGGCGGGGGCACAGTGGAAGCACAAGGTGAAGGCAGTGGAAGAGAAAGAGGTCGCCAACGCAGCTGGGGCACCGCCAGCACCTCAGAAGGAAGGGTTAGCATAGCCAAAATGTGGAAAAGCTTAGTCAGCACGCCACAACAACCAGCACCACCAACTGATATGGGACGTCTTAGCAGGAGGCAGCATTTTTCCTGCACCAACATAGGCCAGGTAGACAATTGTCCAGCCAGGGCACAGTTCTGGAGGATGATGAGGTGGAGGATGAGATGGAGGAGGAGGAATCGTGTTCAAAGCAGGGTGGCACCAAAACCAGTTCATGGGCATCACTGGTGCGTGGCTGGGTGGATACAGAGGACACCGACGATACACCTCCCACAGAGGACAGCTTGTCATTGCCTCTGGGCAGCCTGGCACACATGAGCGACTACATGCTGCAGTGTCTCCGCAATGACTGCTGAGTTGGCCACATTCTAACTTGTGCTGATTACTGGGTGGCCACACTGCTGGATCCCCGTTACAAGGACAATGTACCGTCCTTAATTCTGTTACTGGAGCGTGATCGGAAGATGCGCGAGTACAAGAGCACGCTGCTGATTGCATTCCCACCTGACAGCGGGGGCACAGTGGAAGCACAAGGTTAAGGCAGAGGAAGAGGTCGCCAACGCAACTGGGGCACCACCAGAACCTAAGAAGGCAGGGTTAGCATGGCCAAAATGTGGAAATACTTGGTCAGCACGCCACAACAACCAGCACCACCAGCTGATATGGGACGTCTTAGCAGGAGGCAGCATTTTACCAACATGGTGGAGCAGTTGGAGGTGATAGCCTGCCCTGCAGCCAGTGTATTGTCTGAATGTGTATTTAGAATGGCAGGGGGCGTTATCACAAACAAGCGCAGCCGCCTGTCTACAGTCAACGTAGACAAGCTCACGTTCATTAAAATGAACCAGGCATGGATCCCACAGGACTTGTCCGTACCTTGTACAGAATAGACATGTATACCGGCCTCACCCAGCCATTGTTATACTCCAGTGCACTTTCTCTTTGTTTTATTTTTCATATTTCCCAATGTTTTGGGGTCTACCCAAATTTAAACAAAAAAAATAACAAAAATAAAAAATAAGAAACAAAACCAAAAACCAATGTTGGCTACCTCCTCCTCCTCCACCGCCGCTTCCACCTTCACTGCCACATCCACCGCCTCCTTAACCTCCTTCTCCTAGATCAAGATTATTATTTTTTATTTTTTCGTATTTTATGTTATTTTAAGTAATTTCCCTATCCACATTTGTTTACAGGGCACTTGCCATGCTTTTAACCACATTTTGATGCCTTTTGCAGCCCTCTAGCCCTTTCCATGACTATTTTAGAGCCATTTTAGTGCTCCAAAGTTCAGGTCCTCATTGACTTCAATGGGGTTTGGGTTCGGGGTCAAGTTCGGGTGCTGAACTCAAACTTTTTTGCGAAGTTCGGCCGAACCTGTCGAACCTGAACTTCCAGGTGTCCGCTCAACTCTATTCATGACGGATCTGTCTTGGCTATGTTAAAGATAATGCAACCGGATCCATTCATAAAGGATGCAGATGGTTGTATTATCAGTAACGGAAGCGTTTTTGATGAACCCTACCGGATCCAGAAAAAACGCTAGTGTGAAAGTAACCCTACACTTTCTTTGTTGCAAGGTGATAAAAAATTGCTTTTTTGGCTTTTTTTTTTATGGCGTTCACCAGAGGGGTTAGCTCATGTGATATTAGGGTTAGCTCATGTGATATTTTTATAGAGAAGGTTTTACGGACACGGTGATACTTAATATGTCTATTTAAAAAAAATATCTTTTGGTTTTACACAATAAGAGCATTTTTAAAACAATAAAATCATGTTTTAGAGTCTCCATTTTCTGAAAGCCAAATCTTTTTTATTTTTGGGGAAATTGACTTATGTAGGGGCTCATTTTGTGTGGGATGAGATGACGGTTTGATTGGTACTATTTTGGGGTACATATGACTCTATTTATACAATTTTTTTTGTGCAAAATTGAAATTCCATCATAGTTTTTCTTTTTTCTTGGCGTTCACCATGCAGTAAAAGAACCTTTTAAAGATCAGGTCATTACGGACCCTTTTTTTTACCAAACATGTTTAGTGTTTTCAATTTTTTACCACTTATATGTGCGGATATAGGAAGAAGTTAATTTTTTTTAAACTGTTTTTCACTTTTTTTTTTTACCCAGACCCACTTGGTTCTTGAAGATCCAGTGAGTCTGATTCCTCTACAATACCCTGCAGTACACTGTATTGTGTACTGCAGTGTATTTTCATTCATAGTAAGCCTGATCAGGTTCCTGCCTTTAGCAGGAGTCTTATCAGGCTTAGATGTACCATGGCAAGCCGAATGCCTGTTAAGGCGTCTGGATGCCATGGTAACCATCGGGATGCTGCCACAGGAGCGCTGCGGCCCGATGGTGGAGGGAGGTCCCTCCATCAGTTTATTCTTCAAGCATCGGGCCATTGCCACAGCAGAGCAGTGGCCCGATAGTTAGCCCCTCCATACAGTGGTCCCTAAGGACCGCGGTATGGAAGGGGTTAAATGGCTGGCATCGGTGCCAGCACTGATGTCGGCCGTTTCAAGCAGAGTGTCAGCCAGGGGCGTTGCTAGAATCTCAAAAGATCCGGGGCCCAAACCCCAATGCATATGGTTCAATTCTCTAAGTCGGCCAATATTCCTCCGTTTACTGTCCTCAGAAATTATAATTCCTCAGCCCCTCCACCATACAGTCCCATGTAAATAACATTATTTCCCTCCTCTGCCATAGAGTCCCATGTAAATACCATCACACCATCTCTCTAGCCCCCTCCAGAATATAGTCCCATGTAAATAACATCACAGCATCTCTCCAGCCCCCTCCAATATACAGTCCCCTGTAAATAACATCCCTCTCTATCTACAGCCCCCTCCAAAACACAGTCCCATGTAAATAACATCACCTCCTCCCCAGCCGCCTTGAACATACAGTCCCATGTAAATAACATCACCCCCTCTATATTCAGTCCCATGTACAGTAAATATCACTCCCTCCCCCAGATACCTTCAACATACGGTCCCATGTAAATAAAATCACCCCTTCCATAGCCACCTCCAACATGCAGTCCCATGTTAATAGCATTACCCCTCAACATTCAGTCCCATGTTAATAATATCACTCCCTCCCCCAGACACCCTCAACATACAGTCCCAGTTAAATAACTACAACTTCCAGCATTGCTTTGCCTCTACCTTCACTTACCTCTCCTCATGTAGCAGACATCACCTCAGATTCTTCCCAGGACTTTCCTTCACTGCTCAGCTGTCCTCTCCTGCACTGGTCACATGATGGTGACATCATCACAGGTCCATTTCATCTACTGCATTAAGAACTGATCACATGGACTGTGATGTCATCACAGGTCCTTCAGCTCTTGCAGGGCATTAGATTCAATTGTATTGTCGTCCTGATTATGTCAATACAGTTGGATCTATCTGGCAGGCACGACATTCGGGGCCTAGGATAAAACATCAGGGGCCCAGGCTCTGTGCACCGCTGTCGCTCTGCCATCCTGAAAGGAGGGGGGTGGTAGGGGGGGCTTGTGCCACCGCTCTTCCATCCTGAATGGGGGGGTGGGTGGAGGACTTGTGCAACCATTCGACCATCCATTGTGGCGGGCTTCTGCTGACCCTCTGCCATCCTGAAAGTGGGGGGGGGGACATTAACCTTTCAAGCATCAGGCCGCTGGCAGAGCAGCGGCCCGATGGTTAGCCTCTTCCATACAGCGGTCCCTAACCGCAGCAAGGAAGTGGTTAAAATGCAGTTTCAAGCAGAGAGTCAGCTGTATTTTACAGCTGACACTCTGCTCACTGCTTGGCCATCCTGAAAGGAGGGGGGGCGGGCTGGAGTGGCGACTTGTTTGTGCTGCAGCTCTGGCCATCCTGAAGGGGTGAAATGGGGGATGATCTGTACCACTCGGCCATCCTGAACTGGGTTGGGAGAATTGCTGATGGTTATTCTAAAGAGGGGAAGGGGGGAAGGGGGGGGGGGGGGTTAATGCCACATTAACCATTCAAGCATTGGGCCAAAACAAAAAATTAAACTTTATTTTTTTTAATACCCTGTATTTTTCACACCTGGGAAGCGCTTCATTAGTACCGGAGGACCGGGAAGCTGTGAAGGATCTGTACTCAGCACTTCTTGGTCCTCCGCTCAGCTGTATGCTGTAAAGGGCTGCGCACCATGTGACCTCACTGTGCGCAGCCTTTACAGCTGACAGCCAAGAACCAAGAAGAAGAGATAGAGCGCTGGTGGTGAGGAGCGGCGGCGTCCAGAAGCAGGAGAGGTAAGTTATTTTATTTTATTTGCACTGATGGCTGACATGGGGGCATGATTAATGGCGGGCATGATGGCTGACATGGGGGACTGATGGCTGACATGGGGGCTGATCTGAGGTCTGATTAACATTGGGGGTCTGATTGCTAGTCTAACCTGAGGTGCAATGGAAAATATTTTTTTCTTATTATCCTCCTCTAAAACCTAGGTGGGTCTTATGGGCCGGTGCGTCTTAGAGGGTGAAAAATACGGTCCTCAAACCAGCGATTGTCTGAAGCAGAGAGAAGATACCAGGACCACACAGAGGAAAAGCCAGCTGCTGCAGACGGGACCAGGGCCAGGTGAGCTGCGAGGGTGTGGCGCCAAAATGTAGCTTCGCTTGTGTTGGCAAAAATCCATGCACCAGCCCTGATTACAGTGATTGGCTTGCCGGAACGCCACTCGATGACGCATGTTCGGCTCAGTCTTAGTCAGGGAGAGCTGTGCTGAGGAAGGGACAGACAGTGTATGGAGTGACATAGGAATAATTTTATTAGAAGAAAACTTGTCAGAGACCCAAAAGTCCTTTTAAGGGCTATTGTTGTGTGTGTGGCAGCAATATCTATTTTTAATGCATCCTGCGCTAAATAGAGAGCAATAGTTAGGCCGCTGCAGGCAGCGACATTAGCTGCGCCACATCTCCTGTGTAAAGTGTGCGCATCCAAAAAATATCTGTGACATACAGTGTATTTTTTCAATAGATGGTATCCGCTTCTGACAGTGACATTACCAGTGCCACATCTGCAGTGTAACGTGTGCGCTGAAAAAATGTATCTGTGACAAACAGTGTACTTTTTTTGTAGACGCTGCGGGCAGTGACATTACCTGTGGTACCTCTCCTGTATAACGTTTCCTCATCCCAAATACCTTTTTAAATTTGTTTACACATACACTTCCAAATTCTACGCTACTATATGTGTGACAGACTTTCAAGCATACATAACGTAATATGAAGAAGGCGAGCAGTAAGGAACGGGGCAGTGGCCGTGATGGTGATGGTGATGGTGCACGCAGAGGCCATGGCCCAGGGCGCGGTGAAACTGTGCCTGCTGCCAGAGCACAAGAAAAACAATCATCCATGATACCTAGCTTCATGTCCCAGTTTGCAGGGTGACGGAGGACACCACTCTTGAAGTCAGACCACTGCGATCAGGTGGTAGGTTGGATTGCAGCAGATA
This sequence comes from Bufo gargarizans, assembly GCF_014858855.1. Lineage (NCBI taxonomy): Eukaryota > Metazoa > Chordata > Amphibia > Anura > Bufonidae > Bufo > Bufo gargarizans. Next base: position 340,523,351 of record NC_058084.1, on the reverse strand, counting down.
ATGCTTCCAGTCTCTTAAGCTCCACCCTGTCTTCCACCAAGTCCAGTCTCAGTAGCCAAGAGTCTGCTCAACACAAGCCTCACCCTGATCCTCCTTCCTCCCACCATGGAGAGTCTGGGCAAACAAGTGATCCCCACACTAGGATATTCCGAGGAGCCCTTTTCTGCGCCATTCCTTGATGCCCTGATTCTTAAACTCTTGACCATCCACAGTCACAAGAAGATGATGGTGGGGAATGGCAATTACTATTTAGTGAGGTAGATGATGATGAGACATAGTTGTCAATAAGTCAATGGCAATTACTGTCTCAAAAGGTTGATGAAGAGGATGAGACACAGTTGGTGGTTAGGTCAACAAGTCAGGAGGATGAGCAGAGTGAGGAAGTGGAAGAGGAGGTGGCGGACGATGAAGTCACTGACCCAACCTAGGAAGGTTGAAAGCCAAGCGAGGACAGCAGTACAGAGGGGGAGGGATCTGCTGCACCACAATAGGCTGGAAGAGGCAGCGGCGTGGCAAAAGTGAGGCGGGCCACACCAAACAGGCCATGGAGAACCCCCTTGCAGAAATCTTTCTTGCCAAGGGGTAGGTGTTCCGCAGTCTGGTGCTTTTTTTAGGAAAGTATGAGAAAAGAATAGTAGTTTTCAACCTGTGCCATACCAAAATGAGCCAGGGCATGAACACTAGCAACCTCACCACCACCAGCATGATCTGCCACATGGCATCCAAGCACCGTAAAAAGTGGGCCGAATGCCTGGGTCCAGAGTCTGTGTTTGCGGGTCACACCACTGCATCCTCTTCCCCTGTGTTATGTGCTGGCCTATTGCCTGTTGAAGGCGCAGGCTGGATGCCTTCCGCCCTGCACCTGGACCTTCGCAAGCACCATTAGCAACCACATCTACTTCTGTGTCCCAGCGCAGCATACAAATGTCCTTACCCCAGGAATTTGAACGCAAGCGCAAATACCCAGCCACCCACCAACAGGCCACAGCACTAAATGCGCAACTTTCCAAATTACTGGCCCTGGAAATGTTTCCATTTAGGCATGTGGACACTGAGGCCTTCCGCAGCCTGATGTCGGAGGCCGTCCCGTGTTACGCAGTCCCCAGGCGCCACTATTTTTCAAGGTGTGCCGTGCCCGCTTTACACCAACATGTGTCCTGTAACATCACACGTGGCCCTGACCAACGCAGTTACTGGAAATGTCCACTTAACCACTGACACATGGACAAGTGCATTCGGCCAGGGATGCTACATTTCCCTGACGGCACACTGGGCGAACGTTGTGAAGGGCTGGAGCGAGTCATACCCTGGGATGGCACAGGTGCTACCGACACCAAGGATTGCGGGCCCTACGTCAATCCGGGTTTCTGCCAGCACCTATGTTAGTGGCTCCAAACCCCAATTCTCCCGCTCTGCCTCCTCTTCCACTTCCACCTCCGAATTATCCACGTGCAGCACCAGTCATTCATCAGTTGGTAGCTGGAAGCAGTGTAGCACTGCAGTGGGGAAGCGACAACAGGCCATTGTGAAGCTAATATGCTTAGGGGACAAAAAGCACACTGCTGCAGAGCTGTGGCAGGGGATAAGAAACCAGACTGAGCTGCGGCTCTCGCCACCCAACCTAGAACCAGGCATGGTTGTGTATGATAATGGCTGTAACTTGGTGGCGGCTTTGGAGCTCGGCAAGCTCACACACATCCCATTCCTAGCCCATGTCTTAAACTTAGTGGTTCAGCGGTTTCTCAAAACCTACCCCAATTTTCCTGAGCTACTGGTGAAGGTGTGTCACATTTCCGCTAGTCATCGACAGCTTTAGTCGATCTGTCAATGCTGCAGCAGCGCTGGAAAGTGCCAGCTCACCGGCTGTTGTGTGACGTGAGCACGCACTGGAACTCGACGTTCCACATTTTGGCCAGGCTTTGTGAGCAGCAGAGGGCAGTAGTGGAATACCAGCTGCAACATTGTCGTCGCCTTTCCAGTTAGCTTCCACTATTCACAAGCGAGGAGTGGGCATGGATGCCTGACCTCTGTGAGGTTTTAAGAAACTTCGAGGAACCAACACAGATGGTGAGCGGCGATAACGTTATTATCAGCGTAACCATCCCACTTCTGTGTCTACTCAAACGCTCGCTGCTCACAATTAAGGACGACGCTTTGCATGTGGAAGAGGTGGAAATAGGGGAAGAAGACATTACACGGTGATAACAAGACCAGCCTACTTCTGTCTTCTCAGCGTGAAATGGACAATGAAGAGGAGGAGGAGAAGCAGGAGACGGTTGCCTCCTCTACAGAGGGTAGTACCCATGGAAGTTTAATTCCATCTGTTCTGCGTGGGTGGACAGAAGAGGATGAAGAGATTGAGAATCATCCTCCTGATGATTACAGCGAAGTCTTGCCTGTTGGTACTCTGGCACACATGGCTGACTTCATGTTAGGCTGCCTTTTCCGGGACCCGAGCGTTATACGCATTTTAGACAACGTGGATTACTGGTTGTTCACCCTTCTCGACCCCCGCTACAAAGAGAACTTCTCATCTCTCATTCCTCTGGTGGAGAGGACGAACAAAACTGTGCAATACTAGAAGGTTCTTGTTGAAAAATTGCTCCAAAAATTTCCATTTGACAACTCTGGCGGCAGAGTCCATAGTTCCTTGGGCAACCAAGATGGGAAGACTAAGGGAACACACAGCAGTTCCAACAGAGACAGTGCAACACTCTCCAAAACCTGGGACAGTTTCATGACACCCCCTGTCAGCACTCTCACCCTGATGCGCGGCCTACTGTGACAAGGACGGAAAATTTTTGGAAGATGGTGAAGGAGTACATAGCAGACTGTGTCAGTGTTCTCAATGGTCCTTCAGTGCCTTACAACTACTGGGTGTCCAAGCTGGACATGTGGCATGAACTGGCGCTCTATGCCCTGTCAGGTGCTGGCCTGCCCTGCCGCCAGCGTTTTATCTGAGCGGGTATTTAGTGATGCTGGTGGCATTATAACAGATAAGCGTATATGCCTGTCAACTGAAAATGCTGACAGGTTGACAATTTTAAAAATGAACAAGGCCTGGATTGACCATGACTTCTCGACTCCACCAGAGGAAAGCTGATGAACATAAAGGCACTTTAAATGTGCTGTTTATAATGTACTGAATACACTGTATTCCCATGCACCCCTTCCACCACAAACAAGGGTATATGGTTGAATCTTCCTTTTCTCATCCTCATCCTCCTCCTCTTCTTACATCATATCAACATGCTTATTCATTGTATATAATGCCCTCGCATATATGCCCTCACCTACAATCTTTTACAGGGTCAGCTCACCTGCAGGCCCTCGCATATAATTTTTTAGAGGGTCAGCTCACCTGCAAGCCCTCACCTACAATCTTTTACAGGGTCAAATCACCTGAAGGCCCTTGCATATAATGTTTTACAGGGTCAGCTCACCTGCAGGCCCACAAATATAATGTTTTACAGGGTCAGCTCACCAGCAGGCCATCAATAACAATTTTTTAAGGGTGTATGATGCCCTCCTTTATGTGTAATAAAGGGTGTATTAGAGTGCCAGTTCCTTGTAATTTTTGGCAGCCCTTTCACTTTGTGCATAGCCTTTATGAGTGTAGGAGTCCCACTACCTAAACAATTGTACCACAATGTGAATGAGACTGTCCTTTATGTGATATACAGGTTGTATCGGAGTGCCTCTTCCTTGTAATTTTTGAAAGCACTTGCACTTTATATACTAGTAAATATGCAGGAAAGAATGTTTCCTAACAATTTTTCCTCTAAAATCGATTCTATCTTTTGTGTGTATTATTGTCAGTTTGTAACAGTGGCATACTACTCGGACAACATCGTTCCCAGCAGCGACCTAGGAGTCCAAGATGCATCCAGACATCCTCCCCATGCTGTTCCCGAACCATTTCAGTGATGTTTACATACATTTCGAACCTTTTCGTATAAATCAGACACCCTCCCCTCTTCAGAGCAGGGGGTGTCTGCTTTAATGCTCGGGTTCTCCCATTGACTTCCACTGTGCTTGGGTGCTCGGTAGTAGTGATGAGTGGCAGGGGCAATATTCGAGTTTGTGATATTTTGCGAATATTTGGGCGAATATTCGCGAATTTGAAAATTCCTTATCTCCATTCATTATTTTCTTGATTGCTGAAATTGGCAATTGAAAAGTTTGCGATAAAAATGTGCAATCAACATTACTCCTAAAGTCAAAGATACTGCAGCCTTCTCATTGGCCCACAAGCTAGAAGCTTGGTGGACAGATGGCCTTAAGTTCTACTGCAAAATGTCTTGATAAACTTAAAAATTCATTTTTCCTTCGATGATAGCAATCTGTCAGACCCTGACGCAGCAAAGCAGCCCCAAACCATGATGCCCCCACCACTATACTTCACAGTTGGGATGAGATTTTGATGTTGTTGTGCTGTGCTTCTTTTTCTCCACAGATAGTGTTGTGTGTTTCTTCCAAACAACTCAACTTTGGTTTCATCTGTCCACAGAATATTTTGCCAGTATTGCTGTGGAACATCCAGGTGCTCTTGTGCAAACTGTAAACGTGCAGCAATGTTTTTTTTGGACAGCAGTGGCTTCCTCTGTGGTATCCTCCCATGAAATCCATTCTTGTTTAGTGTTTTATGTATCGTAGATTCGCTAACAGGGATGTTAGCATATGCCAGAGACTTTTGTAAGTCTTTAGCTGACACTCTACGATTCTTCTTCACCTCATTGAGCAGTCTGCACTGTGCTCTTGTAGTCATCTTTACAGGATGGCCACTCCTAGGGAGAGTAGCAGCAGTGCTGAACTTTCTCCATTTATAGACAATTTGTCTTACCGTGGACTGATAAACAGCAAGGCTTTTGGAGGTACTTTTATAACCCTTTCCAGCTTTATGCAAGTCAACAATTCTTAATCGTAGGTCTTCTGGGAGCTCTTTTGTGCAAGGCATTATTCACATCAGGCAATGCTTCTTGTGAAAAGCAAACCCAGACCTGGTGTTTGTTTTTTATAGGGCAGGGCAGCTGTAACCAACACCTCCAATCTCATCTCATTGATTGGACTCCAGTTGGCTGACACCTCACTCCAATTAGCTTTTGGAGATGTCATTAGTCTAGGGGTTCACATACTTTTTCCACCTGCACTGTGAATGTTTACATGGTGTGTTCAATAAAAACATGGTAACATTTAATTCTTTGTGTGTTATTAGTTTAAGCAGACTGTGATTGTCTATTGTTGTGACTTAGATGAAGATCAGCTCACATTTTATGACCAATTTGTGCAGAAATCCATATAATTCCAAAGGGTTCACATACTTTTTCTTGCAACTGTATATAACCATTTACTGCAGTGCAATGTATCCTTTTTGCTTGCACATGTATGCTGCTGTTGTGACTGTTTTTATATGTTCACAATTTGCATAATTTAATAAAGATATTGATTTTTGGCATTTGATTGTTCTTTACTAGTGGAGGGGAATAGATTAGTCTGGCCCCACTGGATCCCACTGACAGCATTAGTTAATGGGCGCCATCTCTTTTTTTTTTTTTTTGGGGGGGGGACCCCGATATAATAATCAAGGCCTAATGGAATTGCTCATCTATGAAATGAGGTGGACACCACTATAACGGTTATATGACACTATTTATTCACCACAATATGAGAATCAAGGCCTAATGGAATTGCTTATCTATAAAAACTGGTGGACGCCACACTAACGGTTATCTTACACTGTTTATTCACCCCAATATGAGAATCAAGGCCTAATGGAATTGCTTATCTATTAAACAAGGTGGGCATCCAAATAACAGTTAGATTTCACAGCTTATTTACCCCAATTTGAGAATAAAGGTATAAAAGAATTGCTTATTTATTAAACAAGGTGGGCATCCAAATAATGTTTAGACTACACAGCTTATTCACCTCATTTGGGCTCCATTCAATTAAATAGCTCTGTGCCATACACAGGTGATTGATGCAAACTGCACTGTCTCCTAAGCATCGCTTCACCTTACAGAGCCTGAACTGTGCTGCATTCTCCCTATGCTCTCCCTATGCCCTCTTAACAGTGTCTGAAAAATGTCCCTAAAATCTCCCTACACTGTCCCTATCCCAGATTATTCTATAAAAAAAGCTCTGTAAAACACTTTCCCTAGCACTTGTCACATCTGTCCCTATGCTCAGTTCACTGGAAAATGGCGGAGATTGAGCAGGATGAGGCTTTTTACAGGGCTGTGACATCACAGGGGCTGGCTATCTGCTTATTGGCTTGCTGCACAGCATTAATGGTAATTCTCATTCCTGGGCTTCTTAATTTCACTTTGTAAAATGTGCCACAGCCATTTTAGAAAAAAATCTCATTTGTTACCACGAAGTGTAAGAAAATTCAGATTTTTGGCAAATCAGATTTTTCCTGAAATTTAGATGAAATTCCACTTTGTTAACTTTAATTCACTCAACACTATTACAGATACTCTAGCATATGCAATGTCTCCTGGACATGGTCAGCACCTTCTGCAAACCATGGCATTTTTTAAAAAGCATTGCTTTAACAAGTTTATCACATGAGCATTGCAAGGAGCATGTCTTATATTCCCCAAAATGCAGCACAGGCACAATGTTCCTGCCATTATCAATGACCATGTGTCACGGATGTAGTAGGGGAGAGCACCAAAAGACAACAAGAAGGAAGAGTAAAGACATTAGGCCTCACCACTAGGGAAGGAAAGGGGTCACCACCTATAAAACCCTGCTCCTGGCCCTAACTCCTATCCCTATGGGCACCTCTCAATGGTACAGATGCCCATACACAGTAACCTGGAAAACCCTGGTAACCCTCTGATGCCCTAAAGGTAAGGACACGGCAGAGAAAACCCGTTCCTTCCCTGATGAAGGAACCAGCGTCTCGCTGAGGCCTAGTAGACAACCAGGGGAGGGGGAATTACAAAACACAAGCGGAACACTTAACTTCTGAGAATGATGGATGAACATGAATTCAACAAGAACCACACTTCAGCTCTTTCAAAACCAAATGAAGCTATCCAGAGCAAGGAGTGATGGGTAAAGTCAGACTAAATAAGGAGAGATAAAGGTCACATGATCCACACCTAAATAGGAGCTGTGGGCATACCAGCAACACACAAATCACTCATGTGCAGTCAGTCTTTCAGACCTTCAGACAGGTGTGACAGTACCCCCCCTTCTACGGGTTACCTCCGGGCCACTAGAAACACGTTTTTTTCCCTAAGAATTCTGTAAATCTGTGATAAAATCCATGGACAAATGGGTCCAAAGTCTGGACAGGAAGGGCAATGGAAGCAGAGATCTGGAAGGCCAAATATGTGTCACCTTATCACGCGCACAGGTACCACAGGCAGACACACAGTCCTCAACACGCTTACGCAACCCCGGCCACCAGAATCTGCAAGAGATGAGATCGACTGTTGATCTGCTCCCAGTGGCCCAGCAAGCACCGTACAGTGATGTTCCTCGAACACCTTGTGATGTAAATCGGAGGAAACAAATAATTTCCCTGGAGGAAAAGTGTCACGATCAGTGTGGGGGGAGGGGGGGACTCCACACTGAACACAGGAGGGAAAAAAAACAGTAACTGGGACTTGAAACTAGGGAAGAAACAGGTCACCTCCTAGAAAACCCTAATCCGGGGCCTGACTACCTAACAATATGAATAGACCTTGAAAGTAGGAATATTCATATGCAGGATTGTCACAGATGATGTTGCAGATAGCTGGAAGTTATGGATAAACATCCGACTGGCTTGATCATCCCAAACTAAGGAGCATAAAGGTGACCCCTATAAAACCCTAAGAGCTCACCCTGACTGCTAAGCGCATACAAGGGTCTCAGAGGTAGACGATTGCATGCCCTCGTACCTAGACTGTGTGACACTTGAAAACCCTATAATAGTGAGGGGACACGACCACCGGCTCCCTGCACTTAATACGGAGGGAGTCAGGGTCACCTAGAATCAAACCAGCAAGGAAACACAATACATGAAAGGACTTATCTGAACAAGCAGCTACAGAAGTCTCCAGCAGTGAACACTTCAATCCAGGAAGTAGTATAAGCCGCAAAGTGAGGCAGTATGGGAGGGAATATAAGGAAAGAGGATTAGTCTAAATTGGTGACACCTGGGAGAAGGAAATGAGATGACAAAGTGAAACCAAAACAAAGAACATCATGCAAGAGGTAGAAAATGTCAGACCTTCTCACAGAAGTGGCGGTGACAAGGATACCTAGGCCCTGATTTCCCTATAATGCCCTGGAATAAGTTTAGGACCAGAGACAACCCATTCCTTCCCAGATGGACGAATGGAAGTCTCTGTCTCAGGCCCAGATACAACAACAGTAAATATAATAAATACAAACAAACGCAACACTTAACTTCTGTAGAGATGAAAGAACAGGAAAACCAGAGATGACCTGACACCAGCTCAGCCCAACCCAATTGAAGCTATCTACCGCATAGTCAGAAGGGTGGGGTCAAACTATAAAGGTAGAAGTGATCACCACTGAGCAACAGCTGAGAAAAGGGAAGTGGTCATTAACCCTATCAACACTGAATAAAGAGAAATCAAGGAGGCAGCTAGATTCCTCCATGCTCAGCCAGTCTCTCTGATCTCCTGACACCAGTCACCTGAGGGACCATGACAGTACCCCCCCCCCCCCCTTCTACAGGTGACCTCCGGGGACCGCCAGGACCGATCTTGTCAGGATGGGCTCTTTGAAAGCCTTTCACCAGACGATTTGCATTAACATCGCCCGCTGGAACCCACATCCTCTTCTCTGGTCCGTAACCCTTCCAGTGGACGAGATACTGGAGGGATCTATGGAGAACTCGGAAGTCCATAATCCTGCTGATTTGAAATTCTAAATTACCATCCACCATGACAGGATAGGGAGGCAAGGAGGACGGCTCAACAGGTTCGACACATTTTCATCAACGACTTATAAAATACTTTATGAATTTTCAAAGCCTGAGGAAGTTCAAGACAGAAGGCTACAGGGTAAACAATGGCAGTGATCTTACATGGACCAATAAATATTGGGCCCAACTTCCAAGAAGGTACCTTAAGCTTAAGGTTTCTTGTGGACAGCCAAACAGAATCATCCACTCTCAGGTCCGGACCATTCATACGTCTTCTGTCAGCCACATGCTTATAACTGTTGCCCATCTTTTTCAGGTTATTTTGAATTGTTCCTCTTCAGGAATACTGGAAGTTTGAGAACCAGAAAATGTGCCAAACTGCAGATGGAATCCATATGCTCCAAAAAACGTTGACTTATCAGTGGACTCCTGTCTATGGTTATTAATGGCAAACTCAGCTAACAACAAGAATGAAGACCACTCCTCCTGACTCTCTGAAACAAAACATCTCAAGTAAGTCTCCAGATTCTGATTGGTGCGCTCCGTCTGTCCGTTCGACTGAGGATGAATAGCCGAAGAAAAGGACAATTGTACCCCAGTCGAGTACAGAACGCTTTCTAGACCCTGGAAACAAACTGAGTCCCCCGATCAGACACCACATCAGAGGGAATGCCATGTAGTTTCACAATGTTATCGACAAACACCTGTGCAAGACTTTTGACATTAGGTAGAGTGGCAATGCTGTTTGCTAAACCGATCAACTACCACCAGGATCATGGTTTCACCCGAAGAATTCGGCAAATTCAGGATAAACTACATGGACAAATGTGTCCAAGGTCTGGACAGGATGGATAACGGAAGAAGATATCCAGAATGCCGAGTATGTATCACCTTAGCACGAGAACAGGTTCAACAGGCTGACACATAGTCCTCAACACACGTAGCCCAGGCCACCAAAATCTGCGCAAGATGAGATCGACAGTGGATCTACTCTCAGGGTGTCCAGCCAATACAGTACAGTGATGTTCCTCAAATACCTTGTGACGTAAGTCTGAAGGAACAAACAATTTCCCTGGAGGACAAGAGTCTGGTGCATCCTCTTGGGTCTCCAACACCTTAGCCTCAAGATCAGGATATAGGGAAGATATGACTACCCCTTCAGACAAAATAGGACTAGGATCTTTCGAACCTCCCCCCCTCAAGAAAAGATGTGCGACAAAGCATCCGCCTTGACATTCTTAACCCCAGGGCAGTAGGTGACAATTAAGTTATATCTGGTGAAAAACAGCAACCATCTGGCCTGCCTTGGATTCAGTCGTTTAGCCGATTCAAGGTAAGACAGATTTCTGTGATCAGTAATTACCGTAATAGGATGAATTGTTGCTTCCAACCAATGGCACCATTCTTCAAAAGCCAACTTAATGGCCAGCAATTCCCTATTACCCACATCATAATTTCTTTTAGCAGTCGAGAGTTTTTTTGCGAAAAAAGCACATGGGCACCATTTACTAGGTGAAGGACCCTGCGATAAAACTGCTCCCACCCCTACCTCACATGTGTCAACCTATACAATGAATGGCTGATCCCAGTGAAACACGGCACGGAGCTTCTCAGGATCCATACGAAAAAACCTGAGGATGAGAGCAGGTAACCCAGAAATTGCACTTCCTGTACAGCAAATGCACACTTTTCCATCTTAGCATACAACCTATTCTCTCTTAGGATCTGTAACACCTGTCCCACATGATCCTGATGAATCTTCATATTAGGCAAATAAATTAGTATATCCTAATGTATACAACTGCAAACCTCTCCACCAGACGATGAAAGATGTAATTGACAAAGTGTTGAAAAACTGCACGAGCATTGGTTAACCCAATGACCAGGTTTAAAAAATTACCCTCAGGGATATTAAATGCGGTATTCCACTCATACCCCTCCTTGATCCTTACCAAATTATATGCCCCCTCAGATCCAATTTAGAGAACACCTTGGCTCTGGATAATGTAACGGATGTAGTAGGGGAGAACACCAAAAGACAACAAGAAGGAACAGGAAATATACTAGGGAAGGAAAATGGTCACCACCTATAAAACCCTGCTTCTGGCCCTAATTCCTATCCGTATTGGCATCTCTCGATGGTAAAGATGCCCATACACAGGAACCTGGAAAAACCTGGTAACCCTCGGATGCCCTAAAGGTAATGACAGGGCAGAGACAACCCATTCCTTCCCTGGTAAAGGAACCAGTGTCTCGCTGAGGCCTAGTAAACAACCGAGGGGGGATACAAAACACAACAAGCAGAACACTTAACTTCTGACGATGATGGATGAACAGAACTTCAACAAGAACTACACTCCAGTTCTTCCAAAACCAAATGAAGCTATCCAGAGGAAGGGGCGATGGGTAAAGTCAGACTAAATAGGGAGAGGTAAAGGTCACATGATCCACACCTAAACAGGAGGTGTGGACATACCAGCAACACACAGACAAAGTGGAACCAAAAGAGGCTGTCAGATCACTCATGTGCAGTCACAGGTGTGACACCATGTTGCCCAGTTGTATTTGGTACGGAGCCAACCAAATTGGTAAATTTGCTCATTGATTCATACGCTGATTGGCTATGTGGCTTCTGTCACCCAGGCTCCTCAGTTGTGATACAGTAGGGCAACGCATCAGTTTACCTGTATGAAAGGAGGGGGTGGGGTGGAAGCAATACTTTGCACTATTTCTTTTGGGGACAGGAGGATGTCCACTGAGGAGAGTGTGGAGAAGATGCATAAGCACCTGGTGTCATAACCATGACCCATAATTATTTTCTATTTAATGGGCGGTTCTTCCACCAGCTCAAGGGGACGGCAATGGGGAGTCCTTGTGCCCCCTCATATGCCAACCTCTTCCTGGGCTGGTGGGAGGACACCCATATCTTTCCAGACCAGAACATGTGGTGGACAGACAAGATACTGGTCTGGACACGGTATATCGATGACGTGTTTCTGGTCTGGAAGGGTGGATCGGACGATTTCAGCAGGTTTATCATTGACATCAATGTGAATAATGTGGGCCTTCATTTTACGTCAGAAATTGACTCAAAGTCAATTGCCTTCCTGGATGTGCGTATCACGATTGAAGGTGATAGGTTAACTGCAAATATGTTTAGGAAGACGACCGCTACCAATTCCCTCTTGCACTGGGATAGTCACCACCCGGTTCCCCTCAAACGAGGGATACCGAGGGGACAATATCTCCGTGCAAGGAGGAATTGCTCGGACAATCAAGCCTTCTTTAATGAAGCAAGGAAATTACAATCCAGGTTCAAAGAAAAAGGTTACCCACAGAAACCTTTGAACCTAGCATTTAAACATGCAGTATCACAGGATCGCACTAAATTATTGGTCCCAAAATCGAGAGACGGAGATACAGTACAACCACCCCGTATTGTTTCCACCTATGATTCTGCCAATCAAGAGGTGAGAAGGGTACTCAACAGATACTGGCCCATTTTACGGATGGACCAGGACCTGTCGGATGTCCTAACTGAAAAACCAAGTGTCTGTTACAGACGGGGCAAAAGCCTTAAAGACCGCCTGGTGCATAGCCATTACGTTCCCCCTATCAGGGAGGGCACTTGGTTGGAACGTAAACTCCTTGGGATATTTAGATGCGGTACATGTAAAGCCTGCCAGTACATATCCACGGCCAAAGCCATAACTTGCAGTGCCACCGGACAGACAATTGTCATCAGGGACTTCTGCAACTGTCGCAGTAAAGGGGCTATCTATATCTGCCAATGCCCCTGCCCTAAAGATTACATAGGGAAAACGATACGGGAACTACGTAGGAGAGTCTGTGAACATGTAAACGATGTCATCAATAAAAAAGTCACTCCAGTAGCTTCCCATATTAATGATGTACATGGAGGGGACCCTCTCTGTTTAAAATTCTCCGTTCTGGAGCTCATACCACCTTCACCCAGAGGTGGGAACTGGGACAAGAAAATCCTGCAGAAGGAGTGTGTGTGGATACACAGATTTCGCTCTCAGGCACCTACTGGCATTAATGAAAGGTTGACATTTACCTGTTTTCTATGAGATATGACAGTGCCCGCAATATCCCTATTTTCGTTCTTAAGAGCCTGGCTTCATGTGATATAAGAAATGTACCGAAGATTAGACCACATGCGTAAAGCATGAAAAAATATATCAGACTGGACATTAGTGACGCAATATCGGGTCACTGTCCATAGGTCAACCACGCACTCTGGTTACCCTTTTAAGGATGTACATATCAAAATTAACCGTGCTACATGCCGGAATACGTATTTTTAAGCGTCTGCATCACGAACTCTATACAGTTAATGTGGGGCATTGTATGATTTGGGTGCCCAATATATGCACTTATCCTGATACATGCTGGCAATATCCATGTGCTGTGGGATCATACACTATGGCCATGATTATATATATGTTATGTCTGCCTCCAAGAGAATCTATTACATTTAATTTATTTGAAATATCATCAAAGCAGTATTCTTGGAAACTATATTTTCAATATATTAACATAGGGCAGACAAGAAGCAAAACTTTGTTATAAAGATAAACAAAGTAAAAACACTTGCAATGAAATGTATTATATTGAAGAATGCTCCTTGATGATGTCCTTTTCTTTTCATGGTCTTCAATGAGCTTAGGATTCGCTATATACTATAGTTACAAGTTGACATTCAGGTATTAAAATCAGCTGAAAGACTGTACAAAGATTAAAAGGTTGTAAAATGGTTCCCTAAGACTGGTGACTCATGAGGCCATTGGCTTTTCACCTTTTCAGCCAAGTGACTGTTTCAGTAGTGATTTAATCACTCTCCATTAAACAGTGCAGAATTTGCTTATAATGTTTTTTTATGCTCTGGTATTTCAAGAGTCGTTAAAGTGTGTATGCTTTAGATACAGTTTTTAAGTAGGATTCTACCTTCTGTCCAGATACTGCGACAACAGAAATGTTATTGATTTTGGACCTGACAGCATCTTTACTTACTACTGTATGTACAGTAATTGTTTAACTGGTTTTCTCTTAAATGTTCTACCCCCGTACTTACATCATCATATCTTAATGAAATGCCTAATCTGTTCCTAACAACAATGGTCCACATCAGGGGCATAACTATAATTTATAAGAGCCCATAGCAAAATAAAATGGGCCCCCACCACCTAGTGTAATTAAATTAAAAGATCAGCATAAGTAGTAATAATTAAAGGTATGTATAATATATCAGAAAATCCACATATAGCAATGTTTATCAGGATTGCTAATTGTGAATGTATTATCGGGCAGTGTAATACCACCCTTACTTTAGCATGTTTGTGTATAAATAAGCCTTCTCTATAAAATTCAAGAGGAAAACTGGTATTCAATAAGCCTGGGTCCATTTCAAACTGTGTAACTGAAGCTTGCAGCATGTAACAGTCTGTAATTACAACAGCAGTGTAGTGAGCAGGCTATGACAGAGAGCTGTAAATTAGTGTGATGTGATAAAATTAAGCAATAAAGTATGCTCTTTCTGGAGGTAAGCAATCATTAAATAAGTGATGGCGGGGTGGTAGGGGGTGTTTGAACAGCAGGAGTGCTCTTTATTATAAATCTATTCTGTATTTTATTACATTAAAAAAACACTGCTGAACATCCTAATGTTAATTTGAACAGAGTTACAAGTAATTTTTATACCCCAGGCAAAGTTACTTTTATTCAACCAGCAAGTAATTTTTTGACGGCAAATGACATAGGTGTCTCCCAAAAGATAATAAGATGATGTACAAGAGGCATTATTGTGGAAAAAAAAAACATTTCTCAGCTTTTATTTAAATTTTAGCAAAAAGTGTCCAGTCCTGTAGTTACCTAGGTTTAAAAAAGGCCTGTCAAGATCAGTGGCAGATTAAGGAGACCATAAGCCCTAGACTGTTCCTTAAACTCACCTCCCCTTCTTCTCCACCACGGTGACCATGCCACTCTGTATCTATAGGCAACAACAGCTTTCTCTGGAAGCATTGACAACTGGGTGTTACCATTCCATTGTCAAAAGGCTGTGTCCATACACATTGGTAGAATCACACTGGGGCAAATCATCCTTACAAAGGGTATAGTGATTTAATTTGCAAGTGATTTATTGTAGACTTTTCCTCTTCATCTGACCCAGACTGCCATAACAATTTCTCCTGACAGCTGCAAAGTGTACTTCAGAGACATGTTTGCCCCCCCGCCAAACCTCTACATACCAACACAAATATATTCAGATCAGGGAATAAATACAAACCTCAATAAACTATTACAGACTAGTGTTGATCGCGAATATTCTAATCGCAAATGTTTATCGCGTATATCGGTACTTCGAGAATTCACGAAGATCTAGAATATAGTGCTATATCTTCCTAATCGCAAATATTCTAGATTTTTTTTCATCAGTACCCTCACTGCTTCTTGCTTGTGGGCCAATGAGAAGGCTGCAATATCTTTGTCTGAGCTTAGCAACATCCCTAGCAACCAATATGAAAGTTGCCTACCCCTTACTTTATAGGAAACTCCCTAGCAGCCATTTTCTGCTGTTTTTTGCAGTTCTGAGAGAGAGAGAGAGAGAGAGAGAGAGAGAGCAGTGTCATTGCTGTGCTCTGTGCTTTGCTGAGTCATCTGGATCCTTATTCAATCACATTAGATAGTTAGTTAGCTTATATATATATATATATATATATATATATATATAGTTGCAAAAAAAAGTATGTGAACCCTTTGGAATGATATGGATTTCTGCACAAATTGGTCATAAAATGTGATCTGATCTTCATCTAAGTCACAACAATAGACAATCACAGTCTGCTTAAACTAATAACACACAAAGAATTAAATGTTACCATGTTTTTATTAAACACATCATGCAAACATTCACAGTGCAGGTGGAAAAAGTATGTGAACCCTTGGATTTAATAACTGGTTGAACCTTCTTTTGGCAGCAATAACTTCAACCATACGTTTCCTGTAGTTGCAGATCAGACGTGCACAACGGTCAGGAGTAATTCTTGACAATTCCTCTTTACAGAACTGTTTCAGTTCAGCAATATTCTTGCGATGTCTGGTGTGAATCGCTTTCTTGAGGTAATGCCACAGCATCTCAATTGGGTTGAGGTCAGGACTCTGACTGGGCCACTCCAGAAGGCGTATTTTCTTCTGTTTAAGCCATTCTGTTGTTGATTTACTTGTATGCTTTGGGTTGTTTTCCTGTTGCAACACCCATCTTCTGTTGAGCTTCGGCTGGTGGACAGATGGCCTTAAGTTCTACTGCAAAATATATTGACATATGTGTGTCTGCGATTGGCCAGCAGTACAGCAAGGGACACGCCTCATACAAAAAATCAGTCAGAGGGAGCGCAGACACCGGAGCCTATACCGGGCGAACGGAGCGGCGCCCAGGCATACTAGTAAGTGCAGGGGGACCCCTGGGCGCCGCTCTGACCACAGATAGAGTTAGTTTTTAGTTTGTACAGTAGTGAAAGGTCCTCTTTAAGATAAGGATTAATAACAGCAATGACAATACCAGGAGGACGAATATTAACAGGTTTAGTATCAATATCAGTCACAGGTCCGAAAACTACATGGCAAGGCATCCGCTTTCACATTACCAGCCCCAAGGGGATATGTAACAATAAAATTTAACTGGGTGAAGAACAAGGCCCAGCGTGCTTGTCTGAGGTTCAAATGCTTAGCAGATTCAAGCTACACTAGGCTCTTGTGATCCATAAGTACAATGACCAGGTGTTGGGCCCCTTTCAAGAAATGCCCCCATTCCTCGAAGGCCCATTTTATAAACAGCAGTTCCTGATTACCAAGGAACATTTTATGGAAAAGAATGCACATGGCTGCAAATTAGCCAGAGAAGATGTTATGGGACGCAGGTGGCGGGCACTGCCGGCGTTCCCCGATCTCACTGCAGCCGGATGCTCGCTGTGTCCGGCTGTGCTTCTTGGTTCCCGGCGTCTCCATTGTCATGGTGACAGGGGACGCTGCGCACCCAGCCGCACTCCTCCTGCAGGAGCGGTCGGAGTTCCCCGTCACCATAGGAACCAGGAAGGGCTGAGCGCTGAGCTGGGCATTCGGCGCTCGGCTACAGGCAGGGAGGATGGATCATGTGACGCTGGCCACGTCACATGATCCCTTTCCTCCACTATATAAACAGACAACTTGCTAGCCACAGGTTGCCTGTGATTGAGTCACTTAGGCTGTGTATATCCACCGCGTTACTGCAATGTTTGACCTCTCGTATATAACCTTTGTCCGTCTTCTGACCTGCCTACTGCCTGCTCACTGGGTACTGTCAATACCTCCCGGATTTGACCTCAGCTCGTTCTCTGATCAGTCTCCTGCCTTTCCCCTTTGTACTTACGTGACCTCACGGACTGACCTCGGCTAGTTGACCCGCCATTGCCTCCTCCATCAGGGGGTACCTCCGTCTTTGTTTACTTTCCTGTCCTACCGTCCGAATAGGGCACTTGTGTGCCATTCTCTGCCTCAGCTGTCCGTTTCCCTCTCTGTCTCTGTCCTCTCCGCTCTGCACTTACGTAGGTCAGGGACTGCCGACCAGTTGCGCCCCATCGCCTAGGGTGGGTAGTGCAAGTAGGCAGGAACAGAGTTTGGGGTGGCAGTCAGGGGGTGCACTTCCTCTCTACTTTCCCCCTCGTGACAGAAGATGACTACTGCAACCCACTACAACCTCGGAAACATCCACTTCAACAATGAATTGCTTGGTCACTAGAGTTGAGCGAACCCGAACTGTAAAGTTCGGGTTCGTACCGAACTTTAGGGTTTTCGACACCCAGACCTGAACTCGAACATTTACCTAAAAGTTCGGGTTCAGGTTCAGTGTTCGGCGATTTTTATGGCGCTTTTTGAAAGGCTGCAAAGCAGCCAATCGACAAGCGTCATACTACTTGCCCCAAAAGGCCATCACAGCCAGGGCCGGCTCCAGGATCATGTGGGCCCTTGGGCGATAAAGTCTCAGTGGGCCCCCTTACACAGTGATAACTGTCTGAGTACAGATAATACAGTAGATATCACCTGCAGTCCTATGTAACAGCATAGATAACACAGTCATGGCTATCTGAGTACAGAAAATGTAGTAGTGTTACCTGCAGTCCTATGTAAAACCACAGATAACACTAGTGTAGATCATGTGGTAATGTTACCTGCGTCCTTAGTGTGCCTCCCTGTGCCTCTACCACGGACTCCATGCTGGCGGTGCTGCCTCCTCTTCCATCTTCATCTTGCCCCGCGCAGAATGTCCTGATGCAGCTGCGTCAAGACAAAGGGAACACTGTGGGCATGGTGATGGTGACACACACACACACGTGGACAGACACACACACACACACACACACGGGGACAGACACACACACACGGGGGGACAGACACACACACACGGGGGGACAGACACACACACACGGGGACAGACACATACACGGGGACAGACACACACACACACGCGGGGACAGGCACACACACACACGGGGACAGGCACACACACACGGGGACAGACACACACACACACAGGGACAGACACACACACACACACACAGGGACAGACACACACACGGGGACGGGGACACACACACACGGGGACAGACACACACACACGGGGACAGACACACACACACGGGGACAGACACACACACACGGGGACAGACACACACACAGGGACAGACACACATACACACAGGGACAGGCACACACAGGGACAGACACACACACACAGGGACAGACACACACACACACGGGGACAGACACACACACACACGGGGACAGACACACACACACGGGGACAGACACACACACGGGGACAGACACACACACACACAGGGACAGACACACACACACGGGGACAGACACACACACAGGAACAGACACACACACACGGGGACAGACACACACACGGGGACAGACAGACACACACACACGGGGACAGACACACACACGGGGACAGACACCTGTGCGATCATCAACCAACTTCTATCTAATGTGTGACCACCTTTAGGGGACATTAAAAGGGAATTCCACCTTTAGTTATGCTCCAACCTTTTGTTGCCTTCTAATATGACTCCCACTGATTCCCAGTACTGAGGGGACATGGACTGAGGTTTAAAAGGGAATTATCAACATGTAACAGAAGGTGGTCTAAACTGTAACCCATTAGGCACTGGCTAGACTGTGGGATGGAGTCTAAGCAATGCCTCAGGACTCATGCACACTGTCGTTATGCGTCCGTTCCGTGCATTGGGGACCACAATTTGTGGTCCCCAATGCACTGGCAACGTCCGTGCGGCGGCCGGGACAGATTGAGACCCATTCAACCTGAATGGGTCCATGATCCGTCTGCACAAAAAAAATAGAACATGTTCTATTTTTTTGCGGTGCGGAGGCATGGACGGAAACACCATGGAAGCACTACGGAGTGCTTCCCATTGAGCGATTGTGGACCCATTCAAGTGAATAGGTCCGCATCCGTGATGCACACGGCCGGTGTGCATGAGGCCATAGACACAGAAAGGGGCGCACACACACAGGGACAGACAGACTGACACACACACACACAGGGACAGACTGACACACACACAGGGACTGACTGACTGACACACACACAGGGACAGACTGACTGACACACACACAGGGACAGACTGACTGACACACACACAGGGACAGACTGACTGACACACACAGGGACAGACTGACTGACACACACACACAGGGACAGACTGACGGACACACACACAGGGACAGACTGACGGACACACACACAGGGACAGACTGACTGACACACACACACAGGGACAGACTGACTGACACACACACACAGGGACAGACTGACTGACACACAGGGACAGACTGACTGACACACACACAGGCACAGACTGACTGACACACACACACAGGCACAGACTGACTGACACACACAGGGACAGACACACATCATGGCCCCCAGAATACACCTGGATCTGTATGATAAACCCCCTTAATTGCACCAGATTCCACTCCACTTGAACCCCACTGCCCCTGAGTGCTCCACCTGCCCCCTCATATATGAGCTCCATATGCTTCCCCTCATGAAGTTCTGGTTCTCCAGCAGCACATCCTACCTCACTCTGCATCTTGCAGGCACACACAGCCCCTCCTCCTTCCACAAGCTGCTGCTGCTGTCAGGGTTTGTCATGTGACTATGAAGGAGCATGTGACCAGTGATGTCACAGACCTCCTTCTAACAACTACATTCTAGCATAGGATCTATCATCTACCAAAACAACTCCATTTACCCTGTTCTGAGTTCTGGGGCCGCTTACCCCAGCAGTGCACATGGCGAAAATTGTCTGCATTGCTGGGGTAAGCGGCCCTAAAAATTCAGAACAGGCAGGACACAGCTGCAGGAGTGAGCGGGCACAGTGGGCCCCCCCAGGAGCAGGGGGCCCCGGGAATTGCCCGGGTTTGCCGGGTGGTGGCGCCGGCCCTGATCACAGCCATACTATTGGCATGGCTGTGATTGGCCAACTGCAGCATGTGACCCAGCCTCTATTTAAGCTGGAGTCACGTAGCGCCGCCTGTCACTCTGCTCGGATTAGTGTAGGGAGAGGCTGCAGCTGCTGTGAGGAAGAGATCAGGGAGAAATCTTATCAAGAACTGGTTTATGTACAATTTTTTTAAGCCTGCCCTGAGCCAACTACTGCTGAAAACAAACTTTTTTTTCTTCAGTTAGTCAATATCAATACATGATCGGCAGCCATTTTATGCAATGAAAGTGCACCATCATAGGCTATCTGCAAGTCCAGAAATACAGCTTTGGCATACTGGGGTGAAAAAACCCTCTAAAATACTGCACATCTGGGATTAGATAAGCATAAGTGACTGTCACATTTAGGACAGAAATACAGCTTTTTGGTTAGGGTGAAAAAACCCTCTAATATACTGCACATCTTGGATTACACATGCATAAGTGACTGTCACATTTAGGCCATAAATACGGCTTTGGCATACTGGGGGGAAAAACCCTCTAATATACTGCACATCTCAGATTAGACAAGCATAAGTGACTGTCACATTTAGGACAGAAATACAGCTTTTTGGTTAGGGTGAAAAAACCTCTAATATACTGCACATTTGGTATTAGACAAGCATAAGTGACTGTCACATTTAGGCCATAAATACGGCTTTTTGGTTACTGGGGTGAAAAAACCCTCTAATATACTGCACATCTGGGATTACACGTGCATAAGTGACTGTGACATTTAGGAGAGAAATACAGCTTTTTGGTTAGGGTGAAAAAACCCTCTAATATACTGCGCATCTTGCATTACACATGCATAAGTGACTGTCACATTTAGGACAGAAATACAGCTTTTTGGTTAGGGTAAAAAAAGCCTCTAATACTGCATATCTGGAATTACACGTATATAAGTTACTATCACATTTAGGCCATAAATACGGCTTTGGTATACTGGGGTGGAAAAAGCCTCTGATATACTGCACATCTGAGATTAGACAAGCATAAGTGACTGTCACATTTAGGACAGAAATACAGCTTTTTGGTTAGGGTGAAAAAAAACTCTAATATACTGGACATCTGGGATTACAGGTGCATAAGTGACTGTCACATTTAGGACAGAAATACAGCTTTTTAGTTAGGGTGAAAAAACCCTCTAATATACTTCATATCTAGGATTACACGTGCATAAGTGACTGTCACATTTAGGACAGAAATACAGCTTTTTGGTTAGGGTGAAAAAACCCTCTAATATACTGCACATCTGGGATTACACGTGCATAAATGATTGTCACATTTAGGCCATAAATACGGCTTTGGCATACTGGGGTAAAAAACCCTCTGATATACTGTACATCTCAGATTAGACAAGCATAAGTGACTGTCACATTTAGGACAGAAATGCAGCTTTTTGTTAAGTGTGAAAAAAAACTGTAATATACTGCACATCTGGTATTAGACAAGCATAAGTGACTGTCACATTTAGGCCATAAATACGGCTTTTTGGTTACTGGGGTGAAAAAACTCTCTAATATACTGCACATCTGGGATAACACGTGCATAAGAAGTGACTGTCACATTTAAGCCATAAATACGGCTTTGGCATACTGGGGTAAAAAAGCCTCTCATATACCGCACATCTGGGATTACACGTGCATAAGTAACTGTGACATTTAGGACAGAAATACAGCTTTTTAGTTAGGGTGAAAAAATCCTCTAATATACTGCACATCTGGGATTACACGTGCATAAGTGACTGTCACATTTAGGCCATAAATACGGCTTTCGCATACTGGGGTAATAAACCCTCTAATATACTGCACATCTGGGATTACACATGCATAAGTGACTGTCACATTTAGGCCATAAATATGGCTTTGGCATACTGGGGTAAAAAAACATCTAATATACTGCACATCTGGGATTACACGTGCATAAGTGACTGTATCATTTAGACCATAAATACGTCTTTGGCATACTGGGGTAAAAAAGCCTCTCATATACTGCACATCTGGGATTACACGTGCATAAGTGACTGTCACATTTAGGACAGAAATACAGCTTTTTGGTTAGGTTGAAAAAAAAATCTAATATACTACACATCTTGGATTACACATGCATAAGTGACTGTCACATTTAGGCCATAAATACGGCTTTGACATACTGGGTTAAAAAAACCTCTAATATACTGCACATCTGGGATTATAGGTGCATAAGTAACTGTCACATTTAGGACAGAAATACAGCTTTTTGGTTAGGGTGAAAAAATCCTCTAATATACTGCACATCTGGTATTAGACAAGCATAAGTGACTGTCACATTTAGACCATAAATACGGCTTTGGCATACTGGGGTGAAAAAATCCTCTAATATGCTGCACATCTGGGATTACACAAGCATAAGTGACTGTCACATTTAGGCCATAAATACGGCTTTGGCATACTGGGGTAAAAAAAGCCTCTCATATACTGCACATCTGGAATTACACGTGCATAAGTGATTGTCACATTTAGGCCATAAGTACGGCTTTGGCGTACTGGGGTAAAAAAAAACTCTAATATACTGCATATCTGGGATTACACGTGCATAAGTGACTGTCACATTTAGGCCATAAATACGGCTTTTTGGTTAGGGTGAAAAAACCCTCTAATATACCGCACATCTCAGATTAGACAAGCAAAAGTGACTGTCACATTTAGGACAGAAATACAGCTTTGGTATACTGGGGTGGAAAAAGCCTCTGATATACTGCACATCTGGGATTAGACAAGCATAAGTGACTGTCACATTTAGGACAGAAATACAGCTTTTTGGTTACGGTGAAAAAACCCTCTGATATACTGCACATCTGGGATTACACATGCATAAGTGACTGTCACATTTAAGACAGAAATGCAGCTTTTTGGTTAGGGTGAAAAACTCTCTGATATACTGCACATCTGGGATTATACAAGCATAAGTGACTGTCACATTTAGGACAGAAATACAGCTTTTTGGTTAGGGAGAAAAAACCCTCTAATATACTGCACATCTGGGATTACACGTGCATAAGTGACTGTCACATTTAGGCCATAAATCTGGGATTACACGTGCATAAGTGACTGTCACATTTAGGCCATAAATACGGCTTTGGCCTACTGGGGGAAAAAACCCTCTAATATACTGCACATCTCAGATTAGACAAGCATAAGTGACTGTCACATGTAGGCCATAAACACGGCCATATTCCCAGGTGAAAAAAGCCTCTGATATACTGCACATCTGGGATTACACGTGAATAAGTGACTGTCACATTTAGGACAGAAATACAGCTTTTTGGTTAGGGTGAAAAAACCCTCTGATATACTGCACATCTGCGATTACACATGCATAAGTGACTGTCAGATTTAGGCCATAAATATGGTTTTGGCATACTGGGGTAAAAAACCCTCTAATATATTGCACATCTGGGATTACACGTGCATAAGTGACTGTCACATTTAGGATAGAAATAGAGATTTTTGGTTAGGGTGAAAAAACCCTCTAATATACTGCACATCTGGGATTAGACAAGCATAAGTGACTGTCACATTTAGGCCATAAATACAGCTTTGGAATACTGGGGCAAAAAACCCTCTAATATACTGCACATCTGGGATTACACATGCATAACTGACTGTCACATTTAGGCCATAAACACGGCTTTGGCATACTGGGGTGAAAAAAACCTCTGATATACTGCACATCTGGGATTACACATGCTTAAGTGACTGTCACATTTAGGACAGAAATACAGCTTTTTGGTTAGGGTGGAAAAACCCTCTAATATATTGCATATCTGGGATTACACATGCATAAGTCACATTTAGGCCATAAATACGGCTATCCCTTACAGATTTGACTCTATCTATTGCCTGCCACTTGACTCCACTACCAATTGGCAGCGACTTTGTGAACAATATGAATATGATTTTGGTTTACCCTTTGCTTTGATTGGCTTTGACTTACTATATATTTTATTTTAAATTAACTCAGCCAACAAGATTGTATTCTTTGAGAAATGATTCTCTACATATATAGTGCCAAAACACTACACGGAGATAGTATATTGTATTGACATAGCTGTAATCTTGATAAGTTCTACCTATGACCATTTCTGCCACTATGACTAATTGATTATATTATACTATACTATCTCTATAGTTTTGTCACCAGTCTTATTCTGTGATTATATAAGAACCATATATATTTTGTCCAAACATGGTAGCCTGTACTCATTGCACATCCTATGACTACTTTCCTATATACAGGTTTCACAATAATCCTAGTTGAAATACGAAGATAATGATCTTGGAACCACGTGATATGCATGTCTTGCCAAGTGTCATCTGATTTGCCTCTTTATGATACTGTAGTCTATATACATATGTTTGGCATCTCTTTAAGTTACAATATGTTTTACTTTGACATTTTGCTATACTATATATTGCCCATTTATGCTATGGGATATGTCCTTAATTATGATGTACTAAAATATGATGTACCTATTCTAGGCCGTGACCAAGGTCCTGTTGGACCGAAACGGCCATTTGCAATATAAAACATCCTACTTGGGATGGGCAATAAATAAATAAATAAATTTTGAATATCCAATATCGAGTGCCGTGGTTTCTGCATATTTTGATTGACCTTCTCCACTGAGCACCGACAGCTACATACAAGGAGTGCCATCCACTACAATTATCATAAATACGGCTTTGGCATACTGGGGTAAAAAAAGCTTCTCATATACTGCACATCTGGGATTACACGTGCATAAGTGACTGTCACATTTAGGTCAGGAATACAGCTTTTTGGTTAGGGTGAAAAAACCCTCTAATATACTGTACATCTGGGATTAGACAAGCATAAGGGACTGTCACATTTTGGCCAGAAATACGGCTTTTTGGTTACTGGGGTGAAAAAAGTCTCTGATATACTGCACATCTAGGATTAGACGTGCATAAGTGAGTGTCACATTTAGGCCACAAATACCGCTGTCATATAGAGTAAAAAAAATAAAAATAGAGGGCAATACCCTACATCAGGGTTTATATTTGCGGTTATTTATTTTTAGCATACTTAACCACTTTTTACTTCGCTTTGTGGACGCTAGCTATGAGGCAAATATCTAATAAGGGACACGGTCATGGTCGTGGTGGTAATGTTGGTTGAGCCTCTGGTGCAGGGAGAGGATGTGGCCATTCTGCCACAGCTACACGTCCTACTGAACCTATTACCTCAGGTCCCAGTAGCCACCAGAATCTACAGTGATATTTGGTCGGGACTAATGCCGTTCTAAGAATGGTAAGGCCTGAGTAAGCACAGGCTCTAGTCAATTGGGTGGCCGACAGTGGATCCAGCATGTTCACATTATCTCCCACCCAGTCTTCTGCAGAAAGCGCACAGGTGGCGCCTGAAACCCATGCCCATCAGTCTGTCACATCACCCCCGTGCATATCAGGGAACTTGTCTGAGCCTCAAGTCATGCAGCAGTCTCTCATGCTGTTTGAAGACTCTGCTGGCAGGGTTTCCCAAGGGTATCCACCTAGCTCTTCCCCAGGGGTGGAAGACATAGAATGCACTGACGCACAACCACTTATGTTTCCTGATGAGGACATGGGAATACCACCTCAGCACGTCTCTGATGATGACGAAACACAGGTGCCAACTGCTGTGTCTTTCTGCAGTGTGCAGACCGAAAAGGAGGTCAGGGAGGAAGACTGGGTGGAAGACGATGCAGGGGATGATAAGGTCCTAGACCCCACATGGAATGAAGGTCGTGCCACTGACTTTCAGAGTTCGGAGGAAGAGGCAGTGGTGAGACCGAGCCAACAGCGTAGCAAAAGCGGGAGCAAGGTGCAAAAGCAGAGCAGCCGTTGCCAAAACAGTTTGCCTGCTACTGGCCACCGTCACCAGGGACAGAGCACACCAAAGGCAGCTTCAAAGAGTTCCCTGGCATGGCACTTCTTCACACAATGTGCTGACGACAAGAGCCGAGTGGTTTGCATGCTGTGCCATCAGAGCCTGAAGCGAGGCATTAACGTTCTGAACCTTAGGGCTGCAGTGGAGTGAGCACCTTCAGAACCAAGAAAGGGCTCAGGCCCCTCCTGCTCCCTCTTCTGCTGCTGCCTCGGCCTCTTCCTCCACCTCTGGAGGAACGTTGGCACCTGCCGCCCAGCAAACAGAGGATGTGCCACCAACAACACCACCTGCGTCACCAAGCATCTCCACCATGTCACACGGAAGCGTTCAGATCTCCATCTCACAAACCTTTGAGAGAAAGCGTAAATTCCCACCTAGCCACCCTCGATCCCTGGCCCTGAATGCCAGCATTTCTAAACTGCTGGCCTTTGAAATGCTGTCATTCAGGCTGGTGGAGATGGACAGCTTCAAACTGCTCATGTCGCTTGCTGTCCCACAGTACATTGTTCCCAGCCGCCACTACTTCTCCAGGAGAGCCGTGCCCTCCCTGCACAACCAAGTATCGGATAACATCAAGTGTACACTGTGCAACGCCATCTGTGGCAAGGTCCACCTAACCACAGATACGTGGAGCAGTAAGCACGGCCTCTGGGCCCCAGGCGGAGAGCTCTTTGGCGCACGTCCTTCCGCCGCCAAGGATCGCAGGGCATCATTTTTTGCCTCCTGTTGCCTCCTCTTCGGCTTCCTCCTCCTCTTCTACCACCTCCTCATCCGGTCAGCGAGAGACCTTCACCACCAACTTCAGCACAGCCAGGGGTAAACGTCAGCAGGCCATTCTGAAACTCATGTGTTTTGGGGACAGGCCCCACACCGTGCAGGAGTTGTGGCAGGGTATAGAACAACAGACCGACGAGGGGTTGCTGCCAGTGGGCCTCAAGCCCGGCCTGGTGGTGTGCGATAATGGGCGAAATCTCGTTGCAGCTCTGGGACTAGCTGGTTTGAGGCACATCCCTTGCCTGGCG
Source organism: Bufo gargarizans (assembly GCF_014858855.1). NCBI lineage: Eukaryota > Metazoa > Chordata > Amphibia > Anura > Bufonidae > Bufo > Bufo gargarizans. The sequence goes on along the minus strand of NC_058084.1, from coordinate 340,495,930 downwards.
CATGTGCTGAATTTGGTGGTGCAGAAATTTATTCACAACTACCCCGACATGTCTGAGCTGCTGCATAAAGTGCGGGCCGTCTGTGCGCGCTTCCAGCTTTCTCATCCTGCCGCCGCTTGGCTGTCTGCTCTACAGCGTTACTTCGGCCTTCCCGCTCATCGCCTCATATGCGACGTGCCCACCAGGTGGAACTCCAACTTGCACATGCTGGAGAGACTGTGCGAACAGCAGCAGGCCATAGTGGAGCTTCAGCTGCAGCACGCATGGGTGAGTCGCACTGCGGAACAGCAACACTTCACCACCAATGACTGGGCCTCTATGCGAGACCTGTGTGCCCTGTTGCGCTGTTTAGAGTACTCCACTAACATGGCCAGTGGCGATGACGCCGTTATCAGTGTTACAATACCACTTCTATGTCTCCTTGAGAAAACAGAGCGATGATGGAAGAGGATGTGGCCCAGGACGAGGAGGAGGAGGAAGAGCGGTCATCTCTAACACTTTCAGGCCAGTCTTTTAGAAGTGGCTCAGAAAGAGGATTTTTGCAACAGCAGAGGCCAGGTACAAATTTGGCCAGCCAGGGCCCACCACTGGAGGAGGAGGAGAAGGAGGAGGATGAAGCATGTCCACAGCGGGGTGGTATCCAACGAAGCTCGGGCCCATCACTGGTGTGTGGCTGGAGGATACGGAAGACGCAGAAAAATCTTATTTTCAATTGTCGGGTGACATTTTTGGCGTATACAAACCCCTGCTGTGCCTGGGTGACAGGGGCCTAAATCTCTAAAAATCCTCTGTTCTATTGCTGAGTGACATGAACCCCCTTTTGCCGTGAATGAACCCCTGCTCTGCATTGCGGACAGGGGCCTAAATCTCTCAAAATCCTCTGTTGTATTGCTGGGTGACATGAACCTCCTTTTGCCATGAATGAACCCCTGCTGTGCCTGGGTGACATGGGCCTAAATCTCTCAAAATCCTCTGTTCTATTGCTGGGTCACATGAACCCCCTTTTGCCGTGAATGAACCCCTGCTGTGTCTGGGTGACAGGGGCCTAAATCTCTCAAAATCCTCTGTTCTATTGCTAGGTGACATTAACCCCCTTTTGCCGTGAATGAACCCCTGCTGTGCCTGGGTGACAGGGGCCTAAATCTCTCAAAATCCTCTGTTGTATTGCTGGGTGACATGAACCCCCTTTTGCCGTGAATGAACCCCTGCTCTGCATTGCTGACAGGGAACTCAATTTAGTGAAAACATCTGATCGGAAGATGCGTGACTACAAGCGCACGCTGATGATGGCATTCCTACCTGACAGCGGGGGCACAGTGGAAGCACAAGGCGAAGGCAGAGGAGGCGAAGAGGTCGCCAAAGCAGCTGGGGCCCCACCAGCACCTGAGAAGGCAGGGTTAGCATGGCCAAAATGTGGAAAAAACTTTTTCAGCCTTGGAGGTGCTGACCTGCCCTGCAGCCAGTGTACAGTGTGAATGTGTGTTTAGTACGGCAGAGAGCATTATCACAGGCCGCAGCCAATGTGGACAAGCTTACGTTTATTAAAATGAACCAGGCATGGATCCCACAGGACTCGTCCGTACCTTGTCCAGAATAGACATTTATACCAGCCTCAACGACCCATTCTTGTACTCAAGTGCACTTATCCTTTGTTTTATTTTGTTATATGTCCTAATATACCCCAATTTAAAAAAAATATATAACACAAATCAGTGTTGGCTACCTATTCCTCCTTCACCGCCGCTTCCATCTACACCGCCACATCCACCCATCCACCGCCTCCTCAACCTCCTACTACTAGATCCAGATTGTTATTTAGAATTTTTCTGTATTTTATGTTATTTTAAGTCATTTCCCTATCCACATTTGTTTGCAGAACAGTTGTCATGCTCTTAAGCACATTTTGATGCCTTTTGCAGCCCTCTAGCCCTTTCCAGGACTATTTTAGAGCCATTTTAGTGCCCAAAAGTTCCCCATTGACTTCCCGAACCCAAACTTTTTTTTCAAGTTCGGCCGAACCTGCCGAACCTGCCGAACCCGAACATCCAGGTGTCCGCTCAACTCTATTGGTAACACCTGGTGACAGGAGCACTAATTAAATTACCTTTCAGGGTTGAAAAGCTGACGACGGATCAGAGGACCAGTTGATTAGATCCACCCCTTTCCTGGCTAAATCTGTCAACGGTTTGACAATGATTGTAGGATTTCTAAAAAATGCTCTATAATAAAATTTGCAAACCCCATTAATTTCTGTAGGGCCTTAACCCCTTAATGACTCAGCCCTATTTCACCTTAACCCCTTACGGACACATGAAGTACCGGTACAGCATGTTTCCCGAGTCCTTAAGGACACATGACGTATACATACATAAATTAAAAAAGTATACATATTAGGTATCACCGCGTCCATATCGACCTGCTCTATAAAAATATCACATGACCTAACCCCTCAGAGGAACACCGTAAAAAATAAAAAATAAAAACTGCTAAATAAACAATTCTTCGTCACCTTACATCACAAAAAGTGTAATAGCAAGCGATCAAAAAGTTACACGTACCTCAAAATAGTGCCAATAAAACCGTCATCTCATCCCGCAAAAATCATACCCTACCCAAGGTAATCGCCAAAAAACTGAAAAGATTATAGCTCTTAGACTATGGAAACACTAAAACATGTTTTTTTTTTTGCTTCAAAAATGAAATCATTGTATAAAACTTACATAAATAAAAAAAGTATACATATTAGGTATCGCCACATCCGTGACAACCTGGTCTATAAAAATATCACATGATCTAACCTGTCAGATGAATGTTGTAAATAACAAAAAATACAAACGGTGCCAAAACAGCTTTTTCTTGGTATCTTGCCTCACAAAAAGTATAATATAGAGCAACCAAAAATCATATGTACCCTGAACTAGTCACATAACCCCCCCGGCGTTGTGACATAACCCCCGCGGGCATCCTGTTCCAATTAACCCCCACCGCGCCGCAATCGCGGTTTAAACCCATGATGTACCGGTACGTCATGGGTCCATAAGGACTCGGGAAACATGCCGTACCGGTACGTCATGCGTCCCTAAGGGATTAAGGGAAGTGGGTCTAACCCAATCAACAATCCACCCCGAATACCGGAATCTGTTCAGGCAACCTAAGTAATTTGAGACCCAAAGCAATCAAAAATCTAAATTAACGAAGATAGCTGCAGCCCCCAAATCCACAAAAGCTAAGCCAGAAACAGATCTACCTTGTGAAGAGAGATTTACAGGCAATAGAACCTGTCAATTTTTTCAGTAAATACCGGTGTGTCTGAGTGACCTCCTGATTATCACTCAGATGCTTGAAGTTTTCCACCTCCGGCCTGGTTGGATAGGATCGCAGTGGATGTGCAGGACTGCTCTAGTAGAAGCAAAGACCTTTCTTGAAGCAGTGTTCCTTCGTTTAGCTGAGAAGACATGGTACCCACTTGCATGAGTTCTTTGGACTTCACTGAAGCGTTCACCACATTAGACTGAGAAACAAAATGGAAGAGAGAAGGACAGACAAAAACAGAATGTTTATGCTTACGTTTCCTTAAAGGCCAATCTAGTGTCGAATAGCTAGAGACATCGCCTTGTCTAAGGACCCTGGGGTTGGATGACTAACTAAGAGATTCCTCAAAGTGTTTGAGAGGCCCAGTCTGAACTGTGCTCTAAGGGCTGGATTGATCCAGCCAGAAGCAGTACATCGCCTACCTTGACGCAAAGAGAGGAGTTGACTTTCAGCTGAGATCGTGAAAACTCAGATCCGATGGTATATTCTAACCCCCAGGCGTTACCACGGTGACAGGGACACTTGTCGGGGAGGAGTATGCCGAAGTAGAACAACATTACAGATTGAAAAAAAAATATACGAATATTCTAAAAAAACTAATATATTCGATATAGTGCTATATATTCGTTTTTTAGAATATTCATAATTTTTTTTCATCTAAAGTCATGATTCCTCCCTGATTAAGTTGCTTGTGGGCCAATGACTCATTGGCCCACAAGCAAGAAGCAGGCAGGAATCATGTGTTCAGATGGGGAAAAAATGACGAATATTCGCTATAACGAATATATAGCACTATATTCTAAATATTCGCAAATTCTAAAAGTTGCGATATTCGAGATAAAAATTTGCTATTCGAATATTCGCGCTCAACACTAATCTTTAATGGTTTTGCCTTGTGCCCTGAATGATCCCAGTAACCTCCATTTTTAATTGTATGAGTCCGGTTTGCATTACCGCGATATAAGTGTGGCCTGTGCGACTGTGAGCCTGCTTGCAATTGGGTGCTGTGGGGTTTTCTATGAGCGCTGTGGGGTTTCGCTCTGGTAGATAGGGTAAGCGGGCGTAGTACAGAGGCAAAATACAAGTTCTTAAAACGTCAGTGTTTATTCACACTTGAGGCAATTGCACAAAACAGCATGTAACTTTGCATTTTTGCTGTTAATTAACACACAATGGAAAGTTCATATAACACAAGTCAACTTGCTGGCAGTTCTGCTTCCAGTAGTCCACAGCAGGATTTAGGGGGCCTGTTTCCCCAGTATGGTGCTCTAAGCCCTCCAGCACGGCACAAAGTCTCAGATCCCAAAAACAGAAACATTTCTGCTGAGCCCAGCTGCCTATTTAAGGACAGCCAGGTGCTACTAAAACCAAGACCGGCACTTAAACTCCGGTCCGGTATTTGACCTCATCTGGCTGGAAACCATCCCAGCCGCACATGCTGGGAGGAAAATACCTGCCTTGCCAGACACAATCCCTCACTGTGTCACAGCCCCTAATTAATTGGTATATTCATTTAAATAGATAGTGGCAGTGTGTTTAGGTGCATGAAAGGCTGTGTCGGGGTGTGATCTAGGTTCAATCTGAGGCCTGTGTGTAGATGCGTGATAGATTGAGTGCATGAAATAGATCAACCCATTGCAGTCGCACCCGGATCACTTAACAAGACGTTTCCCATACGTGACAATGGGACCAACACAGATGCCCTCAGCTGCCAAGTGCACATGCAACAGGTCAGCCAGTTTCATAGGTGTAAGTTTTCTATGGTTAAGATGTTTTAAGGCTAGAATATTGTGTAGCTAGTCATAAGTCTGGTTGAACACGCACAACAGAAAGCAGATATGTGAGAGACGTGTATCTGGTTTGAAACATTATTCTGTAGTACACATTTTTGTCCACAAGATGGCCGAAAGCCAGATGTTTGAGCCATGTGTGCATTCTTTTGTTTAAGGTAAATAAGGAGGGGGAAGAGGGGATTACATTACAGTTTTCAAATATACCTATGAACACAGTTGTAGTTGCTGAAACCACTCCTATCAGGTTAAGGAGCCAATAGTCTCTTCTTAAGGAACACCCCTTTTGTGATGTCATGTCTGCTATTTAAGTCAATGTAATGTGAATAAAGGGGCGCGTCTCTTGTACCATGACTGAGGGAAGAGAGAAGATGCTTTCATGAAACCACCTAGTGTGTCTGGTCTCATTATAAAGCTGTATGGCATGCACATACTAATACTTCTCATTGATTTGGCACCACACAAAGAAGAAGGAAAGCGCATGAATTGCGCTGACAAATTTGGCGCCCAACGTGGGGCAGACAGCTTGCGTAACTTCCGATTCAAACGTCACGAGAGCGACTTAAACGGAACAATCAGACGAGATCATATGCCGGCAAGGTAAGAAAGCTTTATTTCTTACAAATCTCCTCTGAAACTTCCGCCTTTGTGGGTTCTCAAGAGTTGAATTGGTGTTATTACGATAGAAGGGTTCAAATTATAGCTGATCTGTCCGTAAGAACCCGTTTGAGTATTCCTTCTTTGTGTGGTAGAACATGCTGGAACTAAACGGAAGTTGTTAGACAGCTGAGTCGGATATCCTGTGATGTAGAATTGGATCCCAGCCAAGATTCTGACGAGAATCTGGAGAAAAGGGTTAACACCAATTGTCATAGGCAATTGGAAGTTATTAAGATTTTGTATCCCGGTGAATTGACTAGGGGTCTTCACTTTGAGAGATTGTGGGTTCAATACTATTATATCATTTGAGCTTTGTGCAACTGCACTTAAGTTAGTGGGTTCGGTGGCAATTACTTATAGTAATCGGATACCGTTTGAGCTTTGTGCAACTACGCTTAAGTTTGCGGGTTTGATAAGTAGCAATTGTTTGAGCTTTGTGTAACTACAATGGGAAATTCTAATGTTGCAGGACAGAGTGAAAAAAAAAAAAAAAAAAAGTTAACAGCAGCTCAGTTGATGAAAGAAAGAAAGGAAGGAAAAGTTTCAGTTAGGAATAAAAGTTGAAAGCATTCTGTCATACTAAGTAGCAGCGATTTCCGGTATTAACCGGAAATACGTAGTATTGTGTAAGAGTTCCCCCTAGAGGCTGCATATCGAAACTAAAGTTGCAGTTATGAAGTTAAAAATCGTTCATGTGTGCAATTGAGATGCCAGAAACCGGTAGATTAAATGAAAGTTTGTGGATAAGTGTATTGAAGGAAAAGAGAAGTTGGTTGAAGGATTATAATAGGCTGGTGCATACTGAGTTATGGTGAAAAGTGTATATGGAAGTGACTGAGAGAAATTGAAGTAAGTTGGAGAAATGGGCAGCATTTCTTATTGCAAGATGGAGGATGTTGAATCATACAGAGAACAAAGAAGTTGCCATGAGGCATCCCTTCCCCCACCACATCTGTTGTAACTTTAAAAAGTAATCCTGGGTCTTCTTCTGTCAGCCCCTCCTCTACACCATGTACTGGAATGTGCTCTCAAAAAGAACCCCTCCCATCTGTATTTTGCAATTACCTGCACATCCCCCTCTTGTGTTTAGGAATCAACTCCCCTCCACATGGGGGTTGGGGGGGGGGGATGGGGGCTGGTAATTAGTAATGCATCTGCAGACTGTGAAGATAATAAAGTGTGTTGTTTGTGGATCTCAAAGACAGGACACAATTCCTATCATAGTTCCCAGCACTGGATTAGATCCAGTGATGTCTGCAAAAATAACCTTTTCAAATTGTATGTTCCGATGGTTTAAAATGTGCCTGCAGAGATAATTCCCATGATGCCAATTGGAAGTGTCCAATCCTATCAATCTAAGGTTGCGCCCATTCTTAGTCCTTATTCAGAGATGGGTGAAAGTGTAGGGATATCTGCATCATTGTATGATGTCTGACATCTCCCACACCCAGTAGTAACATCAATTTTGCCATGATGAATAGAATTCCCAATTTATAGAACTTACTTATGCTGCTTTATAGAAAATTAGTTAAAATATAGAGAGTTTTCTCATGTTATTGGTGAGATTTTACCAATGTAGAGCTGGGGAATCAATGCATAATGAAGATCATTGAGTCTGGGAGGAAGCATTTAGGTGATTAGTCAGTCACATTGTCATCAGGACAGGACATAGAGTGTGGAGAAAGTTTTCACTAGACTCCAGGAAAGTTGGGTGGATTTGGATTTTTGAGCTTACTTTAGATATGCATGAGAAAATCCTAAGTGCTGCTTTTGTGGATGGTTTTAAGAATCATCTAGAAAGGTCAAGTGTGGGCTAGGCTTGAGAGAAGTTCATTTTGTCCCTCCATTTTGTTAAAGTTAAATCAAACAAAGGCCTAAGGCGGGTGTGGCTGCCTATCAGTCCTCCCCACTAGGGGGGGGAAGGAAGACTTTGGATGTACTTGCCCACGTCCATGCCCGTGGGAGGAGCTACAAATATTCAGCCCCTTCAAATGAAACGCCCATAGAGAATTAACAACCCAGAATCAAATACTGGATTTATTATTCTATACAATATACTAATGCAATTCCTAATCCTCTCACCAATTAATTGCCGTCTTAAGGGTGTGAAAAATTAGATCCAACTATTCTGCTGCATCTGGAGGGGGGAGTAGTAGTAGTAGGGCCTTCTGGGAGTAATAAATAAAAATACTTTCCCACCTCTGTAAATAAAAATTCAAATAACTGCCTCCAATTAATAACCACATTTTTGAGTTTCTGGTAGATAATTTCAGGTTCTTGGAAGATGGATCATCTCGGACAGGATATGCTGTTCCTACTTAATCTGATGTTGTCAAGAAAGAACCACTCGCTCCAGCAATGTTAGTGCAGGAGACAGAGCTGAAGACACTCGCTGAGGTTTGTAAGATGGCTGAGGGTAAGACTACTAACATCCAGGTATGCCTTCGGTATCACTCATTATTATGGTCTAATCTGGTGAAGCAGAGATTTTGTTTGATCCATGGGTAAGCCCATCAATAATGAATGCTGAGTGCATGAAAGATGTTTGATGCCCTGATGCTGCCTGAGAAGGTAGAGGCTAAGCGATTACCTGAAGTCTACGCTAAGTGGAAGTCTGTGTGATACAGGATGGCTTATAGCCAGTGGACTTCCAAAAAGTTTGCCTTTTTCAGATACAGGTTACAAAGGCTGAAAGGAAACATCAAAGGATAAAGGTAGAAGTGATGATTGGACTCTGGAGAGTTGGTAATAAACTCTTCCTTCAGAGGGCACTCTACCTAAAGAGGATGGATTTAGAACGTGGGCAAATCAAGAGAGGTGTGATTGGGTTCTGTGGTGGACGGCTCATGGGTTCAACAATGCTGCCACTAGGTTAGTTGAAGATGAATACTGTAATAATGATGGGAGAACTATGGGAGTTCCAGGAAGGCATATGCCCAGGTCATCTTACCCATTTCAGAGACTGCGGATTGACTACATTCAGAACAAAGGTGGAACAGTGTGAATATGTCTGTGTCTATATTGATCTCTTTCCAGGATATTCAGAGATTTGGCCTGTAGCAAAGGCTACAGCTAAAAGATATTGACTGAGGTGAGAGTACCTACCCCTGGGGCTTTTCTCCATCCGGTACACATCTAACCGGAAGATATGTCTAAGTCCTTATGAAGTACTCTTTGGGAATGCTCCTGGATTAGGTGTCTATTTCCCCAAATAGTTCCAGATGCAGCATAGTAGTTTTCCAAAATTATGTTGTCTGTTGCACAAATGAATTGTCTAATGTATATTTCCAAGTTTTAGTTGTTTCCTAGAATCCAGACTGTATAGAAGCGATTCATTCTTTACAATCATCAGATTGGGTAGTGGTGAAACGAGAGACGGGTGGAAAGACCTAGAGCTACGGTTTGAAGATCTACATCAAGTCCTGATGACCGCCGCCACTGCTGTCGAATTGCAAGGAGAAACTGATCGTATTGCACTCAAGTGCCAGGACTATAAGGGCCATAATGTTGTTTCATGCCTTATTGTTTGTTCCATATTGTACAAAAGGGAAATCACAGTCAAATCAAATTCCAACAGTGTTATATTATCAAGATGAGTCAGGAACAACTAAGTTGACTTTTGCAGTATAGCGGACTGTAAGACAGATGACAGATAGGACACTTGGTTTTGGTCTGATAAGTACATCTGTGTGACTGGAACTGACCCAGTCTATGGTAATTGTGTTTAGATATGACCATACCAACTGTGGATATTGGAGATTAACAGAATGGAGTACTAGTCTGAAGTGTCGGGAATATAAACCAGTGGAAACTACCTCTAGAGTCAGGAAAAACTGAAGGTTTGTTGCAAAGGATGACTGTCCTGAAGGGAAAACCACCAAACAGTTGTAAACGTGATGAGTGTAATCCTCTGTTCCTGTCCAATAGAAATCCTATCTAACAGGATATATGTGTTAGGAGCATGTGTAAGTGACAAAGATCCCCTAGGCAAATCTAGAATGTTGGTAAGGGAGAAACTTCAAAGTTCAGTCGTATCTGTGGCTCCTACGTCCTTACCTATAATTGACAATTAAATATTTGGCCTATTTAAAAATATGACAAACTGGCCTTAGAAACAGGATTTTATACAGGAAAGCCCTTTGGTGTTTTCCCTCCAGGATATTGTTCTTACATAATTTAGCTGAATGAGATGAGTAGTGACTCTAAAGTTTACTCTGACAGTTGGTTTATGAACGCAGATATCTGGTGATTGTGTGGAGATTTGAAACTCCGACCCAGGATGCAGGTGGAATGAAGTGGCCAATGTACCCTGATCAAGTACTGATGCCATTTGTTCTATTCTCACCTCCTGAGTGGGATCAAATCAGAAAACAATGTCCGGTCAAGACAAAAGAGGTCACTCCTACATCCTTTGACTCACGTGTATACATGGATGCCATAGGAATCTGTAGTAGAGTTTCTGACTAATTTAAAGCAAAAAGTCAGATAGTTGCAGGATTTGAGTCATTAACTCCCATGATTAGTAAAAGAAAAAAAAAAAAATAAAATTGGATTGGGTTAACATATCTATTGTCATCAACAGATTTGTGAATTACACCTGTGATACTGTTAAGGTTATGGTGGAACAACTGAGCTCTTTTCCGGTGATGACTCTACAGAACCGATCGGTCCTTGACAGCAGAAAAAGAAGGGGTCTACAGGAACTGCTGCATCTACATCCCGGACAACATTGCCTCTGATGGAAGGATCACCAAGGATCTGAGGGAATTGATGGACTTTATCAAATGAACTGATGGAAAAACTTATGAAATTAATATCATGGCCGAATAATGTTTTGGAAACTGATTCAGCGACTACAATGCGTTTAGAATTAGGTTTTAACAGGCTGTCATATAGTTCTACATTTTAGGAAAATTTTTTTAAAAATGTATAATACATCCATGCCCACACTCTGTATGTGTGCTGTGCCCCTGTCAAAGACAAAAATGATTCCATCCTGAAGTAAATAAAACCTTGTTGATGGTTGCGGGATAAATAGGACAAGGTGAAGGCAAACCCGAAAGGGAGTTGAGGGGACCTGGTGAAGCAATAAGGAAAGTCCAGCTCTTCGCTGTTTAGGGCGTTGGGAGAGTACCTCACTTTGCCTGTTCACCTTTGGTCTATTTCCCGCAAAAGGAGGGATTTGTGAGAGACGTGTATCTGGTTTGAAACATTATTCTGTAGTACACATTTTTGTCCACAAGATGGCCGAAAGCCAGATGTTTGAGCCATGTGTGCATTCTTTTGTTTAAGGTAAATAAGGAGGGGGAAGAGGGGATTACATTACAGTTTTCAAATATACCTATGAACACAGTTGTAGTTGCTGAAACCACTCCTATCAGGTTAAGGAGCCAATAGTCTCTTCTTAAGGAACACCCCTTTTGTGATGTCATGTCTGCTATTTAAGTCAATGTAATGTGAATAAAGGGGCGCGTCTCTTGTACCATGACTGAGGGAAGAGAGAAGATGCTTTCATGAAACCACCTAGTGTGTCTGGTCTCATTATAAAGCTGTATGGCATGCACATACTAATACTTCTCATTGATTTGGCACCACACAAAGAAGAAGGAAAGCGCATGAATTGCGCTGACAGATACATCTGTCAACTGACAAGATTTCCATAGTTTCTATGGTTATGACAAAAAAATATATCTGCCTTTGAAGAAGAGTTCTCAAATGCATGGCCAAACTGTCTGAAAAAATGAATGACATCGGGAAGGTCAGAGGAGATCACTAGATGCTTGACCAGAAGCACTCTCATTATTTCTTGCTGGAAAGCTTTGTCTATAAGGTTACATGTTGTCCTCGATTCCAAGAACTTAGAGATAAACTGAACATCTTTGAAAACACTATGACTAGATTACTTTGCTGTACAGAAAAGTATAAAACATCTCCTACAATATTTAGCCCTTGGTGTTTTACAGCATTTTCAAGATATTCATATATCCTTTGTCTATGCAATACAGACATAAGTTCAGTCACTATCTATGTGGTTCCTTCTCACAGTATCTAAAAGCTTAAATCTATTCATGTGCTTGAGTTTTTGAGGTATTTCTAGAGTTTACTAGAAGGTAGGTGCCAATTGAGGTACTCAGCACCTTATGACTCCTCCTCCTGATGTCAGTCTGGATATCCAGAGAGGTGGGACAATCTCTGCAAGCCATTTCATCATAAATTAGGCCCTCAGGTCATGACAAAAAGATTTGATTAAAAATTCAAAACCTCTGATAGATTTGACCATAGTATAGTTATACAGGATATAGTTTAGACAATGAGGATTTACAGCTTGGATCTGTCTGCGATATAAAGCAAATGCTTTGTATAAAAGAAAGGATCAAAGAAAAAATGTCAAAGGGAATTGATCCTAGAAGTGGACATATAAAACACCTAAAAAATAATTTGTTAATTTAAAGGGAACCTGTCATGAGGATTTTGTGTATAGAGCTAGCACATCCGCAATACCCAGTCCCCATAGCTCTGTGTGCTTTTATTGTGTATAAAAAATGATTGGATACATATCCAAATTAACCTGAGATGTGTCCTGTACATGAGATGAGTCAGGGACAGGACTCATCTCAGGTTAATTTGCATATGTATCAAATCGTTTTTTTTACACAATAAAAGCACACAGGGCTATGGGGACTGAGTATTGTGGATATGCTAGCGGCCATCTAGCAACCCATGTCCTCAGCTCTACACACAAAATCCCGGTGACAGGTTCCCTTTAATTATGTTGTGTAATCAGTAAAACATGGAACAAACGTGTATTCAAAAATATAAATGATTTATTAAACAATAATTCGGAATACAATCAAAACTTAATCAGTAGAAAAACTATGCAATAACACACGGTGATATGCAGTACCCCAAATTCACCACTAGATGTCTCTAACAGAATACCAGCGTTCCATATAATCTCTCAAACATAAAATGTAATTCAAGCCGTCTCAACAACAATTATTAGATATTTATCAGATGATAAAATGCAGTAAACTCCACAATGATAAGAACAGATACGAACCCTTGCTCTGCTCAATCTCGGATATCGGGTAGTATTGCGACACAACTTATAAATTATCAAGCCTGATAAGGCTATGGAATTAATATTTTAATCAGACATTCCCTCTGATATTAATATTAGGTCTCTTATTCAGTAATATGCATCTTTACTGAATAGCGATAATATTGATGTAGTACATCTAACATACAGTGCTGCCCATAATTATTCATACCCCAGGCAAATTTTGACTTAAAGGGAACTTTTCACCTGGATTTGGGGTATAGAGCTGAGGACATGGGTTGCTAGATGGCCGCTAGCACATCCGCAATACCCAGTTCCCACATCAAATCGTTTTTTTTTACACAATAAAAGCACACAGAGCTATGGGGACTGGATATTGCAGATGTGCTAGCGGCCATCTAGCAACCCATGTCCTCAGCTCTATACCCAAAATCCTGGTGACAGGTTCCCTTTAAACTTACGTTTATTCAACCAGCAAGTAATTTTTTGAGGGGAAATGACATAGGTGTCTCCCAAAAGATAATAAGACGATGTACAAGAGGCATTATTGTGGGAAAAAACATTTTTTCAGCTTTTATTTACATTTGATCGAAAAATACAAGATGTTCCGCACTGTGGAAAATCTCAGAGGACGTGGTCGGAAGCCAAAAGTGACACCTGTGCTGGCCAGGAGGATAGTTAGAGAGGTGAAAAAGAATCCAAGGATCACCGCCAAGGCCATCCTGGTGAATCTGGGCTCTGCTGGTGGCAATGTCTCAAGGCAGACAATCCAACGGACACTGCACACTGCTGGGTTCCACGGATGCAGACCAAGGAGGACGCCACTTCTCAAGATGAGGCACACAAAAGCTCGCTTGGCCTTTGCAAAAGCTCATCTGGACAAAGAAGAAGACTTCTGGTCTTCTGTGTTATGGTCAGATGAAACAAAAATTGAATTGTTTGGTCACAATGATGTTTCCTTCATTTGGCGTAAAAAAGGAGAAGCCTTCAACCCAAAAAACACCATTCCCACTGTCAAACATGGTGGTGGGAACCTAATACTTTGGTGGTGTTTTCCAGCCAATGGACCAGGGAACCTAATAACAGTAAATGGCACCATGAAAAAAGAGCAATACATAAAGATTCTCGGAATTGGATTAAGTTGGGCGTCACTCAATATCAGGCAACCATATAGACAAGTTGGATTATACCAGAAATTTTTATCACACTCAAAAAATATTTACAACATGTTGCATAAATCAATACACATTAAAAATACCACATATATTAAAAACCTTGTAAAATAGCTAAAATTCGATAGCACTGAGTTCCTGTGAGGGCTATTTGGCCGTGGCTGTTGTCAAATGTCCCCAAAAGACTGTAGTCCAAAGACAAATGCAACTGTAAGTCACACAATTGATGAAAAAGTCTTTAGTAAATCCGCAAATCAATAGCAGTATTTAGATTTGTACTATATACAGGGTATTTTACTGCTCCTATGATCGGTCCGCTTGTACACCAAGATTTTTCAGTGCTGTACTCTATTGTGAGCTGCAAGGACCTGTGGATCGAGTCTATACATAGAGTTCCCCACGCTCCTGGGTATTCATTGTAGCGGTGTAGCTTGGTTTTACCGCTCTGACCTGCCAGAACCTGTGTGGTGTCCCACGTGGTTTGCTGGGCAGTCAGGTGACTTGCAATTCCAGGTGGGGTTTTCAAATTTCTTTAGCGTCCAAATGGGGATATGCGGTTATAGATGCTTCCTTCTTGATCGTCCCTCCTCAGTGGTGTAGACAGTGGCGACTGAGTGTCCTTTTTTATATCATCTTTAATTAGTGCATTGCATGCTGGGACAGTGAGGGATTCAGAAGACATGGATGTGGATTTCAGTTTTGGGATACATAGTCTAAATCCTTATACATCCTTTATTTCAGTGCCATATGTGAATTATAGAAGCCGCATATGCGATTTCTTTATATTTTCAATATATTTCTCTTAGTACCGTATATAAATTACAGAGGCTTGTAAATAACGCATATGCGATTTCTTCATATTTTCGATATGTTTCTCTTAATAAAACAATTCATATTAATAACCATATGTAATATAGTATATATAAATCATATGTGATTAAATCCTAAATATAAAAACATATAAAATTAAATATAAATAGATCATAGGATTAAAAACCGCATAATAAAATTGTAAAAAATTGTAAAAAAATTAAAAAACGCACATGCAATTCTATAAAGGGTTAGTCTATCACGAATGGGACATCTGTGTCAGACTGTTTTTCCAGCACCCAGATCTCCTCTTCCTGGTAGGCCCGCCCCCCCCCACACACTTCATGCCCACCTCTAATGTATACACTATACCATATGAGGATGAACATATAAACCATATTCCAATACAATACCATCAGTCTCCGATTTTATTTTCATTTTTAGAAAAAACGCACTGAAAACGCGAAGAAATCACATGTGCGTTTTTCAATTTTTTTCATTTTTTTTACAATTTTATGATGCGTTTTTTAATCCTATGGTCTTTTTATATTTAATTTTATATGTTTTTATATTTATGATTTAATCACATATGATTTATATATACTATATTACATATGGTTATTAATATGAATTGTTTTATTAAGAGAAACATATCGAAAATATGAAGAAATCGCATATACATTATTTACAAGCCTCTGTAATTTATATACGGTACTAAGAGAAATATATCGAAAATATAAAGAAATCACATATGCGGTTTCTATAATTCACATATGGCACTGAATTTGAATTGTCCTTGAAATAATCGATGTATGAGAATTTAGACTATGTATCCCAAAACTGAAATCCACATCCATGTCTTCTAAATCCCTCACTGTCCCAGCATGCAATGCACTAATTAAAGATTATATAAAAAAAGGACACACAGTCGCCACTGTCTACACCACTGAGGAGGGTTTTTTTTACCCCGAAACGCGTATGGTAAATGACAGTGAGGGACGATCAAGAAGGAAGCATCTATAACCGCATATCCCCATTTGGACGCTAAAGAAATTTGAAAACCCCACCTGGAATTGCAAGTCACCTGACTGCCCAGCAAACCACGTGGGACACCACACAGGTCCTGGCAGGTCAGAGCGGTAAAACCAAGCTACACCGCTACAACGAATACCCAGGAGCGTGGGGAACTCTATGTATACACTCGATCCACAGGTCCTTGTAGCTCACAATAGAGCACCGCACTGAAAAATCTTGGTGTACAAGCGGACCGATGATAGGAGCAGTAAAGTACCCTATATAGTACAAATCTAAATACTGTATAATTACCAATGACTTTTTCATCAACTGTGTGACTTACTTTGTACATAAGGATTCTCAATGACAACATCAGGCAGTCTGCAGAGAAACTTGGCCTTGGGCACCGGTGGACATTTCAGCATGACAATGACCCAAAACACACAGCAAAAGTGGTGAAGAAATGGTTAGCAGACAACAATATTAACGTTTTGGAGTGGCCCAGCCAGTGTCCAGACTTGAATCCAATTTAGAATCTGTGGAGGGAGCTAAAGATCAGGGTAATGGCAAGAAGACCCTCCAACCTGAAAGATTTGGAGCTCATTGCTAAAGATGAATGGGCAAAAATACCTGAGACATGCAAAAAGCTGGTCTGCAATTATAGGAAGCGTTTGATTGCTTAAATAGCCAATAAAGGCTTTTCTATGGATTATTGAGAAGGGTATGTATAATTTTGGACTGGACACTTTTTGTCTCAAATGTAAATAAAAGCTGAGAAATGTTTTTTTCCCCCACAATAATGCCTCTTGTACATCGTCTTATTATCTTTTGGGAGATACCTATGTCATTTCCCGTCAAAAATTTACTTGCTGGTTGAATAAAAGTAACTTTAAGTCAAAATTTGCCAAGGGTATGAATAATTATGGGCAGCACTGTACATCCGCAATAAAGCGTGAATTTTCCTAATTTTCCTAAATATCAAGCCAATTAATTTAATCAATACTACATATAATAAAATTATACGTACTGATGACGCACCTGGATGCGTAGCAGTGGATCAGAAAGATTAGGAAAATCCAGCTCAGGAATGGTGGAAATTTTTTTAGCTTTATTGCGGCATAAAATCTTCAACAAACAGGTACCGTTCGGTTACGCATTTCAGACCATAAATAAATAGTGGTCCTTCCTCATGAGTCATAAATCTAAAAGGAGACAAGAATGATTCTTCTCAGACTGGTACATCTATGAAAGAATAAACCTTATGAACAGTGTCCTTTCCATGAACCTCTCTCTGCCATCTTTAAAATACATAACATATAACAACATGGCCTCTTATAGGTATAATCAAATCCACTATAATTAGCATATTTAGATATAAATGTTATACACCTATGGAAAAGCACAACAGATCTTCAAGCATGATCTATCACAGCAATGTAGCAGGATTGGACATAATCAGGGGGTGTTCCGCTCCCAAAGTGAAGTGGCCTGGACGAGTCTTTCAACTGATTGGAAAGGAGTTGAAATTAAATTCTAAAATGAGGCAGGTATAGCAGAAATTAGTTGTGGTCACCCAGAAGGTTGAACAGCAACAAGTGGTGGATTAGGGGCATCTGTGTGCAAAAGGAAATAACAACAAAAATACATAGCATTATGTGCTAAACAGATCCAGATTAAAGGTTCCAAGAGAATGGAGCAATCCATTTATTGGGGACCCCAACTTACAAGAGGTTCTCCTCCATCACATACTGGAGGACATTTAAAGAAGACCTGTCAATGCAATTTGACAGCACCATGTTATATAGCAAAAGGAGCTGATCAGATTTATGTATAGTTTTGTGGGAAAAGAACGAGTAAAACCTGTAATTTATACATTTATATGTTTGCTTTTTCTATCGGTACAGGGGGGAGGTGCTATCTCTCTATACACTCCTGTACACACAATGCCATCAATCACTGATAACTCATCTTATACCAATAGATATTCACAGGACTGCAAATAAAGCAAAGATATAAATGTATAAATTGCAGATTTTACCAAGTCTTTTCCCCCAAAAATAAATATCAATCTGCTCATCTCCTCTATAAAATGGTGCTTTCAAATTACGTTGCCTTGAAGTATACCATGGGAATTTTCAGTGCAGAGTTCACTATATTATAAATATAAAACATCTATGTACATACCTATCTACCACCACTCCTACATTATACTCATCCATAGACCTATATGCACATAATCATAGCTGTGGGCATCCCATTTACTTCAGACTGAGACTTACTTCAGAAAGGGGGAGGTTCTGGCATTTTTACTGTTAAGTTTACAAATATAGTATCAGGTCCTTGTTTAACACATAAATACAGTACCAGAATCATGATCACTACATAAGTACAACATTACAACTAAGCATAGTATATTGTATATAAATACAGCCCGAGATCCAAGTTCAGTACATAAGCACAGCCCCAGAACCCAGCTTATATCATAAATACAGCACTAGAACCAATGTTATAAATACAACACCAGAACCAATATTATAAATATAGCACTGTAACCAAAGTCATACCATAAATACAGCACTAGAACCAAGCTCACTTTATAAATACAACAGCACAAACATGCACAGTAAAAAGATCAACTGCAAAGTCAGGTTAATCTTTCTAGTTGCTAACAAGAAAAAAAATTGCAAGACATGAGTTTTTTCTCAAACTAGATTAGCACTAGTGTTGATCTAGCACCAAAGTGCTCGGGGGCTCGGGCCGAATGCGGCAGGAACAGCACTATGAAGTGCCATTTGCTCTGTGGCATTAGAATTTTGATATCTCTGACTTTTAATCTAACCAGACTGTTCTCTGTAATTCCTCTAGCACCGTTCTATGGAAACAGTAGGTTTAAAGAGAACACCAAATACTTGAAATAACTTCTTTATTAACTTCAACTTTTCTTCATATAACACTGCCACCTCTGCAGCAGATAGTCCATGTACAAAACACATGTTGAATAAAGTATCATAAAATGGGGATATGCATAAAATGGTGGTTCAACTATAACTAAATCTTGTCATTCAACATAAAATGGTGGATATATTTCTCTCTTGAGTATCTGTACTCTCACTTTAAGTTATTTAAGCACTTTGATATCTCTGAGAGGTATATCTGAGGTCTAACTAATAGCTCACTTGCTGAATTTGGTCGCAATTTGCAGTATGCAGTTAGCAGTAACTATTTGCAGATTGGTTGAGTATGATCTGGTATGGTTGTATGCAATTTGGATTGCAATATGGAATTATAATTTGGATTGTGAACTTTGTAGTTTGAAATTGGAGGAACTGTAAGTAAACACACATATAACCGGTTCAGTATACAGTTCTAATCACTATACTAACAGTAAGAGCATTATATAACTGTTTTAAATACCTATTTTGGCCTTTCTGCTACAATAAAACGTGGCTCTTAGTGGAGTGAATGTCTGTTCAGCTTCTCTCCTCTGGTGTAATGATTCTAGCAGCTCCTGCTAGGGGGATTTCCCACACAGACTGTGTGTGAGACTGGCTGTGATTGGTCAAAACTCCTGCTGTGTGTGAGGCTATCTGTAATTGGTCAAGACCCCTGCCCAGCTCTATGCTTTCTGTTGTTTCTGCTGTGTCATTGAACTTACCTCACATCCATATAATCAATCTTAAAGGCATATTATCTTTTCCGCTTCTGTTAACATGATATATAACAGTTATATGACATCCAAACATGAAGTCACTGTAAATAACTCTGATTTTGTCTTTAACACACAAACAAAAGAACTGTAGTAAGGTTATTGGCAGGTCTAGCTGTATAAACACACAAAGCTACAGGGAGTGCAGAATTATTAGGCAAGTTGTATTTTTGAGGATTAATTTTATTATTGAACAACAACCATGTTCTCAATGAACCCCAAAAACTCATTAATATCAAAGCTGAATATTTTTGGAAGTAGTTTTTAATTTGTTTTTAGTTTTAGCTATTTTAGGGGGATATCTGTGTGTGCAGGTGACTATTACTGTGCATAATTATTAGGCAACTTAACAAAAAACAAATATATACCCATTTCAATTATTTATTTTTACCAGTGAAACCAATATAACATCTCAACATTCACAAATATACATTTCTGACATTCAAAAACAAAACAAAAACAAATCAGTGACCAATATAGCCACCTTTCTTTGCAAGGACACTCAAAAGCCTGCCATCCATGGATTCTGTCAGTGTTTTGATCTGTTCACCATCAACATTGCGTGCAGCAGCAACCACAGCCTCCCAGACACTGTTCAGAGAGGTGTACTGTTTTCCCTCCTTGTAAATCTCACATTTGATGATGGACCACAGGTTCTCAATGGGGTTCAGATCAGGTGAACAAGGAGGCCATGTCATTAGTTTTTCTTCTTTTATACCCTTTCTTGCCAGCCACGCTGTGGAGTACTTGGACGCGTGTGATGGAGCATTGTCCTGCATGAAAATCATGTTTTTCTTGAAGGATGCAGACTTCTTCCTGTACCACTGCTTGAAGAAGGTGTCTTCCAGAAACTGGCAGTAGGACTGGGAGTTGAGCTTGACTCCATCCTCAACCCAAAAAGGCCCCACAAGCTCATCTTTGATGATACCAGCCCAAACCAGTACTCCACCTCCACCTTGCTGGCGTCTGAGTCGGACTGGAGCTCTCTGCCCTTTACCAATCCAGCCACGGGCCCATCCATCTGGCCCATCAAGACTCACTCTCATTTCATCAGTCCATAAAACCTTAGAAAAATCAGTCTTCAGATATTTCTTGGCCTAGTCTTGACGTTTCAGCTTGTGTGTCTTGTTCAGTGGTGGTCGTCTTTCAGCCTTTCTTACCTTGGCCATGTCTCTGAGTATTGCACACCTTGTGCTTTTGGGCACTCCAGTGATGTTGCAGCTCTGAAATATGGCCAAACTGGTGGCAAGTGGCATCTTGGCAGCTGCACGCTTGACTTTTCTCAGTTCATGGGCAGTTATTTTGTGCCTTGGTTTTTCCACACGCTTCTTGCGACCCTGTTGACTATTTTGAATGAAACGCTTGATTGTTCAATGATCACGCTTCAGAAGCTTTGCAATTTTAAGAGTGCTGCATCCCTCTGCAAGATATCTCACTATTTTTGACTTTTCTGAGCCTGTCAAGTCCTTCTTTTGACCCATTTTGCCAAAGAAAAGGAAGTTGCCTAATAATTATGCACACCTGATATAGGGTGTTGATGTCATTAGACCACACCCCTTCTCATTACAGAGATGCACATCACCTAATATGCTTAATTGGTAGTAGGCTTTCGAGCCTATACAGCTTGGAGTAAGACAACATGCATAAAGAGGATGATGTGGTCAAAATACTCATTTGCCTAATAATTCTGCACTCCCTGTATATTAGCAACCTAGGACAGGTCTTAGCTGGCCAGCTACACCGAACACCTTGGGATGCTCAGGTGCTCTACCGGGCACCCGAGCACAATGGAAGTCAATAGGAGAACCCGAGCATTAAACCAGGCACCCCCTGCTCTAAAGAGGGGAGGGTGTCTGGTTCATATGAAAAGATGGAAACACCACTGAAATGGTTTGGTAACAGCATGGGGAGGATGTGTGGATGCATTTTGGACTCCCATGTCGCTGCTGGGAACGATGTTGTCCGAGTAGTACACCACTTTTACAGACTGACAATAATACGCACAAAACAAATGAACAAATCGATTTTAGAGGAAAAAATTGGTAGGAAACCTTCTTTCCTATATATTTATTTGTATATAAAGTGCAGGGCCTGAAGGTAAGCTGACCCTGTAAAACATTATATGCTGTTGATATGATGGAAGAGGAGGATGAGAAAAGGAAGATTCAACCATATACCTTTGTTTGTGGTGGAAGGGGTGCGTGGGAATACAGTGTATTCCATCCATTATAAACAACACATTTAAAGTGCCTTTATGTTCATCAGCTTTCCTCTGGTGGAGTCGAAAAGTCATGGTCAATCCAGGCCTTGTTCATTTTAATAAGCGTCAACCTGTCAGCATTTTCAGTTGACAGGCGTATATGTTTATCTGTTATAATGCCATCAGCAGCACTAAATACCCGCTCAGACAAAACACTGGTGGCAGGGCAGGCCAGCACCTCCAAGGCGTAGGGCGCCAGTTCGTGCCACGTGTCCAGCTTGAACACCTAGTAGTTGTAAGGCACTGAGGGATCATTGAGGACGTTGACATGGTCTGCTATGTACTCCTTCACCATCTTCCAACATTTTTCCCTCCTTGTCACAGTAGGCCACGCATCAGGGTGAGGGTGCTGGCAGGGTGTAATAAAACTGTCCCAGGCTTTGGAGATTGTTACCCTGCCTCTGTTGGAACTGCTGTGTGTTCCCCTTATCTCCCCTCCTCGGTTGACCAAGGAACTACAGACTCTGCCACCAGCGTTGTCAGATGGAAATTTTGGGAGGAATTTTTCAACAAGAACCATCTGGTATTGCACCGTTTTGCTCATCCTCTCAACCAGAGGAATGAGAGATGAGAAGTTCTCTTTGTAGCAGGGGTCAAGAAGGGTGAACAACCAGTAATTCGTGTTGTCTAAAATGCGTATAACACGTGGGTCGCGAGAAAGGCAGCCTAACATGAAGTCAGACATGTGTGCCAGAGTACCAATAGGCAAGACTTCCCTGTCATCATCAGGAGAATGGCTCTCAATCTCCTCATCCTTTTCTTCCTCTTCTGCCGACCCACGCAGAACAGATGGAATTAAACTTCCATGGGTACTACCAGGGGCTGGCTGGGATGGGGGGCAGGGAGGCAATTGCCCCCCAGGCTGCCCTAAAGCACGGTAAAAACGACCGCTGTCTGAGTCTGAGCACCGGAGGACCAAGAAGTGGTGAAGGCTTTGTACTCACCGCTTCCTGGTCCTCGGCTGTCGGCTGTGCAGGGCTGCTCACAGGCGTAAGGGCACTAAGTCATGTCACACTGTGCGCAGCCTTGCAAAGCAGCCAGCAGATGCAGATCGCTTTATAGGAGAGGAGCGACAGGCCGGCAGCGTCCAGGAGCAAGAAAAGTGGGGGGTTTATTTTATATTTAGGCTGATGGACACTGGGGGCTGGAGAGGGCACGGGAGCTGATGGAGAGGTTGCTGGGGGCTGATGAGAGGTTGCTGGGGGCTGATGAGAGGCACTGGGGCAGATGAGAGGCACTGGGGGCTGATGGAGAGGCTGCTGGGGGCTGATGAGAGGCACTGGGGGGCAGATGAGGTCTGATTGGGGGTCATTCATATTGGGGTCTGATCTGAGGTTTGATTGGGGGTCTGATCTGAGGTCTTATTGGGGTCGTATTAACATTGGGGATCTTATTGGGGCTGTTAGCTGAGGTCTGATTAACATTGAGGGTCTGATTGATGGTCTAACCCGAGGTATAATGAAAAATATTTTTTTCTTATTGTCTTCCTCTAAAACCTATGGTCCGGTGCGTCTTATAGAGCAAAAAATACAGTACTTGCTTGCTCAAAATACTATAATTCTGTTTTTTATCATCAGCCTCTAAAACTTTGAGGCACATTTATTAAGACCAGTGTTTTAGATGCCGGTCCTAATAAAGGTCCTGTGCTGGCGGCTAGTCCGCTGAAGTTATGAAGAGAAGCAGGCCTCTCCATAACTTTGCCACATCCAGTGCCAGTTCTAAATGTAAGGCAGCTTCCTTGCTGTCTTACATTTAGACCTTTTTCTACTGCTAAAACAGGCGTAGAAAATGGTAAATCAGATGGGTCTGCTGGCCCGTCCCCTTCTCGCCCACTTATTTAGACCTGGCGTGATCAGGGAAAATTCACAGATTGTCATATGTGCCTGATTTTTCAGTTTTTGGCTTGCTTTAATAATTTTTCACATGCTGTTTATGAGTCGTACACAGACTTAGAACTCTTCCTGCCAGCATCCATTATGCAGCACTTCAGCTGTCCGCATAATATGTCATGAGCCAACAGTATTGATTTTATTTACCACAACTTCTTCATGTAATGTAAAGCCCATGGCATTGTATGTCATACCACATCATAAGGCTTCCGTCCACATACATTAGGAAACAAAAGCATACCTTTCTACATATGTTATGCTTTTCATATAGCATGTAAATTATTAATTAGAACAGGCATAATGAAATTTCAATAGAATATCACCCCATCTGTTGGAATACAAACACTCTCCATTTTATTATTGGCAACAATAAAGTATTTCTAATATATATCAATGAACATTCTCTATTGATGTCTTTATAAATATCTGCATACATAGCGCAGTACCCCAGTGAACAGAATAGGCAATATACACAGTACATACAGTATGAAGGTATTATACATGATAAGAAGGATGGAAATGAGCCTTTTGCTGTGGGTTACTGTTTGACTCTGTTGCGGTGGCAATGCCACCTAGTTGAACTGTTGAACTATAAAGTAACTGTTGCTAGGACATGCCAGTACTTGCACCCATGATGATATGTAGGGATGAGTGAACCTGTGGAAGTTCGGGTTCACTGGGTTCAGCCAAACTTTAGGTCAAAGTTCAGGTTCGGAACCCGAACTTGACCCTGAACCCCATTGAAGTCAATGGGGACACGAACTTCACTTTATTATTTTCTATTATAGCATGTGTGACAGGGTGTCACAATGTTTTGCAGAAAAAGTGCTGGATGGTGTGTACATTGCACCAAGTTTCTGCCACTTCATGTGTTAAAAGGCTCCAGGAAGATTTGGTTTTCTTTGTATCCAGAAGCTTCCTGGGAAAAAGAAAGCCAGTTTAGGGTCCTGGAGCCGGTCAGGGAAGAGTTGGGTGGGTTCCCTGACCACCCGGAGCCAGTCCGGGTTTTACCTACCTGGGGGACTGCTCACACAGATGTACTAATTAAGTCAGCAGCCCTGACCCAGGAGCTCTCTCTGGGAATCTGGGCAGTCTGTTTGAGAAGCTGCAAGCCTAGGAGCTCTGAGAGCGGTTGGCTTCTTTACCTAACTACTGAACTGTAAGTTGCTCTGTTTTTCCCTTGAAAATGCTCTTTGTGTTTTGTGTTATGAGTTTAGCTAGGGCTGCCGAGTGAGATAGGCAGGAGCCAGATGGCTATTGCTACCTGAACACCAAATCAGTGAAAAAGTCCGGGTTGGGTCCGGGTACCTGAACTCGCAAAATTCGGTACGAATGATGATATGTAATTTAGCACATACTATGCCTTTCAGCTGCTGTAAGACACTTGAGAAAGAATGGTACCTACTGTGAGGGACATATCCTGTAAGTATTGAAACCAGTATTGAGCTTGATATTTCTGGGGGCCCAAGTAAAGTTATGTCTGGGGGCCCTATTCAAGATATCCAGGAATCCCTATTCCTGACAGTGGTTCCGTTTGTCCACAACTATGTTGCTTCCTTAGAACAGCCATGATAAACTATTTAGGCCACGTCTCGTCTCTGCAATGTTAGGCACACAGACATCTTATTAATCACAGAGAGAAATTACTTTTCATCTAAAACATAACTTTTACTATCGTTGGTTAAAATAGTAACCCATCTTAATATGTATGTTAGACTACGTCAAATAAATAGACAAGGCCTTACTTTGGACATATCAGGATAGTGCACTCCGATATATAGAGAAATTAACGGCAACTTACAGTTAGATGACTGTGGACCTGGCCAAACGGTGAAAGAGAGGTGGTAGATAAGGGGAAGGGAACAAAATCCCTAATACATCCCTTAATGTACCCCTGCCTACAGGCAGAGCACCCGCCCCAAAAGGGGCGACCCCACCTCTCGGTGGCTAAGCCCTCGCTGTTGCCTAATGTTACCCTGCCTGTAAGGATTGATGATGTTCGTCCCTTCTTTAGCAGTTTGTCCCAACGCGTTTCCCCAGACATTGTAAAGACTGGTTCATCAGGGGACTCAGGATAGATGATAAATTATTGCAGGTATCATTAGATAATCGCCCATCTGATATTAGAGGGCAAACTTCTGATAATGACATAGCAGACCTCCTGGTGTCATAAGGTGCATAGGTATTGCACAGACATCTTAGTTTGCTTACTTTTCCATCTTCCTCCCCTCCTGGTGCCCCAACAGTGTCATCCTGTTGCTAACCCCAATAATGTGCCCTGTGTGCTCCACAATACCCCCATACATTATTCCTATAAAATAACAGTGCCAATAGTAATAATTCTCTCCCAGATTACCGTCATTAGTAATAGTTCCCTCTACAGTGATAATGCTCTCCAATGGTGCCCCTATTGGTAATAGTGCCCTTCATACTGTGCTCAATAATAATAATGCCCCACAGAACCCCCAGTAGTAGTAATGAAGCAGTTATAATGCCCGCAGTATTTTTAATTGCCCCCATTTAGTGGCCCCAGTATTATAAATATATATTAATCTGGTATATAGTGATATGGACCATGCTGGTATAACCTGGGCATCTCCTATATGTAATTATATATGTATAGCTGGTATAAGTTATATGTATTCTTGTATATAGTGATGTGGAACATGCTGGTATACTTTGGGCATCTCCTGTATATAATTATATATGTGTGGTGGGCTGATTCCCAGGGGCGATTGGGTACCACTGTTTAGGAATGCCAAGTGGAATGTTGTGGCCCTAATAGTTTGTTAGTTGTACTGACACCTCAGCACACGTCTTGAGTGGCTTTTGTGGGTGCTCGTCTCCTGGTGCCTCCTTCCACCCGCGGAGTGAGATTATGGCTTTAAATGAGTTTTTCAGAGACAGCACACCAATGTAGTTTGCAATTCAATCTTTATTTTACCAGTGGTATATTCTCAAGTTATTTCATGACATTTATTGCTGTTTGCAACGTTTCGGGCCCATTCGGTGCCCTTTGTCAAGCTATAAATGCAAGAAATAAACACAAGACGATATTAAAAACAAAAGGAAGACAATTCATATCTTCATAATTCAGAATTAATATACACACATATATACGTATACACAAACGTACACACACGTATACATATATATATACACATACATCTCAATTCACTTGAACCATATTATGTCATTACTCTTTAATAGATGGGAATTTCATTCATGATATAATCGTTCATAATTCATATCCTTCAAAGGACCATAGTTCATATTTCAGTACTGGGTTACTAGCATGATAAAACAAACTGTATGTGAATTGCCCGTATACATCAATTCATAAAGAAGAGTTGCGGGGGAGGGGGTAAATTCCCTGCACGTATGTGCATCAGAATCAAAAACAAGCATGATTCAAGCGAAATTCATGAGAACAGTTCATAATTCATAACAAAATTAATGAGAAATCTCAGTTCATAATTCATAACAGATAAGACATGATTGAACAACAGCACGTGATACATGATTCGACGGCAACCTGGTTGAGGCACAATTTAGATAGTACATGATTCGGGTAGGATATATCAAGTTAGGGTAGAATATATACAATATATGCAAAGAGAGGCTCCATGGGAGGCAATAATATCAGATAGCAGGTTGTGTCCTTACACATTATTCCTATGAGCATTTCAATAGGGGAGAGAGGGGCGGGCATACATGATCCAATAAGGTGCAATGCAATGTGGGACAGCAGAGACATGTGGCACAAGCGAAAGCCGTAAGAACACCAGTTATGTGTGTCATCTATCTGCAGCGCAGGGTAAGTAAGAGTGGGGCTGGCGTACTCTGAGGCAGAGTTACATACCTGATTGACCGGTCCTCATGTTTCCACGGCGTGCGGTAGCTGCAGTGCACGCCGTGGTGTGTTTTATTCAGAGGTCCCGGCGGATATCCGGCAATTGCCGGCACATGAGGGGCGGGTCCAAGGTAGTGAGACCGGCCCCAGGGAGGAGGAGTGAACAGGCTCGGAGGTGCCTGGCGCATGCGCAATGTTGCCCTGTGCGCGCTGCGCCATTTTGGTTACTGGCACTAGAATGGGAGAAGGCATAGCATATTTACAGCGCTGCCATAGGGTTCCTTATTATGATTTAGGATAAAAGGGACTGGATCCACTAATGGATTATGACTTCACATAGGTGTATGTGGTGATCCTAAAACAATCATTAAGGTACACGATTTTCTGTGGTGCCACAGGTCTCTGTGTATCGAACATGTACATTTTAATTTCAATCTATAACTACAGGCATACTATACCCAGAGTGAGTGATGTATAAGTAAGGACTAAGGAGGTCTAAAGTAGACGTTCTATATGGGCCCCAAGGGGATTTGTGGTGAGTGATGATCCTATTGAAAAGAAAAAGGCACATGGGTTAATCATTCAAGCAAATAACTTGGTTTACGCATATTTATAATCCTTATTTAAGCCTCCAGAGCCCAATGTCCCCAGACGGTGGATCCATTGCATCTCCTTCAAGTGCAGCATTTCATCACGATTCCCCCCTCTCCTGGGAGTCGGGACCCAATCTATAACCTGGAAACGTAGTTGACTGGGCGTATGCTTGTGTTCCTGGAAATGATGTACTAAGGGGGCATCCTTTTTGTTAGTACGGATATTGGATTTATGTTGACTGATTCTGTCTTTTATTTTTTGAGTGGTCTCGCCCACATATCCCAGGCCACAAGGGCATTTAATCAAATAAATGACATAGGTTGTCATGCATGAAAAGTGGCCCTTGATGTAGTACTTTTTACCTGACGAGGGATGGGTAAAGGAGTTTCCTTTTGTGACATTGCCACACTGCGCACATCCCAAACAAGGGTAGGTGCCCAGGTTGGGGGATCCCGTGATGGTGCGTTGTGCATCCATTTTTGCGGACCCAAAATCGGATCTCACTAGTTGGTCACGAATTATTGGTGGGCGTTTGTAAGACATCAGGGGTTTGGAATGGAAAATGCTGGGAATACTCCTTTGTAGGATCTGCCAGTGTTTGTATATGATTTTTTTAATGGAGGTACTCCAAGTGGAGTAGGTTGTTACACAAGGAATTCTACCATCCTGTTTTGTACCAATTCTAGTTTTAGATCTTAGTAGATCTTCTCTTTTTACATCATTAATTCGTTCTGCGTGACCCTTCAGTATTTGTGCTGGGAAGCCACGAGCTGCGAACTTCTGGTTCATTTCTGTGAGTCTTTTGTCCGCCATTATGGGGTTGGAAACAATTCTTTTTACCCTCATTAATTGTGAGAGTGGGAGTGAATTAATTAAACCGGGTGGGTGGTAGCTTTCATATAGTAAAAGGGAATTTCTGTCTGTGGGTTTTGTGAACAGATCGTAATGTAGATGACTATCTTCTACCTGAAGGAGGACGTCTAGGAACGGGATTCCAGTTTGGCTGGTCTCAAGGGAGAGGGCAATGGATCCCACCGCTGCGTTCAGGTCCCCATGGAAAATCTGTAGATCTTCTAGTGATCCCTGCCACAAACAAAAGATGTCATCAATATAACGTAACCAAATCTTAACACATTTGTCGAATAGTGGATGGGTGTAAACAAATTGTTCCTCAAAAGCATTCATATAAATGACCGCGAATGTCGGTGCCACATTGCATCCCATAGCGGTCCCTGCTATCTGTAGAAAAAAGTTATCTTCAAACAGAAAATAATTATTTTTCAAAACAAAATTCAATAGGTCCTGAATGAACCGGTTTTCCCTAGGAGAATATTCCTGGTGTTGTACCAGGACCTCCATGACCGTCCGAATGCCATCTTCCGTGGGGATGTTTGTATATAAACTGGAGACATCCACGGTAACCAGAGTAAAGTCAGTTCCGTGGATATCTAGGCCTTTAGTCTTATTAATGAAGTCTGTGGTGTCCAGAATAAAGGATTTCCCTAATTGGGCATAAGGGCGTAACAATTTATCTAAAAGGATGGCCGCTGGTTGAAAAACAGAGTCGCACCCTGATACTATGGGACGGCCGGGGTTTTTTTTGAGATTTTTGTGGATCTTAGGTAAGATGTAAAATACAGGGGTTCTCGGGTGTTCAAGCACAAGGAATTTGGCTAGTTTGTCTGAAATAATTTTTTCTTCCTTTGCTTGTGATATTAGATTACTTAGAATTGTTTTTATTTCGATTATTGGATCATAGTTGATCCGTCGGTAGGTCTTTCTATCATCGAGTTGTCTAAGAATCTCTCCCCTATAATCCTCTCTGTTTAAGATTACTATTCCTGAGCCCTTGTCTGCCGGTTTAATAATTATTTCCTTATTCTGTCTAAGGTTGTTAAGTGCCTTTTGTTCAGACTTACTCAGGTTGTGCCTCACCTTTATGGATGCTCCCTTTTTCTCCAGTTCCAATAGGTCGGTTTTGACGCAAGAGATATAGGTCTCCACTGCGTCGTGAACATGTGGTGGTTCAAAGGTGCTCTTTGGTTTGCATTGCTGAGTTCTTGAGTGAAAGATGGTCGGAGTTGATGTAGGATCTGTGGTCGCCCATGTTGGGTTGTCCAATTTCATGTGCGCTTTCAGCCGAAGTAAACGGTAGAATTTCGCCATTTCTTGGTCCAAAGTGAAAGGATTGGTATGGTTGGTACTAGCGAATCCAAGTCCTTTATTCAAGACTAGATTAGTGATTGGATCCAATGTGGTATTGGATAGGTTTACCACCAAATTAGGTGGGTCCTCAGTCAAAGGTCCTCTGTACTCGTCTATCTGCTCCTGTTGCTGGATCTGGTCTGTATTGGATCCCGTCTGTATGAGTTGGGATTGGGGGTGTCTCTTCCGGTGTTTCCTCCCAGACCTCCTCGGCGTCTTCCTCTGCGTGGTCGGGTATCCTCCAAAAAATCCGTGTCACTGGCGTTGGAGGATCCGGAGGCTCTAGATCGTCCCCGTTGGTACGTTGTTGAGTTTCTTTGGGGGGTTCTGTAGACGTAACCGGACTCGTAATCTTGACTATCTCTCAAGAATTTTGTGCGTTTTCTGTCCTCCAAGTTTCTTTTGAAGAAGTTAATCTTCTGGGTCAGATTGGTTCTGATATTGGTGCTTTCTTCTGGTTCTATATTATTGAATAGGGAGGTTTCTAATGCAGTGATTTCTTCTTTCGTCTTTTTGATTTCTCGGTCGGCTCGTTCCAAAATCAGTAAGATGATATCGAAGGACGCCTTATTTAGGATTTTTTCGAAGTTGTGACAGAATTCTGGATCCTCTGCGAATAATGTTGGACGTAGGTTGCACCTTAATCCTCTCGGGATGCGTCTGGTTCTGTAATATTCTGCCAAAGTGACAGCGTGGAGTTCCAATGCGGTCACTTTTTTAAGTGATTTCTCAAGAGTTGAGACTGATGCGTTAGGCCCTGAGCTGTTCAGGAATTCATTCGATGCCGTCACACTTGCGGTGATCCTCAAGGCATCTTCATCTGTGTAAGAGAAGGTACCACTGGTATCTCGTTGAATATGGGAAAGAGACATCAAGACAAAGTGATGTATAATCAGCCTGGGACGGTGACTCGAGGTCTCTTGAGTGGATCAAAATCTTCTTAGTTGTACTGATACCTCAGCACACGTCTTGAGTGGCTTTTGTGGGTGCTCGTCTCCT
Source organism: Bufo gargarizans (assembly GCF_014858855.1). Lineage (NCBI taxonomy): Eukaryota > Metazoa > Chordata > Amphibia > Anura > Bufonidae > Bufo > Bufo gargarizans. The sequence goes on along the minus strand of NC_058084.1, from coordinate 340,464,606 downwards.
GGTGCCTCCTTCCACCCGCGGAGTGAGATTATGGCTTTAAATGAGTTTTTCAGAGACAGCACACCAATGTAGTTTGCAATTCAATCTTTATTTTACCAGTGGTATATTCTCAAGTTATTTCATGACATTTATTGCTGTTTGCAACGTTTCGGGCCCATTCGGTGCCCTTTGTCAAGCTATAAATGCAAGAAATTGTGTCACAGTGCTCCTATCTGAATACTGTCGCTCCCCGGAATTAGGCTCCGTAGCAATAAAGGAGTTGCAGTTGGTGGAGTAAGTAGAGTACAGACTTGGTGAAGTTTTCACGGTTTTTACTTCTCTTGGCTCTAGCAGGCCAAGGGCAAACTGGCAGGTAAACCTGAATAGGGGTCTTGGGCTCCGTTTTGCCTCTCAGAGGAACTAAGTCCTTTTATATACAGTTAGGTCCATATATATTTGGACACTGACACAAATTTTGTTTTTAGTACCTGTGTACTAAAAAATATTCAAGTTATAGTTATATAATGGACATGGACATAAAGTCCAGGCGTTTAGCTTTCATTTGTGGGTATTCACATTAAAATTGGAGGTAGGGTTTAGGAGTTTGAGCTCCTTTACATGTGGCACCCTGTTTTTAATAGGACCAAAAGTAATTGGACGATTGACTCAAAGGCTGTTTCATGGGCAGGTGTGGGAAATTCCTTCATTATTTCATTCTCAATTAAGCACATAAAAGGCCTGGATTTGATTTGAGTCCAGCAGCGCCACTTCCAAAGTATCTTCCACCTTCACTTGGCACAGGTGGCTTGTGTCTAAGGTCTCACGGGCACCGGCTGCACACAGTCTCCTGGTATACAACGACTGCCGATAACCATAGTTGGTGTCCATGGGGTCGTCTTGACGGGGACAGTCAGCTCTCATGTGACCCGTTCCTGGCACCCCCAGCAGATAATGGGAGCCGGGTCTGCGGGGAACCGGCCGTCGGGACGATTTCCTGGCTTTAACCGGCCCCCTCCCAAAAGTACCCCCTTGTATATTTTTTGTGGCCTCAAAATGCTCCACGAGTTCGACCATCTCTAGGGCGTTACCCGGCGATACCTGGCCTACCCAGTGTTGGAGAATGTATGGCAAAGCCCTCCAGAAGATGTCAGCTAACAACCGGTCCAGCATAGCAGCGGGGATTAGCGTCTCTGGCTGCAGCCATTTTTGTAACCGATGCAACAAGTCATAGTACTGGGGTCTGGCAGGTTCAGCCGGGTTAAACTCCCACTGTTGCACCCGCTGAGCCCGTACCAAAACGTTCACCCCCCAGTCTGGCCAATATCTCACCCTTGATGACCTGGTAATCAGCGACTTGTATGCCTGTGTCGGGGTCCAGGCCTCAGCTCCACACACTGCAAACAACCACCCAGGCTCACAGTGACTTAATTCCTTCTCCTCCCAGCTGAGGTTGCTGCCTAGGAATTTAAATCCCAGCTCCAAAACCTGGCACATCATAGATTCATAAGAGTAGATTCAGAATTGTTATTACAAGGGGGATGCAAGTAGTTGGTAAAACAGACATGTCAGGTTATAGGTCAAGTGTAACTGTTTCAGTTTAAAGAGTTTTCTATCAAAGCTGTAACTGAGCGTTACTAAGGAGAGCCTGTCTTTAATGTTTTACTGAGTGCTAAAGATGCCTGTATGTAACAAGTCACATAGGCAGGGTGATGGGATCAGGGGTGTAGCTAAAGGCTCACGGGCCCTCGTGCAAGAGTTCAGCTTGGGGCCCCCCTTCCCTCAGTGCTTTGTGGCCAGGGGCAGGGAAGCACATAGCCTTCCTGATGCCTGAGGCAAACATTGAGGCAACACCTCCCTCATGGCAGATGTACACGAGTACATTGTAGCTAAGCGAAACGCTATTCAGCGAGTTGGGGAAGGAGCCCCAGCACCCACCAGCACTACCCAGGGAAAAGCTAAGATTCTTTACCAAGCTTTTAAAAATTACACAGAAGGAGAAAGTGATATTGACGAATACCTACAGGATTTCGAAAGGTTGTGCCAGCTACACGACATCAGCCCAGCCGACCAAGTACCTCTGCTGGCAGGTAGATTGTCAGGCCGCGCCGCAGAGGCATACCGAACCGTCCCAGGCGAAGACATCAGGAATTATCACAAAGTCAAACAAGCCATCCTAGCACGGTATGCCATTACCTCTGAGGCATACCAACTCAAATTCCGGGACATCAAGAAACAAACAAAAGACTCACACACTGAATGGGTACACAGACTACAACGAGCCGCCAAGGGGTGGATGGAAGCGACACGGGTCACCACTATGGAAGAGATGTTCCAGTTAATAGTAATGGAGCAGTTTTTTAATGGACTAACCACAGAACTGCAAAATTGGGTACGAGATCGCAAACCCCGTACCCTACCAGAGGCAGCCAAGCTAGCTGACGAGTTCCAAGACACCAGGCGAGACTAACGCACACCACACCAGACCACGTATGGATCTACCACCCCTCTGCCAGCAGTGACTACCTTGGCTCACCCACGACCAGCTGCGAGCCACAACCAGTACCCTCCTAGGTACAATACCCGACCACCAATCCGCTGCCACACCTGCAACCAACAGGGGCACATCCAGAGAGACTGCCCACGTAACCGACCTCGCCAGAACTGGAACCACCAGGGTCCTCCTCCCCCCAATCGGGCTGCAGTACACTGCTGCCAAAGAGAATCTGTGCTCCCAACATCCACAGTCACCTCAATAGAAGAGCCTCTGGGGATCCTACACGAGGTAAACCCTATACAAGCTGCCTGAGACAACCGCCAGGGGCACCACCAGGTGGTACACATGGAGGGGAAGAGTATACAAGGATTACGTGACTCTGGGGCCACGTTAACCCTGGTCCGAAATCATTTGGTGCCTAAGCACACCCTCACCGGAGACTGTGTAGCTGTATGGGTGGCAGGGAGAGCAATTTACAAAGTTCCCACTGCCAAGGTGCATTTGAATTGGGGGGCAGGGCATGGAAACGTGGAGGTGGGAATTATGCAGGATTTGCCCGCTGATGTTATTTTGGGCAACGACTTGGGGGAGCTCACCTCTGCTTTTGTCCCTCAACCAACTATCCAAGAGGCCTACCCGGTTGCACGCACCACGGCTCCATACGATCACTCTGTGCCAAACACCCCTCCTATTCTCCCCTGGGATCATCCCCTGGAATTAGGCAGTGAGGTGGCCCTAGATCTCTCCCTGCAGGTATATAAAGATAGGATAAACAAGGACCAAGGAGGGTTGGAGGGAGAGAGATATGCTTGGGACAAAGGTCTCATATACCGCTATGCAGAGAAGGTAGTAGTAGGGTCCATACCCGTGCCCACTAAGCAGTTAGTGGTACCCCGAAAGTATAGACAAGAGTTGCTGCGCATCGCGCACGATATACCATTATCAGGACATTTAGGAATCAGTTGAACGAAACATCGGCTGACGCAGAACTTCTTCTGGCCAGGTATCTCAAAGGATATTAGACAATACTGTCAAACGTGCGATACCTGCCAGAGGGTAGGGAAGAGAGGGGATCGCTATAAAGCCAAACTCAGATCCCTGCCCATAATTGAAGAACCCTTCAGTCGAGTAGCTGTAGGACCCCTAGCGAAACCCAGTCCCTCTGGCAAGAAATACATCTTGACCGTAGTGGACTACGCCACTAAATACCACTAAATACCCTAAGGGCCCCTTAGACCTTATCAGAGAACACTGGGAGGGAGGGGTAACTACGAATGGTACCCCTATTGTCCCATACGTGCTGGAGTTTAGGGAACGCTTGGAGGTTCTGACCCAGACGGTACGTACTAACCTCCAAGCGGCCCAACAACGACAGCGCAGATGGTATGATAAGGGGGCCAGGGACGCAGCTTTCAGGTCGGGCAGAAGGTGTTAATCCTACAGCCAGTCCCTAATGACAAGCTGCAGGCCTCCTGGCAGGGCCCATACAAGGTGGTGGAGAAATTCTGTGATACCACCTATGTGATCGGCCCGTGCGCTGGAGCAGGGGGCAGACGCATGCTCCATGTGAACATGCTGAAGCCCTACTACGAGCGCATAGAAGAGGTGACCACTATTTGCGCCTCTGCCACAGAGGACTTTGACAATTTACCTCTCCCAGACCTCCTAGAGAAAGAGGGCCAGAAAGAGGACCTGGAAGAGGTTCAGTTAGGTGAACGGCTGAGTCCCCAGGATAGGGCGCAGGCTCATAGTCTAATAAGGGAAAAATAAACCACTTTTTCTAATCTCCCCGGGTACACCCCGTTAGCCACCCACAGAGTAGAAACACCAGGGCAGACCCCTTTCCGCAAACCTCCTTACCGCATACCTGAATCCCTAAATATGCGCAAGAAAATTGAAGAAATGCTACAACTAGGAGTCATAGAGCACTCTGAAAGCCCTTGGGCCTCCCCAGTAGTTCTGGTGCCGAAGCTGGATGGGAATACCCGCTTCTGCGTAGACTTCTGGAGGCTTAATGATAAGACCGTATCCGATGCCTACCCTATGCCCTGGATAGACGAGCTCCTGGACAAAATGGCCAGGGGCCAATACCTCACCACAATAGATCTTTGTAAGGGGTATTGGCAGATTCCCCTAGCCGAAGACGCCATCCCTAAGTCGGCGTTTGTCAACCCGTTTGGCCTGTGCCAGTTTAAGGTCATGCCATTCAGGATGAAAAACGCTCTGGCTACTTTTCAGAGGATGGTGGATTGTCTATTGGATGGGTTCCAGGAGTACGCTTGCGCCTATCTAGATGATATAGCGATCTTCAGCCACTCCTGGACTGAACACCTGACCCACATAGGAGCCGTACTAGACCGTATTAGGGAGGCAGGATTAACTCTGAAACCCAGTAAGTGCCATATAGGGATGGCAGAAGTCCAATACCTAGGACACCGGGTAGGGAGCGGCCAACAAAAACCCGAACCGGCTAAGGTAGAGGCTGTAGCCAAATGGCCAACTCGTCGTACCAAAACTCAAGTACGGGCATTCCTAGATACCGCAGGATACTACCGTAGATTTGTACCCAACTACAGTACCCTGGCCAAACCCCTCACCGATTTGACCCGCAAGAATCTTCCTAAGATAGTAGTCTGGACCCCAGAGTGTGAGCAGGCATTCCAGCAACTACAAACGGCTCTTGTGAATTCACCTATACTTGCCATCCCTGATCCAACTAAACGCTTTCTCGTCCACACAGACGCTTCTATGTTTGGATTGGGGGCAGTACTGAGCCAAGTCGAAGAAGATGGCGGTGAGCATCCAGTGGCTTACTTAAGCAGAAAACTTTTACCCCGGGAAGTAAGCTATGCCGCTATAGAAAAAGAATGCCTGGCCGTGGTGTGGGCCCTTAAAAAGCTGCAGCCCTATTTGTATGGACAACCCTTTTCCTTATTCACAGATCACAACCCGCTGGTGTGGCTGAACAGGGTGTCAGGAGACAATGCCAGGCTGCTGCGCTGGAGTTTGGCGCTGCAGCCTTTTGACTTTACCATCCACTACCGCCCTGGGAAGCAAAATGGCAACGCTGACGGGTTATCCAGACAAACTGAACTTGAAAAGTTATCTGTGAGCGCTCCTCCGGACATCCTCAAGCCGATCCGTTGGGATCAGACTGTGTATGCCGACTTGGTTCTGGGGGAGCACTGTGGCAAACATTGCCACTTTTCAAATGTCTTTACCTCCCATCAGCCCTTGCTATTGTCTGACCCCACTTTTCCTTGTACCATAGTAATCTATGTATTGTATGTAAATGAGGCTGTTGGAGGTTTGAAACCAGGTGCGCATGCCTAGTAAAGTCAGTTGACTCCCAAACTGTGTGTCGTCCAGTCACTGGGGAAATTGTCTCTTGAATACTGACCTGTTTCTTCAGCTACAAGGGGATTTAAGTGAAGATATTGAGGGTATACCTTGAGGCAACACCCCTTCCCTCCAGCCAGAGGTGTAACTTGACCAGCATGGACTTTCTATAATACTGTTGTCTTCTTATGTGGTACAAGGGTCTTCGAGCCCCCTCAGGCTCCGGGGCCTGGTAGCGACTGCTACCTCTGCAGCCTCTATAGCTACGCCACTGATGAGCAGTGATAGGCTACATGTCCATAGTTAGGGACTGAGGTAGTGATAAGGAGGCTGGAAGCCTCTGCATGTTACACACAGATGTCTTCTGCGGACTGAAGGCTGAGGACAGATTCTCCAGAACTTTGCTTGTAGTTTCTACTAGTTTTCTAGTAAAAAGAAGTATCTTTCCCTAATACAGTACATTACAAAAATGTTTAACATCCATGGCACTACACAATATTAAAAATAAACCGAACCAACAGTTAATACGCTTCTGAGTCCTTCCCCCATCCTACCATACATACCACTCAAGGCCAAAAAGATCCTCAATTTTCTGAAAGGGGACTCGGCTATTATCCCTTACAAGTATAGTGTTATAGCTATAACAACCACGCCCTAAGCACACAGTCAAGGTAACAGAAAAGTGGCTTAGTTACAACTCTATAAATGTTCTTGAGTGGCCCATCCAGAGCCCTGACATGACCCAATCAATCGTCTCTGGAGAGACCTGAAAATGGATGTCCACCGACTGTCCCTATCAAATCTGAATCAAATGTTTTAGAGGATATGTGTAGATGAATGGCAGAAATTCCCCAAATCCAGGTATGCAAACCTCATGGCATCCTGCCCAAAAAAGACTGAAGGCTGTACTAAATACTGAGTAAAGGGTCTAAATACTTAAGTCAATGCAATATTTTAGTTTTTCTTTTCAATTTTGAACTTTCTGTTTTCACGTTATCATTATGCAGTAAAGTACAGAATGTTTGTGAAAAACTTTTATTTGTTATTTTTTTATTTTAGCACAAGGCCACAACATAAAATGTAAAAAGTGAAAGTCTGAAAACCTTTCGAATACACTGTATTTTAAGGATCTAACAAGCCCTATGGTACAACCTTTGCCCCATAAAGCAAAAAAACACACTCACCTGTTCATGGTCCCTCCGTGCCTGTTCTCTTCTGCTTCTAGTGATTGCAGAACCAGAAAGTGGCTTGACCCTTGGACTGCTGAAGCCAATCACAAGCTTCAGCAGTCATATGAGCTTGTGGGTGCAGCGGTCACAGGACCAAGCCACTTCTTGGTTAAGAGCACAGGATAGGTCTGACAACCCCTGTTTTTTCTCCACATTCAGGATAGAATCTGGATTTGGTAAATCTTGTATGATATTTTATTTTTTACCCCTTTTAATGTCATATTTGCTGTCTTCAGGTCTTTGTGTTCTAGGAAATTAGGAAACTTTGTCTACTTGGTAAACTTTTTCTCTTTCACTGTTATGGCTTTAGGGAATGCCCATATGTGGCATAAAGGCTGTGGATTCTATATCCCTCTTTAGCAAAACAATAATCACTGCTTCCTTCATTGAATCTAGAAATGTGCCCATTTTATAAGCCTCCCTGAGTCTCCGGCAACATCACCTGCCCAAACTCCTTGTTCTCAAAGAGAAGTCCATCATTCCCAGGAACTTTCATATCCTTTACTGTTCTCAATGGATTTTCCAGTTTTTCTAACTAAATATCTCTATCTCGATTTTTTTTTTTTTTTACCTCTGTAAGCATCTTAAATGTGATCTTATTCAAGTATCCCTGGAACTCTTCCTTATTATATTATATCTTAGAGGTGTATAGCTTCTGATAGTACTCCTGAAACACATCCAGTATTAACTTCAGATCTTTATAGCACATATTGGTGAGTTTTTTTCTTGATTTTTAATAATATTTGGTAGCATCCTACATGATGTCTCACCATCTATATAATAATTAACTCCTCGAAAAAACATCGAAGTCTGGGCCTTTTACAGCTGCAGATCCCTCACCTTTTTTGCATCATTTCCCATTTATCTAGACTAGACTTTGTTAGGTACTTTAAATATTTCACCTCCAATAGTTCATTTTCCGTCTCCCAGTTTTCCATTCTTTTAGATTTTTTTCCAATGGCTTATCATGTTACAGAATACACCTCTTAAATAGGGCTTAGCTGTATCCCAAATTATCAACCTATTAGTTGAACCTTTATTTGTCTAAAAAAAAGGCCCCAGTTCCAACTCAAGAATCATGGGGAAATGATCTGACATCGCTAAAGGAACATATTTTAGCTTTTTTGTTCCAAAAGTTTTTTATTTCCCAAAACCATGTTGATTCTTGACCAAGACTGGTGAGTTTTAGAATAGCAAGAAAACGTGCAACCATCAGGATGTCTGTCCATTCAAATTCCATTAATAAATGAGAGAAAGCAGTGTTTTGAAATTGTTGAGTTGTTCCTCTAGTTGTCATTCTTTCCTTACTTTAATCTAAGGCTACTTTTACACTGGCGTTTTGGATTTCCGTTTGTGACATCTGTTCAGGGCTCTCACAAGCGGTCCAAAACGGATCAGTTTGCATTCTAATGCATTCTGAATGGAAAAGGATCCACTCAGTTTGCATCGCTTCAGTTTCCATTCCAATTTGGAAACGGACACCAAAACGCTGCTTGCAGCGTTTTGGTGTCCGTCTGATGAAACTGAGCCAAACGGATCCGTCTTGGCACACAATGTAAGTCATTAGGGACGGATCCATTTTAACTGACACAATCTGGCACAATATAAAACGGATCCGTCCTCCATTGACTTTCAATGGTGTTCAAGACAGATCCGTCTTGGCTATGTTAAAGATTATAAAAAAGGGATCCATTCTGAACGGATGCATGCGGTTGTATCATCTGAACGGATCCGTCCATGATGGATGTGAAAGTAGCCTAAAATAGTGTTATAATCCCCTAACACCACCATCAGATAATGTTGTTTGTCCACCGGATATTTATGCAGGTCATATAATATATCTGGTTTATATGGGGGAAAGGTATATAAATACTGGCGACCACCATTCGTGTCCCTTCTATTACACATGTTAAAAAATACATATCTTCCTTGATCTTATTGTGTATTAATATTGTTTACCCCCCCTCCCCTTGAATAGGATGTGTAAACTGAACAATATCCCTCTATAACCCATCTTTTAACTATCCACCCCACCGACTCCCTATTCAAGTGGGTCTCTTGAAGGCAGATGATTGCTGGCAAAATTGTAAAACTGTTACAATCGGACTTAAGTGAAAGAAAGAGGAAAACAAATTGTCACCTAATGCCTTCCCTACCTAAAATCAGGGGGACTGACCTCTTTTAACCCCTTAAAGCATAATGCCATACATGTACAGAATTATGCGCCCTCATTTGTAGAGAGCGGGCTGTTGTGGTGAACCTGCTCTATACATGGCGGGTGGCGATGGTCCCGAACCCTGTAATTTAACCCCTCAGATGCTGCAATCAACATCTGCCTTGCGATTGGAGCCACCACAGAGAAATCGCTGGATCCGAATGGTTACCATTAAAGCCTGGACGCATTCTATGGCTGCCATGGTAACCTCCCTGCTAAGGTGTGCACGACTCAGCAGGGAGCACATCAAAATCCTATTCACCATAAGGGCTCATGCACGTGAACGTGGTATGGACCCACATCCGATTTGCATTTTTTGCAAGTCGGATGCACACCCATTCACTTTAATGGGGCCGCAAAAGATGCAGACAGCACTCCGTTCATTCTGTGCAGTCCACAAAATTACAGAGCATGTCCTATTCTTGTCTGCATTGCGGACAAGGATAGGACTGATTTATTAGGTGCTGGCCGTCCCGTTAAGCACACGGTCGTGTGCAGGAGCCCTAATACATCACTATTAGGGTGAATAGGACAAGGGATCAAAAGGTTCTAGCCTCGTAAAGGGGCTAATAGTTATTCAATAAAACGTGAAAAAAGTTTAAAAAAACACCAAAATATTAAATGTTTAATTCACCCCCCCTTTCCAATTTTACATATAAGAATATATAAAGAATAAAAAAAAGAAACAAATCGCCTCGTCTGAAAATGTCTGAACTATTAAAATATTTTTTAAAAAATTCCTGTGCGGTGACTGCCGTAACGGAAGAAAAAAAATCAACGATTCACCGTCTCTTTGTCACCCCCAAAAAGCAAGCCCTTATACAACTTTGTAGACCGAAGTATAAAAAAGCTATGACTGTCAGAAAATTTAGATTTTTTTTCAAAAGTTTTTATTTTTGAAATGTAATAAAAACTATACAAGTTTTGTATTGCCGTAATCATATAGAGCTTCGGAATAAGGATATCATGTCAATTTTAGCGCACAGGAAACACTGTGATGTCAAAACCCCCAAAACCATGTCTGATTTTTTTTAATTTTACCACACAGAATTTTTTCCATCTTTTCCTATAAAAGACATGGTAAATTAAATAGTGCCCATAAAAAATAAGCCCTCATATTCCTTTGTGAACAGAAAAATAAAACAGTTATGGCTATTGGAACATGGGGAGGAAAAATCAAAAATGCTAAATGAAAATAGTCCTGGTCTTTAAGGGTGTAATAAGATAAAATAGTGTTGAAAACTGTTGTCATTACTATAGTAATCACTTTTTGGTCCCATGTTTAATGTCTACACATAACACATACAATAAACCATTGCCTAAGATGAATGCCATACGGTGGGATCCGTCATCATAAGGTTTCTTTGTAAAAAAGGCATCAGTTTAAAGGGGTTGTCCGGGTTCAGAGCTGAACCCGGACATACCTCCATTTTCACCCAGGCAGGCCCCCTGACTTGAGCATCGGAGCATTCATGCTCCGATGCTCTCCTTTGCCCTGAGCTAAATCGTGCAGGGCAAAGGCATTTTTAGGAGTTCCAGTGACGTAACGGGACTCTCCATGGGGCTGCCAGGAAGCCTAGTGAAGCCCAGTGATGTCACTGGCACTGATGGGTGGGCTGTCGTGCTGCCCTAGCCAGTTAAACGGCTAGGGCAGCGCTAAAGCCCGTTCATCAGAGCCGGTGACGTCACCGAACACACTGCTGGGGGGAAGCCTCTGCCCGGCAGTGTGTTATTGTAATTAAAGGAGCCCTTGCAAAGGAGAGCATCGGAGCATGAGATGCTCCGATGCTAGCCTCACGGTGGCTGCCGGGGTAAAAATAAGGTTATGTCCGGGTTCAGCTCTGAACCCGGATGTAACGGATCACCTGGCACCCCGACTGAGTACCTCCGTTGATGGATGCTCCTAGCGTGTTCCTGAGGTTTCCAAGCAATCTGGCAGACCCCATAATCACCGAACCGAAGAAGCATATAAATCCTCTCAAGCATATGAATGCTGTAGACAGTTGAATAGGAAACCATACGAATAGGTTTACGCTCCTAGCAGTCAAACTGGAACAGCATACCATAAATCCTCCCCCAAGAATGAGACGACACTTCACTTTGAGGGTTAAAACAGGAACTGAACTTTATTTAGACATAGCACACCTACTTTAAACCCCCCCAACAGCCTCATTTACATACAATAAGGCACATGGAGGACTATGGTACAAGGAAGGGTGGGGCCCGACAATAGCAAGGGCTGATGGGAGATTGAGGAGGGACAGAGCAGCTGGTTTAAACTGGTCTCCCAGTGTCTCTGAGACAACACCTTGCTGGGGAAACAATGGGACAGGAAAAGGGGGAGGAGAAGAGGCACAGAACAGCAATGCCTTTAACATAGTAAACATTACAGTAAGAGCAAGATATATACAGTTTACAATACATCGCAATACAATTTAACCGAACCCATAATAACATACATAATATTTAAGACAGCCTGAATGCAATCTGCTGCACAGTCTTAAAGGGCATTGTTCCTAAAAGTCATAATATGTCCACGGATGGTCCTTAAAGGGCCAGTAGCAGCAATATAAAATATCACATGCCCAAATTGCATTCAAACGTACAAATTTACCAGGGGCCATAGACAGCAGGTAGGAGGCGGGTAGCCAGTCCTCTCCAATGCCCAGTGGCGAGGCGGGTTCCGCCACACCGGACAACCCCTATAAGGCTACATGCACACGACCGTATGTGTTTTGCGGTCCGCAAATTTCGGATCCTTAAAAAAAAAAAAAAATGGATGACATCCATATGCCATTCCTTTTATTTTGCGGATCCATTAGAACAATGAGTAAAATGGACAAGAATAGGACATGTTTTATTTCTTTTTGCGGGGCTACAGAACGGACATACTGATGTGGACAGCACACTGTTCTGTCCGCATTTCTTGCGGACCCATTGAAATGAATGGGTCCGCATCCTATCCACAAAAAAAACTGAACGGACACGGAAACAAACAACGTTCGTGTGCATGTAGCCTAAAAGGCAGATTTGTACCTATGAAACTGGCTGACCTGTTACATGTGCACTTGGCAGCTGAAGGCATCTGTGTTGGTCCCATGTTCATATGTGCCGCATTGCTATATATACACATTTAGTTCCTGGGCTCTGCAGTATGGTAGTGTACTATGCTTTAGGGCTCAATTTCCCTGATGTATATGATAAACATGGGGCAAAAATGTGATGTGAACACAGCCTAACATTGTTTCTCTTTTACTGATGACACAATTCAGGACATATTTTGAAATATATTGGATTAATTTTGAAATGGAAATGTGTAAATGCTTTCATGTACAGTCATACTGATAAAAATATAATCTTTTATTACATGAGTGCCTACAAGGTCCTTTGTAAAAAGAAAATATCAGTTGTTCTGCTTTCAGGTCTATTTTAAGACTTTTCGCTTTCGCCAATTCTGTATAGTCAGCTTTGAATATCAGAAAACATACCAACAATAGCAGGTGAGGAACATTGTGAAAGGATGCTTTTTATTAAAAAAAAATACAGTAAATTAAAGTATATAATTAAACAAGCATGGATATACAATTTATTCTACAACCCTAGTTACTATGTATGCATTGAATAACATTATTGGTATCCTCAGTGTGGTTGTCATGTGGTTTCTATAGGTAGAAACAATTACACCGCGCAACAATGATTTTGCTACTGAGAGAAAAACATGTAATTTATACTAAAATGAGTGAGCTGGTTCCAAACATGAACTCTGAATTTGCCTGACACATCTAGATTTTAAGTACATGCAAAGTCTATTCAGTTATAATATTAATGCATTATATTGGACATTCCAATGGACATGTACAGACCTGTTCGGACGCACTCAGGCTGATGTCAGCAGTAAGTATATAAGGCAAGCTGGGCAGATTTTGATAAAGTGATCTGTTATAGTGCTATCAGTTTTGAAATTTAGGGTCCATTCACACGTCAGTATTTTTCTTTATCCCGAATTTTGGTCAGTTTTTTGCAGATCCATTGTTCCTGAAAATGTTTCCGTATGTCATCCGTTTTTTTTCGGATCCATTGACTTTGTATTGTACCAGGAACCTGTTTTATATTTTATCGGAGATGCGGAACGGAACAACGGAAATGTGCTGTCCGATTTTTTTCAGGACCCATTGAAAATGAATGGGTACGCAACTGGTCCGCATCCGTCCGTTCCGCAAAAAACGGAACGGATCCAGAAAAAAACAACGGACGCGTGAATGGACCCTTAAGATGGATAAACGCAAACGATCCAGACAATTTCTGCTACATATGTGGCAAATACACTACTTATGGTCAGCGCAAGAATCTGACAAAGCGAGTGCGTCTTCCAGCTTGGGATGCATTTGTGCTAGTAGTGGAGAATTTCTGGAGAGCACCCGACAGTTTAGGGAGGGTGATGAGGGACTGATGGTGCCCCCTATCCCTTCCCAGGTTATAGGAGCAGGCCCCTGTTTCCCCCTCCCCCCTGTCTCTTCTCTCCTTTGCTTTGATCCTGCAGACTGGGCCCATCTGGGTGATGTGGGGTTAAAAGGAGTTGGGAGAGGGGGGTGGAAGGGTTAAATGAATGGCGGTGGGGCTAAGGAGCAGGAAGGAGAGGTGGCAATGGCAGATGATATATACGCCCCCCCCCCCTGCTCCTGCCTCTTCCTCTGTTCGGCGAGGGCAAGCTGGTCCCGCCCTCCCTCCCTTTTATGTTTTTTTGTTTGTTTTGTACTTGGATGGTGATGTTGTCTTTCCTTTTTCGAGGTTCTCGATTTGGAGCGGAATTCGGAAGTCACAGCTGGCGGCAATGTAGAGAACAGGAGCATGGTGGAAACAGATTTGGCGCACGTGCCCTCTGGGGTCCAGGGGTTGGCACACCGCACTGAAGGAGTGGTTGGAGGAGGAGTTTAAATTTGACGTTATAATGTCTTAGCTGTGGCCGATCATTACCCAGTAAAAGCGAGTTAAAAGTGAAACGATGTCCGTGTCCTTTGTATGATAAGTGAATAACGGGGGCCTGATGGTATGTCTCTTATCCTAACCCTGTTCCTGAGTACCAACAGTCCTTGGGAACAGACGAGCTGCAAACTATGCTGAGTTAGCAGACAACATGCTTACAGCATATGAACAACTTGGTTGCCGAATGTAATTGAAAGTGCATTTCTTACATTCCCATCTTGACTTTTTTCCACCCAATTTGGGACACGTACGTGACGAACATGGAGAGCGGTTCCATAAAGATATTTCTACAATGGAGAACAGGAATCAAGGCTGTTGGAATCCCAACATGATGCGGGACTACTGCTGGTTTTTGCAACGGGAAAATATGACCGTTCACAAACGCAAAAGCAGATGCCTGAAGCACTTTTAACAGTACTGGGCCTTGCTCAAGTAAGACTTTTAAATAGAAAAACAAGACTTTTTGAGATTTTTTCATACACTGTTTACTACCCAAACTTTGATGTAGATCAGGTAATTGTTGGAGTAAGGGCTCATGTACATGACCGTATGCCCTCTGAGACATACGGTTCGTGAGCGGGCCATATGTTTTGGAGCGGCATACATCCTGCGCATGGGAGCGCACAGCATCATAGATTACAATGATGCTGTGTGCATCGGGCCGCCCACTGGACTATTGTCCAGCACTCATATGATCTTGTGAGTGCGGGTCAATAGCCCTGCAGGCGGCCTGATGCACACAGCATCATAGTCATCTATGATGCTGTGCGCTCCCGTTCGCACGATGTATGCCGCTCCGGGACATATGGGCCGCTCACGGCCCGTATGTCTCGGGTGGCATACGGTCGTGTGCATGAGTCCAAAAACTCGTTTTATTCAAAATTATTCAATGCTTTCCAAGTGCTTAATTCATTTAGGCATACTTATGCATAGCAAAATTACGTGACGTGTTACAACAATTCTGACTTCGATTTGTAATCCGCACACTCGATTTAGTATAGGACAAATGGTTTTTGCCCAGTAGCAGACAATTTTTTATTTTTTTTGCGTGGTGTTATTTATTATATATACTGTCTTTATAGATATGCTAGCGTGACAAGTTTAGAATCACAATGTCTTTATTTTTGAAAGAATAGATCGCTTTTTTATCAAATTTCTGTAAAATGTATTGAGAAGACATTACCATTGTTGAAAATTACTTTTACTGCTTCAAATTACTTTATTATAATTCAGTTTAACAAATAACGGCAAAGCCTCAGGTTTATAATGCATTGCCATTTAAAAGTGAAGGGGAAGTCTAGGGATATTGTATGCATCTTGTCAAGAAATTGAAAGTTTCTGTTTTTTCTTCTAAATTCTTTATTTTTGTATTGGAGTTTCCATTAAAGTGTAGTAAAGTATTCAAATAAACTTTATTAAAACCTATTCTTAGGCCTCATGCACACGACATGTTTATTTTCACGGTCCGCAAAAACGGGGTCCGTAGGTCCGTGATCCGTGACCGTTTTTTCATCCGTGGGTCTTCCTTGATTTTTGGAGGATCCACGGACATGAAAAAAAAGTCATTTTGGTGTCCGCCTGGCCGTGCGGAGCCAAACGGATCCGTCCTGAATTGCAATGCAAGTCAATGGGGACGGATCCGTTTGACGTTGACACAATATGGTGCCATTTCAAACGGATCCGTCCCCATTGACTTTCAATGCAAAGTCTGGAGTTCTTTTATACCATCGGATTGGAGTTTTCTCCAATCTGATGGTATATTTTAACTTGAAGCGTCCCCATCACCATGGGAACGCCTCTATGTTAGAATATACTGTCGGATATGAGCTACATCGTGAAACTCAGATCCGACAGTATATTCTAACACAGAGACGTTCCCATGGTGATGGGGACGCTTCAGGTTAGAATATACTACAAACTGTGTACATGACTGCCCCCTGCTGCCTGGCAGCACCCGATCTCTTACAGGGGGCCGTGATCAGCACAATTAACTCCTCAGGTGCCGCACCTGAAGGGGTTAATTGTACTATCATATCCCCCTGTAAGAGATCAGGGCTGCCAGGCAGCAGGGGGCAGACCCCCCCCCCCTCCCCAGTTTGAATATCATTGGT
Source organism: Bufo gargarizans (assembly GCF_014858855.1). Taxonomy (NCBI): domain Eukaryota; kingdom Metazoa; phylum Chordata; class Amphibia; order Anura; family Bufonidae; genus Bufo; species Bufo gargarizans. The sequence continues at coordinate 340,448,256 of NC_058084.1, read as the reverse complement.
GGCCAGTGCGGCCCCCCCCTCCCTCCCTCTATTGTAATAAATCGTTGGTGGCACAGTGTGCGCCCCCCGCCCCCCCTCTATTGTAATAAATCGTTGGTAGCACAGTGTGCGCCCCCATGGCCCCCCCTTCCTCCCTCTATTGTAATAAATCGTTGGTGGCACAGTGTGCACCCCCATCGGCCCCCCCTGCCTCCCTCTATTGTAATAAATCGTTGGTGGCACAGTGTGCGCCCCCCATCGGCCCCCCTCCCTCTATAGCAGTAACAACATTGGTGGCCAGCGTGCGGCCTCCCATCTCCCCCCCCCGATTATTGGTGGCAGCGTAGTTCCAATCGGAGTCCCAGTTTAATCGCTGAGGCTCCGATCGGTAACCATGGCAACCAGGAAGTTACTGCAGCCCTGGTTGCCATGGTTACTTAGCAATAGTACAATAGTAGAAGATTCATACTTACATGCTTGCTGCTGCGATGTCTGTGACCGGCCGGGAGCTCCTCCTACTGGTAAGTGACAGTTCATTTAGCAATGCGCCGCACATACCTGTCACTTACCAGTAGGTGGAGCTCCCGGCCGGACACGAACATCGCAGCAGCAAGCAGGTAACTATGAATCTTCTACTATTGCACTATTGCTAAGTAACCATGGCAACCAGGACTGCAGTAGCGTCCTGGTTGCCATGGTTACCGATCGGAGCCCCAGCGATTAAACTGGGACTCCGATCGGAACTCCGCTGCCACCAATGATCGGGGGGGGGGGCGGGAGATGGGAGGCCGCACACTGGCCACCAATGTTGTTACTGCTATAGAGGGAGGGGGGGCCGATGGGGGGCGCACACTGTGCCACCAACGATTTATTACAATAGAGGGAGGGAGGGGGGGCCCGATGGGGGGCGCACACTGGCCACCAAGCTATTATTACAATAGAGGGAGGGGGGGGGCCGCACTGGCCACCAATGATATTCAAACTGGAGAGGGGGGTGGGTCTGCCCCCTGCTGCCTGGCAGCCCTGATCTCTTACAGGGGGATATGATAGTACAATTAACCCCTTCAGGTGCCGCACCTGAAGGGGTTAATTGTGCTGATCACGGCCCCCGGTAAGAGATCGGGTGCTGCCAGGCAGCAGGGGGCAGTCTTGTACACAGTTTGTAGTGTATTCTAACTAGAAGCGTCCCCATCACCATGGGAACGCCTCTGTGTTAGAATATACTGTCGGATATGAGTTTTCACGAAGTGAAAACTTAGATCTGAAAAAGCTTTTATGCAGACGGATCTTCGGATCCGTCTGTATGAAAGCAACCTACGGCCACGGATCACGGACACGGATGCCAATCTTGTGTGCATCCGTGTTCTTTCACGGACCCATTGACTTGAATGGGTCCGTGAACCGTTGTCCGTCAAAAAAATAGGACAGGTCATATTTTTTTGACGGACAGGATACACGGATCACGGAGCCTCGGCTGCAAAACGGTGCATTTTCCGATTTTTCCACGGACCCATTGAAAGTCAATGGGTCCGCGAAAAAAAACGGAAAACGGCACAACGGCCACGGATGCACACAACGGTCGTGTGCATGAGGCCTTAATGTGATGAAATACATTTTTGTAATATACTTTTTGTTTTGTATAGTGCTTTGGATCAAGGGTGCACCGCCAATGAGGCAAGATTAGGTGATTGCCTCAGTCAGCACCAGGTAGAGGCAAGAGGGGGTTAGTGGAAGGGCCACTGGCAATGTCATCTCTACATATTCAATTGCATCACTGTACTCAAGACAGCAATACAATTGAATGCAGAAATGTGGCACGGGAGCGATGTCTTCCTGGCCCACCATGTCCTCTCATATACTTTAGTCCTAGTTGCTGTAGCCTATCAGAGGCCAGTGTCATCATTATTGGGCTGCCTGAGCCGGGCTGCATTGAGCTCAGAGCATAAACTAGAAGAGGTCTGTGTCTTGCACTGCATCGCTGACATCAGAATGGATGTAGGTATTTGAGTTTATTATTTTTATTTGTCAGCATGCTGTTGGGCCACCATGTGGTAAGGATCATTATTTTGTAACTAGAGAAAGCAATATGGGGACATTGCGGCTGTAAAAAGGATTGTGTTTGTACTGGCACACATTATAAGGGGGCCACTATGGGGACATCCCTTTCTACTAGGGGCACTAAAAGGGGGTAGTTTTTTGTACTAACACACGTTATAAGGGACCATTTTGTGTACTGGCACATAAGAGGGCACTTTTTGCACTTAGTGTACATTATAAGGGAGATTTTGTTTACTGGCACACATTCAAATTTTTTACATTTTCAAGAAAGTATTCAAAACCGTATTTTTAAGGACCAATTCAGTTCTGAACTTTAAGGGGCTTACATAATAGAAACCACCCAAAAATGACTGCAGTTTAGAAACTGCAGTCATTTGCGGAACCCACCTTGATGCCTGGTAGATGGGCCCGACACGTATGTGCGCTAAGAGCTTCCATTACTCATTTATAGTCGGTATTGTACCACTTTTATCTAGAATGACCCCCATTTCTTAGCTCTATTGTTTGTATATATAACGGTGTGCAGCCATTTAGTTTTTTTGTGATTAAGTTTGCTTCATGGATATGCACCAGTGATTCTGAAGGTTCTAGTCTAAATTTTCTTGCAATATATTGAGGGTAGCACCTCTTTTAGACTGAACACGCCCATCTACCTGGGACTTCTGAGCAGAGTACGTTTGTAGCTGGTTCCTACACTGCCCTGAATATTGTAGGCTTAAGTAAGTCCAAAGTGAAGCAGTATATTTAGTGTTAGGAACTAGGGATGAGCGAACTCGAACTGTATAGTTCGGGTTCGTACCGAATTTTGGGGTGTCCGTGACACAGACCCGAACCCGGACATTTTCGTAAAAGTCCAGGTTCGGGTTCGGTGTTCGTCGCTTTCTTGGTGCTTTTTGACGCTTTCTTGGCGCTTTTTGAAAGGCTGCAAAGCAGCCAATCAACAAGCGTCATACTACTTGCCCCAAGAGGCCATCACAGCCATGCCTACTATTGGCATGGCTGTGATTGGCCAGAGCACCATGTGACCCAGCCTCTATTTAAGCTGGAGTCACATAGCGCCGCCCGTCACTCTGCTCTGATTAGCGTAGGGAGAGGTTGCGGCTGAGACAGTAGGGCGAGATTAGGCAGATTAACTCCTCCAAAGGACTTGATTATTGATCGATCTGCAGCTGTGGGTCATTGAGCTGCTGATACTCAATTGCTCACTGTTTTTAGGCTGCCCAGACCGTTTGTCAGTCACTTTTTTCTGGGGTGATCGGCGGCCATTTTGTGTCTTGTGGTGCGCCAGCACAAGCTGCGACCAAGTGCATTTAACCCTCAATGGTGTGGTTGTTTTTTGGCTAAAGCCTACATCAGGGTGAAGCTGTCACACCAAGTGCATTTAACCAGCAATAGTCTGTTTATTTTTTGGCCATATACTACATCAGGGGCAAGCTGCGCCCGTCACCAAGTGCATTTAACACTCAGTAGTGTGGTTGGTCAAGCTGTCACACCAAGTGCATTTAACCAGCAATAGTGTGGTTATTTTTTGGCCATATCCCAGTCTAATTCTGTCAGTAAATCTATACCTGTCACCCAGCGTCTAAATACTAGGCCTCAAATTTATATCCCGCTAAATCTGTCGTTACCGCTGTACTGTTCTGGCTGGGCAAGTTATTTAGTGTCCGTCAAAGCACATTTTTTGTTCTGGGTTGAAATACAATTCCCAATTTAGCAATTTCCTAATTTAGTGGTTTCTGCTGTATCAGAGCTATTTGAAATCTATCCTTAAAAGGGTATATAATATTCAAGGTGCACATAGGGTCATTCAGAATAACTTTACACACACGCTTCTGTGCATTTCCAAGTCTAATTCTGTCAGTAAATCTATACCTGTCACCCAGCGCCTAAATACTAGGCCTCAAATTTATATCCCGCTAAATCTGTCGTTACTGCTGTACTGTTCTGGCTGGGCAAGTTATTTAGTGTCCGTCAAAGCACATTTTTTGTTCTGGGTTGAAATACAATTCCCAATTTAGCAATTTCCTAATTTAGTGGTTTCTGCTGTATCAGGCCTACTTTAAATACATCCCTAAAAGGGTATATCAGAATCAAGGTGCTGATAGGGTCATTCTGAATAACTTCACACACGCTACTGTGCATTTCCAAGTCTAATTCCGTCAGTAAATCTATACCTGTCACCCAGCGCCTAAATACTAGGCCTCAAATTTATATCCCGCTAAATCTGTCGTTACTGCTGTACTGTTCTGGCTGGGCAAGTTATTTAGTGTCCGTCAAAGCACATTTTTTGTTCTGGGTTGAAATACAATTCCCAATTTAGCAATTTCCTAATTTAGTGGTTTCTGCTGTATCAGGCCTACTTTAAATACATCCCTAAAAGGGTATATAATATTCAAGGTGCACATAGGGTCATTCAGAATAACTTCACACACATGCTACTGTGCATTTCCAAGTCTAATTCTGTCAGTAAATCTATACCTGTCACCCAGCGCCTAAATACTAGGCCTCAAATTTATATTCAGCTGAATTTGAATACAATACATTGGGCCAAATAATATTTTTGTTGTTGTGGTGAACGATAACAATGAGGAAAACATCTAGTAAGGGACGCGGACGTGGACATGGTCGTGGTGGTGTTAGTGGACCCTCTGGTGCTGGGAGAGGACGTGGCCGTTCTGCCACATCCACACGTCCTAGTGTACCAACTACCTCAGGTCCCAGTAGCCGCCAGAATTTACAGCGATATATGGTGGGGCCCAATGCCGTTCTAAGGATGGTAAGGCCTGAGCAGGTACAGGCATTAGTCAATTGGGTGGCCGACAGTGGATCCAGCACGTTCACATTATCTCCCACCCAGTCTTCTGCAGAAAGCGCACAGATGGTGCCTGAAAACCAACCCCATCAGTCTGTCACATCACCCCCATGCATATCAGGGAAACTGTCTGAGCCTCAAGTTATGCAGCAGTCTCTTATGCTGTTTGAAGACTCTGCTGGCAGGGTTTCCCAAGGGCATCCACCTAGCCCTTCCCCAGCGGTGGAAGACATAGACTGCACTGACGCACAACCACTTATGTTTCCTGATGATGAGGACATGGGAATACCACCTCAGCATGTCTCTGATGATGACGAAACACAGGTGCCAACTGCTGCGTCTTTCTGCAGTGTGCAGACTGAACAGGAGGTCAGGGATCAAGACTGGGTGGAAGACGATGCAGGGGACGATGAGGTCCTAGACCCCACATGGAATGAAGGTCGTGCCACTGACTTTCACAGTTCGGAGGAAGAGGCAGTGGTGAGACCGAGCCAACAGCGTAGCAAAAGAGGGAGCAGTGGGCAAAAGCAGAACACCCGCTGCCAAGAGACTCCGCCTGCTACTGACCGCCGCCATCTTGGACCGAGCACCCCAAAGGCAGCTTCAAGGAGTTCCCTGGCATGGCACTTCTTCAAACAATGTGCTGACGACAAGACCCGAGTGGTTTGCACGCTGTGCCATCAGAGCCTGATGCGAGGCATTAACGTTCTGAACCTTAGCACAACCTGCATGACCAGGCACCTGCATGCAAAGCATGAACTGCAGTGGAGTAAACACCTTAAAAACAAGGACGTCGCTCAGGCTCCCCCTGCTACTTCTTCTGCTGCTGCCGCCTCGGCCTCTTCTGCTGCTGCCACCTCTGCCTCTTCGTCCGCCTCTGGAGGAACGTTGGCACCTGCCGCCCAGCAAACAGGGGATGTACCACCAACACCACCACCACCTCCGTCACCAAGCGTCTCAACCATGTCACACGGCAGCGTTCAGCTCTCCATCTCACAAACATTTGAGAGAAAGCGTAAATTCCCACCTAGCCACCCTCGATCCCTGGCCCTGAATGCCAGCATTTCTAAACTACTGGCCTATGAAATGCTGTCATTTAGGCTGGTGGACACAGACAGCTTCAAACAGCTCATGTCGCTTGCTGTCCCACAGTATGTTGTTCCCAGCCGGCACTACTTCTCCAAGAGAGCCGTGCCTTCCCTGCACAACCAAGTATCCGATAAAATCAAGTGTGCACTGCGCAACGCCATCTGTAGCAAGGTCCACCTAACCACAGATACGTGGACCAGTAAGCACGGCCAGGGACGCTATATCTCCCTAACTGCACACTGGGTAAATGTAGTGGCAGCTGGGCCCCAGGTGGAGAGCTGTTTGGCGCACGTCCTTCCGCCGCCAAGGATCGCAGGGCAACATTCTTTGCCTCCTGTTGCCACCTCCTCCTTCTCGGCTTCCTCCTCCTCTTCTTCCACCTGCTCATCCAGTCAGCCACACACCTTCACCACCAACTTCAGCACAGCCCGGGGTAAACGTCAGCAGGCCATTCTGAAACTCATATGTTTGGGGGACAGGCCCCACACTGCACAGGAGTTGTGGCAGGGTATAGAACAACAGACCGACGAGTGGTTGCTGCCGGTGAGCCTCAAGCCTGGCCTGGTGGTGTGCGATAATGGGCGAAATCTCGTTGCAGCTCTGGGACTAGCCTGTTTGACGCACATCCCTTGCCTGGCGCATGTGCTGAATTTGGTGGTGCAGAAGTTCATTCACAACTACCCCGACATGTCAGAGCTGCTGCATAAAGTGCGGGCCGTCTGTTCGCGCTTCCGGCGTTCACATCCTGCCACTGCTCGCCTGTCTGCGCTACAGCATAACTTCGGCCTTCCCGCTCACCGCCTCATATGCTACGTGCCCACCAGGTGGAACTCCACCTTGCACATGCTAGACAGACTGTGCGAGCAGCAGCAGGCCATAGTGGAGTTTCAGCTGCAGCACGCACGGGTCAGTCGCACTGCGGAACAGCACCACTTCACCACCAATGACTGGGCCTCCATGCGAGACCTGTGTGCCCTGTTGCGCTGTTTCGAGTACTCCACCAACATGGCCAGTGGCGATGACACTGTTATCAGCGTTACAATACCACTTCTATGTCTCCTTGAGAAAACACTTAGGGCGATGATGGAAGAGGAGGTGGCCCAGGAGGAGGAGGAGGAGGAGGAGGAAGAGGGGTCATTTTTAGCACTTTCAGGCCAGTCTCTTCGAAGTGACTCAGAGGGAGTTTTTTTGCAACAGCAGAGGCCAGGTACAAATGTGGCCAGCCAGGGCCCACTACTGGAGGATGAGGAGGATGAGGATGAAGCATGGTCACAGCGGGGTGGCACCCAACGCAGCTCGGGCCCATCACTGGTGCATGGCTGGGGGGAAAGGCAGGACGATGACGATACGCCTCCCACAGAGGACAGCTTGTCCTTACCCCTGGGCAGCCTGGCACACATGAGCGACTACATGCTGCAGTGCCTGCGCAACGACAGCAGAGTTGCCCACATTTTAACGTGTGCGGACTACTGGGTTGCCACCCTGCTGGATCCACGCTACAAAGACAATGTGCCCACCTTACTTCCTGCACTGGAGCGTGATAGGTAGACGCGCTACTTAGAGCATTCCCAAATGTCACAGGGGAACAAGTGGAAGCCCAAGGCCAAGGCAGAGGAGGAGCAAGAGGTCGCCAAGGCAGCTGTGTCACGGCCAGCTCCTCTGAAGGCAGGGTTAGCATGGCAGAGATGTGGAAAAGTTTTGTCAACACGCCACACGTAACTGCACCACCACCTGATACGCAACGTGTTAGCAGGAGGCAACATTTCACTAACATGGTGGAACAGTACGTGTGCACACCCCTCCACGTACTGACTGATGGTTCGGCCCCATTCAACTTCTGGGTCTCTAAATTGTCCACGTGGCCAGAGCTAGTCTTTTATGCCTTGGAGGTGCTGGCCTGCCCGGCGGCCAGCGTTTTGTCTGAACGTGTATTCAGCACGGCAGGGGGCGTCATTACAGACAAACGCAACCGCCTGTCTACAGCCAATGTGGACAAGCTGACGTTCATAAAAATGAACCAGGCATGGATCCCACAGGACCTGTCCATCCCTTGTCCAGATTAGACATTAACTACCTCCCCTTAACCATATATTATTGTACTACAGGGCACTTCCTCATTCAATCCTATTTTTATTTTCATTTTACCATTATATTGCGAGGCTACCCAAAGTTGAATGAACCTCTCCTCTGTCTGGGTGCCGGGGCCTAAATATATGCCAATGGACTGTTCCAATGTTGGGTGACGTGAAGCCTGATTCTCTGCTATGACATGCAGACTAATTCTCTGCTGACATGAAGCCAGATCCTCTGTTACGGGACCTCTCTCCTCTGCCTGGGTGCTGGGCCTAAATATCTGACAATGGACTGTTGCAGTGGTGGCTGACGTGAAGCCTGATTTTCTGCTATGACATGCAGACTAATTCTCTGCTGACATGAAGCCAGATCCACTGTTACGGGACCTCTCTCCTCTGCTTGGGTGCTGGGCCTAAATTTATGAAAATGGACTGATGCATTGGTGGCTGACGTGAAGCCTGATTCTCTGCTATGACATGAAGACTGATTCTCTGCTGACATGAAGCCAGATTGTCTGTTACGGGACCTCTCTCCTCTGCCTGGGTGCTGGGCCTAAATATCTGACAATGGACTGTTGCATTGGTGGCTGACGTGAAGCCTGATTCTCTGCTATGATATGAAGACTGATTCTCTGCTGACATGAAGCCAGATTGTCTGTTACGGGACCTCTCTCCTCTGCCTGGGTGCTGGGCCTAAATATCTGACAATGGACTGTTGCATTGGTGGCTGACGTGAAGCCTGATTCTCTGCTATGATATGAAGACTGATTCTCTGCTGACATGAAGCCAGATTGTCTGTTACGGGACCTCTCTCCTCTGCCTGGGTGCTGGGCCTAAATTTATGAAAATGGACTGTTGCAGTGGTGGGTGACGTGAAGCCTGATTCTCTGCTATGACATGAAGACTGATTCTCTGCTGACATGAAGCCAGATTGTCTGTTACGGGACCTCTTTCCTCTGCCTGAGTGCTGGGCCTAAATTTATGAAAATGGACTGTTACAGTGGTGGGTGACGTGAAGCCTGATTCTCTGCTATGACATGAAGACTGATTCTCTGCTGACATGAAGCCAGATTGTCTGTTACGGGACCTCTCTCCTCTGCCTGGGTGCTGGGCCTAAATATCTGACAATGGACTGTTGCATTGGTGGCTGACGTGAAGCCTGATTCTCTGCTATTATATGAAGACTGATTCTCTGCTGACATGAAGCCAGATTGTCTGTTACGGGACCTCTCTCCTCTGCCTGGGTGCTGGGCCTAAATTTATGAAAATGGACTGTTGCAGTGGTGGGTGACGTGAAGCCTGATTCTCTGCTATGACATGAAGACTGATTCTCTGCTGACATGAAGCCAGATTCTCTGTTACGGGACCTCTCTCCTCTGCCTGGGTGCTGGGCCTAAATATCTGACAATGGACTGTTGCATTGGTGGCTGACGTGAAGCCTGATTCTCTGCTATGACATGAAGACTGATTCTCTGCTGACATGAAGCCAGATTCTCTGTTACGGGACCTCTCTCCTCTGCCTGGGTGCCGGGGCCTAAATATCTGCGAATGGACTGTTCCAGTTGTGGGTGACGTGAAGCCAGATTCTCTGCTATGGGACCTCTCTCCAATTGATTTTGGTTAATTTTTATTTATTAAATTTTTATTTTAATTCATTTCCCTATCCACATTTGTTTGCAGGGGATTTACCTACATGTTGCTGCCTTTTGCAGCCCTCTAGCCCTTTCCTGGGCTGTTTTACAGCCTTTTTAGTGCCGAAAGGTTCGGGTCCCTATTGACTTCAATGGGGTTCGGGTTCGGGACGAAGTTCGGATCGGGTTCGGATCCCGAACCCGAACATTTTCGGGAAGTTCGGCCGAACTTCTCGAACCCGAACATCCAGGTGTCCGCTCAACTCTATTAGGAACCCATCTGCGGAAGCCACCTTGACGCCTGGTAGATGGGCCCGACACGTATGTGCGCTAAGAGCTTCCATTACTCATTTATAGTCGGTATTGTACCACTTTTATCTAGAATAACCCCCATTTCTTAGCTCTATTGTTTGTATATGTAACGGTGTGCAGCCATTTTGTTTTTTGCATTTTAGAAACTACATTCCTCAATTTATTTATTTTGAACCCTTTAGGTGTTCCACAGAAATTAAAGCAAAATGGAGGGGAAATTTTGAAATTGTAATTTTTTTGTGCAGATTTTCCATTTTACTAAATTTTTCCTGTAATACAGCAAGGGTTAACAGCAAAACAAACCCCAATATTTATTATTGATTCTGCAGTTAACAGAAACAGCCCATATGTGGCTGTAAGCTGCTGTATGGGAATATGGCACAGAAGGAAAGGGGCGCAATATTGTTTTTGGAGGGGAGATTTTGCTGAAATGGTTTTCAGGTGCTATGTCACATTTGAAGAGACCCTGACGTACCCCTGGAAGGGAAACAGCAAAAAGTGACCCCATTTTGGAAACTACGCCCCTAAAAAATTGGTTGAGAGGTGTTCTGTGTTCATACAGGTTCACACATTGTGCAGTCTGTCATTCAGTATAAACCATTCCGGTCTTCCAAATAAGAAGACTGTTTTCTGTAGTCTAACTTGTTTATTGGCAAAACAGGAGTATTGATGTGTGATCAATTGTTTGGTAAAATTACAAGAATACAAATGGCATGTATAAGAACAAAGCATAGCATGTATCAACATACAGCATAGATGGCATCTAATATAACATTAACAGAGAAAGCACATGTTCAATATGGCTGCCGATACATAGGATTGCATATCTAACTAACAGAAATAACTCCCTGAGTGACACTTATACCTAGTTAAACAGCTCTGCATAACATAATGTCCCTGAAACAAGGTAGATCTCCCTCCACAGATATACTTGCACAAAGATGGTGGAGTTTAAGAAAGAGAACTGCATGGAACAGCTCTGCTGATGTCCTGTAGTCTGTGTGTAGACTGAAGACTGGGGCTTCTCCTTCCCAGAATGCCTTGCACTACCCACAATGCCTAGCACCTCCCACAAGCAATAATCTTTATTAACAAGAAAACAAAGTGCAATACATTTTTACCACCGCTAGATGGTGCTGTTACCTAACTAATAACTGCAGGAATACAGAAATGAATACTAGAAATGAAATAGAAGTGAACTGAAATGAATCTCCCTCTGCTGGAGGAAGAACACTTCCCGTCTGGCATCAACAGACGCCACCACTAAATCCTTTTTCTTGGCAACCTATTTTGGTCAATGGTGGGACCAAGCTTTTCCAAAGTGTTGTCTTTGAAGACTGTTTGGCTTTTTCTGAGGTAGTCTATTTCCTTAGCATGACATTCACGTTGTATACCTTTTCAGATTAGGAGCAGTAAAGGCATGTTCACAGTGATGCCAACCTTTGCAGGGCTTCTGGCTCACAGGTAATGCCTGAGCTGTATGGACTACACAGGCTATAGCACAAAAGAGCAACATCCAGGTGGAGGACCTGCTGAAGCGATGGGATTTAAGTTGGTGGTCAGAAGTCACTGTACGCAGAGTAGATACTTCAGGTCTGATTTCTTCATCTGGGTCTACCAATTAGAATGTTTCGGATCCGATGTTGCAAAATATTGAAGGTACAGGAATGCAGAACCCATAAACCATGTTGTGTCTTTAAGGTAGCTTGGTGCGACGGATCTAGTCGCATGGTCCGCAGGATTATGCTGTGTGGGTTTGTAGTGCCACTGTTTAGGACAAGTGGATCTCCTGATCCTTAGCACCCAATTGCAGACGTAGACTTAAAAATGCCTGGTTTCGTTGCAGATATATCCTAGGACTACCTCGCTGTCTGTATAAAACTCGACTTACTCGATTTCCAGGTTAATTCCTGATGTTACAAGTTCAGCCAACTCCACTGCAAGCACAGCAGCGCAGAGCTCCAACCTGGGAATCATGTGTTCGCGGAGTGGCGCCAGTTTGGTCCGGCTCATGACAAATCCTATATGGCATTGTTCTTTGACATCAATAGTCTTTAGATATGCTATGGCAGCAATTGCCTTGACTGAAGCATCGCAGAAGATATATAGTCTTTGCATCTTGACTTCAGTAGATGGCACTAAAGCATATGATCATGACACATGAAGGCTGGTCAAATCTTCAAGAGACTTCTTCCAACCTGTCCACAGACCACAGGTCCTCTTTCTCAGTGGGAAGTGGATCATCCCAATCAGACGTCTCTGTGGTGAAGTCCCTTAGCATCATTTTGCCTTGGATGGTAACAGGTGCTACGCATCCCAGAGGCTCATATAAGCTGTTTATAGTGGACAGAACTCCTCTACATGTTAAGGGCTTATCTTTCTTGTTGATTTGGAAGTTGAATGTGTCTGCCTTTAAATCCCAGAGCAAACCGAGGCTCTGCTGCATAGGAAGGGAGTCGATGCTAAGATCCAAGTCCTTTAGATCACTTGAATGGTCTTGGGGTGAGAAGGCTTCCGTAAACTCATGGCTGTTGGAAGCGATTTTGTGCAACCTCAAGTTAGATAGAGCGAGCATCTCTTGAGCCCTTTTCAGGAGACTGATTGCGGTCTCGTTCGTGGGTGTGGATTTCAAGCAGTCATCCATGTAGAAATCCTTTTCCACAAAGGATCTGACATCTGACCCATACTTTGCTTCACACTCTCGGGCTAAGTGTCTGAGACCATAGATAGCGACTGCAGGGAAAGGACTGTTGTTGAAGATGTGCTCTCTCATTCAGTACTCTACAATGTCTTTATTGGGGTTGTTGTTGCGTTACCAGAACATCTGTTGTATGTCCGCCATAAATGCTAAGGAACCTCAGGCAGAAGCGTAGAAGTACCTCCAGAAGTCTGTTGTTTAGGTCTGGACCAGACAGTAAGACATCATTTAGTGAAACTCCTTCGCACCTGCCACTCGAGTCGAATACTACTCGTATCTGCCCTGTTTTTTTTTTAGGATGATGCACACCAAATATGGGTAACTACCAACTTTACTCGGAGTCTCGGAGCGCGGATGCCATTTCTGCATGGTTGTTCTCAAATATTCTTTCCATCAAGGTAATGAAATGTTCTTTCGTCTCTGGTGTCCTCTGAAGTTTGTGTTTGAGGGAGATAAATTGGTTGTAGACAAGTTCTTTGTTAGGTAAGCATTGTTTATGGGGTTTAAACGGTAAAGAAGTGACCCAGCTTTTTGACTTGACTTTTACTATTCCTTAAACCATGATCTCCAAGAACAGCCTGTCCTCTATGGACATTGCAACCCTGTTGTCTTCTCTTGTCCTGTGGAAAACTGTGCACCCTAAGTGATCTTGCTCACCATCGCAGGCGTGATCTTCACAGGAGGGATCCACAAAAGGACAAGTCACAGGAGCTCTGTGTGGCAATTCTTTTATCAGGAAACTGCTGTGACATGGCTGGAATAGGGAAGGATGTCCATTTTCAAGTGTGCTGGTGAGCATACTGTTGACTGACCAATACTGAAGAAAACTCAGGCGGCACCAAACCCCCATAGGTCGCTGATCAAAACGTCCACCCCAGCCCTATGTTGTGCACGTATCTTAAATCGCTATAAAGAATGAAACGATGATATATTGCAATTGGTGAGTGCCGCTGATTTTCTCACTTTTTTGTATGTGCATTAGATTACTGTTACTTGGCTAAGCAGGCACCACCGTCAGTTTGCATATTATATACCCGGTAGACACAGAGGACGATACTTGAATTGCTGCCGTACACCGCTCAGGCGGTTGTTGTTTCAAGTGAATGGTTGTCCGCCCCAGTCATATGTTGTGCACGCATCTTAAATCGCAATAAAGAATGAAACAATGATATTCTGCAATTGGTGAGAGCCACTGATTTTCTCACTTCTTCGTATGTGCATTAGAATACTGTTGACTGGGGTCAGCTTGTGTGCTCCTCCTAGACAGTAATTTCCTATGATTACCCATCCTAGGTCAAGTCTCTGGGCGTATTGAGCGTTTTGGGGATCGTTAATCTGTCCTCTAGCCTTGTGAACTCATAGTATGTCTCTTCCAAGGAGTAAGACTATCGGGACTTCTGGGTCCAATTCCGGTATCAGGTGAGCTATAGTCCTCAGGTGGTGGTGGTATGCTGCTACCTCTGATGTAGGTATCTCAGACCGATTCTCAGGAATTTGATTGCACTCCAGTATGCTTGGCAGGGACGAGCAGGTCTGACCATCTATGGACTCTACCTTGTATCCAGTCGCCTTCCTCCCCGCCATCTAAATGGTGCCTGCACATGTCCTTAAGGAGTAACGAAAACTGGGCCCTACGATGTTGATTTAGATAAATACCTATTGCTTTGATCATCTAAGATTGTGTATACCTTGATTGCCTTATGTCGGTGGCTGACCAGAAAGACTCTGACAAGGCAGATTTTTGAGCAGGACTTCCCTCCTGCGAGTCCTTTACAGATCTCAGTACAGTGAAAAGTGACTACTGCGGTGTCTGTCAGTGTCTATCTGCTTACCGTCATGCTCCTCTGCTTGGGGGTGATACCTGAGAGGGTGGTCCAGGGTGTAAAGCCATGTTGTGTTCTGTGCTAATGCATTTTGTGAATGTCACACTGACCTTACAGTTCCTGGTGAAGTGTGATGTTGTAGTGCAGCACCTGAAGCAGATGTTTTCTTTGAGGAATTATTTGCGGTCCTCTAAAGACTTCTCCTTGAAGGCTCTGCATTTTATTAGAGAATATGGTTTCTTGTGCAGGGGGCATTCTTTGGTAAGATCTTTGAGTTTGTTCTCTTCTTGAGAAGACTTAAACGGCCTGTAAGGAGAACCTGTGGAGGCAACGTTAGTTTTGTGGACAGCCACTGGTGTTTTATGAGGTTTGACACCAGGGGTAGTGGAACATGACAATGTAAACTCAAAACTGGGATCATATCTGATCCTTGCCTGTTCACCGGCAAAGTCTACAAACACCATGAAAGGGGGGGGGGGGGGGTGGTACATTATGAAACCGCTTATAATGGTAACCATGCGTGGTCCACTTCTCTCGTAGATTATAAGGACGTTTTTGGACAATCGGGTTGACACCTCTGGCGGTGTCCAGGAATGCTAGACCTGGCAGATCTCCTTCTGCCTGAGCAACCTGTACCTCTATCAACATGTCACTGAGCTTCTGGTGACCCCTACTCACTATTCTGGGAAAAAATTTAATTCTCTTAAATAAAGCATCTTCTATTGCCTCTATTGACCCATAACACTCATCAAGTCTTTCCCACACCATCTTTAGGCCTTTGTCCGAATAGTTTATGTAAATGTCTCTGATTCTTTTGGCATGTTCAGCAGACTCGCTTCCAAGCCACTTTACCAATAGGTCTAACTCCTCACTATAGGAAAGATCTAAGTCTCTTATGGCATTCTGGAAGGAGGCTGTAGTTCTCGGGGCGATTGGTGAACTTTGTAAGTCCTTTGGCAACAAGCTCCCGTTTAGCAAAGAACTTAGCGAAGTCCATGGCGGCCTGGTTAGCGCCAATACTACCTGGTGTGTGGTTGTTATTCTGCATGTGTGGTGTATCACCATACCTTTTAGGGGATTCTGGCTTAGGTAAGTCTGTATAATACTGTTATGATGTCCCTTTAAGTCGAAGCGAATGTTGTAGCTTCTGTTCTGTAGGGCGGTAGTTGTGGTCAACATCGTATTGTCGCATACCGTCCTGCTGTAGGTACTGTGGTTCAAAGTAAAGTCTTTAGTACGCTGCATAAGCTGACTGATATGCTGGATCATAGTCGTCATCTATCTTGCGATGCTGCTGGACATATACTGAGATGCACTGTGCCGGATCTTGTTGATATAGGTCTGGCCCAAGTACTTGGCTGTGTTTCTCAGATTCGAGAAACTCCAAGGCTTCTAGGAACTCTGTTTTGGCCACTGCGGATGCTGCTTCTTTCTCAGCGGCGAGTTTTTCCAGTGACGCTCGCAAGCATGCAGTCTCTTTTTCCAGTGCTGCTTGCAGGTGTACTCTCTCTCCTTCCCGTAACGCTCTCTCTTTTTCCTTCGACGCTTGCAGGCATGCTCTCTCTTCTTCCCTTAATGCTCTCTCTTTCTTTATAACACCTATAAATGTACAACACAGCCATATGAAGTATAAAATACTAAATGTTTATTGTTACATAAACAACATACTAATAAAAAACATATATATTTGTGGCAATTTAGACACAGGAATGACAACGGACTACCAATGGTATATCAATACAGTGAATGGAGTAAATCCCATCTACCCCTGACGAATACCAAAGAGATAATAGCTTGATAGATAATAATAAAGTGCAAATTGCATTGGATATGGATAAACATTGGAAAGATGGCTGCTCAGTATATACAGACCAATAGTCCTGACCCCGACGTGCGTTTCGCTGTCGCGTTCTTAGCGGATAAACATGTGCTCCTCAGGGGATAAACTTGTGCATCTAGGTCTTATATACCCCTTTAATTGATCAGACGCTCGACACATGTGATGGAATAGGATATCCTGTGGTGAAAACCGGAAGTGATGTTGGTTACTAGGAGACACCCATACGTCACTTCCGGTAACACTCCGTTAACTAACACCCAAAATGATGGCCATATAAAACAAAACAACAATCAACCTTGGGCATCACATTATCAAGGGAGTGATCGGCCTCTCCATTAAAGAGAAAAAGAAATAGAAATTCAAAAAGTGAGGAGGCCGTGCGGTGTCGGACGGGTGGCGCATGGGCCGTCTGTACTATGCAACGTGCACATCATTATCGGCCGCCCATGAGAAACCCTGCCTTCGGTCGCATGAACGCACACGCGCCAACCGGGTTACGCTACATCACCGTTGGCCACTAGTGAGGGCTCCACCCAAACGGCACATGATCGGCCTGGTCAGGTCCTAGAACAAAGTGATGCTATTGATCGCTGGATATTATAGACAAGCACCAATCAGTAAATATGTAAGGTATACTAAGATATATATCATGAATATGATATATAAATAGATCATTAAAAAAAATGTTTCATATATATATATATATATATATATATATATATATAATATAAAAAGGTTCCAGTGTGCAAACCGAAATGTTGTATTTCTGGTGAATAAACACTTGCGTTTTTACTGAAGGAAGTGCCGTGGATTTCCTGGATTTATATATATATATATATATATATATATATTATATAAACAAAATTGTGTAAAAACAACCAGTGTATGGTCCAACGGACAGTGTATTATATTATGTAAAGCCAAAAGCATGTGAAATAAATCATATTCAATGCATATGCCACATCCAATATAGATACAATATATATATCAATAAATAATCTTAAAAAATACCTAGTGAATAATAAAAAATAAATAATAAAAAAATCAGTCTATTATAGACATACCAATGATATTGTGGGCCATGGTGGTATGGATAAGTGTTTCGGAGATGATTCAGGATATAACATATATTTTTTGGCAACTGTGTGTTGTCTTCTGGAACACACAAAGATTACAGGTCCTGAACGTCAATCAATCTAAAACCAGGAGGAGAGTGAAGGAAAGACAGAAAGAGAAGAGAACAATAAGTAACACATAATATTATAATATTGTCTATACTAGACAATAAACCGTTAAAATTCTCTATAAAGAAAGGAAAACCTCCATGAATGAAAGAAAGTGTAATTAAAATAGGAATCACACATGACTCATTTAACTTATAGAACCAACATGAAACAATACTACTCCTAGATTTTTAGAAAGAGAGCAAAACTAAGACCCTCATTTAAGCCTAGTGGAGTCACTGTATTTAGTCAAAAAATCCACTTGGCTTCCCTCTGGGCCAGTAACCTTTTCCAATTACCACCTCTCCCTCCGATGAAAATCCTGTCTATACCCCTCTATAGGTATAGACATTCCTCCTGCGTTGGTCTCCGGCTCTCTGAAGCGTCCCCGCTATATCAGGATGACAGGAAAACACAGTAAGCCTGCAGAAGGGTCGGGGAAGTGGGTGGACAAGAAACCCTCACATTAAGCTGGCCCCCCAATATAATACACTCGCTCGCCTCCCTTGCTGTCCAGCAAAGAAGCGACAGCCCGCCCAGACCAGCAAGGAGGAGCAGGGCCCTCACTATTAACGGCAGCCATCTTGGGCACATGTGAGGCTAGGGACACAGCACCACAGGCATAAATCGCTCAAATAGCGCTGAGTGAAATACAGCAAAACAGGGGGTCACACTATACCCCCCCCCCCACAGTCCTAAAAAGATAACAACACCCCATACAGGGGCCTTCTGATATATATCTGGACAGATATTCATCTCCCTGGTTTCACCTCACAATGAGTGGTAGCTACATCACTCAGCAGCTTTATCATGACCAAAAAGAGAAGCAAATCGGCTGCCCCAAGAAAACTGACAGACTTTTTGAAGCGGCAGCTTTATCTGGGCCTACCAGGTCTGAATCCGCTCCTGCATCCAAGCACCCTTTAAGCCCCTCATCACAATCCAGGGGCTTATTGGATGAGATAGAACAACCTCCTCTCACACATATTGCCATTGATAGCACTTTTGAACATGTAGAATCAGGTAACAGACAGGAAAACATCTCATCATCTACATCACCGTACATAAAAAGAGTAATGCGCTAGACAGAAATGGCGAAAAAACTGAAGCTACACTTGAGAGTGATATCTCTCAGTTTCCAACTTCATCAGAACCTGTTACAGTAGATACTCTAAAGGACATGCTTATCGTCCTACAAAATGGGATTAATAAGAATGTATCATCCTTAATCCACAAGCTCCAGTCTAACATAGCTATATAGCTATGGAAGAAAGAACAGACCACCTGGAACGCAAAATGTCAGAGTTCTCAAGTGCACACAATGAGCTGTTAGATGTACATAACACACTGTAGGAGGATGTCTAGTGGCTTAAAGCAAAAGTTACAGACACCGAGGACAGATCCCGCAGAAATAATATCAAAGTACGCGGCATTCCGGAAGAGGTGACTGCTTCTAAACTTATGGACTATCTCAAAAAACTCTTTCACACGTTAGTGCCTTCCTTAACAGCAATGGATCTCACTTTATACCGAGCACACAGAGTCCCCAAGCCTAAAACTGCGCCAAATAAAGCACCCAGAGACGCACTAGTGAGGGTACACGTTTATCAAGTTAAGCATCTAATAATGTATAAGGCCCGCAGCTCGTTCCCACCGCCGTACGCGGCTATTTCTCTATTCCCGGACCTACACTTCAAGCTAGAAGGGACTTCCTACCAATAAGAGAGAGAGAGAGAAAGACATCAAATATCGTTGGGGATTCCCAGTTAAGCTTCTAATTTCCAGGAATGGATCAACTATATCCATCTCATCGGTGAAGAAAGGCATGGCCATGCTAAAGAAGTGGAACATCACAGCCTCCGAATCTTCCTCTCCTCATACTTCACGTAGATCTCCTCTGACGGTTTCCACCGACTGGACAACAGTCAATACTTGAGTATAAGTTGCCATCACTGGTTTAACCTGCCATTATTCCCAAAGGACTGAATTTTGCAATATAGGTTTAAATTTTTTTGAGCATCTGAAATGTTCTTCTAATGTCTTTCCCTTTGTCCTACAGTACACTACAATTCCATTTCAAAGGAATACTAGTTTAGTAAATTGGTACTTAAGTGCAGTTCATGTTGTTTGTTTCCTTGTGTTTTTTTCTGTAAAATCTTGTTACAGGAAACTTGGGTATTGTATATCTCACCAGTTTCTTGATCTTGAAGTATGTGGTCACCTCCCTGTGGAGCGAGGGCACAACAAATAATATAAAAATCCCATGGTAATATCTATAGCATCCCTTAACGTCAAGGGCCTAAACAGCCCTTACAAACGCAGCATGGTCTGGAGAGAAGCCAAATCTCTCGGCTGCGATATTCTTTTTTTTTTACAAGAGGCTCACTTTCACAAAGATAAGTCTCCTAAATTTACTAAAAAATCATTCCCCCATATCTTTCTATTATCGTGCCCTGCGAAACGTAGGGGAGTGGCCATAGCAATTACGAACTCAGTTGCTTTCACTTTGCATAATGCTATCATAGATCCTCATGGATGCTACTTAGGACTAGTATATGATGTTAACAATGTAACTTATGCATTCATTAACGTGTACTTTCCTAATAGACACCAAATGTGGTTCTGGGCGGCTCTCTTGCCCAAGATAAGTTTGGTGAGTGAGGGGATTATGGTACTGGGAGGAGACTTTAACACGATCCTGGATGCCCATTTAGACACCACTGACCCTGGGTGATGTATACCACTGCTAGCTTCCGCTCTGGCCGAGGAGGGGTTCTATGATGTATGGCGCTGTCAACATGGAGGTGAGAGAGAGAATACGTTCTTCTCCCCTCCACGTCAATAATACTCAAGAATAAATTTTTTTTGTAGTCAACAAAACCTTGCTGCTATAGGCAGGATCCACAAGCATTAAAGCATTCACATGGTCGGATCACGCTCTGATCACGCTCACAATGTCAGAACATTTTCGTCTCCTCTGCCGTCTCAGTGACACTTAAATGACTCTATAATGCACCACCCTGATCACGCAAACTAAAGTCGGAACTAACATCTTATTTTGAATTAAATGATACCCCAAACATAGACCCACAAATCCTATGGAATGCACACAAAGCAGTTATGAGGGGAATCTTTATTAAATGCTGCGCCCAAGCGAAAAATAAATGTAATAAAGAGGTCGCGGATCTAATCGCTTCTATTAAGCGTCTGGAATTCTTAAACAAATCCGCTGTCTCCCACTCACACTCTGCGACTCTAGGAGATCTCGGACGCCATTTACAAGCATTACTTGCGATTAAACATGATTTTTTTTTTTTAAGATTCAAAATGCAATGCTATTTGCAAAATAATAAGGCGGGAGCCTTCCTAGCTAAAAAACTCAAACAAATTTCAGCTTCCTCCTGTATTGAATTCCTACTAGTCAAAAATGGCAATAAAATAATAGATCCCAGGAAAATTGCGAACCAATTCAGAACATACTACGAATCCCTATATAACCTGAAAGATGATATACAAACCCCACATCCTACTAAAGAAGCTATAGACTTATAGAGTCTTTTTTCAACTCTATTCAGCTACTCAAACTGTCACGGGAACAATTAGAATCCCTATCTATTCCCATCTCGGCTGCAGAGGTCACAATAGCAATAAAATCCCTCCCGCTTAACAAAGCACCAGGCCCTGACATACACTAATGCATATTATAAACACTATTCCTCCCTCTCAATCCCAACATTAGTCAAGGTGTTTAACAAAGCCGCAGGGAAAGGGAGTTTCCTAACTGAAATGCTGATGGCACATGTAGTTAGGGTCTATTCACACGTCCGTGTGTGTTTTGCGGATCCACTGATCCGTGGATCCACAAAACACGGGCTTCGGCGATGTGCGTTCCGCATTTTGTGTACCGCACATCGCCGGCATTCTGATAGAAAATTCCTTTTCTTGTCCGCAATTGCGGACAAGAATAGGACATGTTCTAATTTTTTCGGGTTCGGAATTGCGGACCCGGAAGTGCGGATTTGCAATTCCGGATCCAAGCAGCACATCGTGCTACCCCATAGAAATGAATGGGTCTGCATTTCTGTTCTGCAAAATGCGGAACGAAATTGCCGACGTATGAATGGACCCTTACTCTGCCAAAATCAGGCAAGGACCCAGTCCATCCCGAGAATTTCCGTCCCATTTCACTCTTAAATACTGACGTAAAAATGTATGCCAAGATTCTTTCAACACGTTTGTTAAAAATGATCCCGCTACTAGTACACCCAGATCAAGTAGGGTTTGTGGCGGGCAGGCAGACCCCCGATGGGACAAGCAGGCTTATTAACCTGATCCAGATTGCTGAAAAGTTCCGGATGCCTTCTCTGTTTCTGCCTCTGGACGCATAGAAGGCATTTGACAGGGTATACTGGGGTTACCTTTCTGCCACAGTGGATAAATTTGGCTTTCCGGACTTCATCAAATAGGCCATCCTTGCCCTCTACTCATCCCAAGCTGCCCACGTATAGACATCAGGTTTCTTATCAAACAAGTTCACTATAACCAACGGCACCAGACAGGGGTGTCTACTATCCCCTATTATCTTTGCCTTGGTGATGGAACCCCTTGCAGAAACTATCCACAACTTGCCTGACATATCAGGGATTAAGGTGGAGGACACACCTCATGTTCTGGGCCTTTATGCTGACGACGTTATATTATCTATTTCGAAGCCAGAGTCCTCTCTTATAGGAGTTTAAAAAGTGATAGACACATTCCAAAATATATCCTATTATAAACTGAACCTATCGAAAACCCAGGCCTTTACAGTAGGAATGGACTCTACACGGAGGGCGAAGCTAGTTTCCAAATATCCCTTTAGCTGGCGAGACAAAAGCTTCACATACTTGGGAATAGCCCTAACGAACAATAGCAAAAATCTATACACAGCAAACTACCAATGAATGTTGAATAAAATCTCCTCTATGATAGTAAAATTCTCTCTCATTTCATGGGCATGTAGAGTAGCTAACATAAAGATGATGATGCTACCGACCATCTTATATGTCTTTCGAACAGTGATGCTCCCGGTCCCGACAGCATACTTCCAGTCCCTGCAAAAACTGCTCACCGACTTTGTCTGGGCAGGTCGGAGAACTAGAATTCGCTTCTCCACAATGTCTAGACCTTGGGCGAAGGGGGAAATAAGCATTCCCGATGTTAAAAAATATTACTGGGCAACTATCCTCACACATAGTGTTAAGGCATCATGCACAGCTTGGAAAAATGCATTACCGTATTTAACAGATCTACCCAAAGTTACAATAGAGAAGCTTCCTCTACTATATCTTAATGTCTGGATTCCAGACTTACAGTATATCTCGATAACTGGGTAACAGCGGGCCTGCACCGCATTAAGCAACTATATGAAGGATCACTCTTACGTACCTTTGAAAAAATATCCCAAAACTTTTCCATATCACAGAGAGACTTTTACAAATACCTGAGAATTAGACATGCACTATCCAGTCAGGCAATTTCCACTTTTCACTTCCCAAATTCAGGATTTACTCGCCACCACGACTTCCATTAAGGGTCCATTCACACGTCCGTTTTTTCTTTCCTGATCTGTTCCGTTTTTTCAGGAACAGATCAGGAACAGATCTGGACCCATTCATTTTCAATGGGTCCTGGAAAAAATCGGACAGCACAATGTGTGCTGTCCGTTTCCGTTGTTCCGTTCCGCATGTCCGTTTAAATATAAAACATGTCCTATTCTTGTCCTGAAAAATCGGATCCTGGTACAATACAAAGTCAATGGATCCGCAAAAAACGGATGACATTCGGATGTCATTCCGTATGTCATCCGTTTTTTGCGGATTCCATTCCTGGAAACACATAACAAATTTTTTATTTTTATTTTTTTCAATTTTTTTTCAAAGAAATCCAAACAACTTTATTTGATTATTGAAATGTATACATGTTTCCGTTTTTTGCGGATCCGCAAAAAACGGATGACATACGGATGACATAAGGAAACATTTTCAGGAACAACGGATCCGCAAAAAACGGACCGTTTTTCAGGATGAAAAAAAACAGGACGTGTGAATGGACCCTAAAGGTATTTCCTTCTTTTACAATATATTATCCTTCCCAAATACGTCAGAAAAAACACATTTTGTGCTGAAATGGGAAAAGGAGCTAGAAGCCACACATTCTGTAGAAGAATGGTATGCAGCATTCCCTATAGTGAAACAGGTATCCAGGGGCGCTACCCATTGGGAAACAGCTTTTAAAATTCTCCTCCGCTGGTATTTAACACCAGCACATATACATAAAATTAACCCCTCATACTCACCTTTATGCTAGAGAAATTGTTGTTAAATTGGAACATACAAACATGTATGGTGGAACTGTCCTCTAGTATTTGCTTTTTGGAAAGCAACTTTTCAGCTTCTATGTTCTATCACTGGGGTAGAGATCCCTTTATCGCCATCTTTAGCCTTATGTTTCGTAGGTCTGGATGACCTCCCTCCACACATGAGACTAGTATGTGGTCAAGTAATATTAGCAGCTAGAGCTATGATTGCAAAAACCTGGAAATCTAGTGCACCTCTGACATTACAGGAATTAATGTCTACAATCAGAGCAGCTTATGATCTAGAGAAACTATATGCTATTAGTACACACTCATGGAATAAAGTGGCCCCAAAATGGGAACTACGGATTCAGTTTTCAAATTCTCAACCATCTTTAGATAGAAGATTATAATTACCCACCTGGATCGTGCAAACATGTTGAGCTACACTACTTGGTTTAGGTAAAATACCACATGTCATTATGCCCAAGTCTGCTGTGTTTTTCTAAATGTTCTAAATTTTATTGTCATTTAGTTATTTACTTAATATATTCATTGTCGATTTACTTAAATCTCCTATGGCATATATCCCTACGTGGATTTATACTAAGTCACAAATATCATATGTATCTCGTCTGTAATGTTGTATATTGACAATTGCTAATAAAATTTAGCCATACACTAACATCCATAACATTTATATTTTTTTACCAATGTAACTGCTTTTTTTTTTGCGGAATGGGCTTTAGTTATTATTGGAATCATTTTGGTGTAAATATGACTTTTTGATCACGATTTATTCAATATTTTGGGGAGGTAAGGTGACAAAAAGAGCAATTTCGTAAAAAAAAATTTTACAGCGTTCACCACACAGGATTAGTAACATGATCCTTTTATAGATCAGGTTGTTGCAGATGCGGCAATACCAATTAAGTAGAGTAGACCAAGCCACTAGGTGCTGCAGTAACGCCCTCATAGCACCTAGAGGCTTCATTAGCATATTATAAAAGTCTGTTTTTTAAGAGAACGGCAGCAGGCAGGGAGTTAACAAACATATTGGTATGTACTGCTGACATTAGCACATCGCTAATGTCAGTCAGCTACATAACGATTTTTCCCATGACAGAAACCCTTTAAAAAGCTCCATACATTTAGAAATACAGTCACCCCTAAACACCATTAGAGCTGTTATTACAGCTATTGGAGGACCGTACTGCCCACCTAGAGATAAAAATGGAAGAGTTCAAAGAAGCTCACAATTCCATGGTTGTCTCGTATAACGAAACACAAGATGATGTAGCTGTTATAAAATCAAAACTGGCAGATTTGGAAGACCGTTCCAGAAGGAACAATATTAGGCTCAGGAACATTCCTGAAACTGTTACGAACAATTCGCTCCAAGATTTCTTGATAGATTTATTCACATCAATTCTCCCAGACACCCCTGAAAGGGATCTTCTCATTGATAGAGCACACCGGGTCCCTAAACCCAAGTCAATGCCTTCAAGCATGCCAAGAGATGTGTTAGTGAGATTACACTTTTTCTATTTCAAAAACAACCTGCTGAGAGAAGATGGGCGCAAGAAAGACATACCAGAGAGGTTTAAGCAAATCTCACTTTACGCTGACCTTTTCCGTGCAACACTAGCGAGAAGGAGAGAGTTTGCAAAGTATACCGCCATACTTAAAGAAAATAATATCTTGTATCGATGGGGATTCCCAGTTAAATTAACATTCAGCAGAAATGACTCTAACCATGTGTTATTATCTCCCTCACAAGCTGCAGAAAAGTTGAAGAAATGGTTCCCTCACCTACCACCGGAGGGAGAAAGATCTCCAGGAAAGCAGAAACCAGTGCAGTTTCTAGGTAAAATTTCCCTAGGGTGTCAAAAAAACTTTCCCCCCCATCAAAACTGCTCAATGAAATCATATCAGAAGAGTACTTGCAACCGTCTCACCATATATATATATTTTTTATGCTTTTTTTATTGAGAGCAAAAGAAAATCATAAATTACTGCTTAAACTGCTAAAAGTCGCAGGCAGAGTGGTACAGGAGAACTGCAGTATAAAGGAAGGCAATACCCTTAGAAGAGTAGTCATGAAATTCAATCATCAATAATGTGCAAAACAAAAAAACTGTTATTAAATTCTAACATGACAAACTAAAACCCAGCACACGCAAGTAAATGTACAAAAACCAAGTAACCTATAAAACCAGATTCAAAGCATAGATGGCAAGGCGGGTTACTGTATACTGTACATAAAATGTATGGAGGTTACACCATGCCAGACAATATAACCTCTGTGCCATGCTGTACAATAAACAGTATAACCCTTACACAGTGTAGAGGTATACTGTATATTGTGTGGCACAGTGTAGGCTATATGTGTATAACATAAACATACTCCACATGAAAACTTACAATTACTTGGCTTGGCCCTTGGGGATCTCGGACACCACTTCAACAATTTGGCCGCGGGCTCGGTGGAGCTGATGTTGTGCTTTATCCTAATGAGAAAGATTTCATAATAAGGATTTGGAGAAAGGGCAGAGGGATAGCAGAGCAGGGAGAGGCCGGTGCTGCTACTAGGGGGTCATACCATGGGGGAGTAATAAAGCCCACCATAATGCCCCCAGTAGAAATAATTCTCCTTATAATGTGCAAAACATACCCCCTTATAATGCCCCCAGTTGAGCTAATGTTCCTATAATGTGCCAATATAAAATACCCCTTCTCAGTGCCCCCGTAGATGACCCTATAGTGCTCCTCTGCCCCCTTCCCCATAGTACCCACTATAATGTGTCCAAGTATAAAATGCCCCTATACAGAGCCTCCCATATAAAATACCCCTTCTTTTTAGCCTCAGTAGATGCCCCTATAGTGCCACCCAATAATGTGCCAGTAATAAGTGCCCCAATAGATGCCCCCCAATCATGTGCCAGTAAGATGTGCCCCCATAGATGCCCTCTAATCATGTGCCAGTAAGATGTGCCCCCATAGATGGCCCCAATCATGTGCCAGTAATAAGAGCCCCCCACCATCATGTGCCAGTAGCCAGAGTGCCCCCCCATCTTGTGCCAGTAGCCCCTTATGTGCCAGTAGCCCCCCTTATGTGCCAGTAGCTCCCCTTATGTGCCAGTAGCTCTCCTTATGTGCCAGTAGCCCCCTTATGTGCCAATAGTCCCCCTTATGTGCCAGTAGTCCTCCTTATGTGCCAGTAGTCCTCCTTATGTGCCAGTAGTCCCCCTTATGTACCAGTAGTCCCCCCTATCATGTGCCAGCAGCCCACCTTATGTGCCAGTAGCCCCCTATCATGTGCCAGTAGTCCCCCTTATGTGCCAGTAGTCCCCCTTATCTACCAGTAGTCCCCCCTATCACACACCTTTGTTCTTGTTCCAGATTTTTCTATATTCATGCTCCTCTTCATCTACATCTGGTCTTCAATTCTCACTAGGATATTGAACCATTCCGTTCTGATTATATGGCTGTTGGTTAGCCGGAGCTAACCGAACCTGTTCAGTCGTGTTTGCCGCCAAATACTTTAGTACTGATTTGATATTTTGGTTGTTTAACCTCTATTTACTACTATTTGTCACCGCCCTGCACAACTTCCCCAGCCCTACACATGGCAGGTGTGAAGGGGATTGGCGATTATTTAGGAATTCTTAGATACCCTACAATTTTTAGTTTATATGTTATTGGCTTTATATGTTATAATGGCAATATGTCTATTGTAAGCGTCAGAGACATGATACATTACGAATCTCTAGGAACCAAGCGCAATCACCACTTTGGTTTATACCACAAATCTACCTAAATGAACATAAGCACACAATCATACTCCTAATATGGCATTAAAAATATCTTCCCTAAATGTCAGGGGATTAAACTCCCCTTTCAAAAGATCCAGTCTATGGAAAGAGGCATTAAAACTACAATGCGACATTATCTGTATCCAAGAAACCTACTTACTAGCCAAAGGCAATTTCAGAATCCATAACAAAAGATTTCCCAACATTTTTCACTCCTAACCAAAAGAAAGCTGGTATTATGATAGCAATTAAAGATACGATCTCATTTAACCTTATCTCATTCCACGCTGATACTAATGGTCGTTATATAATTGTAATCTGCTCAATTGATAACCAAATCTATACTATTGCTTCTATATACACCCCTAACAAATCTCAAATCCGGTTCCTTAACAGATTCCTTACAACCTTAATGTCTCTAAAACGTGGCTCTTTAGTGTTATGCGGTGATTATAATGAAGTTGTAGACCCCACAATGGATAAATCTCCATCAGACATCTGAGATAAGGGCCTCTCTTTCAGAGACCTTCTTCACAAAGAAGGATTGTTTGACCCTTGGCGTATTCTACACACATCTGAGAAAGTTTTTTTTTTTCTATTCCTCATAGCTCATATTCTCGCATAGACATGATTTTGGTAAATAAGGTACTACTCCAAAATGTTATCTCTGCAAGCATAGGAGTCATATCCTGGTCGGACTATGCCCCAACATCTATAACTATAAAAACACAATTCTCCAAATCGCACTTTGCACCTTGGAGATTAAATAACTCCATTCTGAACAATCCGGAATACCTAAACGTATTCCATAATGCCCTACAGGTGTATTTGGAAATTGTTTCCATGGCAACAATATGGTGTGCCCATAAAACAGTGATGAGAGGCCTTTTCTTAAAATACCCAACCCTTAAAAAAGAAAAAATGAATTCATAAGGCGGAACTACTCACTAACAAAATCATACACTTAGAAAATGAAAATATAAAGTGTCCCAAGGCAACACATACCCTTCGACTGAAAGAACTTAGACATGAATTATATGTCTTAATGCAATCTAGGTTTGATTTTTACCTTCGTAAATCTAAATCAATGTACTATCATAGTGGAAATAAAGCTAATAAATCCCTAGCGAATAGAATCAAAACTAAGTCGGCCAAATCCAGAAGCCCTTATTTATACAATGCAAACCAACAAAAAATCAAACCCATAAGATATCGCAAATGAATTTGCAACCTAATTATATTACCTGAATAAAGACAACCTAACCTTACAACCCACTCCTGGAATAATTAATGCTTTCTTAGGCAAGATTTATCTTCTCAAACTAACAAGCGCTCAACTTCAAACCCTAAATCAAGATTTAAAAATTGAAGAAGTATTGAAAGTTATAGCCTCCCTCAAATTCAATAAATCCCCAGGTCCTAACGGAGTAACCAATAAATATTATAAAGCCTTTTCATTAATTTTATTAGAACATATGAGAGAATGTTTTCAACAATTCTTTGCAGGACATCCCATACCCAAAGAAATGTTATCGGCTGTGATAGTGACACTACCTAAAGCAGCTAAAACTGCTGACACCCCGGCCCATTTTCGCACCATATCCCTTTCTCAACTCGGACCTAAAGATTTTTTGCCAAATTATTATCTAACCGACTAATAGATATCCTACACGACTTGGTTAATAATGACCAAGTAGGATTCGTTAAAAACAGACAGACATCAGACGGCACAAGAAGGTTCATTGATCTTCTGGACATCATCGATAAATGCAAAGCGCCTTCTCTGCTCCTATATTTAGATGCAGAGAAGGTGTTTGACATAGTTAATTGGGACTTCTTGAAGGCCACATTATGTAAATTCAGTTTCCAAGGTAGTTTTATTACAGCACTCCTTGCACCATACTCCAGACCTAATGCGAAAGTCTATACTTTTGGTTTTCTATCAGCGCCATTTGACATCACCAACGGCCCTCGCCAAGGATGCCCTTTGTCCCCCTTGATTTTTGCCCTAATCATGGAACCCTTAGCAGAGAGTCTTAGAACTTCTCAAGACATCTCTGGTATTACGGTCTTTGGAGCGACACACAAAATTGTAGATTCACACTGAAGGCACCAAAACTATGAATTAACACATGTGGAATTATATACATAACAAAAAAGTATGAAACAACTGAAAATATGTCATATTCTAGGTTCTTCAAAGTAGCCACCTTTTGCTTTGATTACTGCTTTGCACACTCTTGGCATTTTCTTGATGAGCTTCAAGAGGTAGTCACCTGAAATGGTTTTCACTTCACAGGTGTGTCCTGTCAGGTTTAATAAGTGGGATTTCTTGCCTTATAAATGGGGTTGTGACATCAGTTGCGTTGTGGAGAAGTCAGGTGGATACACAGCTGATAGTCCTACTGAATAGACTGTTAGAATTTGTATTATGGCAAGAAAAAAGCAGCTAAGTAAAGAAAAACGAGTGGCCATCATTACTTTAAGAAATGAAGGTCAGTCAGTCCGAAAAATTTTGAAAACTTTAAAAGTGTCCCCAAGTGCAGTCACAAAAACCATCAAGCGCTACAAAGAAACTGGCTCACATGCGGGCCGCCCCAGGAAAGGAAGACCAAGAGTCACCTCTGCTGCGGAGGATAAGTTCATCCGAGTCACCAGCCTCAGAAATCGCAGGTTAATAGCAGCTCAGATTAGAGACCTGGTCAATGCCACACAGAGTTCTAGCAGCAGACACATCTCTAGAACAACTGTTAAGAGGAGACTGTGTGAATCAGGCCTTCATGGTAGAATATCTGCTAGGAAACCACTGCTAAGGACAGGCAACAAGCAGACGAGACTTGTTTGGGCTAAAGAACACAAGGAATGGACATTAGACCAGTGGAAATCTGTGCTTTGGTCTGATGAGTCCAAATTCGAGATCTTTGGTTCCAACCACCGTGTCTTTGTGCGACACAGAAAAGGTGAACGGATGGACTCTACATGCCTGGTTCCCACCGTGAAGCATGGAGGAGGAGGTGTGATGGTGTGGGAGTCCTTTGCTGGTGACACTGTTGGGGATTTATTCAAAGATGAAGGCATACTGAACCAGCATGTCTACCACAGCATCTTGCAGCGGCATGCTATTCCATCCGGTTTGCATTTAGTTGGACCATCATTTATTTTTTTAACAGGACAATGACCCCAAACACACCTCCAGGCTGTAGTAAGGGCTATTTGACCATGAAGGAGAGTGATGGGGTGCTGCGCCAGATGACCTGGCCTCCACAGTCACCGGACCTGAACCCAATCGAGATGTTTGGGGTGAGCTGGACCGCAGAGTGAAGGCAAAAGGGCCAACAAGTTCTAAGCATCTCTGGGAACTCCTTCAAGACTGTTGGAAGGCCATTTCAGGTGACTACCTATTGAAGCTCATGAAGAGAATGCCAAGAGTGTGCAAAGCAGTAATCAAAGCAAAAGGTGGCTACTTTGAAGAACCTAGAATATGACATATTTTCAGTTGTTTCACACTTTTTTGTTATGTATATAATTCCACATGTGTTAATTCATAGTTTTGATGCCTTCAGTGTGAATCTACAATTTTCATAGTCATGAAAATAAAGAAAACTCTTTGAATGAGAAGGTGTGTCCAAACTTTTGGTCTGCACTGTATGTATATAGATACCTTGTCAGTACCATCTATTGATCTGATCTATGTAACTGAATATGGTATACCAACAAAAATTATGTTTAAAAAAAAAAGATGTCCCCAAAGTGACCCCCTTATAATGTGTGCCAGTACAAAAATGATCCTTTTTACAGCTGTAATGCCCCCATAGTGATTTTTCCAGTTACAAAATAATGACCCCCAATAAGTGGCCCAATAACATGCTGCCAAATAAAAATAATAAACTCAAATACTTACCTTGATTCTGATGCCAGCGATGCAGTGCAAGACACAGACCTCTTCTAATCTGTGCCCTGAGCGCAATACAGCCTGGTGCACGCAGCGCAATAATGATGACACTGGCCTCTGATAGGCTACAGGATCTAGGACTAAAGTCTATTAGAGGACATGGTGGGCCAGGGAGACATCGCTCACATGCCCCATTGCTGCATTCAACTGTATTGCTGTTCTGAATACAGTGATGCAGTTGAATATGTAGAGATGAGCGTTTCCACAATGAAAGCGCTCATTGCCCATGGCCCTTCCACTGCACCTCTCTTGCCTCTATCTGGTGCTACCTGAGGCAATCGCCTCACCTCATTGGCGGTGCACCTCTGCTCCTATATATTGCTAGTAGACCTCCAGTCCTCTTGTTGGTGTTTTTAATTGTTGTTTTAATTGATCCAATAAAGATATCATTTTTAGTAATTGGTGTGGATCCATTTCTTAGCATGTACTTGCATTAGAGTGTAATTTTTATAAAATATAACATTATTTTGGAGAAAATGTGAGCCTAGGGAATCATATCATGTGTACAGATTTGTATCGTTAGTGTTTACCTCATGACACGCATACAAAGCATTTTTCTATTGTTCTCTTCAAACATATCAGGAGTGCAGAGCAAATAATGACTGTCATACCTCTACCTCCTTCTATATTCTATTGATATTATTTCATATAAGGTTAACAAGACAGCTTCTTATTCCAGCGAGACAAGCACAATTGTAAAATATATTCTACTTCCATTAAAATCATTGACTTGATGTACAGGATGAATGATAGATAGATAGATAGATAGATAGATAGATAGATAGATAGATTCATACAGAGAGATACCAAAGCAAGAAAGAGAATATCTTAATAGGCTGTTGCATTGTTTTACAAGTAGGAAGGGATTAATACATTTGAAATAATCAATTACAGTGATCTGTAGGTGTGATGTGCTGAAAAGAATAATCTACTGAAATGTACATATTCTGTATGATGTCAAGTAAAATTCTGCCAAGGTGGAATCATTGAACACTCTTGGTCATGATGCGTTCAAAGAAATGAACACTCCAGCTGAGAGATGTAATAAAACTGTCCTGCAACATAGATTTCAATCCAAAAAACGGTGTTTCTCATTTCAAAACGTAATCGGATGTGTATTGCCTGCGCAGTTAACGTAGTTAATCCTGTATCTGATCATCAAATTCTGAGGACCGTATTCTTCTATGCATTTCAGACAGAAATTCATCTTAAGAACATAGAGAGAAACAAGTCAAACATGATATCAAACATAGTAGAGCATTGCTATATAAACAGATCAGGTATGTCAATCATGTAAAATATTTTAGTCCAGCACTCATAATCAGTTAAAATTGTTGCAATGCATGATTGTGCCCAATACTTTGGGTTTTCAATGTACAGAAGTGGGGGTTAACTGGCAGCATTGTGACTAGTTTTGCATAGGACAAGATGTGTAAGATTGTCCAGATTATGAGATTTTTAGTTTAATTAATTTTGCATGAACTGAGTAAAAATCCAGATATAGAAGTAATAGAAGGTATCAAAAGCGAAATCAAAGTAGTACAACTAACTAAAGGTAAAAAAATACAGCAGATATGCTTAGAGGTCAGTGAGAGGCTAGCCTTACGTCATGATAAATGGTCACATGACATAAGAGGATCCGTTCACCGCCGTGGCCAGTGATTGGCTGCAGGTTATGTCAAACCAGATGTTTATAGTGAGGGAGCCCAGTGGGGCATGGCAGGCCGAGAGAAGAAGTAGCTGGGAGCCAGCGCCAAGAAGCAGGTAAATAAGCTTCCTTTTACAGGATCCCCGCTCTCCCCCTTTTATTCTTGCACAACCCCTTTAATTGTGGAGAGACCTGAGTACTATAAACAGAATGAGCACACATTTTTAGGTAAACTTGCCTAGGAGTTTTGTCCTTTGGCTAATATTAGTGATGAGCGGCAGCGGACATATTCGAATTTGCCATATTTCGCAAATATTTTGTAGAATATTCGTCGAATATTCGCAAATTCACGATTTTTTTCTTGAAAAATCGGCAAGGTAATGATTGTGTAATATGAGAATTTTCGGATTCGAATTTTTTATTGCAAATTTTTCAACTTACAACTATTAGACAAAGAAGATTATAGCACTATACTAGCTAAATTGCTATATATTCGATTTTTTTCTAATATTCGCTATATTGCTATAACTTCGTTTTTTCGAATATTCTTAATATTCTAAAACAAGAATATATAGCAATATAGCGAATATTAGAAAAAAACTAATATAGAGCAATTTAGCTAATATAGTGCTATAATCTTCTTTGTCTAATAGTTGTAACTTTTTCTCATCTGAAGTTCAGATTGGTAATATTCTAAAACCAGAATTTATAGCAATATAGCGAATATTTGAAAAAAACGAATATAGAGAAAAATTCGCAAACACTACTTCTCCTAAAGTCAAGTATATTGCAGCCTTCTTATTGGCCCACAAGATAGAAGCAATTTCGATTTTTTTTAAATCAGTACACATGATCCATGTGTACTGATTAAAAAAAAAAATCGAAAAAAAGGCTAAAAAATTTGAATATTCGAAATTACGAATATATATAACTATATTCGAAATATTCGCAAATTTTCAAAGTGCCTATATTCGCGATAAAAATTCAAAATTCGAATATTCCTGATCAACACTAGCTAATATATGCAATAGTGGCTTGAATGTATTGTTTGCTTGGCACAAGTTAAACTGGTGTGTAATCAAAAAGCCTTGGTATTCACCTTGAAGTGTAGATTTCACTTCAGAATGTTGTGAGGTGGTGGGACATCAGAGAAATCTGTAATCATAGGCGGGTACCAGAAGGCATGCAACCAGAAGAGCATAATGTGACAAGGAAACAGGAGTCAAGTGGAACTGATGCCGACAATGTAGCCTTTGTCAAGTAATGTAGCCTAGGAGTACCCCAATGCTTTTTTAAACATCATGAAAACTTTTATCAAGACATTATACCTTGTTCTGGTGCAAAAAAAGTATCAAATCTTAGTGCAAAGAGCATTATGTACAAAATCTTCTTGGAACTTTTCATGTTTTATGCCAGTTTCGTCACTTTTATTTTTTAAAGTGTGTGTGGCTTAAATCACTGTCTCTGGATTTTTGGGGTAATTACATAAATATCATTGAATTAAAGAAACCCTATTAATATAACTTTTAATGATACCAATTAAAACCCCACACTGTTATCAATATTATATATTGTCATAAAATCATATTACGGCTGGTACCAATCTTTTGATCAAGGTTCTGTTGACATCAGGAACTAAGATAAGGCATATATGTATCTCACAGTTCTACCCTGTTTATTGTTTCCAGATCGGTAGCAGCCTGAGATGGAGGGGTATACACAGCTTCCATATGGTTCATTTATTCATTTTTGTCCGAGATCCAATGATTCCTCCTGATTCCACCTGAGAAGTTTGGTCCAAGTCGTTAGATTTTCACTGGCTTCAGGTCAGCTGTCCTTGATTTCTCCCTTAAGTACCCCTACCTACAAGCGATGCACCCGCCCCGAAAGTGGCGAACCCACTTCTCAGTGACTAAACCCTCAGGGTCCCTGCAATGGCCCTATTTAGATGCCAGACCTCCAATTATACTGCGTCCCAATAGCTGACCTGAACCCAGTGATTATCAACCAAAATTTCGGCCAGTGTAATACAGCCTTAAAGGGCTTCTGTCACCCCATTAAACCGTTTTAGTTTTTTTTCTTTACTAATAATCCCTACACTGCGATCTCATCATACATAAGCTAATTAATGATTTTCGTTCAGTAGAATTTGTTAAAAATCGATTTTTGAAATATGTAAATTACCTTGCTACCAGCAAGTAGGGCGGCTACTTGCTGGTAGCAGCCGCGTCCTCCGATGGTAATGACGCCCCCTCTGCTTGTTGATTGACAGATCCCGTCCGCTGGCCCTTTCTCTGCTGGCCCTGCCTGTTTTGATTCAATATCTGGCGCCTGCGCCGCGGCCGTACCTCTCTTCAATCTGCGCAGGCGCACTGAGAGGCGGCCACTCGCTCGGCCGCTCCATCCTCAATGCGCCTGCACCGATGACGTCACATCTACACCCGGCGCAGGCGCATTGAGGATGGAGCGGCCGAGCGAGTGGCCGCCTCTCAGTGCGCCTGCGCAGATTGAAGAGAGGTACGGCCGCGGCGCAGGCGCCAGATATTGAATCAAAACAGGCAGGGCCAGCAGAGAAAGGGCCAGCGGACGGGATCTGTCAATCAACAAGCAGAGGGGGCGTCATTACCATCGGAGGACACGGCTGCTACCAGCAAGTAGCCGCCCTACTTGCTGGTAGCAAGGTAATTTACATATTTCAAAAATCGATTTTTAACAAATTCTACTGAACGAAAATCATTAATTAGCTTATGTATGATGAGATCGCAGTGTAGGGATTATTAGTAAAGAAAAAAAAAGAAAAAAAAAACAAAACAAAAAAACGGTTTAATGGGGTGACAGAAGCCCTTTTAAGGCTTCTTTTGTATTTCCAGCAGGCTATTCCAGCAGAGAACAGCCTGACGAAACTACTAGTGTGAAAATTAGCCTAACTATAAAGTGTGAAATTAGCCTAACTGTAAAGAATCCTTTACTGTGTCCCTCACAGTAGTATTATCACCCTTAAATTACCCCAGGACAAAATGATGTCCTCTAAGTGCATCTTCACATGGTATAATGGCCCTTTAAATACTCCTCTCACAGAGTGATGCTCCTTTTAGTAATCTCTACTTAGTATGATGTTCCCCCCACAGTATGATGCCTGTTAAGTGCCCCACACACAGTATGATGCCCCCTTAAGTGTACCCCACACAGTGATGTTCTGATGGATTATGCCCTAATATGTTATGCCCCCTTAGTTGACCCCCTCATAGTTAAGCATTTAGTGGCCACCACACAGTTTGATCCCCTAGATGGCCCCCCTCACATTTATTCCCCTTTAGATGGCCATCCCAAACAATGATTCCCCCCTCAAATTATATTTCACTGAAAGTATATAGCATTAGCTTACCCAAAAAGCAAAGAGTCACTGAATTGTGGGTAAGCATGCAGCACAATTTATGGTGCTCCAGATGTAGCTGCTTATAGCTACAGTGTATTAATCAGATATAATATTTAATAAAATTAACAACGTTGCTCTAGAGATGATATAACTTCACAAGCGCCCAGCCATGTGCAGTACTTTAGTCAACAGTGGTACAGTCTCGCTTCATACAGGAGCGATCCAGTATCTATTACGTGATAGTGAGAAGTGCAATGTTGCATGACCGACAGCCAAGCGGTAAACTTAGGCTACTTTCACACTAGCGTTCGATCGGATCCGTTCTGAACGGATCCGATCATATTAATGCAGACGGAGGCTCCGTTCAGTACGGATCCGTCTGCATTAATAACTTAGAAAAAATTCTAAGTGTGAAAGTAGCCTGAGCGGATCCGTTCAGACTTTCAATGTAAAGTCAATGGGGGACGGATCCGCTTGAAGATTGAGCCATATGGTGACATCTTCAAGCGGATCCGTTCCCATTGACTTACATTGTAAGTCTGAACGGATCCGCTCGCCTCCGCACGGCCAGGCGGACAGCTGAACGCTGCAAGCAGCGTTCAGCTGTCCGCCTGTCCGTGCGGAGGCGAGCGGAGCGGAGGCTGAACGCCGCCAGACTGATGCAGTCTGAGCGGATCCGCTCCATTCAGACTGCATCAGGGCTGGACGGAGGCGTTCGGGTCCGCTCGTGAGCTCCTTCAAACGGAGCTCACGAACGGACCTATGAACGCTAGTGTGAAAGTAGCCTTATTCGTGCTGATTACCAATAGTGTTGATCACGACTATTCGAATTGCGAATTTTTATCGCGAATATCGGCACTTTGAGAATTCGCGAATATTTAGAATATAGTGATATATAATCGTAATTTGTAATATTTTTTTAAATTAGTACACATGATCTCTCCCTGCTTCTAGCTTGTGGGCCAATGAGAAGGCTGCAATATCTTTGACTTTAGGAGTAGTGTTGATTGCGAATTTATGTAATGCAAATTTTTATCGCAAATTTTTCAATTGCCGATTTCCGAAATTAAGGAAATAATGACTGGAGATAATGAATTTTAGAATTTGCGAATATATGGCGAATATTCGCCTAAATATTTGCGAAATATTATGAATTTGAATATTGCCCCTGCCGCTCATCACTAATTACCAACAGGGGCCTTACTGAGAGTGGTCAGAGCTGACAGTTCATTCTAATGTCCCTTCTCAGCATTGAGCTCGTAAAGTATCTAGAGGCCCTTGCCCCTGAAGGCAAAAGCAGTGATCCAAGATGACACAAGCTAAAGGTGAAAAAAGAGTATAGTCCAGGCATAATCAAAAAGACCATATGTTACTGGAAACTATAGAACATGTCTTCATTCAAATGCTGATTTTTGTACAGACAATGAACAAAAAGTACAGGCTAGGCAGTAGTTGCAGAACAACTGCCTTTTATGCCCACTGTGTAAATAAGTCGAACGCAAGGGCTCCCCATTGTGGTACCTCAGATCTAGTGGAAGAGGATGTCCACAACCAGGAGAATGTTGTGGTAAAGGACAAAATACAAAATCTTCACATTAAACTCATTGAGATACTGTTGTCCCCTCGTATTCAGGAAGTGACGTATTGATTCACCACCCTTATAATGGGGAATAGAGACATATAGGTTTTCAATGTCCAGAGATGCCTCTAGTTTTCTAAGGACATCCATCATGTTCCTGTTGTATGAGGGCATCAACAACACGAAGGGCCTTAGAACATAATCCAAGTAGCAGTTATGAATGGCTGACACTATAGGGGATCCCTACAAATAAATTATGCCCCCTAAAAATGTCTTCCCACACAGTGATGCCTACATTATAGATTATGCACCCTTAGATGGCCCCTCAAGTTATGTTCATTTTAGAGCCCCCCTCACAGTTATGCCCCCTTAGATGGCCCCACACAGTTATGCCCCCTTTAGTGGACACACACACAGATGTGCCTCCTAGATGGACCCTCAGGGTTATGAACCATTAGATGGCCCCACTACAGTTATAATGCCTTCATAGTTATGCTGTCTTAGATTGCTTCCCCTCATAGTTATGCTCCCTTAGATGACGACCCTCACACAGTTGTAACTCCAGTTTAAATACTCACCATATGTTCCTCTGAAGAATACAGCAGAGCATGTCTTCTCCACTGTGTAACTGTTCAGTCTGAGTGCAGCAGGCATGATGACGTCACTACATCACAACTGCTTGCGCAAAACTACAGGCAGCAGGGTAATGGTGAAGCAGAGAACTGATAGTTTCATGCTTCACCATTGTGTTTAACTGTATCTCTGTCCTGAAGACACAGAGAAGGCATGAATGGTTTTTTACCATCCGTGCCTTCTCCATCACTGTATACACAGCACTCAGTGAGCGCTGTATATACAGATCAGGAAGCAGCAGTGCAGCTTACTGCTCCAGTACTAGCAATCATGTGATTGCTGGGGGCCAGGTATCTGCACAAGCTGCTGGGTAGACCAAGATGATCTCTGCAGTAAGATTCGACAATCATTTTTAAGCCTGTAGGGGCTTCATTCTCCCTGTAACTGGGGTAGTATGTCAACCCCAGTTACAAGAGAATTCAGCAATAAAATTTTTTTTTTAAAAGCCCTACAAAGGGCACAAAGTATAAAATAAAATAAAAAAATAAAAAAATCAAGAAAATAATAATAAAAAAGCCATCATACCACAACTTCTAGCTCTGCCTTTGGTGACCATAACCATTGCAACCCCTTTATCAAAATGACTGTTATGAAAAGTTAATATCCTTTGAAAAAGTATCTTAGTTGCCATTTGTGCTAGTAAAAAAAAAATATGTGAAAAAAATGTGAAAAGAGGGCACATTTGTTAGGACCAATGTTTTAGAGGCCGTTCTTAAGAAACCCCTAAGCTGACTGTGGATCCGCCGAAGTTATAATTGAGACAGGCCTTCGGCGCATCTAGCGCCAGTTCTAAATGTCAGATGGCTTCTCAGCTGTTACATTTAGACCATTTTCTACGCCTAAAATAGGAGTAGAAAATGATAATTAAGACAGGCCTGTGGGCCCGCCCCCTTCCCCGCCCATACCATGCCCACAATTTTGCTGCCATCTGCGCCTGAAATAGGCCTAATTTAGGTGTATTTCAGAATAGTAAATGACCCCCTAAGTTTCCCCTTTTTAACACTTTCCCAGATATAATAAAATAACAAAAAACACTAAAATAAAAATGGCATAAAAATAAAGTCCCACACGTCACCAAAAAGGCACAAAAATATTTAAATAACTTAATGGAAAAAAAGTTCTGGCTTTAAAAGACACACATACTAAAAAAGAATTGAGACATGATTGGTCAGGAAGGGGAGTAAATGGCTTGGTCTTAAACTGGTTAACAACTGTTTACATCAGTGTCATCTAGGCTCACAGGAACATTTTCTTACTAATTTGTACCAAAGTAAAACGTAACTAACATTAAATGTTATGTGTAGAAATCCAAATCTAAGCCATTTAAGATCTCCCAAACCCACTCATATTTAGAGTTGTTATAAAAAATTTACATGAATCATGTTTCTACAATACAGTGCACACAAATTGATACTGTTATGCCATTATCGATTCGGTATCAGGATGTTACATTTTTAAAAGCTCGATCTAAAGTCCAAGGAGGGTATCTGCGCTCCGCAAGTCTCATGGTCACTATCTCCATCTCCATTTCTAATTTGTCATCTTTAGAACAATTTCTTTTGGCCCGAATAAATTCCCCTTTAGGGATATTACGGACCACATGTGGAGGATGGCAAGATGTGGCCATGAGAGTTGTATTACCTGACGTGTCCTTGCGATAGGTACTAGAGTGGACTTGATGAGTTGCAGAGTCACCCTCCAAAGAGAGATCAAGAAAGGCAATGGTGGTGATGTCATGTGAAATGGTAAATTTTAGACAGCAATGGTTATTATTGAGAAAGGTCCCAAAAGATGGCACGGCCGTAGAATCGCCTGACCACACGAACAGCAGGTCATCGATATAACGACCGTACCATCTCAGGGAGCCGCTCCAAGGGTTATCTGCTGAAAATAAAAAGTGACATTCCCACCATGCCATATACAGACGTGGACAAAATTGTTGGTACCCTTTGGTCAATGAAAGAAAAAGTCACAATGGTCACAGAAATAACTTTAATCTGACAAAAGTAATAATAAATTAAAATTCTATAAATGTTAACCAATGAAAGTCAGACATTGTTTTTCAACCATGCTTCAACAGAATTATGTAAAAAAATAAACTCATGAAACAGGCATGGACAAAAATGATGGTACCCCTAACTTAATATTTTGTTGCGCAACCTTTTGAGGCAATCACTGCAATCAAACGCTTCCTGTAACTGTCAATGAGACATCTGCACCTCTCAGCAGGTATTTTGGCCCACTCCTCATGAGCAAACTGCTCCAGTTGTGTCCGGTTTGAAGGGTGCCTTTTCCAGACTGCATGTTTCAGCTCCTTCCAAAGATGCTCAATAGGATTGAGGTCAGGGCTCATAGAAGGCCACTTTAGAATAGTCCAATTTTTTCCTCTTAGCCATTCTTGGGTGTTTTTAGCGGTGTGTTTTGGGTCATTGTCCTGTTGCAAGACCCATGACCTGCGACTGAGACCAAGCTTTCTGACACTGGCTAGTACATTTCTCTCTAGAATTCCTTGATAGTCTTGAGATTTCATTGTACCCTGCACAGATTCAAGACACCCTGTGCCAGACGCAGCAAAGCAGCCCCAGAACATAACAGAGCCTCCTCCATGTTTCACAGTAGGGACAGTGTTCTTTTCTTGATATGCTTCATTTTTTCGTCTGTGAACATACAGCTGATGTGCCTTGGCAAAAACTTCGATTTTTGTCTCATCTGTCCACAGGACATTCTCCCAGAAGCTTTGTGGCTTGTCAACATGTAGTTTGGCATATTCCAGTCTTGCTTTTTTATGATTCGTTTTCAACAATGGTGTCCTCCTTGGTCGTCTCCCATGTAGTCCACTTTGGCTCAAACAACGACGGATGGTGCGATCTGACACTGATGTTCCTTGAGCATGAAGTTCACCTTGAATCTCTTTAGAAGTCTTTCTAGGCTCTTTTGTTACCATTCGGATTATCCGTCTCTTAGATTTGTCATCAATTTTCCTCCTGCGGCCACGTCCAGGGAGGTTGGCTACAGTCCCATGGATCTTAAACTTATGAATAATATGTGCAACTGTACTCACAGGAACATCTAGTTGCTTGGAGATGGTCTTATAGCCTTTACCTTTAACATGCTTGTCTATAATTTTCTTTCTGATCTCTTGAGACAGCTCTTTCCTTTGCTTCCTCTGGTCCATGTCGAGTGTGGTACACACCATATCACCAAACAACACAGTGATTACCTGGAGCCATATATATAGGCCCAATGGCTGATTACAAGGTTGTAGACACCTGTGATGCTAATTAGTGGACACACCTTGAATTAACATGTCCCTTTGGTCACATTATGTTCTGTGTTTTCTAGGGGTACCATCATTTTTGTCCATGCCTGTTTCATGAGTTTATTTTTTTACATAATTCTGTTGAAGCATGGTTGAAAAACAATGTCTGACTTTCATTGGTTAACATTTATAGAATTTTAATTTATTATTACTTTTGTCAGATTAAAGTTATTTCTGTGACCATTGTGACTTTTTCTTTCATTGACCAAAGGGTACCAACAATTTTGTCCACGTCTGTAGATGTTTGCCATGGAGGGCGAAAATTTCGCCCCCATGGAAACTCCTGTCAATTGCAAGAAATAACATTGCGAGAACATAAAGACATTATGTTTTAGCAGAAAGAGCACAACCCGACAAACAAAATCCTGGAAGGTAGGAGAAAAGTCAGAATAGACATTCAAAAACCAAGCTAAGGAAACCATAGCCAAATTTTGAGGGATGACCGTATATAGGGATGTAACATCCGCTGTGATCCAAGAGAAGTGCTGTTCCCATTTAAAATCATAGAATGCTTGCAGCACTGCTCTAGTATCCTGCAGATAGCCAGGTATGGATTGTACCAGCGGCTGGAGGATACTGTCCACCCAGGCGGACAATCTTTCTGTGAAGGAGCCTATGCCAGCGACTATGGGCCTCATGGCTGGAGGAAAACATCCCTTATGAATTTTTGGTAGGGAATGGAAAATTGGAGCCACTGGATGTTGGATAAATATATAGTCCAGTTGTTTTTGGTTAATGAAACCATGTTCCAAGCCATGAGTCAATAGTCACAGCATCTCCTGTTGATAGGTGGCGGTGGGGTTGTGGTCGAGCTCAAGGTAGGTACTATTATCCTCTAACATAGCGAGGTTTTGCTTTTTATAAATGTAACTATCCAGGACCACCACAGCCCCACCCTTGTCCGCCTGTTTAATGACAATATCCTTCAGAAGCATCAGCTCTTTAAGAGCCCTATATTCTTTGTAAGACAAATTGTCACATTTCTGAGCGATATCCTGTGAGGACACTTTATCATTTAGGGTGACCAAGTCCCTTTCTACAAGTTCCTGGAAACGGTCTAACACAGGAGACCGTGACTGCACAGGATAGAAGTCACGGTTAGATGTAACAAAATTGTGTGCAAAATTATTATTTTCTTTTTCTTCATTCTGTAGGGGACGGCATTGTTGCATATAAGAAAGATTGGAAAGTTCCTCAAAGGAAAGAGCCGATGTGCTATGCGTGCCGGTTGAGTCATTTTCATGCGGTGTGGCCCCCCTGGGATCCTCACATTTGGATGGATCTGATTGATGAAAGTGTATTTCAGAGTAAGATTACGAGCCAGTCTATTGATGTCAAGAATGGTGTGGTACAGGTTGAAATGGTGAGTTGGAGAGAAGGAGAGACCTCTAGACAGAATATTTATTTGTGATTGACTTAGACATCGTGAAGATATGTTCACCACTTGGGATGTACTCACGGTCTCCTGGTGCGTGAAGGGTAGCGATTGGTCCTGGTGTG
The DNA here is from genome assembly GCF_014858855.1 of Bufo gargarizans. Taxonomy (NCBI): domain Eukaryota; kingdom Metazoa; phylum Chordata; class Amphibia; order Anura; family Bufonidae; genus Bufo; species Bufo gargarizans. The sequence continues at coordinate 340,404,560 of NC_058084.1, read as the reverse complement.
CTTGCGCCTGGCCCTGCGTTTTTTTACTTCCTTGCTTGTGAAAAATCTGGTTCACAGGAAGCGTTGTGTGTGGTCTGCTGTATTTCGCCCACCCGAGCATTCGGGAGATCGGAGGCAGAATCGGATGACTCCGGATCTGTAGAGCTAAAGGCAACTCTGGGAGCTCTCGGTTTTTTGCCGCGATAATTTTTGCGCATAATCGAGCGCGGCGTGTTGGCCCTATTTTCAGACCAATTGTACACTGTGTTGCCTTTATAATCTTGAAGATCGCGGGCAAATTTTCCTTGCTTGACTGTCATGAGGCTCTCTTCCATTTTATTAAGGTTATCTTGTAAACCAGCGTCCATTTCTTTGAAGATATCCAAGTGTGAGAAGGGTATGATTAACTCTTGGGTGGCCTTAATTTCTTCCCATAGATTACAAAGGGCTTCTTCCTCATGTGACACTATCAGGCCCATAAATTTGATGGAGCAATCAGATAAAATATCGTGCCACTGGGATACAAAGCCATCAGAGTAAAGAGTGGTGGGTTTTTTACGTAATCTGAGTCCACGAGGAATCATATTTTTCTCAATATAACGTTGGAGCGAGGTTAAGTCCCACCAGGTTCGCATTTCTTTTATTAATAATTTCCCCAGGGAAGTCATCTGAACTTTAAGTTCTAAAGTGTCCTGGGAATCCTTGTCTTTGCTGTTGAAAATCGCATCCATTTTTTAAAGACGTTCGTTGCAGTCATCTATAATACGAAGAGATGAGAGGTTCATATTCAGCTATACAATACGATGCAGCCGTTGGAAATATATAAGCTGTAGTGTAGGAATATATATTCAGAACATACAATCAGGGAGCGACACGCCAAGTTTCCAAGTGATGAAAGCACAAAGTATAAAAGTTCCGTAGGCGGCGCTCACCTGGTCAGTCTTGCAGTGGAAGCACGGACGGTGCTTGGAAGGGGCACCAGTTGCAGACTGTATAAAAATAAGACGGGATGTCCAGCTTTTCAAAAAAAGACGTTGTTCTTTATTCCAAAAATAACACAGGATAAAAAACAATCCAACACGGCAAGCAGGTCTACATGTTTCGGATGCTCTAATACTGATCCTTATTCATGACACATTGGTTGCTGAATGGCTACATACTTAAATAGCTGAACTTCCTGGCCCTCGCAGATGGTTTGGATTAGCAGGAGTGGACACACAAATTGGGTTCCGCCTACTATCCAAATGCCATGTGAGTATAAGGGCAAAGATACATATAGAAATAAAAAGTTGGATATGTCAAAAAACACATAAACTGTTTTAAAAGTATATCTGAGCAAAAATCAGTAATGCAGGATTAAATCATGTTTGCGATTTAACCCTGCTGGGACCCGGGATCCCATACAAAAAATCCAGTAGGATTCCCTGTTAAGGAGCTTTTTCTTATAGCCACCTCTAGCAGGAGGATTAACCCTTTCTAGGGCCTGTACCTGAAAACCTGCGGTATCTCCCTGATGAGAGACCGCGAAATGTAGACTGGCCGCTGAAACATTTCTTTCTTTGGTATGTGGGATGTCTGAAAGGTGTTTACAAATTCTGACTTTTAAACTATTGGTTGTACATCCAATATATTGCAGACTGCATATAGAGCAGGTAATGCAATACACCACATAGTTCGTGTTGCAATTTACATATTGTTTGTTATTAAAATAATTATGAGTTGCTGTTGAGACAACTGCTGAACCTGGGTGGACAGTATCCTCCAGCCGCTGGTACAATCCATACCTGGCTATCTGCAGGATACTAGAGCAGTGCTGCAAGCATTCTATGATTTTAAATGGGAACAGCACTTCTCTTGGATCATAGTGGATGTTACATCCCTATATACGGTCATCCCTCACAATTTGGCTATGGTTTCCTTAGCTTGGTTTTTGAATGTCTATTCTGACTTTTCTCCTACCTTCCAGGATTTTGTTTGTCGGGTTGTGCTCTTTCTGCTAAAACATAATGTCTTTATGTTCTCGCAACGTTATTTCTTGAAATTGACAGGAGTTTCCATGGGGGCGAAATTTTCGCCCTCCACGGCAAACATCTATATGGCATGGTGGGAATGTCACTTTTTATTTTCAGCAGATAACCCTTGGAGCGGCTCCCTGAGATGGTACGGTCGTTATATCGATGACCTGCTGTTCGTGTGGTCAGGCGATTCTACGGCCGTGCCATCTTTTGGGACCTTTCTCAATAATAACCATTGCTGTCTAAAATTTACCATTTCACATGACATCACCACCGTTGCCTTTCTTGATCTCTCTTTGGAGGGTGACTCTGCGACTCATCAAGTCCACTCTAGTACCTATCGCAAGGACACGTCAGGTAATACAACTCTCAAGGCCACATCTTGCCATCCTCCACATGTGGTCCGTAATATCCCTAAAGGGGAATTTATTCGGGCCAAAAGAAATTGTTCTAAAGATGACAAATTAAAAATGGAGATGGAGATAGTGCCCATGAGACTTGTGGAGCGCAGATACCCTCCTTGGACTTTAGATCGAGCTAGGGCCAAGACATTAAATAGACCCAGAGACAGTCTTGTTTTTCCGGACAAAGCACAACCCAACCTACTTTCATGCATTAATAGACAAACCAATGCAGCCGCAAAAAATGTTCCCTGTTTCGTCACCAACTACAGTTTGGAATTTTCACAAATTTGCGCCATAGTTACTAAACACCTATCTGTTTTAAATTGTGACAAACAGTGGTCTGACATCAGCTCTGCAGGTGTCAGATGCATTGCACGTTGCGCACCGACTATTGCGCAAAAAATTAGCCCAAGTCTTTTCACTGACAGTGACATCAGTAAAAAACAAAAAAGTGCTTGGTTGAGACACAAATGCACATTTAAATGCGGCCACCGCATTTGTACGTGCTGTAATTACATTAAAACAGGTTCAGCAGTTGTCTCAACAGCAACTCATAATTCTTTTAATAACAAACAATATGTAAATTGCAACACGAACTATGTGGTGTATTGCATTACCTGCTCTATATGCAGTCTGCAATATATTGGATGTACAACCAATAGTTTAAAAGTCAGAATTTGTAAACACCTTTCAGACATCCCACATACCAAAGAAAGAAATGTTTCAGCGGCCAGTCTACATTTCGCGGTCTCTCATCAGGGAGATACTGCAGGTTTTCAGGTACAGGCCCTAGAAAGGGTTAATCCTCCTGCTAGAGGTGGCGACTATAAGGCTGGGTCCACACCTGAGCGTTTTACAGCGCGTTCCTACGCGCTGTAAAACGCTCAACAAGGAGAAACCAATGATTCCCTATGGGAATGGTTCACACCTGGGCGTTTTACGGTGCGTACGATCGCGCTGTAAAACGCCCGACGCTCAAAAAAGTACATGAGCGACTTTGGGGCGTTTTGACGCGCGTTTGTGGCCATAGGACACTGTAGTCAATCACACAAACGCGCATCAAACGCGCGTTTACTATTACAATAAACGCGCATAAAAATGCGCGACTAAAACGCGCGTAAAACGCGCGTTTGCGCAATGCTCAGGTGTGAACCCAGCCTAAGAGAAAGCTCCTTAACAGGGAATCCTACTGGATTTTTTGTATGGGATCCCGGGTCCCAGCAGGGTTAAATCGCAAACATGATTTAATCCTGCATTACTGATCTTTGCTCAGATATACTTTTAAAACAGTTTATGTGTTTTTTGACATATCCAACTTTTTATTTTCTATATGTATCTTTGCCCTTATACTCACATGGCATTTGGATAGTAGGCGGAACCCAATTTGTGTGTCCACTCCTGCTAATCCAAACCATCTGCGAGGGCCAGGAAGTTCAGCTATTTAAGTATGTAGCCATTCAGCAACCAATGTGTCATTAATAAGGATCAGTATTAGAGCATCCGAAACATGTAGACCTGCTTTTTTGGAAAGCTGGACATCCCATCTTATTTTTATACAATTATACATTGACTATGTGAAGAGATCTGCCTTGAAATTCCCCAGTGTTTCTTAATGAAAATGATTTCTTATAAATGTTAATACCCCCTAAAATGTACAATAAAGTATATTCCACTACCTTCTGGCTGCTTACTGGTCTGACATGTTCTTTGCTCAACAACCTAAAGGGATATTCCAGTTTTTATTGAATTTTTTTATTTGTCAATCTAAGAAGGAATAGAAAGTCATACAACTTACAACTTTTTAATACATACAGCACAGACCAAAAGTTTAGACACACCTTCTCATTCAAAGAGTTTTCTTTATTTTCATGACTATGAAAAATGTAGATTCACACTGAAGGCATCAAAACTATGAATTAACACATGTGGAATTATATACATAACAAAAAAGTGTGAAACCACTGTAAATATTCTAGGTTCTTCAAAGTAGCCACCTTTTGCTTTGATTACTGCTTTGCACACTCTTGGCATTCTCTTATTGAGCTTCAAGAGGTAGTCACCTGAAATGGTCTTCCAACAGTCTTGGAGGAGTTCCCAGAGATGATTAGCCTTTATTGGCTCTTTTGCCTTCACTCTGCAGTCCAGCTCACCCCAAACCATCTCGATTGGGTTCAGGTCCGGTGACTGTGGAGGCCAGGCCATCTGGCGCAGCACCCCATCACTCTCCTTCATGTTCAAATAGCCCTTACACAGCCTGGAGGTGTGTTTGGGGTCATTGTCCTGTTGAAAAATAAATGATGGTCCAACTAAACGCAAACCGGATGGACTAGCATGCCGCTGCAAGATGCTGTGGTAGCCATGCTGGTTCAGTATGCCTTCAATTTTGAATAAATCCCCAACAGTGTCACCAGCAAAGCACCCCCACACCATCACACCTCCTTCTCCATGCTTCACGGTGGGAACCAGGCATGTAGAGTCCATCCGTTCACCTTTTCTGCGTCGCACAAAGACACAGTGGTTGGAACCAAAGATCTCAAATTTGAACAAATCAGACCAAAGCACAGATTTCCACTGGTCTAATGTCCATTCCTTGTGTTCTTTAGCCCAAACAAGTCTCTTCTGCTTGTTGCCTGTCCTTAGCAGTGGTTTCCTAGCAGATATTCTACCATGAAGACCTGATTCACACAGTCTCCTCTTAACAGTTGTTCTAGAGATGTGTCTGCTGCTAGAACTCTGTGTGGCATTGACCTGGTCTCTAATCTGAGCTGCTGTTAACCTGCGATTTCTGAGGCTGGTGACTCGGATGAACTTATCCTCTGCAGCAGAGGCGACTCTTGGTCTTCCTTTCCTGGGGCGGACCGCATGTGAGCCAGTTTCTTTGTAGCGCTTGATGGTTTTTGTGACTGCACTTGGGGACACTTTCAAAGTTTTCCCAATTTTTCGGACTGACTGACCTTCATTTCTTAAAGTAATGATGGCCACTCATTTTTCTTTACTTAGCTGCTTTCTTCTTGCCATAATACACATTCTAACAGTCTATTCAGTAGGACTATCAGCTGTGTATCCACCTGACTTCTCCACAACGCAACTGATGGTCCCAACCCCATTTATAAGGCAAGACATTCCACTTATTAAACCTGAGAGGGCACACCTGTGAAGTGAAAACCATTTCAGAAGACTACCTCTTGAAGCTCATCAAGAGAATGCCAAGAGTGTGCAAAGCAGTAATCAAAGCAAAAGGTGGCTACTTTAAAGAACCTAGAATATGACATATTTTCAGTTGTTTCACACTTTAATGTTATGTATATAATTCCACATGTGTTAATCCATAGTTTTGATGCCTTCAGTGTGAATCTACAATTTTCATAGTCATGAAAATAAAGAAAACTCTTTGAATGAGAAGGTGTGTCCAAACTTTTGGTCTGTACTGTATGTATTTAAAATTTTGCATACATGACCCCTATATGCAGTCGAATGGTATAGCCCATATTATTGTGGTGCACCTTTTTTCAGTGATTTATGTATTTTTATATTTTCACCCACACATTATTTCATCTTGTGTGGGATGTTTTTGTGGTGCATGTGGTCCGCTGCCGGCATCCTCCATTGTATGCATTTTTGCTGGGGATTGCCCATTAGCAACGGATCACTTGTAGAGGAATTGCTCCCCCGATTATAAACACGCTACAGTGTTTGGGGTTGAGCATTTCCTCTCATTTAGGCCATTTTATTCAGTGCTTTTACTCTTTGCTATAACACTTTAAATTTAGCTCTGTGGGCTTAAACATTTCTCTTGATCATCTTTGAGATGTATCTACACCTGGTTTCAAGTCCACCTGTGGTAAATTCAGTTGACTGGACGTGATTTGGAAAGACAAACTCCCGTGAATATAAGGTCTCGCAGCTGACAATGCATATCAGAGCACAAACAAAGCCATGAGGAGGAAAGTACTGCCCGTAGAGCTCAGACACAGAATTGTGTGGGGCACAAATCTGGAGAAGGGTACAAAAGGATACAACACATTTCTGCTGCATTTCGAGTTCCCAAGTGGCCACTGTATTTCTTAAATGGAAGAAGTTTGGAACAACCAAGTCTCTTCCTAGTGCTGGCTACTCCACCAAACTAAGTAATTAAAGGAGAAGGGCCTTGGTAAGAGAGGCGACCAGGAACCCAACGGCCACTCTGACTGAGCTCCAAAGATCCTGCATGCAGATGGCAGAATCTTCAAGAAAGTCAGCCATCACTGGAGCATGCCAGCAATCAGGGCTTTATAGAAGAGTGGTCAAAAGAAAGCCGCATTAAAGACATATGAAAGGACTGTCGGACTGTGAGAAACAAAATTCTCTGGCCTGATGAAAGCAAGATTGAACTTTTTAGTCTCAATTCTAGGCGTGATGTCTGGGGAAGACCAGACACTGCTCCTTCTAACTCCACAGTGAAGCCTGGAGGTGGCAGCAATATGCTGTGGGGGTGTTTTTCAGTGGCTGGGACTGGGAAACTGGTGAAGGATGAGGGAAAGCTGAATGGAGCAAAGTACGGAGCTATTCTTGATGAAACATTGAACCAGAGTGCTCTGGACCTCAGACCGGGCTGGAGGGTCACCTTCCAACAAGACAATTACCGTAGCTACACAGCCAAGACAACACGGGAGTGGCTTAGGGAGAACTCTGGGAATGTCCTTGAGTGGTCAAGCCAGAGCCCTAATTTGAACCCTGTCGAACATCTCTGGAGAGACCTGAAAATGGCTTTCCACTGATGGTCCCCATCCATTCTGACAGAGCTTGAGAAGCTTTTCAGAGAAAATCTCCAAATCCAGGTGTGCAAACTTTGTGGCATCATACCCAAGAAGACTGGAGGCTACAATCACTGCCAAAAGTGCTTGAACTAAGTACTGAGTAAAGGGTCAGAATACTTATGTCAGTGCAAGATTTTAGTTTTTCCTTTTCAATAAACTAATGAAGATTGGTAACATTCTGTTTTCACATTCTCATTATTGGTTACTGAGTACAGAATGATGGGGAAAAACTTTATTTTTTTTATTCTTCTTTTAACACAAGGCGCTAGCATAACAAAATGTGGAAAAACTGAAAACGTGCATTGTATGTCTCACCAAACACTCTAAAAACGTACGAACGTGAATAAGGTTTACATTTTACTCTCCTGTCCATACCCGATCTTCAGTCTAGACATGTGTGATATGTATGAATGAACTCCTCAGATTTTAAGTTTTTCTTCAGAGTTTTTATTTTTATTTGCAAATTGGAATTTTTATCCACTTTTCATGTAACCACTGTTTGCTGCAAAGTGTTTGACTGGCATGTGTAAATGCAGCTATCACCTCCACCCATGATCAGACAATTATTGGAATCTTTAGGTTCGTTCCTGATAATTGCCTGGGTTCTGGTCCATGTAAAGGCACTTTTATAGTATGAAACATTGTAAAAGAGCAAATCACAATGCGAACAGTCAATACTGGAGATGGGCCGGTGGATATCAGATGTGCTTCCTTATCTTCTACCTTCTTGAAGTGTCCTGGCATTGATGGTTGGCTGGATTACAGTTCTTTCTTGTTGCAAACCACCTTATGAGCATAAGCATAATTTTTTCTTAAAGGGGTTGTATCATTTCATACATTGGGGGCATATCACTAAGACATGCCCAAATGTCTAATAGGTGCGGGTCCCACCTCTGGGACCCACACCTATCCTTCCAAATGAGCCCGCAAAGTGAAGGAGGCCGCACCAAGGATGTGGGGCCACTCTTCATTCATTTCTATGAGACTGACCAAAATAGCTGCTAGTGCTAGTACTATGCCCCCAATGTATGAGATGACACAACCCCTTTAAGTACAGTAGAATCTATTTTATAATATATGTTTAAGAATTAATCAAAAGGATATTAACGATAGGCAAAGTGGTGAAATTAATTGATTTATTTTATTTGTATTTTTTATACATATGTGTATTTCCCATTTATTTGCTAACTATCTGACCTACCTACCCAGAAATGGCCCCTCAGATAGCCCCTACTTCATGAAGTCTACAGATAAGCTGCAGAGATCATGGGATGCTAGACATCCATTCCTGGCTGCCTCATAGTAGCCACTTCATCTAAACAGTCACGCAGTATTATTGGCTTATTAGCCAATAAATAAACACATGTATGCACGCACACACATACACGCAGAAACACATACACAAACAAACACGCACACACACAAATACACAAACACGCGCACACACAAATACACAAACAAGCAAACACATGCAAAAACATACGTACACATGCACAGACAGAAGCACAAACCATCAGGACTGGTGCAAGGATTTTTGCCACCATAGGCAAAAGCTAATTTTGCCGCCCCCCTTTACTCTGCCTATTGACCACACCCTTTGACCCTCCCCTTTTTTGGTCACCCACCTATTTATACAGACTGTACCCTTCATTGTGGTAAGGCCACGTTTTCTCCCTCCAGCTACATACCATGTCATCCACAGATCCCCCTTAGTGTCATCCACCACACACCCCCACAAGTGTCATCCACAGATTCCCCCTAACTGTCATCCACCACAGATCCCCCTAACTGTCATCCACCACAGATCCCCAGAAGTGTTATCCACAGATCCCCCTAAGTGTCATCCACCACAGATCCCCATAAATGTCATCCACAGATCCCCAGAAGTGTCATCAACAGATCCCCACAAGTGTCATCCACAGATTCCCCCTAAGTGTCATCCACCACAGATCCCATTAAATGTCATCTACAGTCCCCCCTAAGTGTCATCCACAGATCCCCCTCCATAAAGAGTGCACTCTACGCGGTGGCGTACCTTGCTTATGGGTGGCGCCGCCCCTGCATACCATACATACAAAAACACACACAAACACACACACACACACACACAATCTAACTAATAGGATGATCACAGCCATCCAGAGGTGCATCCCAATTCATCCCAATGCTTAGGACATTGGATGTTGTTATAGAAGTAACACTCATACTGCTGGGGTGCATCTCTGGGACCCTCTTTCAGAGACGATGTCCTCCACCCAACTCTCAAAAAGCTGAGGGGTCTTCAGGAGAGGCGGGCAGTCGAGCTGGGCTATCAGACGGTCGGTCTCTGTAGCTGTGATGTCATCCTTCCTATCCACAGCTTTACTGCAACGAGACACATAACATGTTAATAATTTACAAGTAATAAGATCAGTAATATCAATCCTATCACAACCACTAGGTTTTAGGAAGCTGGAAAGCATATTGTTAAACCAAAGACCAACAGACCCCATCCAGGAAAAGGGATTCAATAAGAATCTTCAATCTTGGTACAAAATTCCTCATCAATAACATCACAAGCTTCACCGTCTATGGCGAGCAAATAACCAAAAGCCAGTTACAAAGGCTTTACAAAGGTTTTTTTGGTGTAAAGTCACAAAATTGGTGCAAAAGGTATTTTGCAACTTTTAACGTTTTACACCGCTCTTGCCAATTTAAAAAAAAGTGGGCGAAACTTAGAAGAAGGGGATGGGGCCACAACTACTGGCACATTTAATGTAATTGATGCCAGAAAAGTGACATAAATTACAACTGAAACCTACGCCAGCTAGTAGGTAGATTATTTTTCAGGTTATGGTGCACAGGCCTCACAGATGTGAGAAATTTATTATAAACCCTTCCACTCCTAATAAATTGGTTGCTTCTTTCACCAGCTGGCTTTTTACTAAGACTGGCATGTGAAACCTATTTATTAATTCAGTTCCTCAACCTGTCCAGGAGAGGGACCCCATCCAGGCTTTATCCATCTTTCGGAATAACTTTTTTGTATCTAGTCTCCCCAGGGTGCCTCAGAAACATCAGCACCTGAGATGTTTAAGCGCTGTCTGACAGCTAACACAACTCTTCCTATTGTACAGTCACCCCATGCCCCCATAAGTGACCAGGAATAGGTCCTATTGTCACAAATGTAATACAGCCCTTGTTTTAGTGCCCGAGCCATTAACTTACCGCCTGCTGTGGTGTGAAGATGAAGCAATGTGGTAGTGGGTTGTCACTGAGTCCTCTGGTTACTGGCAGAAGGTTCCGTTACCTTAGCGATAGAACGTTTGGAATGTTACATCATAGAGACAGTTTGTGATGTCATTGCTCACTGGACAGAACCACTGTACTTGCTGCGGGGTGTGTTCTCCTGTTATTAATATAGCACCTACAAATGTAGAAATTTTCTTTTTGGATGTATTTGCTACCAATCATGATAATTATACATTGACTATGTGAAGAGATCTGCCTTGAAATTCACCAGTGTTTCTTAATGAAAATGATTTCTTATAAATGTTAATACCCCCTAAAATGTACAATATAGTATATTCCATTACCTTCTGGCTGCTGACTGGTCTGACATGTTTGCTCAGCAACCTAAAGGGATATTCCAGTTTTTATTGAATTTTTTTATTTGTCAATCTAAGAAGGAATAGAAAGTCATACAACTTACAACTTTTTAATACATATGTATTTAAAATTTTGAATACGTGACTACTATATGCAGTTGAATGGTATAGCCCATATTATTGTGGTGCACCTTCTTTCAGTGATTTATGTATTTTTATATTTTCACCCACACATTATTTCATCTTGTGTAGGATGTTTTTGTGGTGCATGTGGTCCGCTTCCGGCATCCTCCATTGTATGCATTTTTGCTGGGGATTGCCCATTAGCAACGGATCACTTGCAGAGGAATTGCTCCCCCGATTATAAACACGCTACAGTGTTTGGGGTTGAGCATTTCCTCTCATTTAGGCCATTTTATTCAGTGCTTTTACTCTTTGCTATAACACTTTAAATTTAGCACTGTGGGCTTAAACATTTCTCTTGATCATCTTTGAGATGTATCTACACCTGGTTTCAAGTCCACCTGTGGTAAATTCAGTTGACTGGACGTGATTTGGAAAGACAAACTCCCGTGAATATAAGGTCTCGCAGCTGACAATGCATATCAGAGCACAAACAAAGCCATGAGGAGGAAAGTACTGCCCGTAGAGCTCAGACACAGAATTGTGTGGGGCACAAATCTGGAGAAGGGTACAAAAGGGTACAACAAATTTCTGCTGCATTTCGAGTTCCCAAGTGGCCACCGTATTTCTTAAATGAAGAAGTTTGGAACAACCAAGTCTCTTCCTAGTGCTGGCTACTCCACCAAACTAAGTAATTAAAGGAGAAGGGCCTTGGTAAGAGAGGCGACCAGGAACCCAACGGCCACTCTGACTGAGCTCCAAAGATCCTGCATGCAGATGGCAGAATCTTCAAGAAAGTCAGCTATCACTGGAGCATGCCAGCAATCAGGGCTTTATAGCAGAGTGGTCAAAAGAAAGCCGCATTAAAGACATATGAAAGGACTGTCGGACTGTGAGAAACAAAATTCTCTGGCCTGATGAAAGCAAGATTGAACTTTTTAGTCTCAATTCTAGGCGTGATGTCTGGGGAAGACCAGACACTGCTCCTTCTAACTCCACAGTGAAGCCTGGAGGTGGCAGCAATATGCTGTGGGGGTGTTTTTCAGTGGCTGGGACTGGGAAACTGGTGAAGGATGAGGGAAAGCTGAATGGAGCAAAGTACGGAGCTATTCTTGATGAAACATTGAACCAGAGTGCTCTGGACCTCAGACCGGGCTGGAGGTTCACCTTCCAACAAGACAATTACCGTAGCCACACAGCCAAGACAACACTGGAGTGGCTTAGTGAGAACTCTTGGAATGTCCTTGAGTGGTCAAGCCAGAGCCCTAATTTGAACCCTGTCGAACATCTCTGGAGAGACCTGAAAATGGCTTTCCACTGAGGGTCCCCATCCATTCTGACAGAGCTTGAGAAGCTTTTCAGAGAAAATCTCCAAATCCAGGTGTGCAAACTTTGTGGCATCATACCCAAGAAGACTGGAGGCTACAATCACTGCCAAAAGTGCTTGAACTAAGTACTGAGTAAAGGGTCAGAATACTTATGTCAGTGCAAGATTTTAGTTTTTCCTTTTCAATAAACTAATGAAGATTTGTAAAATTCTGTTTTCACATTCTCATTATTGGTTACTGAGTACAGAATGATGGGGAAAAACTTTATTTTTTTTATTCTTCTTTTAACACAAGGCGCTAGCATAACAAAATGTGGAAAAACTGAAAACGTGCATTGTATGTCTCACCAAACACTCTAAAAACGTACGAACGTGAATAAGGTTTACATTTTACTCTCCTGTCCATACCCGATCTTCAGTCTAGACATGTGTGATATGTATGAATGAACTCCTCAGATTTTAAGTTTTTCTTCAGAGTTTTTATTTTTATTTGCAAATTGGAATTTTTATCCACTTTTCATGTAACCACTGTTAGCTGCAAAGTGTTTGACTGGCATGTGTAAATGCAGCTATCACCTCCACCCATGATCAGACAATTATTGGAATCTTTTGGTTCGTTCCTGATAATTGCCTGGGCTCTGGTCCATGTAAAGGCACTTTTATAGTATGAAACATTGTAAAAGAGCAAATCACAATGCGAACAGTCAATACTGGAGATGGGCCGGTGGATATCAGATGTGCTTCCTTATCTTCTACCTTCTTGAAGTGTCCTGGCATTGATGGTTGGCTGGATTACAGTTCTTTCTTGTTGCAAACCACCTTATGAGCATAAGCATAATTTTTTCTTAAATGGGTTGTATCATTTCATACATTGGGGGCATATCACTAAGACATGCCCAAATGTCTAATAGGTGCGGGTCCCACCTCTGGGACCCACACCTATCCTTCCAAATGAGCCCGCAAAGTGAAGGAGGCCGCACCAAGGATGTGGGGCCACTCTTCATTAATTTCAATGAGACTGACCAAAATAGCTGCTAGTGCTAGTACTATGCCCCCAATGTATGAGATGACACAACCCCTTTAACCACCTCCGGACTGCCTAACGCAGATGTGCGGTCCGGAGGTGGCAGCCCTGCGCAGAGTCACGCATATATGCGTCATCTCGCGAGGGACGGGATTTCCTGTGAACGCGCGCACACAGGCGCGCACGCTCACAGGAACGGAAGGTAAGCGAGTGGATCTCCAGCGTGCCAGCAGCGATCGCTCGCTGGCAGGCTGGAGATCTGATTTTTTTAACCCCTAACAGGTATATTAGACGCTGTTTTGATAACAGCGTCTAATATACCCGCTACCTGGTCCTCTGGTGGTCCCTTTTGTTAGGATCGACCACCAGAGGACACAGGTAGCTGTGTAAAGTAGCACCAAACACCACACTACACTACACCCCCCCTGTCACTTATTAACCCTTTATGAACCACTGATCACCCCATATAGACTCCCTAATCACCCCCCTGTCATTGATCACCCCCCTGTCATTGATCACCCCCCTGTAAGGATCCATTCAGACGTCCGTATGATTTTTACGGATCCACAGATACATGGATCGGATCCGCAAAACGCATACGGACGTCTGAATGGAGCCTTACAGGGGGGTGATCAATGACAAGTGGGTGATCACGCATATAGACTTCCTGATCACTTCCCTGTCATTGATCACCCCTCTGTCATTGATCACCCCCCTGTAAGGCTCCATTCAGACGTCCGCATGATTTTTACGGATCCACTGATACATGGATTGGATCCACAAAACACATGCGGACCTCTGAATGGAGCCTTACAGGGGGGTGATCAATGACAAGGGGGTGATCACGCATATAGACTTCCTGATCACTTCCCAGTCATTGATCACCCCTCTGTCATTGATCACCCCCCTGTAAGGCTCCATTCAGACGTCCGCATGATTTTTACGGATCCACTGATACATGGATCGGATCCGCAAAACACATGCGGACCTCTGAATGGAGCCTTACAGGGGGGTGATCAATGACAAGGGGGTGTTCACGCATATAGACTTCCTGATCACTTCCCTGTCATTGATCACCCCTCTGTCATTGATCACTCCCCTGTAAGGCTCCATTCAGACGTCCGCATGATTTTTACGGATCCACTGATACATGGATCGGATCCGCAAAACACATGCAGACCTCTGAATGGAGCCTTACAGGGGGGTGATCAATGACAAGGGGATGATCACGCATATAGACTTCCTGATCACTTCCCTGTCATTGATCACACCCTGTCATTGATCACCCCCCTGTAAGGCTCCATTTAGACGTCCGCATGTGTTTTGCGGATCCGATCCATGTATCCGTGGATCCGTAAAAAATCATACGGACGTCTGAATGGAGCCTTACAGGGGGGTGATCAGGGAGTCTATATGGGTGATCACCCCTCTGTCATTGATCACCCCCCCCCTGTAAGGCTCCATTCAGACGTCTGCATGTGTTTTGCGGATCCGATCCATGTATCCGTGGATCCGTAAAAAATCATACGGACGTCTGAATGGAGCCTTACAGGGGGGTGATCAGGGAGTCTATATGGGTGATCACCCCTCTGTCATTGATCACCCCCCCCTGTAAGGCTCCATTCAGACGTCCGCATGTGTTTTGCGGATCTGATCCATGTATCCGTAGATCCGTAAAAAATCATATGGACGTCTGAATGGAGCCTTACAGAGGGGTGATCAATGACAGGGGGGTGATCACCCCATAAAAACTCCCTGATCACCCCCCTGTCATTGATCACCTCCTGTAAGTGTCATGGTCTTACCTCCTTGCTGTTCCCTTCGTTTGACATGTGCTGGCGGCCATCTTGGTTTCTGGGTTTTCTTGTAGCCTCCCACCCTGCGGCTCCTCCTTCCCACTGGGAGGAGCTGGATGCCTAGCTCATATATATAGGAGGTCTGTGGCTTCAGTTCCTTGCTTGGTCCTCCTGTGTTCACATGCTTCGAAGACTGCTGCTGCTTCTGGTTCCTGATCCTGGCCTCGTCTGACTACCCCGTTGGTTCCTGATTCCGGCTTCGTCTGACTACCCCGTTGGTTCCTGATTCCGGCTTCGTCTGACTACCCCGTTGGTTCCTGTTCCTGGCTTCGTCTGACTACCCTTCTGGTTCCTGACCTCTGTCTCCGCAAGACCCTGCTTCGGTTTAGCCATCCGTTCGGACTTTGCTACGGCTTGCTCTTCAATAAAACCTTCTTATTTTCCACTTATCTCTTGTTGTACGTCTGGTTCATGGTTCCATGACAGTAAGGCTCCATTCAGACATTTTTTTGGGCACAAGTTAGCGGAAATTTTTTGTTTGTTTTTGTTTTTGTTTTTTCTTACAAAGTCTCATATTCCACTAACTTGTGTCAAAAAATAAAATCTCACATGAACTCACCATACCCCTCACGGAATCCAAATGCGTAAACATTTTTAGACATTTATATTCCAGACTTCTTCTCACGCTTTAGGGCCCCTAAAAAGCCAGGGCAGTATAAATACCCCACATGTGACCCCATTTCAGAAAGAAGACACCCCAAGGTATTCCGTGAGGGGCATATTGAGTCCATGAAAGATTGAAATTTTTGTCCCAAGTTAGCGGAAAGGGAGACTTTGTGAGAAAATACAAAAAAAATCAATTTCCGCTAACTTGTGCCAAAAAAAAAAAATTCTAGGAACTTGCCATGCCCCTCACGGAATACCTTGGGGTGTCTTCTTGGGGGGTCACATGTGGGGTATTTATACTGCCCTGGCATGTTAGGGGCCCTAAAGCGTGAGAAGAAGTCTGGGATCTAAATGTCTAAAAATGCCCTCCTAAAAGGAATTTGGGCACCTTTGCGCATCTAGGCTGCAAAAAAGTGTCACACATCTGGTATCTCCGTACTCAGGAGAAGTTGGGCAATGTGTTTTGGGGTGTCATTTTACATATACCCATGCTGGGTGAGAGAAATATCTTGGTCAAATGCCAACTTTGTATAAAAAAATTGGAAAAGTTGTCTTTTGCCAAGATATTTCTCTCACCCAGCATGGGTATATGTAAAATGACACCCCAAAACACATTCCCCAACTTCTCCTGAGTACGGTGATACCAGATGTGTGACACTTTTTTGCAGCCAAGGTGGGCAAAGGGGCACATATTCCAAAGTGCACCTTTCGGATTTTGCAGGCCATTTTTTACACATTTTGATTGCAAAGTACTTCTCACACATTAGGGCCCCTAAATTGCCAGGGCAGTATAACTACCCCACAAGTGACCCTATTTTGGAAAGAAGACACCCCAAGGTATTCCGTGAGGGGCACGGCGAGTTCCTAGAATTTTTTATTTTTTGTCACAAGTTAGCGGAAAATGATGATTTTTCATTTTTTTTCGTTTTTCCTTACAAAGTCTCATATTCCACTAACTTGCGACAAAAAATAAAAAATTCTAGGAACTCGCCATGCCCCTCACAGAATACCTTGGGGTGTCTTCTTTCCAAAATGGGGTCACTTGTGGCGTAGTTATACTGCCCTGGCAATTTAGGGGCCCAAATGTGTGAGAAGTACCTTGCAATCAAAATGTGTAAAAAATGGCCTGCGAAATCCGAAAGGTGCACTTTGGAATGTGTGCCCCTTTGCCCACCTAGGCTGCAAAAAAGTGTCACACATCTGGTATCGCCGTACTCAAGAGAAGTTGGGGAATATGTTTTGGGGTGTCATTTTACATATAACCATGCTGGGTGAGAGAAATATCTTGGTCAAATGCCAACTTTGTATAAAAAAATTGGAAAAGTTGTCTTTTGCCAAGATATTTCTCTCACCCAGCATGGGTATATGTAAAATGACACCCCAAAACACATTCCCCAACTTCTCCTGAGTACGGCGATACCAGATGTGTGACACTTTATTGCAGCCTAGGTGGGCAAAGGGGCACATATTCCAAAGAGCACCTTTCGGATTTCGCAGGCCATTTTTTACAGATTTTGATTGCAAGGTACTTCTCACACATTTGGGCCCCTAAATTGCCAGGGCAGTATAACTACCCCACAAGTGACCCCATTTTGGAAAGAAGACACCCCAAGGTATTCCGTGAGGGGCATGGCGAGTTCCTAGAATTTTTTATTTTTTGTCGCAAGTTATTGGAATATGAGACTTTGTAAGAAAAAAAAAAAATCATCATTTTCCGCTAACTTGTGACAAAAAATAAAAAGTTCTATGAACTCACTATGCCAATCAGCGAATACCTTAGGGTGTCTACTTTCCGAAATGGGGTCATTTGTGGGGTTTTTCTACTGTTTGGGCATTGTAGAACTTCAGGAAACATGACAGGTGCTCAGAAAGTCAGAGCTGCTTCAAAAAGCGGAAATTCACATTTTTGTACCATAGTTTGTAAACGCTATAACTTTTACCCAAACCATTTTTTTTTTTTTTGCCCAAACATTTTTTTTTTATCAAAGACATGTAGAACAATAAATTTAGCGAAAAATTTATATATGGATGTCGTTTTTTTTGCAAAATTTTACAGCTGAAAGTGAAAAAAGTCATTTTTTTGCAAAAAAAAACGTAAAATTTCGATTAATAACAAAAAAAGTAAAAATGTCAGCAGCAATGAAATACCACCAAATGAAAGCTCTATTAGTGAGAAGAAAAGGAGGTAAAATTCATTTGGGTGGTAAGTTGCATGACCGAGCAATAAACGGTGAAAGTAGTGTAGTGCCGAAGTGTAAAAAGTGCTCTGGTCATGAAGGGGGTTTCAGCTAGCGGGGCTGAAGTGGTTAAGTACAGTAGAATCTATTTTATAATATATGTTTAAGAATTAATCAAAAGGATATTAACGATAGGCAAAGTGGTGAAATTAATTGATTTATTTTATTTGTATTTTTTATACATATGTGTATTTCCCATTTATTTGCTAACTATCTGACCTACCTACCCAGAAATGGCCCCTCAGACAG
Source organism: Bufo gargarizans (assembly GCF_014858855.1). Lineage (NCBI taxonomy): Eukaryota > Metazoa > Chordata > Amphibia > Anura > Bufonidae > Bufo > Bufo gargarizans. The sequence continues at coordinate 340,386,357 of NC_058084.1, read as the reverse complement.
CCCCTACTTCATGAAGTCTACAGATAAGCTGCAGAGATCATGGGATGCTAGACATCCATTCCTGGCTGCCTCATAGTAGCCACTTCATCTAAACAGTCACGCAGTATTATTGGCTTATTAGCCAATAAATACACACATGTATGCACGCACACACATACACGCAGAAACACATACACAAACAAACACGCACACACACAAATACACTAACACGCGCACACACAAATACATAAACAAGCAAACACATGCAAAAACATACGTACACATGCACAGACAGAAGCACATACCATCAGGACTGGTGCAAGGATTTTTGCCACCATAGGCAAAAGCTAATTTTGCCGCCCCCCCTTTACTCTGCCTATTGACCACACCCTTTGACCCTCCCCTTTTTTGGTCACCCACCTATTTATACTGACTGTACCCTTCATTGTGGTAAGGCCACGTTTTCTCCCTCCAGCTACATACCATGTCATCCACAGATCCCCCTTAGTGTCATCCACCACACATCCCCACAAGTGTCATCCAAAGATCCCCCTAACTGTCATCCACCACAGATCCCCAGAAGTGTTATCCACAGATCCCCCTAAGTGTCATCCACCACAGATCCCCATAAATGTCATCCACAGATCCCCAGAAGTGTCATCAACAGAACCCCACAAGTGTTCATCCACAGATTCCCCCTAAGTGTCATCCACCACAGATCCCATTAAATGTCATCTACAGTCCCCCCTAAGTGTCATCCACAGATCCCCCTCCATAAAGAGTGCACTCTACGCGATGGCGTACCTTGCTTATGGGTGGCGCGGCCCCTGCATACCATACATACAAAAACACACACAAACACACACACACACACACACAATCTAACTAATAGGATGATCACAGCCATCCAGAGGTGCATCCCAATTCATCCCAATGCTTAGGACATTGGATGTTGTTATAGAAGTACCGTAACACTCATATTGCTGGGGTGCATCTCTGGGACCCTCTTTCGGAGACGATGTCCTCCACCCAACTCTCAAAAAGCTGAGGGGTCTTCAGGAGAGGCGGGCAGTCGAGCTGGGCTATCAGACGGTCGGTCTCTGTAGCTGTGATGTCATCCTTCCTATCCACGGCTTTACTGCAACGAGACACATAACATGTTAATAATTTACAAGTAATAAGATCAGTAATATCAGTCCTATCACAACCATTAGGTTTTAGGAAGCTGGAAAGCATATTGTTAAACCAAAGACCAACAGACCCCATCCAGGAAAAGGGATTCAATAAGAATCTTCAATCTTGGTACAAAATTCCTCATCAATAACATCACAAGCTTCACCGTCTATGGCGAGCAAATAACCAAAAGCCAGTTACAAAGGCTTTACAAAGGTTTTTTTGGTGTAAAGTCACAAAATTGGTGCAAAAGGTATTTTGCAACTTTTAACGTTTTACACCGCTCTTGCCAATTTAAAAAAAAGTGGGCGAAACTTAGAAGAAGGGGATGGGGCCACAACTACTGGCACATTTAATGTAATTGATGCCAGAAAAGTGACATAAATTACAACTGAAACCTACGCCAGCTAGTAGGTAGATTATTTTTCAGGTTATGGTGCACAGGCCTCACAGATGTGAGAAATTTATTATAAACCCTTCCACTCCTAATAAATTGGTTGCTTCTTTCACCAGCTGGCTTTTTACTAAGACTGGCATGTGAAACCTATTTATTAATTCAGTTCCTCAACCTGTCCAGGAGAGGGACCCCATCCAGGCTTTATCCATCTTTCGGAATAACTTTTTTGTATCTAGTCTCCCCAGGGTGCCTCAGAAACATCAGCACCTGAGATGTTTAAGCGCTGTCTGACAGCTAACACAACTCTTCCTATTGTACAGTCACCCCATGCCCCCATAAGTGACCAGGAATAGGTCCTATTGTCACAAATGTAATACAGCCCTTGTTTTAGTGCCCGAGCCATTAACTTACCGCCTGCTGTGGTGTGAAGATGAAGCAATGTGGTAGTGGGTTGTCACTGAGTCCTCTGGTTACTGGCAGAGGGTTCCGTTACCTTAGCGATAGAACGTTTGGAATGTTACATCATAGAGACAGTTTGTGATGTCATTGCTCACTGGACAGAACCACTGTACTTGCTGCGGGGTGTGTTCTCCTGTTATTAATATAGCACCTACAAATGTAGAAATTTTCTTTTTGGATGTATTTGCTACCAATCATGATAATTATACATTGACTATGTGAAGAGATCTGCCTTGAAATTCACCAGTGTTTCTTAATGAAAATGATTTCTTATAAGTGTTAATACCCCCTAAAATGTACAATATAGTATATTCCATTACCTTCTGGCTGCTGACTGGTCTGACATGTTCTTTGCTCAGCAACCTAAAGGGATATTCCAGTTTTTATTGAATTTTTTTATTTGTCAATCTAAGAAGGAATAGAAAGTCATACAACTTACAACTTTTTAATACATATGTATTTAAAATTTTGCATACGTGACCACTATATGCAGTCGAATGGTATAGCCCATATTATTGTGGTGCACCTTTTTTCAGTGATTTATGTATTTTTATATTTTCACCCACACATTATTTCATCTTGTGTAGGATGTTTTTGTGGTGCATGTGGTCCGCTGCCGGCATCCTCCATTGTATGCATTTTTGCTGGGGATTGCCCATTAGCAACGGATCACTTGCAGAGGAATTGCTCCCCCGATTATAAACACGCTACAGTGTTTGGGGTTGAGCATTTCCTCTCATTTAGGCCATTTTATTCAGTGCTTTTACTCTTTGCTATAACACTTTAAATTTAGCTCTGTGGGCTTAAACATTTCTCTTGATCATCTTTGAGATGTATCTACACCTGGTTTCAAGTCCACCTGTGGTAAATTCAGTTGACTGGACGTGATTTGGAAAGACAAACTCCCGTGAATATAAGGTCTCGCAGCTGACAATGCATATCAGAGCACAAACCAAGCCATGAGGAGGAAAGTACTGCCCGTAGAGCTCAGACACAGAATTGTGTGGGGCACAAATCTGGAGCAGGGTACAAAAGGGTACAACAAATTTCTGCTGCATTTCGAGTTCCCAAGTGGCCACCGTATTTCTTAAATGAAGAAGTTTGGAACAACCAAGTCTCTTCCTAGTGCTGGCTACTCCACCAAACTAAGTAATTAAAGGAGAAGGGCCTTGGTAAGAGAGGCGACCAGGAACCCAATGGGCACTCTGACTGAGCTCCAAAGATCCTGCATGCAGATGGCAGAATCTTCAAGAAAGTCAGCTATCACTGGAGCATGCCAGCAATCAGGGCTCTATAGCAGAGTGGTCAAAAGAAAGCCGCATTAAAGACATATGAAAGGACTGTCGGACTGTGAGAAACAAAATTCTCTGGCCTGATGAAAGCAAGATTGAACTTTTTAGTCTCAATTCTAGGCGTGATGTCTGGGGAAGACCAGACACTGCTCCTTCTAACTCCACAGTGAAGCCTGGAGGTGGCAGCAATATGCTGTGGGGGTGTTTTTCAGTGGCTGGGACTGGGAAACTGGTGAAGGATGAGGGAAAGCTGAATGGAGCAAAGTACGGAGCTATTCTTGATGAAACATTGAACCAGAGTGCTCTGGACCTCAGACCGGGCTGGAGGTTCACCTTCCAACAAGACAATTACCGTAGCCACACAGCCAAGACAACACGGGAGTGGCTTAGGGAGAACTCTGGGAATGTCCTTGAGTGGTCAAGCCAGAGCCCTAATTTGAACCCTGTCGAACATCTCTGGAGAGACCTGAAAATGGCTTTCCACTGATGGTCCCCATCCATTCTGACAGAGCTTGAGAAGCTTTTCAGAGAAAATCTCCAAATCCAGGTGTGCAAACTTTGTGGCATCATACCCAAGAAGACTGGAGGCTACAATCACTGCCAAAAGTGCTTGAACTAAGTACTGAGTAAAGGGTCAGAATACTTATGTCAGTGCAAGATTTTAGTTTTTCCTTTTCAATAAACTAATGAAGATTTGTAACATTCTGTTTTCACATTCTCATTATTGGTTACTGAGTACAGAATGATGGGGAAAAACTTAATTTTTTTTATTCTTCTTTTAACACAAGGCGCTAGCATAACAAAATGTGGAAAAACTGAAAACGTTCATTGTATGTCTCACCAAACACTCTAAAAACGTACGAACGTGAATAAGGTTTACATTTAACTCTCCTGTCCATACCCGATCTTCAGTCTAGACATGTGTGATATGTATGAATGAACTCCTCAGATTTTAAGTTTTTCTTCAGAGTTTTTATTTTTATTTGCAAATTGGAATTTTTATCCACTTTTCATGTAACCACTGTTTGCTGCAAAGTGTTTGACTGGCATGTGTAAATGCAGCTATCACCTCCACCCATGATCAGACAATTATTGGAATCTTTTGGTTCGTTCCTGATAATTGCCTGGGCTCTGGTCCATGTAAAGGCACTTTTATAGTATGAAACATTGTAAAAGAGCAAATCACAATGCGAACAGTCAATACTGGAGATGGGCCGGTGGATATCAGATGTGCTTCCTTATCTTCTACCTTCTTGAAGTGTCCTGGCATTGATGGTTGGCTGGATTACAGTTCTTTCTTGTTGCAAACCACCTTATGAGCATAAGCATAATTTTTTCTTAAAGGGGTTGTATCATTTCATACATTGGGGGCATATCACTAAGACATGCCCAAATGTCTAATAGGTGTGGGTCCCACCTCTGGGACCCACACCTATCCTTCCAAATGAGCCCGCAAAGTGAAGGAGGCCGCACCAAGGATGTGGGGCCACTCTTCATTCATTTCTATGAGACTGACCAAAATAGCTGCTAGTGCTAGTACTATGCCCCCAATGTATGAGATGACACAACCCCTTTAACCACCTCCGGACCGCCTAACGCAGATGTGCGGTCCGGAGGTGGCAGCCCTGCGCAGAGTCACGCATATATGCGTCATCTCGCGAGGGACGGGATTTCCTGTGAACGCGCGCACACAGGCGCGCACGCTCACAGGAACGGAAGGTAAGCGAGTGGATCTCCAGCGTGCCAGCAGCGATCGCTCGCTGGCAGGCTGGAGATCTGATTTTTTTAACCCCTAACAGGTATATTAGACGCTGTTTTGATAACAGCGTCTAATATACCTGCTACCTGGTCCTCTGGTGGTCCCTTTTGTTAGGATCGACCACCAGAGGACACAGGTAGCTGTGTAAAGTAGCACCAAACACCACACTACACTACACCCCCCCCTGTCACTTATTAACCCTTTATGAACCACTGATCACCCCATATAGACTCCCTAATCACCCCCCTGTCATTGATCACCCCCCTGTCATTGATCACCCCCCTGTAAGGATCCATTCAGACGTCCGTATGATTTTTACGGATCCACAGATACATGGATCGGATCCGCAAAACGCATACGGACGTCTGAATGGAGCCTTACAGGGGGGTGATCAATGACAAGTGGGTGATCACGCATATAGACTTCCTGATCACTTCCCTGTCATTGATCACCCCTCTGTCATTGATCACCCCCCTGTAAGGCTCCATTCAGACGTCCGCATGATTTTTACGGATCCACTGATACATGGATCGGATCCGCAAAACACATGCGGACCTCTGAATGGAGCCTTACAGGGGGGTGATCAATGACAAGGGGGTGATCACGCATATAGACTTCCTGATCACTTCCCTGCCATTGATCACCCCCCTGTAAGGCTCCATTCAGACGTCCGCATGATTTTTACGGATCCACTGATACATGGATCGGATCCGCAAAACACATGCGGACCTCTGAATGGAGCCTTACAGGGGGGTGATCAATGACAAGGGGGTGTTCACGCATATATACTTCCTGATCACTTCCCTGTCATTGATCACCCCTCTGTCATTGATCACTCACCTGTAAGGCTCCATTCAGACGTCCGCATGATTTTTACGGATCCACTGATACATGGATCGGATCCGCAAAACACATGCGGACCTCTGAATGGAGCCTTACAGGGGGGTGATCAATGACAAGGGGGTGATCACGCATATAGACTTCCTGATCACTTCCCTGTCATTGATCACCCCTCTGTCATTGATCACCCCCCTGTAAGGCTCCATTCAGACGTCCGCATGATTTTTACGGATCCACTGATACATGGATCGGATCCGCAAAACACATGCGGACCTCTGAATGGAGCCTTACAGGGGGGTGATCAATGACAAGGGGGTGATCACGCATATAGACTTCCTGATCACTTCCCTGTCATTGATCACCCCCCTGTAAGGCTCCATTCAGACGTCCGCATGATTTTTACGGATCCACTGATACATGGATCGGATCCGCAAAACACATGCGGACCTCTGAATGGAGCCTTACAGGGGGGTGATCAATGACAAGGGGGTGTTCACGCATATAGACTTCCTGATCACTTCCCTGTCATTGATCACCCCTCTGTCATTGATCACTCCCCTGTAAGGCTCCATTCAGACGTCCGCATGATTTTTACGGATCCACTGATACATGGATCGGATCCGCAAAACACATGCGGACCTCTGAATGGAGCCTTACAGGGGGGTGATCAATGACAAGGGGGTGATCACGCATATAGACTTCCTGATCACTTCCCTGTCATTGATCACACCCTGTCATTGATCACCCCCCTGTAAGGCTCCATTTAGACGTCCGCATGTGTTTTGCGGATCCGATCCATGTATCCGTGGATCCGTAAAAAATCATACGGACGTCTGAATGGAGCCTTACAGGGGGGTGATCAGGGAGTCTATATGGGTGATCACCCCTCTGTCATTGATCACCCCCCCCCTGTAAGGCTCCATTCAGACGTCTGCATGTGTTTTGCGGATCCGATCCATGTATCCGTGGATCCGTAAAAAATCATACGGACGTCTGAATGGAGCCTTACAGGGGGGTGATCAGGGAGTCTATATGGGTGATCACCCCTCTGTCATTGATCACCCCCCCCTGTAAGGCTCCATTCAGACGTCCGCATGTGTTTTGCGGATCTGATCCATGTATCCGTAGATCCGTAAAAAATCATATGGACGTCTGAATGGAGCCTTACAGAGGGGTGATCAATGACAGGGGGGTGATCACCCCATAAAAACTCCCTGATCACCCCCCTGTCATTGATCACCTCCTGTAAGGCTCCATTCAGACATTTTTTTGGGCACAAGTTAGCGGAAATTTTTTGTTTGTTTTTGTTTTTGTTTTTTCTTACAAAGTCTCATATTCCACTAACTTGTGTCAAAAAATAAAATCTCACATGAACTCACCATACCCCTCACGGAATCCAAATGCGTAAACATTTTTAGACATTTATATTCCAGACTTCTTCTCACGCTTTAGGGCCCCTAAAAAGCCAGGGCAGTATAAATACCCCACATGTGACCCCATTTCAGAAAGAAGACACCCCAAGGTATTCCGTGAGGGGCATATTGAGTCCATGAAAGATTGAAATTTTTGTCCCAAGTTAGCGGAAAGGGAGACTTTGTGAGAAAATACAAAAAAAATCAATTTCCGCTAACTTGTGCCAAAAAAAAAAAAATTCTAGGAACTTGCCATGCCCCTCACGGAATACCTTGGGGTGTCTTCTTTCCAAAGTGGGGTCACATGTGGGGTATTTATACTGCCCTGGCATGTTAGGGGCCCTAAAGCGTGAGAAGAAGTCTGGGATCTAAATGTCTAAAAATGCCCTCCTAAAAGGAATTTGGGCACCTTTGCGCATCTAGGCTGCAAAAAAGTGTCACACATCTGGTATCTCCGTACTCAGGAGAAGTTGGGCAATGTGTTTTGGGGTGTCATTTTACATATACCCATGCTGGGTGAGAGAAATATCTTGGTCAAATGCCAACTTTGTATAAAAAAATTGGAAAAGTTGTCTTTTGCCAAGATATTTCTCTCACCCAGCATGGGTATATGTAAAATGACACCCCAAAACACATTCCCCAACTTCTCCTGAGTACGGCGATACCAGATGTGTGACACTTTTTTGCAGCCAAGGTGGGCAAAGGGGCACATATTCCAAAGTGCACCTTTCGGATTTCGCAGGCCATTTTTTACACATTTTGATTGCAAAGTACTTCTCACACATTAGGGCCCCTAAATTGCCAGGGCAGTATAACTACCCCACAAGTGACCCTATTTTGGAAAGAAGACACCCCAAGGTATTCCGTGAGGGGCACGGCGAGTTCCTAGAATTTTTTATTTTTTGTCACAAGTTAGCGGAAAATGATGATTTTTCTTTTTTTTTCGTTTTTCCTTACAAAGTCTCATATTCCACTAACTTGCGACAAAAAATAAAAAATTCTAGGAACTCGCCATGCCCCTCACAAAATACCTTGGGGTGTCTTCTTTCCAAAATGGGGTCACTTGTGGCGTAGTTATACTGCCCTGGCAATTTAGGGGCCCAAATGTGTGAGAAGTACCTTGCAATCAAAATGTGTAAAAAATGGCCTGCGAAATCCGAAAGGTGCACTTTGGAATGTGTGCCCCTTTGCCCACCTAGGCTGCAAAAAAGTGTCACACATCTGGTATCGCCGTACTCAAGAGAAGTTGGGGAATATGTTTTGGGGTGTCATTTTACATATAACCATGCTGGGTGAGAGAAATATCTTGGTCAAATGCCAACTTTGTATAAAAAAATTGGAAAAGTTGTCTTTTGCCAAGATATTTCTCTCACCCAGCATGGGTATATGTAAAATGACACCCCAAAACACATTCCCCAACTTCTCCTGAGTACGGCGATACCAGATGTGTGACACTTTATTGCAGCCTAGGTGGGCAAAGGGGCACATATTCCAAAGAGCACCTTTCGGATTTCGCAGGCCATTTTTTACAGATTTTGATTGCAAGGTACTTCTCACACATTTGGGCCCCTAAATTGCCAGGGCAGTATAACTACCCCACAAGTGACCCCATTTTGGAAAGAAGACACCCCAAGGTATTCCGTGAGGGGCATGGCGAGTTCCTAGAACTTTTTATTTTTTGTCGCAAGTTATTGGAATATGAGACTTTGTAAGAAAAAAAAAAAATCATCATTTTCCGCTAACTTGTGACAAAAAATAAAAAGTTCTATGAACTCACTATGCCAATCAGCGAATACCTTAGGGTGTCTACTTTCCGAAATGGGGTCATTTGTGGGGTTTTTCTACTGTTTGGGCATTGTAGAACTTCAGGAAACATGACAGGTGCTCAGAAAGTCAGAGCTGCTTCAAAAAGCGGAAATTCACATTTTTGTACCATAGTTTGTAAACGCTATAACTTTTACCCAAACCATTTTTTTTTTTTGCCCAAACATTTTTTTTTTATCAAAGACATGTAGAACAATAAATTTAGCGAAAAATTTATATATGGATGTCGTTTTTTTTGCAAAATTTTACAGCTGAAAGTGAAAAAAGTCATTTTTTTGCAAAAAAAAACGTAAAATTTCGATTAATAACAAAAAAAGTAAAAATGTCAGCAGCAATGAAATACCACCAAATGAAAGCTCTATTAGTGAGAAGAAAAGGAGGTAAAATTCATTTGGGTGGTAAGTTGCATGACCGAGCAATAAACGGTGAAAGTAGTGTAGTGCCGAAGTGTAAAAGGTGCTCTGGTCATGAAGGGGGTTTCAGCTAGCGGGGCTGAAGTGGTTAAGTACAGTAGAATCTATTTTATAATATATGTTTAAGAATTAATCAAAAGGATATTAACGATAGGCAAAGTGGTGAAATTAATTGATTTATTTTATTTGTATTTTTTATACATATGTGTATTTCCCATTTATTTGCTAACTATCTGACCTACCTACCCAGAAATGGCCCCTCAGACAGCCCCTACTTCATGAAGTCTACAGATAAGCTGCAGAGATCATGGGATGCTAGACATCCATTCCTGGCTGCCTCATAGTAGCCACTTCATCTAAACAGTCACGCAGTATTATTGGCTTATTAGCCAATAAATACACACATGTATGCACGCACACACATACACGCAGAAACACATACACAAACAAACACGCACACACACAAATACACTAACACGCGCACACACAAATACATAAACAAGCAAACACATGCAAAAACATACGTACACATGCACAGACAGAAGCACATACCATCAGGACTGGTGCAAGGATTTTTGCCACCATAGGCAAAAGCTAATTTTGCCGCCCCCCCTTTACTCTGCCTATTGACCACACCCTTTGACCCTCCCCTTTTTTGGTCACCCACCTATTTATACTGACTGTACCCTTCATTGTGGTAAGGCCACGTTTTCTCCCTCCAGCTACATACCATGTCATCCACAGATCCCCCTTAGTGTCATCCACCACACATCCCCACAAGTGTCATCCAAAGATCCCCCTAACTGTCATCCACCACAGATCCCCAGAAGTGTTATCCACAGATCCCCCTAAGTGTCATCCACCACAGATCCCCATAAATGTCATCCACAGATCCCCAGAAGTGTCATCAACAGAACCCCACAAGTGTTCATCCACAGATTCCCCCTAAGTGTCATCCACCACAGATCCCATTAAATGTCATCTACAGTCCCCCCTAAGTGTCATCCACAGATCCCCCTCCATAAAGAGTGCACTCTACGCGATGGCGTACCTTGCTTATGGGTGGCGCGGCCCCTGCATACCATACATACAAAAACACACACAAACACACACACACACACACACAATCTAACTAATAGGATGATCACAGCCATCCAGAGGTGCATCCCAATTCATCCCAATGCTTAGGACATTGGATGTTGTTATAGAAGTACCGTAACACTCATACTGCTGGGGTGCATCTCTGGGACCCTCTTTCGGAGACGATGTCCTCCACCCAACTCTCAAAAAGCTGAGGGGTCTTCAGGAGAGGCGGGCAGTCGAGCTGGGCTATCAGACGGTCGGTCTCTGTAGCTGTGATGTCATCCTTCCTATCCACGGCTTTACTGCAACGAGACACATAACATGTTAATAATTTACAAGTAATAAGATCAGTAATATCAATCCTATCACAACCACTAGGTTTTAGGAAGCTGGAAAGCATATTGTTAAACCAAAGACCAACAGACCCCATCCAGGAAAAGGGATTCAATAAGAATCTTCAATCTTGGTACAAAATTCCTCATCAATAACATCACAAGCTTCACCGTCTATGGCGAGCAAATAACCAAAAGCCAGTTACAAAGGCTTTACAAAGGTTTTTTTGGTGTAAAGTCACAAAATTGGTGCAAAAGGTATTTTGCAACTTTTAACGTTTTACACCGCTCTTGCCAATTTAAAAAAAAGTGGGCGAAACTTAGAAGAAGGGGATGGGGCCACAACTACTGGCACATTTAATGTAATTGATGCCAGAAAAGTGACATAAATTACAACTGAAACCTACGCCAGCTAGTAGGTAGATTATTTTTCAGGTTATGGTGCACAGGCCTCACAGATGTGAGAAATTTATTATAAACCCTTCCACTCCTAATAAATTGGTTGCTTCTTTCACCAGCTGGCTTTTTACTAAGACTGGCATGTGAAACCTATTTATTAATTCAGTTCCTCAACCTGTCCAGGAGAGGGACCCCATCCAGGCTTTATCCATCTTTCGGAATAACTTTTTTGTATCTAGTCTCCCCAGGGTGCCTCAGAAACATCAGCACCTGAGATGTTTAAGCGCTGTCTGACAGCTAACACAACTCTTCCTATTGTACAGTCACCCCATGCCCCCATAAGTGACCAGGAATAGGTCCTATTGTCACAAATGTAATACAGCCCTTGTTTTAGTGCCCGAGCCATTAACTTACCGCCTGCTGTGGTGTGAAGATGAAGCAATGTGGTAGTGGGTTGTCACTGAGTCCTCTGGTTACTGGCAGAGGGTTCCGTTACCTTAGCGATAGAACGTTTGGAATGTTACATCATAGAGACAGTTTGTGATGTCATTGCTCACTGGACAGAACCACTGTACTTGCTGCGGGGTGTGTTCTCCTGTTATTAATATAGCACCTACAAATGTAGAAATTTTCTTTTTGGATGTATTTGCTACCAATCATGATAATTATACATTGACTATGTGAAGAGATCTGCCTTGAAATTCACCAGTGTTTCTTAATGAAAATGATTTCTTATAAGTGTTAATACCCCCTAAAATGTACAATATAGTATATTCCATTACCTTCTGGCTGCTGACTGGTCTGACATGTTCTTTGCTCAGCAACCTAAAGGGATATTCCAGTTTTTATTGAATTTTTTTATTTGTCAATCTAAGAAGGAATAGAAAGTCATACAACTTACAACTTTTTAATACATATGTATTTAAAATTTTGCATACGTGACCACTATATGCAGTCGAATGGTATAGCCCATATTATTGTGGTGCACCTTTTTTCAGTGATTTATGTATTTTTATATTTTCACCCACACATTATTTCATCTTGTGTAGGATGTTTTTGTGGTGCATGTGGTCCGCTGCCGGCATCCTCCATTGTATGCATTTTTGCTGGGGATTGCCCATTAGCAACGGATCACTTGCAGAGGAATTGCTCCCCCGATTATAAACACGCTACAGTGTTTGGGGTTGAGCATTTCCTCTCATTTAGGCCATTTTATTCAGTGCTTTTACTCTTTGCTATAACACTTTAAATTTAGCTCTGTGGGCTTAAACATTTCTCTTGATCATCTTTGAGATGTATCTACACCTGGTTTCAAGTCCACCTGTGGTAAATTCAGTTGACTGGACGTGATTTGGAAAGACAAACTCCCGTGAATATAAGGTCTCGCAGCTGACAATGCATATCAGAGCACAAACCAAGCCATGAGGAGGAAAGTACTGCCCGTAGAGCTCAGACACAGAATTGTGTGGGGCACAAATCTGGAGCAGGGTACAAAAGGGTACAACAAATTTCTGCTGCATTTCGAGTTCCCAAGTGGCCACCGTATTTCTTAAATGAAGAAGTTTGGAACAACCAAGTCTCTTCCTAGTGCTGGCTACTCCACCAAACTAAGTAATTAAAGGAGAAGGGCCTTGGTAAGAGAGGCGACCAGGAACCCAATGGGCACTCTGACTGAGCTCCAAAGATCCTGCATGCAGATGGCAGAATCTTCAAGAAAGTCAGCTATCACTGGAGCATGCCAGCAATCAGGGCTTTATAGCAGAGTGGTCAAAAGAAAGCCGCATTAAAGACATATGAAAGGACTGTCGGACTGTGAGAAACAAAATTCTCTGGCCTGATGAAAGCAAGATTGAACTTTTTAGTCTCAATTCTAGGCGTGATGTCTGGGGAAGACCAGACACTGCTCCTTCTAACTCCACAGTGAAGCCTGGAGGTGGCAGCAATATGCTGTGGGGGTGTTTTTCAGTGGCTGGGACTGGGAAACTGGTGAAGGATGAGGGAAAGCTGAATGGAGCAAAGTACGGAGCTATTCTTGATGAAACATTGAACCAGAGTGCTCTGGACCTCAGACCGGGCTGGAGGTTCACCTTCCAACAAGACAATTACCGTAGCCACACAGCCAAGACAACACGGGAGTGGCTTAGGGAGAACTCTGGGAATGTCCTTGAGTGGTCAAGCCAGAGCCCTAATTTGAACCCTGTCGAACATCTCTGGAGAGACCTGAAAATGGCTTTCCACTGATGGTCCCCATCCATTCTGACAGAGCTTGAGAAGCTTTTCAGAGAAAATCTCCAAATCCAGGTGTGCAAACTTTGTGGCATCATACCCAAGAAGACTGGAGGCTACAATCACTGCCAAAAGTGCTTGAACTAAGTACTGAGTAAAGGGTCAGAATACTTATGTCAGTGCAAGATTTTAGTTTTTCCTTTTCAATAAACTAATGAAGATTTGTAACATTCTGTTTTCACATTCTCATTATTGGTTACTGAGTACAGAATGATGGGGAAAAACTTTATTTTTTTATTCTTCTTTTAACACAAGGCGCTAGCATAACAAAATGTGGAAAAACTGAAAACGTTCATTGTATGTCTCACCAAACACTCTAAAAACGTACGAACGTGAATAAGGTTTACATTTTACTCTCCTGTCCATACCCGATCTTCAGTCTAGACATGTGTGATATGTATGAATGAACTCCTCAGATTTTAAGTTTTTCTTCAGAGTTTTTATTTTTATTTGCAAATTGGAATTTTTATCCACTTTTCATGTAACCACTGTTTGCTGCAAAGTGTTTGACTGGCATGTGTAAATGCAGCTATCACCTCCACCCATGATCAGACAATTATTGGAATCTTTTGGTTCGTTCCTGATAATTGCCTGGGCTCTGGTCCATGTAAAGGCACTTTTATAGTATGAAACATTGTAAAAGAGCAAATCACAATGCGAACAGTCAATACTGGAGATGGGCCGGTGGATATCAGATGTGCTTCCTTATCTTCTACCTTCTTGAAGTGTCCTGGCATTGATGGTTGGCTGGATTACAGTTCTTTCTTGTTGCAAACCACCTTATGAGCATAAGCATAATTTTTTCTTAAAGGGGTTGTATCATTTCATACATTGGGGGCATATCACTAAGACATGCCCAAATGTCTAATAGGTGTGGGTCCCACCTCTGGGACCCACACCTATCCTTCCAAATGAGCCCGCAAAGTGAAGGAGGCCGCACCAAGGATGTGGGGCCACTCTTCATTCATTTCTATGAGACTGACCAAAATAGCTGCTAGTGCTAGTACTATGCCCCCAATGTATGAGATGACACAACCCCTTTAACCACCTCCGGACCGCCTAACGCAGATGTGCGGTCCGGAGGTGGCAGCCCTGCGCAGAGTCACGCATATATGCGTCATCTCGCGAGGGACGGGATTTCCTGTGAACGCGCGCACACAGGCGCGCACGCTCACAGGAACGGAAGGTAAGCGAGTGGATCTCCAGCGTGCCAGCAGCGATCGCTCGCTGGCAGGCTGGAGATCTGATTTTTTTAACCCCTAACAGGTATATTAGACGCTGTTTTGATAACAGCGTCTAATATACCTGCTACCTGGTCCTCTGGTGGTCCCTTTTGTTAGGATCGACCACCAGAGGACACAGGTAGCTGTGTAAAGTAGCACCAAACACCACACTACACTACACCCCCCCCTGTCACTTATTAACCCTTTATGAACCACTGATCACCCCATATAGACTCCCTAATCACCCCCCTGTCATTGATCACCCCCCTGTCATTGATCACCCCCCTGTAAGGATCCATTCAGACGTCCGTATGATTTTTACGGATCCACAGATACATGGATCAGATCCGCAAAACGCATACGGACGTCTGAATGGAGCCTTACAGGGGGGTGATCAATGACAAGTGGGTGATCACGCATATAGACTTCCTGATCACTTCCCTGTCATTGATCACCCCTCTGTCATTGATCACCCCCCTGTAAGGCTCCATTCAGACGTCCGCATGATTTTTACGGATCCACTGATACATGGATCGGATCCGCAAAACACATGCGGACCTCTGAATGGAGCCTTACAGGGGGGTGATCAATGACAAGGGGGTGATCACGCATATAGACTTCCTGATCACTTCCCTGTCATTGATCACCCCACTGTAAGGCTCCATTCAGACGTCCGCATGATTTTTACGGATCCACTGATACATGGATCGGATCCGCAAAACACATGCGGACCTCTGAATGGAGCCTTACAGGGGGGTGATCAATGACAAGGGGGTGTTCACGCATATAGACTTCCTGATCACTTCCCTGTCATTGATCACCCCTCTGTCATTGATCACTCACCTGTAAGGCTCCATTCAGACGTCCGCATGATTTTTACGGATCCACTGATACATGGATCGGATCCGCAAAACACATGCGGACCTCTGAATGGAGCCTTACAGGGGGGTGATCAATGACAAGGGGGTGATCACGCATATAGACTTCCTGATCACTTCCCTGTCATTGATCACCCCTCTGTCATTGATCACCCCCCTGTAAGGCTCCATTCAGACGTCCGCATGATTTTTACGGATCCACTGATACATGGATCGGATCCGCAAAACACATGCGGACCTCTGAATGGAGCCTTACAGGGGGGTGATCAGTGACAAGGGGGTGATCACGCATATAGACTTCCTGATCACTTCCCTGTCATTGATCACCCCCCTGTAAGGCTCCATTCAGACGTCCGCATGATTTTTACGGATCCACTGATACATGGATCGGATCTGCAAAACACATGCGGACCTCTGAATGGAGCCTTACAGGGGGGTGATCAATGACAAGGGGGTGTTCACGCATATAGACTTCCTGATCACTTCCCTGTCATTGATCACCCCTCTGTCATTGATCACTCCCCTGTAAGGCTCCATTCAGACGTCCGCATGATTTTTACGGATCCACTGATACATGGATCGGATCCGCAAAACACATGCGGACCTCTGAATGGAGCCTTACAGGGGGGTGATCAATGACAAGGGGGTGATCACGCATATAGACTTCCTGATCACTTCCCTGTCATTGATCACACCCTGTCATTGATCACCCCCCTGTAAGGCTCCATTTAGACGTCCGCATGTGTTTTGCGGATCCGATCCATGTATCCGTGGATCCGTAAAAAATCATACGGACGTCTGAATGGAGCCTTACAGGGGGGTGATCAGGGAGTCTATATGGGTGATCACCCCTCTGTCATTGATCACCCCCCCCTGTAAGGCTCCATTCAGACGTCTGCATGTGTTTTGCGGATCCGATCCATGTATCCGTGGATCCGTAAAAAATCATACGGACGTCTGAATGGAGCCTTACAGGGGGGTGATCAGGGAGTCTATATGGGTGATCACCCCTCTGTCATTGATCACCCCCCCCTGTAAGGCTCCATTCAGACGTCCGCATGTGTTTTGCGGATCTGATCCATGTATCCGTAGATCCGTAAAAAATCATATGGACGTCTGAATGGAGCCTTACAGAGGGGTGATCAATGACAGGGGGGTGATCACCCCATAAAAACTCCCTGATCACCCCCCTGTCATTGATCACCTCCTGTAAGGCTCCATTCAGACATTTTTTTGGGCACAAGTTAGCGGAAATTTTTTGTTTGTTTTTGTTTTTGTTTTTTCTTACAAAGTCTCATATTCCACTAACTTGTGTCAAAAAATAAAATCTCACATGAACTCACCATACCCCTCACGGAATCCAAATGCGTAAACATTTTTAGACATTTATATTCCAGACTTCTTCTCACGCTTTAGGGCCCCTAAAAAGCCAGGGCAGTATAAATACCCCACATGTGACCCCATTTCGGAAAGAAGACACCCCAAGGTATTCCGTGAGGGGCATATTGAGTCCATGAAAGATTGAAATTTTTGTCCCAAGTTAGCGGAAAGGGAGACTTTGTGAGAAAATACAAAAAAAATCAATTTCCGCTAACTTGTGCCAAAAAAAAAAAAATTCTAGGAACTTGCCATGCCCCTCACGGAATACCTTGGGGTGTCTTCTTTCCAAAGTGGGGTCACATGTGGGGTATTTATACTGCCCTGGCATGTTAGGGGCCCTAAAGCGTGAGAAGAAGTCTGGGATCTAAATGTCTAAAAATGCCCTCCTAAAAGGAATTTGGGCACCTTTGCGCATCTAGGCTGCAAAAAAGTGTCACACATCTGGTATCTCCGTACTCAGGAGAAGTTGGGCAATGTGTTTTGGGGTGTCATTTTACATATACCCATGCTGGGTGAGAGAAATATCTTGGTCAAATGCCAACTTTGTATAAAAAAATTGGAAAAGTTGTCTTTTGCCAAGATATTTCTCTCACCCAGCATGGGTATATGTAAAATGACACCCCAAAACACATTCCCCAACTTCTCCTGAGTACGGCGATACCAGATGTGTGACACTTTTTTGCAGCCAAGGTGGGCAAAGGGGCACATATTCCAAAGTGCACCTTTCGGATTTCGCAGGCCATTTTTTACACATTTTGATTGCAAAGTACTTCTCACACATTAGGGCCCCTAAATTGCCAGGGCAGTATAACTACCCCACAAGAGACCCTATTTTGGAAAGAAGACACCCCAAGGTATTCCGTGAGGGGCACGGCGAGTTCCTAGAATTTTTTATTTTTTGTCACAAGTTAGCGGAAAATGATGATTTTTCTTTTTTTTTCGTTTTTCCTTACAAAGTCTCATATTCCACTAACTTGCGACAAAAAATAAAAAATTCTAGGAACTCGCCATGCCCCTCACAGAATACCTTGGGGTGTCTTCTTTCCAAAATGGGGTCACTTGTGGTGTAGTTACACTGCCCTGGCAATTTAGGGGCCCAAATGTGTGAGAAGTACCTTGCAATCAAAATGTGTAAAAAATGGCCTGCGAAATCCGAAAGGTGCACTTTGGAATGTGTGCCCCTTTGCCCACCTAGGCTGCAAAAAAGTGTCACACATCTGGTATCGCCGTACTCAAGAGAAGTTGGGGAATATGTTTTGGGGTGTCATTTTACATATAACCATGCTGGGTGAGAGAAATATCTTGGTCAAATGCCAACTTTGTATAAAAAAATTGGAAAAGTTGTCTTTTGCCAAGATATTTCTCTCACCCAGCATGGGTATATGTAAAATGACACCCCAAAACACATTCCCCAACTTCTCCTGAGTACGGCGATACCAGATGTGTGACACTTTATTGCAGCCTAGGTGGGCAAAGGGGCACATATTCCAAAGAGCACCTTTCGGATTTCGCAGGCCATTTTTTACAGATTTTGATTGCAAGGTACTTCTCACACATTTGGGCCCCTAAATTGCCAGGGCAGTATAACTACCCCACAAGTGACCCCATTTTGGAAAGAAGACACCCCAAGGTATTCCGTGAGGGGCATGGCGAGTTCCTAGAATTTTTTATTTTTTGTCGCAAGTTAGGCTGCTTTCACACTAGCGTTCGGGTTTCCGTTCGTGAGCTCCGTTTGAAGGAGCTCACGAGCGGACCCGAACGCAGCCGTCCAGCCCTGATGCAGTCTGAATGGAGGCGGATCCGCTCAGACTGCATCAGTCTGGCGGCGTTCAGCCTCCGCTCCGCTCGCCTCCGCACGGACAGGCGGACAGCTGAACGCTGCTTGCAGCGTTCGGGTGTCCGCCTGGCCGTTCGGAGGCGTGCGGATCCGTGCGGATCCGTCCAGACTTTCAATGTAAGTCAATGGGGACGGATCCGTTTGAAGATGCCACAATGTGGCTCAATCTTCAAGCGGATCCGTCCCCCATTGACTTTACATTGAAAGTCTGGACGGATCCGTCCCAGGCTATTTTCACACTTAGCTTTTTTTAGCTAATATAATGCAGACGGATCCGTTCTGAACGGAGCCTCCGTCTGCATTATTATGGGCGGATCCGTTCAGAACGGATCCGCCCGAACGCTAGTGTGAAAGTAGCCTTATTGGAATATGAGACTTTGTAAGAAAAAAAAAAAATCATTTTCCGCTAACTTGTGACAAAAAATAAAAAGTTCTATGAACTCACTATGCCAATCAGCGAATACCTTAGGGTGTCTACTTTCCGAAATGGGGTCATTTGTGGGGTTTTTCTACTGTTTGGGCATTGTAGAACTTCAGGAAACATGACAGGTGCTCAGAAAGTCAGAGCTGCTTCAAAAAGCGGAAATTCACATTTTTGTACCATAGTTTGTAAACGCTATAACTTTTACCCAAACCATTTTTTTTTTTTGCCCAAACATTTTTTTTTTATCAAAGACATGTAGAACAATAAATTTATCGAAAAATTTATATATGGATGTCGTTTTTTTTGCAAAATTTTACAGCTGAAAGTGAAAAAAGTCATTTTTTTGCAAAAAAAAAACGTAAAATTTCGATTAATAACAAAAAAAGTAAAAATGTCAGCAGCAATGAAATACCACCAAATGAAAGCTCTATTAGTGAGAAGAAAAGGAGGTAAAATTCATTTGGGTGGTAAGTTGCATGACCGAGCAATAAACGGTGAAAGTAGTGTAGTGCCGAAGTGTAAAAAGTGCTCTGGTCATGAAGGGGGTTTCAGCTAGCGGGGCTGAAGTGGTTAAGTACAGTAGAATCTATTTTATAATATATGTTTAAGAATTAATCAAAAGGATATTAACGATAGGCAAAGTGGTGAAATTAATTGATTTATTTTATTTGTATTTTTTATACATATGTGTATTTCCCATTTATTTGCTAACTATCTGACCTACCTACCCAGAAATGGCCCCTCAGACAGCCCCTACTTCATGAAGTCTACAGATAAGCTGCAGAGATCATGGGATGCTAGACATCCATTCCTGGCTGCCTCATAGTAGCCACTTCATCTAAACAGTCACGCAGTATTATTGGCTTATTAGCCAATAAATACACACATGTATGCACGCACACACATACACGCAGAAACACATACACAAACAAACACGCACACACACAAATACACTAACACGCGCACACACAAATACATAAACAAGCAAACACATGCAAAAACATACGTACACATGCACAGACAGAAGCACATACCATCAGGACTGGTGCAAGGATTTTTGCCACCATAGGCAAAAGCTAATTTTGCCGCCCCCCCTTTACTCTGCCTATTGACCACACCCTTTGACCCTCCCCTTTTTTGGTCACCCACCTATTTATACAGACTGTACCTTTCATTGTGGTAAGGCCACGTTTTCTCCCTCCAGCTACATACCATGTCATCCACAGATCCCCCTTAGTGTCATCCACCACAGATCCCCACAAGTGTCATCCACAGATCCCCCTAACTGTCATCCACCACAGATCCCCCTAACTGTCATCCACCACAGATCCCCAGATGTGTTATCCACAGATCCCCCTAAGTGTCATCCACCACAGATCCCCATAAATGTCATCCACAGATCCCCAGAAGTGTCATCAACAGATCCCCACAAGTGTCATCCACAGATTCCCCCTAAGTGTCATCCACCACAGATCCCATTAAATGTCATCTACAGTCCCCCCTAAGTGTCATCCACAGATCCCCCTCCATAAAGAGTGCACTCTACGCGGTGGCATACCTTGCTTATGGGTGGCGCCGCCCCTGCATACCATACATACAAAAACACACACACACACACAATCTAACTAATAGGATGATCACAGCCATCCAGAGGTGCATCCCAATTCATCCCAATGCTTAGGACATTGGATGTTGTTATAGAAGTAACACTCATATTGCTGGGGTGCATCTCTGGGACCCTCTTTCAGAGACGATGTCCTCCACCCAACTCTCAAAAAGCTGAGGGGTCTTCAGGAGAGGCGGGCAGTCGAGCTGGGCTATCAGACGGTCGGTCTCTGTAGCTGTGATGTCATCCTTCCTATCCACGGCTTTACTGCAACGAGACACATAACATGTTAATAATTTACAAGTAATAAGAGCAGTAATATCAATCCTATCACAACCACTAGGTTTTAGGAAGCTGGAAAGCATATTGTTAAACCAAAGACCAACAGACCCCATCCAGGAAAAGGGATTCAATAAGAATCTTCAATCTTGGTACAAAATTCCTCATCAGTAACATCACAAGCTTCACCGTCTATGGCGAGCAAATAACCAAAAGCCAGTTACAAAAGCTTTACAAAGGTTTTTTTTGGTGTAAAGTCACAAAATTGGTGCAAAAGGTATTTTGCAACTTTTAACGTTTTACACCGCTCTTGCCAATTTAAAAAAAAGTGGGCGAAACTTAGAAGAAGGGGATGGGGCCACAACTACTGGCACATTTAATGTAATTGATGCCAGAAAAGTGACATAAATTACAACTGAAACCTACGCCAGCTAGTAGGTAGATTATTTTTCAGGTTATGGTGCACAGGCCTCACAGATGTGAGAAATTTATTATAAACCCTTCCACTCCTAATAAATTGGTTGCTTCTTTCACCAGCTGGCTTTTTACTAAGACTGGCATGTGAAACCTATTTATTAATTCAGTTCCTCAACCTGTCCAGGAGAGGGACCCCATCCAGGCTTTATCCATCTTTCGGAATAACTTTTTTGTATCTAGTCTCCCCAGGGTGCCTCAGAAACATCAGCACCTGAGATGTTTAAGCGCTGTCTGACAGCTAACACAACTCTTCCTATTGAACAATCACCCCATGCCCCCATAAGTGACCAGGAATAGGTCCTATTGTCACAAATGTAATACAGCCCTTGTTTTAGTACCCGAGCCATTAACTTACCGCCTGCTGTGGTGTGAAGATGAAGCAATGTGGTAGTGGGTTGTCACTGAGTCCTCTGGTTACTGGCAGAGGGTTCCGTTACCTTAGCGATAGAACGTTTGGAATGTTACATCATAGAGACAGTTTGTGATGTCATTGCTCACTGGACAGAACCACTGTACTTGCTGCGGGGTGTGTTCTCCTGTTATTAATATAGCACCTACAAATGTAGAAATTTTCTTTTTGGATGTATTTGCTACCAATCATGATAATTATACATTGACTATGTGAAGAGATCTGCCTTGAAATTCACCAGTGTTTCTTAATAAAAATGATTTCTTATAAATGTTAATACCCCCTAAAATGTACAATATAGTATATTCCACTACCTTCTGGCTGCTGACTGGTCTGACATGTTATTTGCTCAGCAACCTAAAGGGATATTCCAGTTTTTATTGAATTTTTTATTTGTCAATCTAAGAAGGAATAGAAAGTCATACAACTTACAACTTTTTAATACATATGTATTTAAAATTTTGCATACATGACCCCTATATGCAGTCGAATGGTATAGCCCATATTATTGTGGTGCACACAAATTGCCAAGGGCACTCAAAAGTATGTAGAAGTTTCTCAAAGGGCATCTCATAGAAATGGGGTTGTCTCAGTTGTTCTGAAAATCACTGCTGTCTGATAACAGATGACTGAGGATATCATACATCAAAGGCCATGAGCCACTTGCTGAAACTATTCAGTGTCAGAGTAAAAGTCATGCAGTGCTTTCAACAAATTCCACGATCTAATCACATTTCACATTAGGCTTTTAATTATGTGGATGGCCCAGTCCAATTAATTTTATATAATTTTATTATAGGTTCCTAATTTAATTACACAAAGCCATCCTCATGGGTGCTCTACACTCCAGCCTGGCATACACGGATTAGTCTATCAATGACAATATAGAAGTCACCTCTGTGGTCAGTATCACTGAATGTCTTGTTGATCTAGTGTAGGCAGTAAGAGAAGGGTATGCTGTAAAGTCTAAAGAGGTTCAGGGTATTAGTTTGAGTCTTTTCTGACATCCTTCAAAATCTTCAGAGTTTTTTGGTGTTGTTTAAAGCACGTTTTTCCCGTGGAATCAGCGCCATATCTGCCACCAGCCTTTCATTTCAATAGAAAGCAGCATTTGCTTTTTTTTACACATGGAAAAAAGTTTTTAAAAAAGTAGGAAGCCCTATATTGGCACAGAATGCGCACTGAATCACCCACTGAATTTAATACAAAACGGCAAAAAAAACTCACTGTACGCTATGTACGCTTTTGTGCATTTTTTGCACGAGGCCAAAAACCATAAGCAGAAATGCAGATTTGTATTAAAGAGGACCTGTGGCCACTCCTGACATGCCTGTTTTAATAGCTTCATGCATTCCCCACGTAATAATTATTCTGGAACATCTATTCTTATGGCTCTATGTTGTGCACTCCTTTATTATTTCTACTAGAGGTTAGGAATGAATGGCTAGCAGTCTGCAGAAAGGGTACAGAGGGGTGGTAACCAGTAGGGGGAGGGTGTATCGCCATTTTCAGACTGTGCACACCCTCTAACTAGTTACCACCCCTCTGTACCCTTACTGCAGACTGCTAGTAATTCATTCATAACTTCTAGTAGAAATAATAAAGGAATAGCACAACATAGAGCCATAAGAATAGATGTTCCAGAATTGTTATTACATGGGGAATGCATGAAGCTATTCAAACAGGAATGTCAGGAAGCGTGACCGCTCCTCTTTAAAGTATACACAACCAAATCAGAATGGATTCAGTACTGATTTTAAAATAGTGTTTTCAAAACCTGACTTGTGAATATACCCTTAGAATAAGAATATGAAATATTCCTATGAAGGTGGAATTGTCTAGACAATGTGTCTTTGTAAATCCATGTATGAAGCCTGTTAAAAGGTTGCAGTGAGGTAAGAAAAGTCTATGATGCTCTACAAAAGAAATTTTGCTAAGTGTTATCGAAACATTGAACCTGAAATCTATCAGACCAGATGGCCAACAGTCCTTAATTAATAAGCCTGAACTTGTCCTACATTATATATGTACAGTATATGTGACCACTCTTTGCTTTCAAAACAGCATCGTCTTCTAGGTAAACTCGCACACAGTTTTTTGAGGAATTTGGCAGGGAGGTGGTTCCAAACATCTTGCAAGAACTAACCATATAGATCAGGGCTCTGCAAGGCCCATATAATCAATTCCAGGATTTTTTGGTCTTCGTTATACAGAAAATAATCATTCTTAATTACATTAGTTGTATGTTTGCATGTTGTCCTACTGTAGAATAAATTTGGGGCCAGGTGCCTCCCTGATCGTACTGCATGATGAAAAAGTATCTGCCTGTATTTTTACCAAATCCACAACTCCATTTGCCAAATGCAGCCCCATACTTGCAAAAAACCTCCACCATATTTCACTGTTGTCTACAGGCACTCATTATTGTGCTGCTCTTCAGTCCGTCAGTAAACACACTGCCTTCTGGTACAATGCAGTTTGTTTGCCAAAAGACTGGAGAGCAAATTATATAGTATGAGGCACTAGGGGTGTTACATTATATACTGTGAGGGGCTAAGGATATTACATTATATACTGTGATATATATATATATATATAAATGAAGAAAAATGGCGGCACTGGCTCCCAAGTGAGAAAACGGGTGCACGTCCCAAAGGGAATGGACTGACTTCCCTGATGAATATTCTAGGAAAAATGAGCGGCACTCCAGAAGTAAAAGTGGTGAACCCTTTATTCACACCAGTGGTGCAACGTTTCGGCTCAGATCGCGAGCCTTCCTCAAGCTTGAGGAAGGCTCGCGATCTGAGCCGAAACGTTGCACCACTGGTGTGAATAAAGGGTTCACCACTTTTACTTCTGGAGTGCCGCTCATTTTTCCTAGTATATATATATATATATATATATATATATAAAAATATATATATACAGTACAGACCAAAAGTTTGGACACACCTCTTTCAAAGAGTTTTCTTTATTTTCATGACTATGAAAATTGTAGATTCACACTGAAGGCATCAAAACTATGAATTAACACATGTGGAATTATATACATAACAAAAAAGTGTGAAACAACTGAAAATATGTCATATTCTAGGTTCTTCAAAGTAGCCACCTTTTGCTTCGAATACTGCTTTGCACACTCTTGGCATTCTCTTGATGAGCTTCAAGAGGTAGTCACCTGAAATGGTCTTCCAACAGTCTTGAAGGAGTTCCCAGAGATGCTTAGCACTTGTTGGCCCTCTTGCCTTCACTCTGCGGTCCAGCTCACCCCAAACCATCTCGATTGGGTTCAGGTCCGGTGACTGTGGAGGCCAGGTCATCTGGGGCAGCACCCCATCACTCTCCTTCATGGTCAAATAGCCCTTACACAGCCTGGAGGTGTGTTTGGGGTCATTGTCCTGTTGAAAAATAAATTATGGTCCAACTAAATGCAAACCGGATGGAATAGCATGCCGCTGCAAGATGCTGTGGTAGCCATGCTGGTTCAGTATGCCTTCAATTTTGAAAAAATCCCCAACAGTGTCACCAGCAAAGCACCCCCACACCATCACACCTCCTCCTCCATGCTTCACGGTGGGAACCAGGCATGTAGAGTCGGATGGACTCTTCACCTTTTCTGCGTTGCACAAAGACACGGTGGTTGGAACCAAAGATCTCAAATTTGGACTCATCAGACCAAAGCACAGATTTCCACTGGTCTAATGTCCATTCCTTGTGTTCATTAGCCCAAACAAGTCTCTTCTGCTTGTTGCCTGTCCTTAGCAGTGGTTTCCTAGCAGATATTCTACCATGAAGGCCTGATTCACACAGTCTCCTCTTAACAGTTGTTCTAGAGATGTGTCTGCTGCTAGAACTCTGTGTGGCATTGACTTGGTCTCTAATCTGAGCTGCTGTTAACCTGCGATTTCTGAGCCTGGTGACTCGGATGAACTTATGCTCCGCAGCAGAGGTGACTCTTGGTCTTCCTTTCCTGGAGCGGTCCACATGTGAGCCAGTTTCTTTGTAGCACTTGATCGTTTTTGTGACTGCACTTGGGGACACTTTCAAAGTTTTCCCAATTTTTCGAACTGGCTGACCTTCATTTCTTAAAGTAATGATGGCCACTCGTTTTTCTTTACTTAGCTGCTTTTTTCTTGCCATAATACAAATTCTAACAGTCTATTCAGTAGGACTATCAGCTGTGTATCCACCTGACTTCTCCACAACGCAACTGATGGTCCCAACCCCATTTATAAGGCAAGAAATCCCACTTATTAAACCTGACAGGGCACACCTGTGAAGTGAAAACCATTTCAGATGACTACCTCTTGAAGTTCATCAAGAGAATGCCAAGAGTGTGCAAAGCAGTAATCAAAGCAAAAGGTGGCTACTTTGAAGAACCTAGAATATGACATATTTTCAGTTGTTTCACACTTTTTTGTTATGTAAATAATTCCACATGTGTTAATTCACAGTTTTGATGCCTTTAGTGTGAATCTACAATTTTCATAGTCATGAAAATATAGAAAACTCTTTGAATGAGAAAAACTTTGGTATGTACTGTACATATATATACATATATATATATATATATATATATATATATATATATAGATATACAGACATATGCAAAAACATCCATGCCACTCCTCTGTAGATGGTGAAAAAAAAGTGTATTTATTCACACATATCTCACAGCGACGTTTCAGTCCCCTCAAGTGCAACTTGGCTTGAGAAAGGTTCCGTGAGACTGAAATATTGCTGTGAGATATGTGTGAATAAATACACTTTTTTTTCACCATCTACAGAGGAGTGCTGTGGACTTTTTAGCAAATATACGTACTCAGGATCAAGGGTTGAACGCTGGCATATATGTTTTGTGAATTTCTAAATAAATATATATATCAGCAGGATGTGCTCCATTCATCGGGGTAATGGTGCTAGGTGAGTATTAACCCTAAACTAACAGGTTAATGCTTTTATTTTATTTACACAATTGAGGCTTACCAAGGGGGCACTAAGAAGGGGCATTACTGTGTGTGGGCACTAAGAGAGGGCACTACTGTTTGGAGACACTAAGGGGGTAAAACTACTGTGAAGGGGGCACTAAGGGGCATAACTACTATGTGGAGACACTAAGGGGCTATTGTACTGTGTAGAAGCACAAAGGGGGCATAGCTACTAAGTGGGTGGTGGGTTGTATGGCAAGCTTTAGGATCCTTGACCAGTCATAGGTCAGGGGGTTGCAGGGAAGTTGCTTGGGAATAGTTCATACATTTGCTATGGGGCCCAACCTTTTCTTGTTATGAAAGAGGTTTTACTCATTTTGGCTTTTGTGTTTGCTTTTTGCTGCCTGTGACCAGACCTCATGTGACCTCATTATTTGGCAACATTCATGAAAAGGCAGGAATGTCTGACTACGCTTCTTTGTAAATAATGCTACCGCACACCAGATCTGCCTCACTTTTATTACCAACTGGGGCTATTCTGACTATGTCTGATATTCTCCCACACCTTACTTTCATCAACCTCCCCCGAGTGGTAAGTTTCTGGACAGGCTTTGAGTTGTCATTGCCCAGTATCTCAAAACTATCATGTATAATGTATCCACCTACACTTTCATGTTATCAAAAGCAAAGGTAGCTTAGGACACCAAAGTCCTGGGGCCAGCTAAGTACCTCGAACTGAACCACTATAGGGGAAAGGTGTCCTATAGGTGCATTTCAACATCCAGATTGGTTCTTGAAGGGAAATATGACTCCATCTGGTCTTCTCTTGCATGTACAGAATTGTTATAACATCTCACCCACGCACTGCTTCACATCCCCCCCGCTGTGAGTTAGGTTCACTTATCTGTCTTAGGACAGATTCTGGGAATCTCCCAGAACTAGAACAAATGTTCTGTTTCACTCAGGGTCATTCGGCACCACTGCGTACATTCTTATATGTGACGTATTGCATACCCATAAAAGGATGTTCCGGTAGTATCTGTGTGACCACCAATGTTTATCTTTTATGATTGGTTTAACGCTGTTGTTATGCAAAGTTTTCTACTGCCTATATAAGGCCAAGCTATAGCATAATAAAGTTAGAGTGTTTCTCAGTGATGTGTGTGTCTATTATTGCCAACTGAAAAACATCTCTCCTGACGTCAGTGTCTCAAACCAAGGTTGTCGTAGAGGTCCAGAAAGGTCCAAATCTTTTCAGTTTGGGGCTCCGTCCGGAATAGAGAAGGCCATCCTCGTGTCCGGTAAGAGAGACATCCCCTTTGTCCACTGCCGGGTCCGAGGGCACTGGCCACATCTCTACCCGTGAGTTTTTATTATGTATCCGGGATGCATTGTTAAGCCTTAAAAATAGACTCCGGGAGTTTATAATAAGTACTTGGAGTACTTTCATGAATAAGGCCTGCACTTGGAGTGCCATGCACGAATTAGAGTCTCAGGGAGATCTATCCGTAAGTTGGTTTGTGTCAGGAACACACCATAAGGATCTCCGGGAGATCTATTTACTTTATCTAACTGTCGACAGAGAGATTTTTTAGTACCAGGGGTACATGTAAGAGAACAGTCTCAGGGAGACTGACCTACCTTGGTTTGACGCATACCTATATTTAGAGTATAAGATACATAGAGTGTTAAGATTCATCTGTTTGTGTGAGCGCTATTGTTCTGGTGGTAAGTGTAAGAACATATCTCACTGTAATATTAATCACTCTGTCATTTGGTCAATTTTCTTACTGTGGGTGGAGGAAAATCTAAGCGTGAGTTTCCCCCTCTCAACCAGGGACTGCAGGCTGCAAATAGTGACAGTCTCCTTCCCAATTTTCAGCGTGATAGACTTGAAAAATGCTTTCTTCTCTATCCCGGTTGACAAGCAGACCAGACTTTTTTTGCTTTTTCCTTTGAGGGTCGTCAACTCACCTGGTGCAGGATGCACCAGGGATATGCTGATTCACCTGTAGTGTGTCCTCCAAGCCAGTTTAAAACACTGGCACCCCCCCCCCCCCCTTCCCCAGGGTTCTGTGCTCTTGCAATATGTGGATTATTTGTTATTGTGTAGTATGTCAGAGGAGGCCAATGTGACAGATGGTTTATCTTTGTTGAAATGGTTGCCTGAATGTGGACACAAGGTGTCACGCAAGAAAATGCAATGGTGTAAAAAGCAAGTTGAATACTTGGGCTTTGTTCTCACAAAGGGAGAAAGAAGAATCAGCACAGAAAGATTCCAGTCTGTTGCAGGCCTGGTCACCCTGCACACCAAGAAAGAAATGTTATCTTTCCTTGGTATGATAAACTACTGATGACAATGTAATGAGACAAGCCACTCTGGCAGACATGCCAGATCTCATCAGGTGGTCTGAGGAAATGTTTAATGCATTTGATTATTTGAAATGTTCTTTAATGACAAGTCCAGGTTTGGGCCTCCCTGACTACAAACTTGCATTCCACGTACCTGTATATCCTCGACAAAATTGTAACACCATGGCGGGTGTGCTGACACAGTATCACGGAGGCAAGTTACGTCCTTGTGCCTTTTTCTCAAAGGTGGTTCTGCCATCCGTCCAAGGTATGCCGGCCTGTCTATGATGATTGAGCTTGCAACACCACTCACAGTGGGACATGAGACTATCCTGTACACAACACATGATGTAGTGGGCCTTCTTGGGGGCATATACACACACAGCACATGTCCGCACAGAGACTATCTGGATATGAGATTCTACTCCTCAGCAATCCCTCCCTCCAAATCAAATACGCAACACACACCTCAGGTCCAGCACCTATCTTGAATGCCCTATTAGGACTTAAAGGACCTGAGGATCACTTGACAGAGGCACATGATTGTATACATGCCATACAAGATAAGACATCACCCCACTCTGATTTACAAACTGTACCAGTACAAGGGTCTCCTGATGTTTTTGTTGATGGATCCTGCAGCAGACCAAATGACAACACTTATCATTCAGGATATGCTATTGTTATGCCTACCCGATGTTGTCCTGAAAGCCAGACCCATCACATACCAATCTGCACAAGCAGCAGAATTAATTGCACTCACAAGAGCATGCATACTACATGAAGGCAAGCCAGTCACCATTTACACTGACAGCAGTTACGCACATGGAGTGGTCCGGGACCATAGGGTCATTTGGCAAAGGAGAGGATTCATTGCAGCTGATGGTAAGCACATCTCACATTCACAACTTGTCATACAACTTTTAGAAGCCATAAGATGGCCCTCACAGATTGCAATTGTCCACTGCAGGACGAATACTGGTGGTAAAGATCATGTGTCCCAAGGCAATGCCCTGGCAGACACAGAGGCCAAGAAGGCTGCACTGATGGCCCCGGCCACATTGCAAATGGTGAAATTAGTACCTCCTTCACTTGAGTTAACTCAGATGCTTGTGGATCTCCAGTCCTCAGTTACTGACGATGAAATGGCCAATTGGTGTTATCCAATCTTGCAGAAGAATCCTAGGACAGGATTATTTTGCAAAGAGGGGGAAACATGCATACCACAGCACAGCTCTCCTCTGTTCATTGCACATTTTCGTGGAGTAGGACACAACAGCATTCAAACAACACACATGCTGCTAGCACAGAATTTCTATATTACAGGCATTAAACAGTTAGTGTCAGATTATGTGGGAAGATGTATCACATGTTTGAGGAACAACCCAAACACCAATGTAACCAGATTGATTAAAGCCCTAAGTGAAATTGGGGAAAAAAGTTGCTTGTAAGTCTCCTTGTCTTCCACAGGAACCAACTCACCTATTCCAAGTGGGAGATATCTTGCTGATAAAGAAATTAAAGAAAGGAAAATTCTCAGGAGACTTGACTTACGGACAACCAACTACAGTGGTCCCTGCGACCCGCACAGCAGTACTCACGGAAGAAGCACCTACTTGGATCCATGCCACCAGAGTGAAACTGGTAAAGGAGGCACCCCAAAAGGAGGTCATAATGGGGACAGACAGTCCTGACCTCGAAAAAGGACAAAGTAAGGTACTAATGGGAGCAGACAGCTCTGACCTCCACTAGGATGCAGTCCCTCAATTCTGGAAGATGGCACAGACGGTCCACTTAGACTGTGGGATTACTAACGATCCTAATGACTCTGCCGCAGGATAACAAAGCTGAAGTTGCTATAACTCAGAAAGGTGGAATCACTACCTTCTAATACAATTCCTCTAGTACTCACATTGCAACTTACTCCTTCTGTTTATGCAGCAAAATGAAGTGCAGTCCTTCCACGAGATGCGGCAACCACTATAAGAATGGACATACCCTCAGAAACAAACAAACCCCCTCAAACCCCGTATCTTACTTTTTAACAATATGAGAGCAATATCTGACCCAACATATGAGGAGGCTCTTGCAGCAGAAACTGGGTTCTCTGCTGCCAACCTATGGTTAGAATGGATGAAGTACAGCGCAGCTTCAGTAAATAAAAGTAATTGTAATATACAGTACAGACCAAAAGTTTGGACACACCTTCTCATTCAAAGATTTTTCTTTATTTTCATGACTATGAAAATTGTAGATTCACACTGAAGGCATCAAAACTATGAATTAACACATGTGGAATTATATACATAACAAAAAAGTGTGAAACAACTGAAAATATGTCATATTCTAGGTTCTTCATAGTAGCCACCTTTTGCTTTGATTACTGCTTTGCACACTCTTGGCATTCTCTTGATGAGCTCCAAGAGGTAGTCACCTGAAATGGTTTTCACTTCACAGGTGTGCCCTGTCAGGTTTAATAAGTGGGATTTCTTGCCTTATAAATGGGGTTGGGACCATCAGTTGCGTTGTGGAGAAGTCAGGTGGATACACAGCTGATAGTCCTACTGAATAGACTGTTAGAATTTGTATTATGGAAAGAAAAAAGCAGCTAAGTAAAGAAAAACGAGTGGCCATCATTACTTTAAGAAATGAAGATCAGTCAGTCCGAAAAATTGGGAAAACTTTGAAAGTGTCACCAAGTGCAGTCACAAAAACTCTCTAGAACAACTGTTAAGAGGAGACTGTGTGAATCAGGCCTTCATGGTAGAATATCTGCTAGGAAACCACTGCTAAGGACAGGCAACAAGCAGAAGATACTTGTTTGGGCTAAAGAACACAAGGAATGGACATTAGACCAGTGGAAATCTGTGCTTTGGTCTGATGAGTCCAAATTTGAGATCTTTGGTTCCAACCACCGTGTCTTTATGCGACGCAGAAAAGGTGAACGGATGGACTCTACATGCCTGGTTCCCACCGTGAAGCATGGAGGAGGAGGTGTGATGGTGTGGGGGTGCTTTGCTGGTGACACTGTTGGGGATTTTTTCAAAATTGAAGGCATACTGAACCAGCATGGCTACCACAGCATCTTGCAGCGGCATGCTATTCCATCCGGTTTGCGTTTAGTTGGACCATCATTTATTTTTCAACAAGACAATGACCCCAAACACACCTCCAGGCTGTGTACGGGCTATTTGACCATAAAGGAGAGTGATGGGGTGCTGCGCCAGATGACCTGGCCTCCACAGTCACCGGACCTGAACCCAATTGAGATGGTTTGGGGTGAGCTGGACCGCAGAGTGAAGGCAAGAGGGCCAACAAGTGCTAAGCATCTCTGGGAACTCCTTCAAGACTGTTGGAAGACCATTTCAGGTGACTACAGTCAGGTCCATAAATATTGGGACATCAACACAATTCTAACATTTTTGGCTCTATACACCACCACAATGGATTTGAAATGAAACGAACAAGATGTGCTTTAACTGCAGGCTGTCAGCTTTAATTTGAGGGTATTTACATCCAAATCAGGAAAACGGTGTAGGAATTACAACAATTTGCATATGTGTCTCCCACTTGTTAAGGGACCAAAAGTAATGGGAAAATTGGCTTCTCAGCTGTTCCATGGCCAGGTGTGTGTTATTCCCTCATTATCCCAATTACAATGAGCAGATAAAAGGTCCAGAGTTAATTTCAAGTGTGCTATTTGCATTTGGAATCTGTTGCTGTCAACTCTCAAGATGAGATCCAAAGAGCTGTCACTATCAGTGAAGCAAGCCATCATTAGGTGGAAAAAAAAAAAAAAAAAACCCATCAGAGAGATAGCAAAAACATTAGGCGTGGCCAAAACTACTGTTTAAAACATTCTTAAAAAGAAGGAACACACCGGTGAGCTCAGCAACACCAAAAGACGCGGAAGACCACGGAAAACAACTGTGGTGGATGACCGAATAATTCTTTCCCTGGTGAAGAAAACACCCTTCACAACAGTTGGCCAGATCAAAAACACTCT
This sequence comes from Bufo gargarizans, assembly GCF_014858855.1. Taxonomy (NCBI): domain Eukaryota; kingdom Metazoa; phylum Chordata; class Amphibia; order Anura; family Bufonidae; genus Bufo; species Bufo gargarizans. The sequence continues at coordinate 340,352,910 of NC_058084.1, read as the reverse complement.
CCAGGGGGTAGGTGTATGTGTGTCAAAGTCAACAATCAAGAGAAGACTTCACCAGAGTGAATACAGAGGGTTCACCACAAGATGTAAACCATTGGTGAGCCTCAAAAACAGGAAGGCCAGATTAGAGTTTGCCAAACGACACCTAAAAAAGCCTTTACAGTTCTTGAACAACATCCTGTGGACAGATGAGACCAAGATCAACTTGTACCAGAGTGATGGTAAGAGAAGAGTATGGAGAAGGAAAGGAGCTGCTCATCATCCTAAGCATACCAACTCATCAGTGAAGCATGGTGGTGGTAGTGTCATGGTGTGGGCATGTATGGCTGCCAATGGAACTGGTTCTCTTGTATTTATTGATGATGTGACTGCTGACAAAAGCAGCAGGATGAATTCTAAAGTGTTTCGGGCAATATTATCTGCTCATATTCAGCCAAATGCTTCAGAACTCATTGGACGGCGCTTCACAGTGCAGATGGACAATGACCCAAAGCATACGGCAAAATAAACCAAAGAGTTTTTTAAGGGAAAGAAGTGGAATGTTATGCAATGGTCAAGTCAATCACCTGACCTGAATCCGATTGAGCATGCATTTCACTTGCTGAAGACAAAACTGAAGGGAAAATGCCCCAAGAACAAGCAGGAACTGAAGACAGTTGCAGCAGAGGCCTGGCAGTGCATCACCAGGGACGAAACCTAGCGTCTGGTGATGTCTATGTGTTCCAGACTTCAGGCTGTAATTGACTGCAAAGGATTTGCAACCAAGTATTAAAAAGTGAAAGTTTGATTTATGATTATTATTCTGCCCCATTACTTTTGGTCACTTAACAAGTAGGAGGCACATATGCAAACAGTTGTAATATCTACACCGTTCACCTGATTTGGATGTAAATACCCTCAAATTAAGGCTGACAGTCTACAGTTAAAGCACATCTTGTTTGTTTCATTTCAAATGCATTGTGGTGGTGTATAGAGCCAAAAATGATATAATTGTGTCAGTGTCCCAATATTTATGGACCTGACTGTACCTCTTGAAGCTCATCAAGAGAATGCCAAGAGTGTGCAAAGCAGTAATCAAAGCAAAAGGTGGCTACTTTGAAGAACCTAGAATATGACATATTTTCAGTTGTTTCACACTTTTTTGTTATGTATATAATTCCACATGTGTTAATTCATAGTTTTGATGCCTTCAGTGTGAATCTACAATTTTCATAGTCATGAAAATAAAGAAAACTCTTTGAATGAGAAGGTGTGTCCAAACTTTTGGTCTGTACTGTATGTGGGACCGCTAAGCCTTAATATTGCCTTAATATTGCCCTCTAGTGTTGAGGAATGTTTTTTGCAATTATTCTCAAATTCATCTAGTAACCAGTCTGCATGTAAAGAATTGAAGCAAAAATACCCACTCTTCATAAAAACTCCCCGCCCTGGTGCAGGTATACATATATATCCTGGTAACTATACCTGCAACAGAGGGGGAGATTAAGGAAGATCCCTGGGTAATTTCACTGAAGGATACTGTGCAACTTACAGTGAAACAGATACCTCCCTCACACAGAATCAAGTATACTCGATTGGAGATATATATTGGATTTGTGGGGATGGAAAGATAAGATCTAGACTAGAGGGTCCTGGAAAGGTGAATGTGCCCTTGCTAAAGCCATCATGAACATACACATCTTCACTGAAAATGAAAAAGACACCAACACACATATACACAACCGTCGTGCCCTCCCAAAAGGTAGCTTCGACCCACACGAGTATATTGATGCAATCGGGGTCCCAAGAGGGGTCCCTGATGAATTCAAGGCCAGAGGTCAAGTGGCAGCAGGATTTGAATCCATAATTCCCCACATAACAATCAACAAAAATGTAGACTGGATAAACTATATTTACTATAATCAACAAAGGTTTGTATACTACACCAGGGATGCGTTACAGGGGGTAGCAGAACAGATACAGGCAGATTCCATTATGACATTTGAAAACCGCATGGTGATCGATATGATACTTGCAGAAAGAGGTGCTGTCTGTAAGGTATTGACGGACCCCTCATCCTGCTGCACGTTCATACTCAACAACACCGGCCCTAATGGTAAGGTCACACTGGCAATAAAGAAACTCGAGGATTTATCAATCGAGCTCAAAAGAAATTCAGGTATCAATAACCCTTGGGATCAGTATTTTGGCTGGTTCACTACCTGGAAACAGGCACTTGTACAGTTGGGAATTATTATCCTGATAATCATTATAGTCATAGCATTCGTTGCAACATGTATCATACATGTATCACATGTGTACAGAAACTGATAATGAAAGGAGTATCAAATATGTCATTTTATGAGACTCTGCTACCTAATCCTAAAGACAACTCACATGAAGGATATAGAAAATATCTGGCGGTATACAGGGAAAAGGAAAAGAGTAAGAACCATATTATCTAAGAAATTTGGTTCTAAGAGGGTATTGAAGGGAAATATGACTCCATCTTGTCTTCTCTTACATGTACAGAATTGTTATAACATATCACCCACGCACCGCTTCATATCCCCCCTGCTGTGAGTTAGGTTCACTTATCTGTCTCAGGACAGATTCTGGGAATCTCCCAGAACTAGAACAAATGTTCTGTTTCACTCAGGGTCATTCGGCACAACTGCGTACATTCTTATATGTGACATATTGCATACCCATAAAAGGATGTTCCGGTAGTATCTGTGTGACCACCAATGTTTATCATTTATGATTGGTTTAACGCTGTTGTTATGCAAACTTTTCTACTGCCTATATAAGGCCAAGCTTTAGCATAATAAAGTTAGAGTGTTTCTCAGTAATGTGTGTGTCTATTATTGCCAACTGAGAAACATCTCTCCTGACATCAGTGTCTCAAACCAAGGTTGTCGTAGAGGTCCAGAAAGGTCCAAATCCTTTCAGTTCTTTTCCTAGGTAGGCCCATTGTAAGGGTAATTATCACAATAGGTACAGTACAGTAGAGTACAATTACGGTTTAAGTGTCCACATATACTGCAGTTGTGCTGCAATTAGTGATGCATTAAGCATTCCATTAGCCCATGATTATTTTTCATTTATTTTTTAACATTATGTCCATTTCATGCATTAATTCCTAGTAAAACCACCACATCCGCTTACAGCAATGTTACAGTAACACATAAGGCTAAGTACAATGGATGCTACATTTTGACAGCTAAGCTAAGATATTAAGCAAGGAAACAACTCCTGTCCATTCTCCTCTCACATACTGACATGTTGTTTGGGGAAATGCAAACCTAACAAGCACCATTCTATCGTGATCTCTGTCACTCTAACTGAAGGAGGGGGAATACAAGGAGATCATTTAAATGGCTTGTATACTTCACGTAATTTGCCTTATTATGAAGTATGTGCCTTCTTTTGGATCCTAAATAAATTAATGAAGAAATTATAGCTTGTATTTGTCATGGGATATCAGTCTTTTCATGCTGATAAGAGAGAGCAAGTATTTGGAACATCATCTATGACAAACAATAAGATTGTAATGTGAATAATAAAATGAGTGGGATGCAGATACTTTCCTTGAAACGGCCTCATGGGGCCATTTACTCCAGGCACTAAATAAGCAAAGAATCTTCTATAGTTATTATTATGCCATATCTGTCCTTTTAGGTCTAATTGGCTCTTGTTCTGTGTATAGTTCCACATAATGTGAGTTAATTATTTAAAAACTGTCATAGTTTCTCTGGAGAATATATATTACAAACCTACTTGACAAAATCCAAATGTCATAGCGTTTGAATTTTATGCTGATATTATTGAGATTTTTATCATCAGTTTCCCCTATGGGAATTATGCGCATCTCCATGAATTTTGATCTAATAACATTAGTTTATTACGTGATTTGGTTTTGATTATCATGTTGATTTGTATTTGTGTGACTATGTCTGGTGGGAAGCAGGCTACAAAAAGCACAATTTACTAAATTTCTCCTTTAACAAGGTTATGAATTAGGCCCAATACCTTTTAATCTTCTTTATTAGTAACCATGTGGATGCAATATTAAGTAAAGTAGTGCAGTATCAATATATGAAGATACTGAATATATGGAATATTTAATGGAAATGCATCATCAAAATAACAATAAGTCCGGGTTTTATTATAAACATATTTTAGAAGAATTTATGATTTTGTTTTTATATTTGACTATGCATTTAAAAAATATAAATATGAAATATGCTGTGTAGACTCGGAGAGAGTCAGCAGAAACGGGGACAATTGAAAGCTATGCTATCCAGATAAGGCAGGATAGTAACACTATACATACAAAAGATGATCTACACATCGTTTTTGTGCAAAGGGAGTCTAATAAGCAACATAAGGAAGGGTTAACTATAGTTTAGAGAAGTCAAACTTTAGAATGCTTTACCAAAAGAAGTAGTCATGGTAAATGATAATCTTTATCTCATGATCTCATGATGAATGGCATGGAGAGTTACAGTTAGATGGGATAATTATATTTAATTGATCCAGGGAAATGAATAGCTTGCCATGTGGGGTCAATGTAATAAACTTACCTGTCTGGACTCCAGAAGAGATGCGCTACTGAGCCACGCCACCTGCTCCCTTATCTCTCCGTATCTACACTACTGACATTACATTATCACTGGCCCCAAAAAACAGGTACCTGCATTAATATTGATGCCATGGCAGCAATAGCCTCACAAACGGAGGGTATTGCTCAGTTTGTGCAGTACTGCCAGACTAGTGCCCCTGCTTCCACATCCCTGTCACCGGTGGAGCCTAATACCAAGCTCTCTGACCATTTCTCTGGTGACAGTAAGGGTTTTGCAACTTTTAGGGAGAGCTGAAAACTCAATTTTTGCTTGAGACCTCATTCCTCAGGTACCTAGGCAAAGAGGGTCGGTATCATCATGTCTCTATTACAAGGTGTGGGCATTCTAACTATCGCCTAATTCCCCTGAGCTGTATTCTATTGACTGTTTTTTTCTCAGCTCTCGGTCTTCTGTATGATAAGCCTGACAGAGCAGCTTATACTAAGAGTCAGCTTCTCTCTTTTCATCAAGCCAAGCGACCATTAGAGGAGTATTGGGTCAGGAGAGAAGTTAAATTAACGTGCTTACTTAAAAACGATACCTTTATTTAATGAATGGGTACGAGCGAGATTAACAATGTGCTCAGGTGATATAATATATATTTGACACGCCGTGGAAACACGCAGACCGGCAATCCAGCTTGACAAAGGGCACCAAATGGGCCCAAAACGTTGCACATAGCAATAAATGTCATAAGAATATATTGAGAATATACCACTGGTAAATAAAGGTTGAATATAAAGCTACATTGGTGTGCTGTCTCTGAAAAACTTATTTGAAAGCATATATTTGACAAAGAACCTCCTATTATAGATAAGATAGGTAATGAGTACATAAATCACTAGAGGGTTGGGGGTAGTAATAGGTAAATCTGTGGGAAAAGGTTCTGTCCCTAGATAACCCTATGGATCTAGTGTCCTGAAGCACAGGGATGTCCCCTTTCTGCTTGGCGTCCGAAAGCACGAGCCTGCACCAGCACTTAAATAGTGAGTGCTGGCACATCAATTTGAGCCCTCCAGCCTCCAGCATACCCGCTGTATCCTCCTCAGGGCCCCCCTCTGATCGGTAAGTGCCTGTTATATTTATACCACAGGCTCCCTTATTACCTTTATGTGAATATCTGACATCCACTGCCTTTGTTTGTAGATTTCATCACTCAAATTGACAGAGGTTCGCATCTATATATACAGCCTAACTGGGTATACCAAGGAGCTAAGTACTATCTTTAATTTTAAGCATTATCCATAATTTCTTTTTCTACTCCCTACGTCCATTACACCTGCATCACCTCCTGATGAGCTGCTGTATGCAGCTGAAACGCGTTGGGGTTGTGTCTTTATATTATTATATTAGACTAATTATTTTTGTTTTCTTCTCTGGATTATTATTTCCCAAATCCAGCTTTGTAAGTAGGGCGTCACTAGGGACATATTGAGGCGTAGGTACGGGGGCAGGGTGTCTCCACCATCAGGGGACATCCCTGTGCTTCAGGACACTAGATCCATAGGGTTATCTAGGGAAAGAACCTTTTCCCACAGATTTACCTATTACTACCCCCAACCCTCTAGTGATTTATGTACTCATTACCTATCCTATCTATAATAGGAGGTTCTTTGTCAAATATATATTATATCACCTGAGCACATTGTTAATCTCGCTCGTACCCATTCATTAAATAAAGGTATAGTTTTTAAGTAAGCACGTTAATTTCACTTCTCTCCTGACCTAAATTCGTACGTGTAACTAATCGTCAATATCTTTCTAAGATTTTTCAAGATTAGAGGAGTAGTGCTCTGATTTCTGCAGGCGGTGTACTGTCAAGCAACCGCGATAATGGTATAAACCACTGTGTGGTGACAATGCACAAACCACCAAAAATACAATACCACACGTCAGATATGAATACATCCTTTATTACATCATAAAAAACATATAGAGTCAAATCATAGAAATATGTACCACAGAGACCTTGGATTTCATAACTGACCTTCACCTCTAACACGGAGGTTGATCGTCTAGGTGGTCATTGACAGGTTCTCAAAGATGTGTCATTTAATCCCGTAAAAAAAACTTCCTGACAAATTACATGGGATACCCAAGTCCATTGTCTTACATAGAGTAGTGCAGTTTGTCTTAAAGGGGATATCCAGTTTCTGAAACAGCCCCGCATGTGCCGGGCCCCTCACAGGTAATATACTTACCCCGCTCCCAGTGCCGCTCCTGGACCCCACACCGCCGCTGCTGTTTCTCCCTGTACACGGATGAAAACATCCGGTGTCGAGGAAGAAGCAGCCAATGGCAGGCGGGGGCGGAGACAAGCCTCCCTAGCATTGCGGGTGACGCTAGGGAGGCTCATCCCTGTCCCCACCTGCCATTGGCTGCTCCTGACAACCGGCAGTGCGGGGACCAGGAGCAGCGCTGGGAGTGGAGAGCAGGTTAAGTATATTACCTGTGAGGGGCCCAGCACATGGGGGGATGGCTGTTTCAGAAATTGGCTAACCCAGGGGTGGGATTCAAATTTTTAACAACAGGTTCCCTACTCAGCGGTGGATACGCAGCGCGTCACGAGTCATGACACATATATACATACACCATATATATGCAACACAGTCACGACATATTTACATACACCATATATACACTACACACATACCACTCAACTTTTAAAAAGCCTTAGGCCCCCTCTTTGTTATTACTGTAATGGCCCCCTCTTTATTATTATTATAATGGCCCACTCTTTATTATTAATATAATGACCCCCTCTTTTTTATTAATATAATGGCCCCCTCTTTATTATTAATATAATGGCCCCCTCTTTGTTATTACTGTAACGGCCCCCTCTTTGTTATTACTGTAACGGCCCCCTCTTTGTTATTACTGTAACGGCCCCCTCTTTGTTATTAATGTAACGGCCCCCTCTTTATTATTATTATAATGGCCCACTCTTTATTTTTAATGTAATGGCCCCCACTTTATTATTAATATAATGGCCCCCACTTTATTATTAATATAATGGCCCCCACTTTAATAACAAAGAGGGGGCCATTACATTAATAATAAAGAGGGGGCCATTACATTAATAATAAAGTGGGGGCCATTATATTAATAATAAAGTGGGGACCATTATATTAATAATAAAGTGGGGGCCATTACATTAATAACAAAGAGGGGGCCATTACATTAATAACAAAGAGGGAGCCATTACATTAATAATAAAGAGGGGGCCATTACATTAATAACAAAGAGGGGGCCATTACATTAATAATAAAGAGGGGGCCATTATATTAATAATAAAGAGGGGGCCATTACATAGTGGAGTACCGCTTAAAAAAGCTGCTCTTACTCTGTGGGCAAAATAGATGTGTTTCCCTGTGTGTGGCCACCTTAAATATTGTCATCAACCCCATCCATAACTCTTGTTTGGCTAAAAGAATCTAAACATTGGGTCAGGATGAGGGGAAGGTGGAGTAGGCACCTGCTTAGGAGAAATAATTAATACTTACCTCTCTCTCCTTCACAGCTTGTGGCATCCTGGTACAGGCGGTCACCAATGCCTCGCTCACTGTGCCTTCCCGCGCCGCGTCATCGCGTCATCTCGCGAGATCCGCCGCAGGAGGTCAGAGTGAGGTACGTGACTAAGTCCTGCGTCGCACCTCAACTGAAGCCGCTCCCCCGGCCCCTCCTCACTTCGCCTGCCCAGCTGCCCTGCACAGTGCGCGTCACACAGGGCCTCTCCTCTCGGCTTCCGCTCCGCCCCCACCCCTATAGCTACGCCACTGGTGCAGGCGCAGCTGCAGGACCGGGTCGGGATCCCTGCTTCTCACCGGTTCTGCGAACCGCCTGTAATTTTAACAAACGGTTCGGCAGAACCGGAGAGAACCGGCTGGATCCCATGCCTGGGCTAACCCCTTTTAAGATTCTGGAGAGAATTTAGTAAAAGATTACGGATAAAACTGTCCTCTTCGGCGTTCCATCCTGGGACAAATGGACAATCTGAAAGGGTTAACCAGGTTTTTGAGGTGTTTTGTGTATGATTGTCAAAACAAATGAAAAGGTTTTTGTCTCTGGCGGAGTTTGCTATTTACAACCCTGTCAGCTCCTCTAGTGGTATCTCACCTTTCTATTGTAATTATGGGTTTATTATGGGGTTTTCTTCAGTGTCTGAGCTAAGTCCTGCAGTATATGCCATCATGAATGATCAGTGCACAGTTTGGGCCCAGGATTGCAAAAGCCTGGAAAAGTTCAAAGCATCCAGTATGAACAAGCCAATAAGAAACGTTCCTTGGGTCTGAATTTTGTTCTGGGAGAACTTGTATGGCTTTCTACTAAAAATTTGTGCCTTAGGGTACCGTCTGGTATACTTGTCACTAAATTTATAGTTTCATATAATATTACTTCTTAAATCTAATATACTTCCATTTTCAATTACCACCCTCGTTCAGGATACATAATGCCTTCCATAAATCATTGCTGAAGAAGTACATTCCTCGTGTGATTCCTCCACCTAAACCTCCTGATCCAGTTGCAATCCAAGGTGAATTAGAGTTTGAGGTGGATAACATTCTTGACTCCCGGAGAGTTTAGGGTTCTCTTTAGTACCTTATCCATTGAAAAGGATAAGGTGCTGAAGAAAGAACGTGGGTCGCTGCTCAGGATGTTCATGCTCCTCACTTAAAAAGGTTCATCTTGAGTTCCCATCAAAGCCTGAGCCCTATGTTGAGGGTCCAGTGGCCCTTCATAAGAGGTGAGGTAATAAACTTACCTGTCTGGACTCCAGTGGCGTGATACTCAGCCTTGGTACGGCTGCATCTGGAGAGATGCACTGCTGAGCCATGCCCATGGAGATGTGACCGCATCCTTAATACAGGATATAATGCTCTGTTTCTCCCTGCACCAGTCATGGCTGGGGAAGATTAGCAGTAGGCTGATTGATAGTTAAGCTGCTCTATGACTGTGTACCTGTTTTTCTGATTAGTGGATCACCGAGTCAATAGACCTATCAGATTCTGATCCAGAAACTTGGCACTCCATTAAATCCTTTAACTGCATGTTATATGTTGCTAGTGATAGTCTTGTTCTAGGCTTACAAACTCGGTCCTTGTTCCCTGTTCCTGCATTGCTGATTGATTCCTGTGTGTCTGACCCCGGCTTGTCTTCTGACTACTCTGTCTCACATTTTGGTACTGCATAGCCTGTCTGGTTCTGACCTGTTTCGGACAACTCCGGTATTGTGTTTATCCGTGTGTGTTTGTCAGTCTCTGCACTTTAGTAGGTTAGAGACCATCGACCAGTTGCGGTCTAGCCATTAAGGGCTTGTATTGCAAGTAGCTAAGGTCAGTGTGTGCTTGCAGTTCGGGTCCTTACTGTTCTTGTCTGTATCTACACTATTGATGTTACAGTCAGAAAGGATCTTTGCCCATGAGGCAAACATAGGCTACAATTCCCTGTGAGGCCCTGTTTTGCCTTCATCTGCTTATGACATCTAAATTAGGTCTTAAAGATTAAAGTTGAAGCCTGTGCATTTCACCATATCTTGGAAGATTGACTCATTAAAGTGGATTCAAGGTGATTATCTTTTTTCATTAAGTCAAATAAATATGTTGTCCAAAAATGTACAAGAAAATATTGCTATAATTGAAGCACTGCTTGTTATTATTATTATTATTAGGCTGCTTTCACACTAGCGTTCGGGTTTCCGTTCGTGAGCTCCGTTTGAAGGAGCTCACGAGCGGACCCGAACGCAGCCGTCCAGCCCTGATGCAGTCTGAATGGAGGCGGATCCGCTCAGACTGCATCAGTCTGGCGGCGTTCAGCCTCCGCTCCGCTCGCCTCCGCACGGACAGGCGGACAGCTGAACGCTGCTTGCAGCGTTCGGGTGTCCGCCTGGCCGTGCGGAGGCGTGCGGATCCGTCCAGACTTACAATGTAAGTCAATGGGGACGGATCCGTTTGAAGATGCCACAATGTGGCTCAATCTTCAAGCGGATCCGTCCCCCATTGACTTTACATTGAAAGTCTGGACGGATCCGTCCCAGGCTATTTTCACACTTAGCTTTTTTTAGCTAATATAATGCAGACGGATCCGTTCTGAACGGAGCCTCCGTCTGCATTATTATGGGCGGATCCGTTCAGAACGGATCCGCCCGAACGCTAGTGTGAAAGTAGCCTAATGCATCAAATCCTAGCGTCTAGTGAGTTATAAGGCAACATTTACATTTTTACATTAAATATTGCCAGCTGTATAACATTAGTCAGATTATACTGTAAAATAAAAATAAGCTCCTAATGAAAGGAACAGTCTGGGTAAAACTCATCCACTGTGACATACCTAGTAATGGGTGAGAGGGTGTAAAGCAAGACACAGGGATCAAAGAGCAACAAATAGGGAAGTCATGCTCCATGCCATTAGGTCCTGTACATGTGTTTCTTTTAAACCATGCTTAGATAGTTTTTTCTTCATCAGTTCTGATCCTTTAATAGTAAAAAAAAGTTGAAGCAGGACACATTTACTGTGAACATTGCTTAGTCATATAATCTGGTAGTGATTGAAATAGTCATTATTACTAGCATTGGTTCTTAAAGTACAGGAGATGACCATGAAGAAATACATTTATATGCCTACAATACATAATTAGTTTATAATGACTGTCTTTTTCCTTCTTTTTTCATCAGACACGAACAGCTAGTTTTGAACTATGTAAAAATAACATAGGGTCTCCTGCTCTGTTGTTCTGTTAGTATACAGGGCAGAAATGGGCGGCCACAAAAGTTCACTCACCTGTAAGAGAGAAGCATGTGCTTACTCCTGGGCAGATAGCTGCTTCTACTTCAGAGACATTAGGGAGTCTGAAGAGTAATACTTTGTTTCTTCTCACCTTAGGACCAAATGATATTATTGTATGGTTTCAATATGATATGACCATATGGTTTCACAGTTATTAATCAATGTACAGTATCTGTAAACTATCTCTAAAGCTATATCGTTGCATGTTGTATAGATTTTCAGATTTACAATAAATGAATGAGGTAGGACCTACATATTTTAAACCCTTTTTACTCTCTATGACATCACAAAAGCAATAAATTACCTAAGTCTATCAACTTGGTGAAAACATGAAAGCAGCTGCCCACTTTGTAGAACCACTCTCTGTTAGAAGGGTGTCCTGTGTCACAAAGCAGCAGCTGTGAACCCACTATGCCACATGTCCTGCCTCGTCTAAGGGCGTTGTCTAAATGAACCCCTCGATCTTCACAGTACCCCTGATGGTGGGGATAGACTTTCCCGAGGGGAACACCAGGTCGCTACAAACCTTTAGGAGGATAGGCACACGAGGCAGCTGTTCCAGGCAGACCAGGAGGTATCTGAGAAAGGTACCAGAGGTACAGGCATTGTCATCAGGCTGAGTTGTAACCATAGTAAAAAGGTTTGTAGCCAGCTCACCTTTCGATCCTGTGTGACGGTGCACGGGGCGGACTCAAGCCAGTCCAAGATGAATACACAAGTAGAAAAAGGCTCCGGCACCAGAAGGACAAAAAAATCCCGGTCTTTATTTTGTCACCATAAATTAGGTACATCCAGCAACAGTGATACTGTGACCCACTTATCCCCACGATCTACGCGTTTCGAACAGTGTTGTTCTTAGTCATGATCTGAGGAGTCTGGCGTGTACCGGGCTGAAATTAGGTTCACCCCTGAGACATCCGCCCATAAGGGAGGGATCTCAAAACCTGGGGCAAGCCAAAAATCAGTCGGGTAAACGCGAGACACCTGTGCAAACAAATTCACAGCTTACATAGCCCACAATGTTTCAACATATAATACAACATATATAAGATATAAAATACATAGTATAGTTACTCTCTTCCAAGAAGAAGGACAAAGCATATAACATAAGGAAATATATACAGACGTGGACAAAATTGTTGGTACCCTTTGGTCAATGAAAGAAAAAGTCACAATGGTCACAGAAATAACTTTAATCTGACAAAAGTAATAATAAATTAAAATTCTATAAATGTTAACCAATGAAAGTCAGACATTGTTTTTCAACCATGCTTCAACAGAATTATGTAAAAAAATAAACTCATGAAACAGGCATGGACAAAAATGATGGTACCCCTAGAAAACACAGAACATAATGTGACCAAAGGGACATGTTAATTCAAGGTGTGTCCACTAATTAGCATCACAGGTGTCTACAACCTTGTAATCAGCCATTGGGCCTATATATATGGCTCCAGGTAATCACTGTGTTGTTTGGTGATATGGTGTGTACCACACTCGACATGGACCAGAGGAAGCAAAGGAAAGAGCTGTCTCAAGAGATCAGAAAGAAAATTATAGACAAGCATGTTAAAGGTAAAGGCTATAAGACCATCTCCAAGCAACTAGATGTTCCTGTGAGTACAGTTGCACATATTATTCATAAGTTTAAGATCCATGGGACTGTAGCCAACCTCCCTGGACGTGGCCGCAGGAGGAAAATTGATGACAAATCTAAGAGACGGATAATCCGAATGGTAACAAAAGAGCCTAGAAAGACTTCTAAAGAGATTCAAGGTGAACTTCATGCTCAAGGAACATCAGTGTCAGATCGCACCATCCGTCGTTGTTTGAGCCAAAGTGGACTACATGGGAGACGACCAAGGAGGACACCATTGTTGAAAACGAATCATAAAAAAGCAAGACTGGAATATGCCAAACTACATGTTGACAAGCCACAAAGCTTCTGGGAGAATGTCCTGTGGACAGATGAGACAAAAATCGAAGTTTTTGCCAAGGCACATCAGCTGTATGTTCACAGACGAAAAAATGAAGCATATCAAGAAAAGAACACTGTCCCTACTGTGAAACATGGAGGAGGCTCTGTTATGTTCTGGGGCTGCTTTGCTGCGTCTGGCACAGGGTGTCTTGAATCTGTGCAGGGTACAATGAAATCTCAAGACTATCAAGGAATTCTAGAGAGAAATGTACTAGCCAGTGTCAGAAAGCTTGGTCTCAGTCGCAGGTCATGGGTCTTGCAACAGGACAATGACCCAAAACACACCGCTAAAAACACCCAAGAATGGCTAAGAGGAAAAAATTGGACTATTCTAAAGTGGCCTTCTATGAGCCCTGACCTCAATCCTATTGAGCATCTTTGGAAGGAGCTGAAACATGCAGTCTGGAAAAGGCACCCTTCAAACCGGACACAACTGGAGCAGTTTGCTCATGAGGAGTGGGCCAAAATACCTGCTGAGAGGTGCAGATGTCTCATTGACAGTTACAGGAAGCGTTTGATTGCAGTGATTGCCTCAAAAGGTTGCGCAACAAAATATTAAGTTAGGGGTACCATAATTTTTGTCCATGCCTGTTTCATGAGTTTATTTTTTTACATAATTCTGTTGAAGCATGGTTGAAAAACAATGTCTGACTTTCATTGGTTAACATTTATAGAATTTTAATTTATTATTACTTTTGTCAGATTAAAGTTATTTCTGTGACCATTGTGACTTTTTCTTTCATTGACCAAAGGGTACCAACAATTTTGTCCACGTCTGTATACATATGTTCCATGATTTTGCAACCCAACGTGGTATATTTGCACTGTTGCTTACTGAATGCAGACACAAGGGAGCGTATATAAAATGAGATAGATAAATACCATATCAAGAGAAAAGAAGGGGAGGAAAAGGTATTGTCAGAAAAATACAGACACAAATTAAATAGTAAAATGAGAAATACCAAAACAGAAAAGTATCAAATCACATCAAAGCAAACAGGTATATGTATATACATATATATGTATATGCGCATAGACAGAATTCACATAGAACGGGACTTGTGATTTTACCATAGTTCTGTATTATTGATGCCCGAGCTCACCATGTTCTCCAAGATTGAGCATAGATGAAATTCTGAACTGATCACTCCATGTGAACTAACGCAAGCTGTGAACAAGCGCCAAGGTTCATACACCAGGAGCAATCAGACACATTGTAATGGTCATGGCGAGCCCGGGGGCCAACAATCAGACCAACATTCCACCAAGTTTGTTTTCTATCTCTTGCATTTATCTATTAGAGAAAAAAACGCTTCCTATTGTCTATGTTGTACATTCTATAAAGCAGGCCGGTCTATAAGTAAGGCAGCATATTTAACCTATTATAGTGTGATCTTATGTTATCTAACAATCATAAAGGAAGAGCGCATATTGTAGACCGAAACAAAGGCTGTGGGTATTATATGTATATGCATATTTTGGGAGATAGATAACTATTATATATTACATTTTTATTACTTATGATTTTTCTCTTCATTAAACCACACTAGCAGCTTGGCATATTCCATTTGAAAATTGAGATTTAATTTATATGAAATGTACACATATTTATTTGATGTTATTTATTATTTGATTACTTTTTTATTTTCTCACTTTCCTACCTTTTTTTATATATGTATATTTTCCACTATTTCTATATCTGCCTCCTCATACCGTATGTTATTTATGTATATTATAATAATATTCTGGATATCTATCCAGAAATATTCTGGGAATATCAGATGGGGAATGTAGAAAAAGAGATTAGGAAGATAGTAGCGTATATTATGTCTGTCTTTCAGTTTGCCAATTACTTTGGTAAATTTGTATGTGTACTAAGACGCATAATTCAATTGGAATGCAGGACAGCACAAACATGCTATTGCAATAGCAGTATCTTAATTAGGTCATATGTGAATACCATGAGGAAAGCCTCATAGTTATACAGGGAGTGCAGAATTATTAGGCAAGTTGTATTTTTGAGGATTAATTTTATTATTGAACAACAACCATGTTCTCAATGAACCCAAAAAACTCATTAATATCAAAGCTGAATATTTTTGGAAGTAGTTTTTAGTTTGTTTTTAGTTTTAGCTATTTTAGGGGGATATCTGTGTGTGCAGGTGACTATTACTGTGCATAATTATTAGGCAACTTAACAAAAAACAAATATATACCCATTTCAATTATTTATTTTTACCAGTGAAACCAATATAACATCTCAACATTCACAAATATACATTTCTGACATTCAAAAACAAAACAAAAACAAATCAGTGACCAATATAGCCACCTTTCTTTGCAAGGACACTCAAAAGCCTGCCATCCATGGATTCTGTCAGTCTTTTGATCTGTTCACCATCAACATTGCGTGCAGCAGCAACCACAGCCTCCCAGACACTGTTCAGAGAGGTGTACTGTTTTCCCTCCTTGTAAATCTCACATTTGATGATGGACCACAGGTTCTCAATGGGGTTCAGATCAGGTGAACAAGGAGGCCATGTCATTAGATTTTCTTCTTTTATACCCTTTCTTGCCAGCCACGCTGTGGAGTACTTGGACGCGTGTGATGGAACATTGTCCTGCATGAAAATCATGTTTTTCTTCAAGGATGCAGACTTCTTCCTGTACCACTGCTTGAAGAAGGTGTCTTCCAGAAACTGGCAGTAGGACTGGGAGTTGAGCTTGACTCCATCCTCAACCCGAAAAGGCCCCACAAGCTCATCTTTGATGATACCAGCCCAAACCAGTACTCCACCTCCACCTTGCTGGCGTCTGAGTCGGACTGGAGCTCTCTGCCCTTTACCAATCCAGCCACGGGCCCATTCATCTGGCCCATCAAGACTCACTCTCATTTCATCAGTCCATAAAACCTTAGAAAAATCAGTCTTGAGATATTTCTTGTCCCAGTCTTGACGTTTCAGCTTGTGTGTCTTGTTCAGTGGTGGTCGTCTTTCAGCCTTTCTTACCTTGGCCATGTCTCTGAGTATTGCACACCTTGTGATTTTGGGCACTCCAGTGATGTTGCAGCTCTGAAATATGGCCAAACTGGTGGCAAGTGGCATCTTGGCAGCTGCACGCTTGACTTTTCTCAGTTCATGGGCAGTTATTTTGCGCCTTGGTTTTTCCACACGCTTCTTGCGACCCTGTTGACTATTTTGAATGAAACGCTTGATTGTTCGATGATCACGCTTCAGAAGCTTTGCAATTTTAAGAGTGATGCATCCCTCTGCAAGATATCTCACTATTTTTGACTTTTCTGAGCCTGTCAAGTCGTTCTTTTGACCCATTTTGCCAAAGGAAAGGAAGTTGACTAATAATTATGCACACCTGATATAGGGTGTTGATGTCATTAGACCACACCCCTTCTCATTACAGAGATGCACATCACCTAATATGCTTAATTGGTAGTAGGCTTTCGAGCCTATACAGCTTGGAGTAAGACAACATGCATAAAGAGGATGATGTGGTCAAAATACTCATTTGCCTAATAATTCTGCACTCCCTGTATAATATATCAGGCCTATATAATAATCCTAGAGGGTTGTAATCATGTCTTTTCAGAGAGAGTACATACATGTGATTAAAAAATAACCATAAGAAAAGATCCATATGGATATATGTAAAAACAAGGTGAAGCCTAGGTACTGCTGCATGTAAATATTAATATAAATACATTAATTCCTTTTTAAGGTTGAGGCCGTATGGGACTCTTGTATTGAGTCTCCAAATCCAAAACGCTTCTCTAAGGAGGATTTTTTGTTTGATATTACCACCTCGATGAGATAACGTGACCCGTTCAAAAGCAAAGGTATTAAGTGTATCTATATTCCGATTGTGTACGTCTATAAAATGATGTGCCGCATTAGAGACTCCTGTAGCTATCGGGTTTTGAATATAATTGAGATGTTCACGTAAACGATCTTTGAATTTCCTACTGGTGCAGCCCACATACATTAGATCACATGAGGTGCAAATAATGATATAAATGACTCCAGTTGTATTACAATTTATGAAACTCTTGACAGGAAAAGTTTCAGTATGTATTGAGTTGTAAAATTGTTTGGTGTTTTTAGCAACTGTACATGTTTTGCATCTCGTGTGTCCACATTTGGAGAAACCAGTATATTTTAACCATGTAGTAGGATTTTTAGAACGTATTGGAGTGTACATAGAGGGGGAAAGTATTTTACCTAGAGTGTCAGGTCTTTTGGATACTATCCGACAGCCGTGTCTTAGGGTATCCCTCAAGATGTCATCTTCATACAGAATGGGGAGACATCTCTGGATGATATTTTTGATGTCCGCAAATTGTTTACTATATGTGAGTACTATTGTTGGCACAATGTTATTATTCTCTCGGGTGGTATCAGATTTAACATAGATTTGATTATTGTGTCCATCCTTTCGCTCATTAGCAGTGGGACCTATTAAAGTAAACTTTGTATCGAGGTGTAAGAGTTTAGCTCTAGATTTATTTTTAGCAATTTTAAAACCCCTTTGTAGCATCCATTGTGGATAGCCTCGTATTTGTAGGCGTCTCCACACTTTGGTGCATTCCCTATTGAATGTTTCATCCGTACTGCAATTTCTCCTAGCTCTTGTGAATTCACCGACAGGAATGCTTTTGATAGTATGAAATGGATTATGGGAATTTGCTTTAAGGATAGTGTTGCCAGATATCTCCTTACGGTAGGTCTCTGTCAACACCACCTGGTCTGGAGTCCCAGTTAATGTCAAATCCAGGAAATGGATAGTTGTAGCATGCTGTGTATAGGTAAATCTCAAATTATATGTGTTCTGATTCAAATAATGAATGAAGTCCGGTATGGCAGATACATCGCCTCTCCAAATTAGGAGCAGATCGTCGATGTATCTGCCATACCAGACAACACACCCAGAAAAGGGATTGTCAACCGAAAAAACATACTTTTCCTCCCAAAAGGCCATAGTTATGTTGGCCAAAGATGGGGAGAATTTAGCCCCCATAGAAACACCTGAGGTCTGGATATAAAAGACCTCGTCAAATACAAAATAGTTGTGTGTTAGAAGGTACAATGTAACCTCTAACACATAGTCAATAAATATGTCAGAGTAGCCACTATATTTTTGCAAATTGTACTCCAGGGCCAAGAGAGCATAGGAATGGGGAATGGAAGGATACAGTGCCACTACATCCAGTGTGATCCAGGTATATTCCTTGGACCATGTACAAGTGTGCATATATTTAAGCACTTTGGTTGTGTCTCTAATATAACCTGGAGATCTTTTCACAAAGGGTTGCAGTACTGAATCCAACCATTGTCCCAGTTTGAGTTGTAACCAGAAGCAACAGTGCAGGACCAAAGGATGAGGCAGAGGCGAAGTCAAACAGGCAATAGGTCAGGGCAGGCGGCACAGATACAGGTCAGGCAATCCGGTTCGGCAACAGGAGAGTCAAGGCAAGCAGGCAGGGATTAAACAGGTAGCAGAGTCCAGGAATACAAGTACGAGTCAAGAACACAGGAGCTCAAGTGGATATCAGGAACCTTAGCAGGACGCAAAGACCTTGACACTGAGGCATCTGGGAAGGGACTTATATATGTGCAGGAGGGCTAGGATTGGTCTCCGAGATCACATGATCCAACTCATAAAGCACAGGAAGTGACGTGCGCCGGCCCTTAAGGAAATGCTGCAGGAGACAAGCAGCAAGCATGCTGTGGCCAGGGCTGCAAGCAAACACTGGCAGCAGATCACCGCTAAACACAGAGCCCAGGACAGTGGCGGCAAGCAGGGGCACAGCAGTCACTGTTACATCCTGACATTAAGCTGATTACAAGTAATCCCACTGTTGGAAACCGCAATTAATCTACCTCAATCTGTTGGGGTACTGGGAAGTGTTTATGTATTCTCCAGTGATATCTCAAGGGAAATTAGGCATTTCAGAGTTCCTAGTGGACAGTCCATGTCATTAAATTTGTAGCCTCTCTCCATTTTGTTCTTCCCTAGCAATTCAGAATTCCCTCACAAGGTATTTGAACAAAAACCAAACCAACTCCTTATACTAATTTACAGATTAGTTTGTTAGTATTAGGAGACAGTTATTCCAACATCTGATTGCTTATGCACACGTTTGACATAGATATCAATTCCATGGTGAATCATATATAGTATTTATAGAGAACACATCACTAGAAAGATATAATCACTGCTTTCCACTAGGTATATCATTCACCTCACTTATAACAATAATGACATTTTAATAATTAAAATGGCATTTAATACTACTAATCTAATATATATGAACATGCAGTACAGTGTAATCATGGAAAGAGCTGAAAGTTTGAAGGGTCCATTCACACGTCCGTAGTGTATTGCAGATCCGCAATACACCTGGCCGGCACCCCCATAGAACTGCCTATTCTTGTCCACAATTACGGACAAGAATAGGAGATGTTCTATTTTTTTTCCGGAGGCGAGGACCAGAAGATCGGGGGCACGCTACGGAAATGCGGATTCGGACAGCACAAATGAATGGGTCCGCACCCATTCCGCAATTTCCAGAACGGATGCAGGCCCATTCTGCGGACGTGTCAATGGACCCTAAAAGTGAGTTTTCTTTTGAGTAAAAGAAAATATGCTTTACATAGTGGAAAACAAAGATATTGTTGTCATATAAGGATATACAACCCATAGACATGAATGTTGACCATTCTGTTGACCAGCTTAGTGACCATTCTGTTCTGTATAATTGGTTAACATCTAAAAAATGACATCATAGCAGCTGGAGATGGTCGTATTGTAACTATGGGACATACTTTGACATTTCTGGATGTTATCAAATTTTTTACATTTTAGCCCAGTAGATATGATTCTAATAATAGTAGATTTTCAGACTTTGTCACACAGGCCAATAGTGAGTGGCAGAGATGAGAGAAATGATTCTACAGAGTAAAATTGTCCAATCAGCAGGGCTGTTAGAATCAATTTGTCCAATCAGCAGGGCTGTTAGAATCAATTTGTCCAATCAGCAGGGCTGTTAGAATCTATTTGTCCAATCAGCAGGACTTCTTCATTTGCATAAGCCCTGTTGATTGGACAAATCAATTCTAAGAGTCCTGCTGATTGGACAAATCAATTCTGTAGAATCTTTTTGCTCATCTCTAGTGAGTGGCCTGCACTTTGTCAAGTATCTAGGTAGGTGAATGTGATGATGCCACAGAAATGGTCACTCTACTATAGGCAATGTCAGTGCATGATGTGTCTCCTATAACACCCCACAATGAGTGGTTATGTCACAGGAGATGATGTCACAATTAGGTAAGTGACAGACACTGACTTCACAAAAGGCTCATCCCTACAAATTGAGTTCCAGTACCCACAGCAGCAGGATGCCGATGCAAGGGTGGCCATCTTACAGACGTAATACCTTTAAGGCTTCATATTTGATGCCAACTTTACTGCTATTGTTAACAAGGTTGTGCAAATATGTGCAACCTTTTTTTTATTTTCCACCTCTCACAATTTTTCAAAATGAAGTGAGGATGGAATGAGGCGAAGCCACCATAGTCCGAACTGGTGTGAATTACAATGCAACTTAATGGGAGCACGTAGAAACATGGACTGCCAAAATATGCAGAAGTTGGTTTATGAGGCTTGCACCTCTTAAAAAATGTGAGTGCTTCTCACTCAGATTTACCATGGGTTTCACACCGCTCTTACAGTGGTATAAAAAAAGTCACAAATTATGACATGCGCCATATTTGTGCTATAATTAGCATCTTTTCACATTTCTCTATACTTTCAAAAGTGGTGTAAAAGTGAGTGGGGCAAGGCCTCCTGTGACCGCCAGAAACGGAATACAAGAAGATGTGCCTCAACAAATGTAAGCATCTATCTCTGATGGACTTTTCAAGTCCCCATGGGGCTTAGATTGATGTCTGAAAGACCAGTGTAAGTAAATCTGTTCCATGCCAGAGTGCTTGAGGGCCATTAAAAACCAACAAATGCATCTTGCCTCTGTATCCCAGTAATTCACGTCCTGCTCAACATTACAGAGGTAGGTATTTAAGCAGATGCTATTGAACGACATGCCTCCTCCATAGGAAAAAAATGTGCTAATATAATTGAGTAGACAGCAACGCAATCTAAGGGAGCATTGCTGCTTCTCTGTAAAGCAGGTACACCTGGGAATTTTTCAGCTCTTTTTGCAGGACAGGATAAGAAAATTAGGTTTGATTCAGTGTCTCATTTTTGAACAGATCATAAACTGGGAATAATGATGAGCAGCGGCAAAAGCATCATCATTTGTCTATGAACCAGCAAGTCATGTAAGCACAGCAGAGTAATTGAATTGGTTGGAGGTATAGAGATGCTTACAGAAAAGGTAGAAGGGAGCATTTGCATGTGTAGAACTTGATTTAGGAGGTTTTCTACAAGTTCTACTTATGAGCTTTCCACTTCTGAACATTCCTGAAAAGGCAAGTACAATATTAGCTACTGTAGCATTTTCCATTAATCAAACCTTCCTTGAGGTGTTTTTCTCTTCCATGTACGCTCTGTACAACCAATTTACACAAGAAAATCACATATTTATTCATATTTGACATTTTGATGTAACGCCTCCCCAAAACTCCTGAATTCTACTTTAATTGCAATGAACCAGGGAGACATGTATGTCAAAGATTGTTGATGTAACCTAATAGGAAACTTTCAAGCAAGCTAAATTATAATAAATCATAACATTTTCTGGGGCAGCTTGATGAATTGAACAGCATGGAATGGCAGTAGGGAAGCTTTCTGATGTTTATATTCGGGTATTCTCATTAAGCGAAGTGATAATAGTACGTCATTTGGACTCTACACTGGTAACGGCAATTCCTGACAAATTTGTATTAGGCTTTATGAGACAATCTTAAACCAGACTATCTAACATTTGGATTGGAAACAACCAGGTATGCAGGATGCTCTAGAAATATCTAAACAATGGTCCATGATTAAATATTAATTGACTCTGTTCAATCACACAAAACAGAACACATTTTCAATTTGAATCATTAAAAAACTGTGTCCAGCACTGATGAGACACAGTTGCTTCTAAAGCTCATTTTTATTGACTGCTCTGCCAAATAATCACTTTGCTACCCATCTAGAAGAGGATTCAATGTGTGACTGAGCAACTATGGAATACTTAGCAACATTTAAAATGCAAAAATCATTTAAGCCCTACCCCTTGTGCCACCCTGGAAGGCCCTCAAAACACCCAGAATGTTTATAAAATGCATAAACCCCATGGACTAATTTGCGGGATTGTCCCAGTAAAACTGATGAAAAGTACAGTATGCTACGGCTGTGTGACCACTGATATTTGACAGATTGGGGGGATGATAGAACACCAGTGGGTGCCATAAGAAGTATGTGAAAGTAATATCTAGACACAGAAACATTTTTTGGGTTATTTCTACTTCAAATTAACATTGATTTGTGGGACTAGCCCTTTAAAGGAACTTTCCTAAAATAAATGACTTGTCAGGCAGATAAGTAGACGTCAGACAGAGAGGAGCCCCTAAAATCCCTCAAAGAAATTCTTTCCAGTCCAGGATACTCAACCTTCCTATAACCTTATCTCTGGGGATAGTATAGTCAAACTTGACAACCCCTTGTTACAGTGGCGTTTCCAAAGTCGGACTGGCTTACCATAGTACCAGAGGATCCTCTGGTGGGCTCAATCCATGAAGCCTTAATGGGCCCTAAAGATCCAAGAGAAAAAATTTATTTGTAGCTGCCTGTTTAACTAATTATTATCCACTGGGGTCTATGTCTTAGGTTTTGAATCAGTTAGACTATCAATGATATAAGGGTTGGGCCCTGGGAGTAATTTCCTCTAGTGGGCCCAAGGAACCCCAGTCCATCACTGGGCATTTCACTAGTGCCACTGTACTGTGAGCTCAAGCGTCGGCTTCTTGTGGTTTTGAATTTGGGCCATTGTTTCTACTGCAATTAATTCTGCCACTGTTCCATCCTGGCCTTGGCTACTTATGGGTGTGATTTGGGTCATTGTGATTGTATCTCACATCTGTTCTGTGAAGTTTAATCTCCCTGCTCTGTGTGTCTTCTGCTGTCTGTTTGACTAATGTGTTTGTTAAGTCTGCAATATATTTTTCCTGAGTTGTTACCTTGCTATGGATTTTTCTGAGTTGTGTATCCTATCCTTACCTGTGCAACATTATTTCTGTTGTTCTTTGCATGTTTTTTCTGTTTGTCCACTGTTCCTGGTATGTTCATTTGTGTTTTTATGGTCTTAATTCTATCCTAGTTCCAATGGTTAAGTTTCTGTGTCTGTTCCATGGAGTTTTAATTCTGTCCTAGTTCTGTTTTCCATGTTCTTGAGTCTGTTCTTCCTTCTCAAGTTTATGTATTTGGACCTGCTATGTCTGAACTGTTCCCTGGAGTTTTGTGCCTGTTCCATCTTGCTATGTTTCTGCTATTTCTGAACTGTGTCCTGAAGTCTCTTATGTGGATTTTACATTTATTTGCCTGTTTGTTCTCAGTCTGATTCTATGATCTTGCCTGTGCTTCTGGTGCCTTGCATTGGTGGTTCTGACCCAGTGTGTCAGCTGCTAACTACACTGGAGTTATTCCAATAGGTAGTGGCCTTCCCTGCAGCAAAGACCAGATCCTTATATAGGGGTTAAAGGGTGAAAACCAGGATAACATCCTCAGGTCTAGCTCAATGTCAAATTGTTTAGTTGGCACAGTGGTTCCACAACCATTGTTTGTAAGACCCCTGTTAAGTCAAAAATGTGTAGCATGCCAACCTACAACTCCTTTACTCTGTCTTTGTAGCATGTATCCATATATGTTAATACAGAGCACAGAGAGTATGATCTTAAAGGGGTTGTCTGAGATCTTAAACATTTTAGATTATGACAAAAATAAAAAAACATTGAACACTACTCACCTTGTCAGTTCCAGCACTGTGCCTCCAGTATCCGCTGCTTCTGGTCCCTGCTGGACCAAAAGGGCGATGTTCTGTCTATAGCAAGTCACTGCTGCTGGTCAATCATGATCTCATATGTATTATGCTGCTCTGCTGTTGCATTTGTGTTCCTTGAGCTTAGAGCGATTTGGTTTTTTTGAAGCTCACGTGACTACAGCTTCTGTATGGATTATATGCTGAAAGCCAGCAAATCAACCATATCCCAAAGCAGCTGCATAATATGCTACCATATTTCTTGTCCCTATCCACTTTCATGTTAGTTTAGGTAATGAAATATTAAAGTTAAATGATGATATTGTGATTCTTTATTCTCTAATTAGTGTTCCCTGCGAGCCTCGGCTGAACTGTCTATTCAGTTAAGGTCTTCAGGTGTGCAGCCGAGCATTTGAAGAACAGTCACACTATGAGAATTAGCTTTGGGAGGACACTTTCTTAACTGCTTAGGCCCTGTTATAATGATCTTCCTTGTTTGCGTGATATTACTGTTCATGCTGCACTAACTGTTCCCTGGGGATAACACAGCTAAGGATGATGGATATATCCTCCATATCAATATCAAGTCTAACCTTTGTAAAAGTTTTAGGCAGGTGTGGAAAAATGCTCCAAAGTAACAATGGTTTAAAAAATAGAAGTAATAGTTTATTCTTAGCAATTAAATACAAAATAAATTAACAAAATAAATCTAAATAAAATCAGTATTTAAGATGACCACCCTCTGCCTCCAAAACAAGCCTCATCAAGACTTCTACGTACACTTGCACACAGTTTTAGGAGGAACTCAGCAGGCAGGCTGTTCCAAATGTCTTGGAGAGCTAACCACAGATCTTCTGTAGGTTTGCTCAAATCCTTATATATTTTCCTGTAATCCCAGACAGATTTGATGATGTTGAGGTTCAAGGCCCTGTGAGGGCCATATCATCACTTCCAGGACTCCTTGTTCTTCTTTATGCTAAAGATAGTTATTAATGACATTGGCTCTATATTTGTAGTCATTGTGCTGCAGCAGAATACATTTGAAGCCAATCATATGCCTCCCTGATGTTATTGCATAATGGATAAGTAATATGCCTATATTTTTCAGCTTTCTACAAAAATTCTCATTGGAGAACCATAAAAGGGACTTGTGAATCTAAAGCAGGACTGATGTAGTATCACACTATCCTTGGACATACACACTAGATTTTTGTGAATGCTCATTCACCCAATAATTATCTCTTGCCAAACACCTGGTGGGGATTTGGGAGATTGGTGAAATTGAGCATCTCTTTCTTTAAATATCTTCCATTTAGAGGTTGTTAGGCTGCCCCATATATATTATACTGTATACTGAACCTGTTGAATTGCCTAACTTAGAGCTAGGCTGCCCAGCAAAGCAGCACAGTTATGCATGAAGAAGGCATGACGATGAAATAAGTTAGATAGGTAATTATCTATGGCAGCTATCATAATTCTGACTCACTTGGACATGAAAAAAAAAAAAGGTGCATGCTAAAATTTTACAGCAACATCCTCCACATGATTCCTATGACTGTCCACAGTAGATGCCCTCAGACTTCACAAAAGGTGCACTCATTTACAAAAAAAATATGCACCATGAAGGAGTTGTTGGAATTGAATGAAACTTTATATGTGTGAATGTAATGATATATGTAAGTGATTACAATATTAGAGCGAAAGGATACGTTTATTGGGGAAGCACTCATCATGAAGCCTTCACACTTGAACCCAACCATCATAGGATACCAAGCAGAATATGGATTTGTTGCTAAAGATGACATTGTTCCAATTAGTAGCAGTCCAGGTTTCTCGTTCACAACACTACCGCAAACAAACGTGGCTGGCTGCCAATGACAAGACACGTCATGGATGCCATAACACCAAATTTCCTTTTGCTAAGCAACTGGAAATGGTCCAGGCAGATACAGGAGTGTGTGTTTTATAGGGCAGCGGGGAAAGCACTTTTATGCCCTCTTGTGTCAACACCCAGTGTCTAATTAAACCTGTGTAATCATTTACATATCTGCCTGAAACATACAGTAAGTGCATGGCTCCTTTTGCAGCAATCCCCCATTTCTATCTGAGTGTGTTATTTTTAATGAGTTAATGAGTGTACGGTATATACTATACCAAGAGAGTTGAGCCACACCTAACACTGAGCAAATTGAGAGATTTGCATTGGTAAGGCAGAACTGGTAAGACTCCCGGTGGGACATACTGCCTGAATTCTCTTTGCACCTATTCCATATTTGATGGTAATTCTCCTACTAGCTAGCAGTACAGGCTGCTGCAGTGCACATAGAGGGGAGATTTATAATCTCCCTGCACCTCTTTTTTTTACATAAAAAAGTTACAAACCTTGTGTTTGCAACTTTTTAAATGCTACTTGTGTCACATTTTGTTGCAAATGGCATTCCTGCACCATCTTCACCACTTTACATAAAGGGGACTTCTCTTCATTTGCGCAAATGAAGGCCAAAACCTACAGAAGCACTGAGCTGCCATATACCGTATATGTCATCAGGCACACAGGCCCTGTGCCTCATCATAAATTAGTTACATTCTCCATCAGTGCAAGAGATTTCAAAGACGGGTATTTTTGGTCTTTGATATATCTCCCTCTAAATCTCTTTCTCCTAAGTCGTGATAAGTCAGTACAGCCTGTGTGGGCAGAGCTAACACTGACTTGGTATCTGTTGGATCTGGCCCTGTCTTATTCCAGCACCTGCTGCTTCTTCTTGTGGTGATCTGGGCCTGAGCAGATTATTATTATTATTATCATTAATTATTATGGCGTCATTCATTCCATGTCACTGTTCATATGATAAAATGTATACCGTACATACATAATACAGACAATTGCAATAAGCATGAACAAGACGAGTTACAAACTGGTACAGAAGTAGAGAGGGCCCAATCTACAAGGGATGAGAGAAGGACACAGTAGGTGAGATGAAGTAGGAGACTCCAGGCTATCTCACGCTAGTCCTCTTCCCCACACTCTGCTATTAACCCCCTACCCAAACTCTCCCCACCTTATTATACCTATTAATGGGGCTTCAGTGCTGAAGGTTCCCCTTACTTTGCAATTACAATCAGGAAACAGCATGGGCGTAACTATAGTCATAGCAGCCATAGCACTTGCTATGGGACTCTTGAGAAAGCCGAATCAGGTGTAAGAACATTGTACCCTTTTTGTAGGGAATAACAATATGGTGTTTTTCTGTTATATAATGTTGGTTTTCTCATATATTGCGCTATTATACAAACCTTTAATCCTTTCCAGACATGGTGATTGCCTGTTTTTGTGTTTTTTATATCCTGCCTTTCCGCAGCTATACATTTTTATTTTTCCACTATTTAATATTGCCTATTATGTAGTGGGAATCTGGATAAAAATTCCAAATGGGGTGGAAATGGAAAACAAAAAAATACAATCACTTTTATGGGTTTTGTTTTGTTGGTAGTCATCTGTAGAGGTTTTCTCAGCTCCTAGCACGCAGCAGTCTGTGCTCTCTCTGTACAGATTGCAGATAGGAGATTTTCTCATACATCAAGACTGCAGGGAACTCTACTGACTAACAATAGTACTGAAGCCATCTTCTCTTCCAACACAGGAGTATCTGCTGCTGAACTGCAAGAAAGGTCACTGCAGAGGGTGACCAAACCTAACCCTGCACCCCTTCACTGCTGGGAGCTGAAAAGGGGCACTGCAGGTATCTGCCTACTAACTTCTTTAGATCAAACCATTAGAGACCTGCCATATTTTAAAAAAATAAAATAATCTATTTATTAACCCTTTACATCCCAAAGGATGTGATTATTACCCTTTCATCTACCAAAAACACAAATTTGTGCCATTTAACCCTTTACCTAGACTATTGTAAAATAAACATGCACATTGCTGATCCAACCTATATTCAGCATGTCAAAGGTGCCCTTTTGACCTGACACACTGCATAGTTGAAATATAGGCTGCCACCTGCACCCTCACTTTATGTATAAAGCATCTGGCAGTGACAGAAGGGAGTTGACAGGAAAATAAAATAAATTGCACCATGATGAACATCAGGGCCCACAGACTGATGGCACAGAGTAAGTGTTTGTACGGTGAATTCTAAGATAGGGAAATAAAAAAGGCTGAGTGAATAAAAAGTTTACTGAACAGTGATAAAAGACACATATCACATACAGAGTAAAAATAAAAATCACTTAACCTGCAATCAGTTGGCAAGAGAGGTAGTCACAGACATCTTCCTCACAGACGTCTTCCTCACAGACATCTTCCTCACAGGCGTCTTCCTCACAGGCGTCTTCCTCACAGGCGTCTTCCTCACAGGCGTCTTCCTCACAGGCGTCTTCCTCACAGGCGTCTTCCTCACAGGCGTCTTCCTCACAGGCGTCTTCCTCACAGGCGTCTTCCTCACAGGCGTCTTCCTCACAGGCGTCTTCCTCACAGGCGTCTTCCTCACAGACGTCTTCCTCACAGACGTCTTCCTCACAGACGTCTTCCTCTGAGCCTAAATGTCTGTTACATAAAACTATCTTTTACACTTATTCCATTTTCCTCTCCTAAAAGGTCTCCAGTGTGCAGTAAGGAATGCAAGCTTGTACTTAGACACAGAACAATAGGACTTTGTATCTGTTAACTAACTAACTAGCTCACTACATTAACAAGTAATATCAATAAATTAAAAAGTTATCATTTTAAAGTAACAGAACCATAATATCTATCAATCCTTCCATAAACAGGAAGCACAGTTGACTCTGCTCAGTCTATGTCTATATCTTTGTATGTATTTATGTGACACCTGTCACGATCCCTACTCAATAGGTCACGTCACTGGGGTGAATTATACTAGTAAGCTCATCAAGTTACCACAGAAATTCCCACCCACCTATTCTAGATGACGGAATTATGCTAACTTACTCCCCTAGATTTCTACACCCCAATTTTCTCTATCACAATAGCTGCCACCACCTATACTATAAGGCAATATGGGCCTATACTCAGATATTCTCTCAACCCAAATTTAACACTGTAACAAAGGTTATCTTTATGGGACCTAAAATCCTCTGAAACACTACTGGTAATGTTATTCCCTTCGAAAGAGCAAGTTCTATAAGACCACAGGGAAGGGACTTATTAATGTTTAAATTTAATACACAATAGTGCAGTGCAATACAAAAAGAAAGTGTCCGATTAAAGATAAAAACAAAATATACATACAATAACAATGCAGTAAAACATATAAAATAAAGGGGGTAAAATACAGAATATTGGCTTACTGAGATGCAGCAGTTATATTCCGGCTGTGGGAACAGCTGAAGATATGGGCAGTCACTCCAAACGATGTGGATCCCCAAAATGGCTGACAATTACATGTTCCCAAACACCCATTTTTACCCCCCTCACCCGAGGAGTGGGCTGTGAGGGAACCTCCCTCCTTTCAGTCCGGCCTTCTGATATTATTCAAGTTTCTGCCCCACCTTCCCAGAAGACTGATGGAGGAGGCAATATGAATCACAGCGATTCCTCGCTGTATGACAGGGACTGCGGGTACAGGTATGATCCCATAATCTGAGTCACTTTGTCCCGGTCATACAGACACCAAATGTGATAGAGTTATGAATTCCAGAAGGCCAGATCCTGAATACAGAGAAATGCCTCCTGTCCAGTATGGCGCGCATAGACTCTGCCCGAAGCCCATGTCAGGCTGAACAAAATTATTAGGGTTCTGAGGCTGTGGGTGCCATGAGGTCAGAGTTATGGCTTCTGATATTATTTCATTCATCTACTGAATGGGTTAAACCACCCACTGGTCTAGCAGCCAACATGTCTAGGGTGGCTGAGCATTTTAAGTATCCCCCTCCGAGGTTTTAATTAGGATGCCCAAATGGTTTGCAATTAGCAGGCCTGTGCTAAATGGGGGCTTCCTCTGAGAATGTGGAGTTTCTCATCTAGTCTTCAGACGGGTTGGCATCTGGAGGCACCATTTGCATTTGCTTAATAGATCAATTAGCCACTGCTATACAATTAGCTATTGATAATGTACGTTTAGAAGAATATGAGATCTATCTATCTGTCTATCTATCTTTCTGTCTGTCTATTCCCCTCAGATTTCGTTACAACTTTTTGTCCTGTAGAGCTCTGTAAGGGCTTGGTCTTTGGTCAGTGAAACCATTTTGGGGTACATAATACATTTTAAAAATTTGCATTCCATTTATTTAAGGGAGGATGAGGAGGCGTGGTGACAAAAAAAAAACAGTTCTGGGCCGCTGCTTTTTTATAAGTTGTTTGCCATGCAGGATAACTTATGTGATCTTGTAACATTTTGTAAATTTTTTGCTGCTTTGATACCCATTATGTACAACTGTACAAAACAGACAATCAGTGCCCACCAGTTGCGTACATGTACGGTACATAACTACTTGTGAAAGAGTTACGGTACATTTTAGAGTACTGTTTTGTTTTCTTTTTAAAGCATTCTGTACCTTTAGAAAAGACAATTTGTATTCAGAAAGATGGGTGGGAAGGCTGATATTGTATGTCGGCTTGTGAGGTTGGTGTGCCAGGGCTGCTTTTTACTCCAAGTTACTCCATACTCATATATAGATGTTTGGGGGCACTTAGATCCATTACAAATGCCTGATTATATTTTGGCAATTCTCATTCAGCCTTCATACAAAGCTCAACAGAGATAATAATTTTCTTTATCCAATTCTGTATACCTGCATGCATTTTATTTTTGGCCACTGGTTCAGTTCAAGTCTATTTGATTGGACAGAAACAGTGAAAGCATTGCAGGAAGGTTACTTCAGTATCTTACAAATTCTCCCCAATTTAGTGTATAAAATTTTCTCCTAATCATTTAGGACAGTACTTCCTGCCACGGTGATGTTTCATCAGGGTTCTATCAGTACTTATTAATGTCAAGATGCTCATGCTTATCTCACACTTTTTTCCTATTTTTTTTATTTCAACTTTACAGAATCAAGTTCACTTTCAAGGCAAAAGTTCCATGGTGGATTCCACATATGGAAAAACAAATTTATCCAGCACATCCAATGAAACCCACATAAATGTTCAGGTGCACACATCTACAATGCCAAAGCAAAGAAACACTTGGCAAGTCGGACAAACTTTAAATACACAGATAATTTTAAAAAGTATAACTACTATATTTACTATACATAAAATGTGAGTTTCTTAGCACACATTCTGGCCAAATTGTGTAAGTTCATTTTCTCCAACAAGGCAACTTATTCAGATGGGACTCTACACTAAAATGACTCATCTCTCTTGAGTATAAACCTCTAAAATGAACTCAATATAGGAAGGATCGAGCTATATTCTCCTCTAATTAAAAATAGATGGCGGAGTGCACAATCAAGACGGGAGCAGTCATACCCCCATATGTACAATGCAATTTTGTATATTGTACTTATACGTGAAAAACGGTCAATCACTGTGGGTGTGTGGGGAAGGAGAACTCACGTTGCTGAGCTGACTTTAAAGAATTCTGTTCAGTCATTTCCTCTTTCTTTTTATATATTTTCTTTATTTTAGTTTTTTACACTTGCAGGATTTTTGTGTCTTATGCTATGTCATATCCACTGCCTTGTGACAGTATGAAGATGTTGCAGGACCCATTCCTCAAGTTATCAAGTTCTGTTGTGAACGTGCACTTTACATTTTCTGAGAACCTGCAGAATCGCCAACATTTTATAATTGCATATTGATCAATAGATACTACATTTAGGTGGTGAAGTCATCATTTTCCGACATATAATATAAGTATGGTGGATTCTAAGAGCAATGCTCACTACCTCAATACATTATGACAAAGTTGATTGATTGGCTGTCATGCGTTCAATTTAATGGGAGAAATTTACAAGGCCAACTTCTTTCCATCTTTTTCAGCTGTATAACCTTCTATGTACAGCTTGTCAAAATTAATGAAGTAGACTCACCATACAGCCTTGACAATGGCTAGATTATTTCTATTTTCTTTAGGATGAATGCATAAAATCTTTATGTTTTGGCCTAAAACTCACAAGACATACACACATTAACAAGAAAAAGATAACATACAAGTGATTCTAAATACTCGATACCATAAGATATCTCAAAACTGATTTAGGTCAGTGCAGTTTTGGTACACTTTCTGCATATATTTTTTAGACAAAAGAGGAAAAGTATAAAAGAGGAAGACTTATATTTGCTATTGATCTGGATAATGCATAGTGAACCCTCTGAAGAACTTGCACAAGTCAAGCAAACATGTATAACAGGTGAAAATATGCAGCAGAAATTGACATGATGCAGTAGTAAAAATCCATAACGTAGGTCAATTTCTGCAGGGAAAATCTCTGCATGTAATGGTAAAGAGCCTGTTTAATAGACATTTATGTGCTGACCTGGATCCCAACATGGTGCCCCTTGTTTCACATAAGCCTAAATCCATATGCCCCAAATAGGATTCTGCTCACTCTTCGCTCTATTCATTTCCCATAATTAAGCCTAATAAAAAAAAGCTCAAATAAATATCTTTTAGCAATTACTTACCAGTCAAGCTCCTAAGATCAGTTGAATAGTTCCAAGAAAGCGTTACCTTTAGGCAAACACACCTTAATCAGTATGAGAGTTTTTTTTTTTATTAATAAATTTGCAATAAGAAAATGTTTCCCTATAAAGGCGGCTGTGTCCATTTCTAGCAGTAGCCTGTGAGTGCTATATTTATACTGAGGGCTTTTAGGATAAGTACAAATAAAAAATAATAAAATAGCAAAGCATTTAATATTAGGTACTATATATGACTGTATACTTCACAAATAAAATAAAATTACTTTTCATTCCATTATGATATCATATTATTAAATCCAATATTCACAAAAAGGCATGCACTATGTCTGAGGTTAAAGTTTACCATATTTACAAAAATCATCAGCTACAGATGTGTATTTTCATCCCATTAGCATAATTTCTGTAAATGTCTCCTCCCTGTTTAGCATATACTGCTTAGCTTAGATGTTTTTATTGTAGACTGAGGAGGTTTGAGAGAGTCTGCAGGATGGAAAATAGGAACCATAAGAACTGGAAAGTTAAAGGGGTTCTCCGGATTCAGAACTGAACCCGGACATACCCCCATTTTCACCCCGGCAGCCCCTGTGATATAAGCATCAGAGCATTTCATGCTCAGATGCTCTCCCTTGCCCTGCTCTGGATTGCGTAGGGCAAGGGCTTGTTTGTTTACCTCAGAACACTGCTAGGCGGAGGCTTCTGCCCAGCAGTGTATTCAGTGACATCACTGGCTCTGGTGGGAATCTTATCTCTCTGTATACCACTTTGATGATAAGGTCACTACTGACCGTGGAATCTAAGGGGTTAAAAGTTGGGATCAGAGTTAATTCCAATCTCAGCCATTGTAGCAGGAGCCTGGCTGTGGCACATTTCATACACATAAAGACAAAAACTCACTGAAAAACGTGGCCTAAATGGGTGAAAATGCACCAAACCCAAACACGTGTCTATAACCGGTGATTTGCAGTGATTTGTGTATATATTTTTTTTCATCTGCACAATGTATCAGTTTTTGTCTTTATTTGTATGGAATGTGCCACTTTATTTTGTTGGTAACATTCTTTTGCACCTGGTAGCTTCTGTGTCACGTGGTCTGTTGTGGGTGCGGCTCACAGCTTTATTCTACCTCACAGTGCATTGATGATACCACTATGGCGGCATGTGAGAGTCTGGCATTTTGTGTAAGATGTTCTTGTGGTGCATGCGATCCGCACGGCATCCTCCATTGTAAGCATCTTTTGCTGGGGATTGCCATCGTCTGCGGACCGCATATGCGATGTTCGGTCCGCCCCTATACATCATCATTGAGTACACTTTGACCCTGTACCTCAAAGTCAGCAGACACATTCCAGCCAATCAGCAGCAGACCCTCCCACCTCCTGGACAGCATCCATTTTAGATTCATTCGGAAGCTGCATTCACAGTGAGAGGAGGGACAGTGCTGCTGCTGATTCAATAGGGAAAGCATTAGCTAGGGCATTGTTCTGTGTCCACAGACTCATCTGCTGTAAGGACAGCGTCCTGACAGCACCCCAAAAAGCGCTTTTCAGGGCTGGTACATCAGTGTGCTTTTTTTTATATATATATATATATATATATATATATATACAGTACAGACCAAAAGTTTGGACACACCTTCTCATTCAAAGAGTTTTCTTTATTTTCATGACTATGAAAATTGTAGATTCACACTGAAGGCATCAAAACTATGAATTAACACATGTGGAATTATATACATAACAAAAAAGTATTCTAGGTTCTTCAAAGTAGCCACCTTTTGCTTTGATTACTGCTTTGCACACTCTTGGCATTCTCTTGATGGGCTTCAAGAGGCAGTCACCTGAAATTGTCTTCCAACAGTCTTGAAGGAGTCCCCAGAGATGCTTAGCACTTTTTGGCCCTTTTGCCTTCACTCTGCGGTCCAGCTCACCCCAAACCATCTCGATTGGGTTCAGGTCCGGTGACTGTGGAGGCCAGGTCATCTGGGGCAGCACCCCATCACTCTCCTTCATGGTCAAATAGCCCTTACACAGCCTGGAGGTGTGTTTGGGGTCATTGTCCTGTTGAAAAATAAATGATGGTCCAACTAAATGCAAACCGGATGGAATAGCATGCCGCTGCAAGATGCTGTGGTAGCCATGCTGGTTCAGTATGCCTTCAATTTTGAATAAATCCCCAACAGTGTCACCAGCAAAGCACCCCCACACCATCACACCTCCTCCTCCATGCTTCATGGTGGGAACCAGGCATGTAGAGTCCATCCGTTCACCTTTTCTGCGTCGCACAAAGATCTCAAATTTGGAACCAAAGATCTCAAATTTGGACTCATCAGACCAAAGCACAGATTTCCACTGGTCTAATGTCCATTCCTTGTGTTCTTTAACCCAAAGAAGTCTCTTCTGCTTGTTGCCTGTCCTTAGCAGTGGTTTCCTAGCAGATATTCTACCATGAAGGCCTGATTCACACAGTCTCCTCTTAACAGTTGTTCTAGAGATGTGTCTGCTGCTAGAACTCTGTGTGGCATTGACCTGGTCTCTAATCTGAGCTGCTGTTAACCTGCAATTTCTGAGGCTGGTGACTTGGATGAACTTATCCTCTGCAGCAGAGGTGACTCTTGGTCTTCCTTTCCTGGGGCGGTCCGCATGTGAGCCAGTTTCTTTGTAGAGCTTGATGGTTTTTGTGACTGCACTTGGGGACACTTTCAAAGTTTTCCCAATTTTTCAGACTGACCTTCATTTCTTAAAGTAATGATGGCCACTCGTTTTTCTTTACTTAGCTGCTTTTTTCTAGCCATAATAAAAATTCTAACAGTCTATTCAGTAGGACTATCAGCTGTGTATCCACCTGACTTCTCCACAACGCATCTGATGGTCCCAACCCCATTTATAAGACAAGAAATCCTACTTATTAAACCTGACAGGGCACACCTGTGAAGTGAAAACCATTTCAGGTGACTACCTCTTGAAGCTCATCAAGAGAATGCCAAGAGTGTGCAAAGCAGTAATCAAAGCAAAAGGTGGCTACTTTGAAGAACCTAGAATATGACATATTTTCAGTTGTTTCACACTTTTTTGTTATGTATATAATTCCACATGTGTTAATTCCAAGTTTTGATGTCTTCAGTGTGAATATACAATTTTCATAGTCATGAAAATAAAGAAAACTCTTTGAATGAGAAGGTGTGTCCAAACTTTTGGTCTGTACTGTATATATTCAGCGAATGAAGAGGCAGCACTTCCAGCTTTTGGTGATAGGGTAACGACCCCAAACTTTATTCCCAGCTAGGCTGGGAATAAAGTTTGGGGTCGTTACCCTATCACCAAAAGCTGGAAGTGCTGCCTCTTCATTCGCTGAATATATGTCTTGGAGGAAAAGCCTGCCTCTGTGAGGAATTTTGCACCCAGTGCACAACTTCTGACTGTGCTGCTGCAATATTTGTGGTATTATATATATATATATATATATATATATATATATTGCAGTTGCCTGGCTGCCCGTGTGTGAGAGGCTGCAGGCTTAGTCACAGACAGCACGTGCACACCATTCATACAGGGTGTGACAGAAAATACCTGTAATATTCTGTGATAGACTCACATTTGCAAATTGCAAGCCCGTGTGTCAGGCCCACACAGACTGTATTGTGGCCACTGGCTAGTGGCTAGGCCTCCACTCATACCGTTACAGGGTGTCATTCACTCAAATACCTTGCATATAAAAAAAGTTCTATTAAAAAAATGTCTGTGAAATAATCATATTTACAAGCCCGTGTGTGTCAGGCCCACACAGACTGTATTGTGGCCACTGGCTAGGCCTCCACTCGTACCGTTACAGTGTGTCATTCACTGAAATACCTTGCAAATAAAAAAAAATTATATTTAAAATTTTTCTGTGATATAATCACATTTGCAAATTGCAAGCCCGTGTGTCAGGCCCACACAGACTGTATTGTGGCCGCTGGCTAGTGGCTAGGCCTCCACTCATACCGTTACAGGGTGTCATTCACTCAAATACCTTGCAGATAAAAAAATTATATTTAAAATTTTTATGTGATATAATCACATTTGCAAGCCCGTGTGTGTCAGGCCACACAGACTGTATTGTGGCCACTGGCTAGTGGCTAGGCCTCCACTCATACCTTTACAGGGTGTCATTCACTCAAATACCTTGCAGATAAAAAAAATTATATTTAAAAATTTTCAGTGAAATAATCACATTTGCAAGCCCGTGTGTGTGTCAGGCCCACACAGACTGTATTGTGGCTACTGGCTAGGCCTCCACTCATACCGTTACAGGGTGTCATTCACTCAAATACCTTGCAAATAAAAAAAATTATATTTAATTTTTTTCTGTGATATAATCACATTTGCAAATTGCAAGCCCGTGTGTGTCAGGCCCACACAGACTGTATTGTGGCCACTGGCTAGTGGCTAGGCCTCCACTCATACCGTTACAGGGTGTCATTCCCGAAAAAAATAGAACATGTCCTATTCTTGTCCGCAATAGTGGACAAGAATAGGCATATTCTATTAGTGCCGGCAATGTGCGGTCTGCAAAATGCGGAACGCACATTGCCGCTGTCAGTGTTTCGCGGATCCGCAAAATACACACGGATGTGTGAATGGACCCTTAAACAGATTTGTGAACAATATTTGAGAGTAATGGTTCTTTTGTATATGTAGAGAATGTTTTAGATCTTTGAGTTCAGTTCATGCAAAATGGGAGCAAAACCAAAAGTGTTGCGTTTAGATTTTTGTTGAGTGTAGTTTACAGAATTGCGCTATATATTATGCCTAGAATATTCTGGGAAATAAACATTACTCTAAACAAACAGTAAATGCTGGATTTCTATTTTCAGATTGACAAAAAATATTCTTTTTTAAAAATATGCCTTTACAGGCTTGGACTGACCCACTGGGCTACAGATGAATCTTACTACAGTGGGATCTTACCATTTACAGGTCATGCCATAAATTTCATGTCTGGAAACTGATCTATCTGCTAAATAAAAGCCCATCAGATACCACCTGTTGCTTTTTAGGTATACTTCAGTGGAGACATAGTGGTATGGAAAAACAGCTACTTTTTCATATAGGTGTTTTGGGGGATTATTTATAACAGCTGAAAATTTGGAAATGGTGGTGAGGTGATAATTGCATGTGGATGTGCAGTGAGTCCCTAAAATGTATTTTACTGGGGGGGCTTTAGGCACCCTTGTCTGACACTGCTCCTAGTCTGAGCGCTTGACTTTTGCCCAACATGTACTTCAGTTTTTTTTTGTGTATGTGAATAGCTAGCAATATTGTTTGTGTGTATGGTTTGCAACATTATTCAGTTGCACAGTATAGCACAATATTATGTATACAGTATACAATTGCTTTACTTGCATGTGTGATATGGTAGCATTGTATTTGTAGTTTATGCTATTATTTCTGTACAGTATTATGAGGCATCTAGCAATACTGTATAATGCACATATAATTAGTCCAGCTATATAATGTGTGTACATATAAATAAGGCTACTTTCACACTGGCGTTTTGAATTCCTTTTGTGAGATCCATTTCAGGGCTCTCACAAACAGTTCAAAACGGATCAGTTCAGCCCCAATGCATTCTGAATGGATAAGGATCCGTTCAGAATGCATCAGTTTGGCTGCGTTCTGCCTCCATTCCGCTCTGGATGCGGACACCAAAACATTGCCTTGGCGATGCAGAGACAAACGGATCCGTCCTGACTTACAATGTAAGTCAATGGGGATGGATCCGTTTTCACTGACACAATATGGTGCAGTTGAAAACGGATCCGTCCCACATTGACTTTTAATGTAAGTCAGGACGGATCAGTTTTGACTTAGACTTTTTTTTTAAAGGGATTCTGTCATCAGAAATTACTCCTATAACCTAAACATATGGCGATGTCCCTAGTAATTCAGTGAATCCTAAAGTGACTTTATCAAATGATCCTGTGGCTCTATAATAATAAAAAATACATTTATATCACCTGCCAATCACTTCAAAATGTGTCCAAGGGGACGTCTCATGGAGAAAAGTGCCCGGCTGCAGCCATCTCATTTATGTGCCCAGCGCCGCCTCCTCAAGTGAAATCGACGCCCTCCCTCTTATTATATCCGCCTACTTCAGTTTGTGGCCGTCTCTGTAACCTCCGCTCGCTTCAGCCAGATCCCGCGCGTGCGCACTAGGTATAACCTGATGCGCCCGTGCGGACTACTGGCATCGGCCTCGTTTAGCAAAGTGCGCATGCGCCGGACGGCGCACTTCGCTCGAACCTCCACAGACCGCCCTATTACAGCCCATCCAACCTCCTACAGCCGGCTTCAAAGCTGAGGTTTGGATCGCACAGGCTGGATTTTTGAGAGGCTCCCTTTAGATTCTATTCAATAATATAAGGTATATAGGAAAAAAATATATAGAACATTGTTGAATAATTCTACTTTATAAATATCTATCTATATTTATATATATCTAGTTAGGATGGCAATACTATCAAAATTACAAAGATAGTTATATAAATATAATGGACACAATGGGGAGGCTATTCACAATAAGGAATAGTGGCAGTTGAAAAGATATTGGCACATATATATGCCAACAATATGTATATAATCAACTATAAATATGTATAAACACAGCACCAAGGGGACAATTTTTATTATATATTCTATCAATTTATATTATTATTTTCAGTTCAACATGGGCATAGTAATTATAAGGAAGCCAATATATTTATATATACACAACATTATTTATAGTGCCCCCATAAGTGGTGTGTTTTATATATATATATATATATATATATATATACAGTGGGATGCTAAAGTTTAGGCAACCTTGTTAATCGTCATGATTTTCCTGTATAAATCGTTGGTTGTTACAATTAAAAATGTCAGTTAAATATATCATATAGGAGACACACAGTGATATTTGAGAAGTGAAATTAAGTTTATTGGATTTACAGAAAGTGTGCTATAATTGTTTAAACAAAATTAGGCAGGTGCATAAATTTGGGTACCACAAAAAAGAAATGAAATCAATATTTAGTAGATCCTCCTTTTGAAGAAATTACAGCATCTAAACGCTTCCTGTAGGTTCCAATGAGAGTCTGGATTCTGGTTGAAGGTATTTTGGACCATTCCTCTTTACAAAATATCTTTAGTTCATTCAGGTTTGATGGCTTCCAAGCATGGACAGCTCTCTTTAAGTCACACCACAGATTTTCAATTATATTCAGGTCTGGGGACTGAGATGGCCATTCCAGAACGTTGTACTTGTTCCTCTGCATAAATGCCTTAGTGGATTTTGAGCAGTGTTTAGGGTCGTTGTCTTGTTGAAAGATCTAGCCTTGCCGCAGCTTCAGCTTTGTCACTGATTCCTGGACATTGGTCTCCTGCATCTGCTGATACTGAGTGGAATCCATGCGTCCTTCAACTTTGACAAGATTCCCAGTCCCTGCACTGGCCACACAGCCCCACAGCATGATGGAACCACCACCATATTTTACTGTAGGTAGCAGGTATTTTTCTTGGAATGCTGTGTTCTTTTTCCTCCATGCATAACGCCCCTTGTTATGGCCAAATAACTCAATTTTAGTTTCATCAGTCCACAGCACCTTATTCCAAAAAGAAGCTGGCTTGTCCAAATGTGCTTTAGCCCACCTCAAGCGGCACTTTTTGTGCTGTGGGCGGAGAAACGGCTTCCTCTGCATCACTCTCGCATACAGCATCTCCTTGTGTAAAGTGTGCCGAATGGTTGAACGATGCACAGTGACTCCATCTGCAGCAAGATGATGTTGTAGGTCTTTGGTGCTAGACTGTGCGTTGACTCTGACTGTTCTCACCATTTGTCGCTTCTGTCTATCTGAGATTTTTCTTGTTCTGCCACTTCGAGCCTTAACTTGAACTGGGCCTGTGGTCTTCCATTTCCTCAATATGTTCCTAACTGTGGAAACAGACGGCTGAAATCTCTGAGACAGCTTTCTGTATCCTTCCCCTAAACCATGATGGTGAACAATCTTTGTCTTCAGGTCATTTGAGAGTTGTTTTGAGACCCCCATGTTGCTACTCTTCAGAGAAAATTAAAAGAGAAGGGAAACTTACAATTGACCCCCTTAAATACTCTTTCTCATAATTGGATTCACCTGTGTATGTAGGTCAGGGGTCACTGAGCTTACCAAGCTAATTTGAGTTCCAATAATTAGTTTTAAAGGTTTTGGAATCAATAAAATGACAACAGTGCCCAAATTTATGCACCTGCCTAATTTTGTTTAAACAATTATAGCACACTTTCTGTAACTCCAATAAACTTAATTTCACTTCTCAAATATCACTGTGTGTGTCTCCTATATGATATATTTAACTGACATTTTTATCGTAACAACCAACGATTTATACAGGGAAATCATGACGACTAACAAGGTTGCCCAAACTTTCGCATCCCACTGTATATATATATATATATATATATATATATATTTATATATATATATATATACTGTATATATATATATTGGCTTCCTTATAATTACTATGCCCATGTTGAACTGAATATTATAATATAAATTGATAAAATATATAATAAAAATTGTCCCCTTGGTGCTGTGTTTATACATATTTATAGTTGATTATATACATATTGTTGGCATATATATGTGCCAATATCTTTTCAACTGCCACTATTCCTTATTGTGAATAGCCTCCCCATTGTGTCCATTATATTTATATAACTATCTTTGTAATTTTGATAGTATTTCCATCCTAACTAGATATATATATACTGTATATAGATAGATATTTATAAAGTATAATTATTCAACAATGTTCTATATATTTTTCCTATATACCTCATATTATTGAATAGAATCTAAAGGGAGCCTCTCAAAAATCTAGCCTGTGCGATCCAAACCTCCGAACAGCTTTTAAGCCGGCTGTAGGAGGTTGGATGGCTGGGATGGGTTATACCTAGTGCACACACGCGGGATCTGGCTGAAGCGAGCAGAGGTTACAGAGGCGGCCACGAACTGAAGTAGGCAGATATAATAAGAGAGAGGGTGGCGATTTCACTTGAGGAGGCGGCGCCGGGCGCCTTTCACCATGAGGCGTCCCCTTGGACACATTTTGAAGTGATTGGCAGGTGATATAAACGTCTCTTTTATGATTATAGAGCCACAGGATCATTTGATAAAGTCACTTTAGGATTCACTGAATTACTAGGGACATCGCCATATGTTTAGGTTATAGGAGTAATTTCTGATGACAGAATCCCTTTAAAAGAATAATGCAAATGGATCCGTTCTGAACGGATACAAGCATTTGCATTATAGGTGCGGATCCGTCTGTACAGATACCAGACGGATCCGCACCTAATGCAGGTGTGAAAGTAGCCTTATGCAGCAATATACAGTAACTATAAGTAATACTGCTCTGTACACACATAATGCCACTATATACTGTACACACAAATAGGATTTTGTCAAGGTGGGGGTCACAGATATACTTGCAACACACATTCGGGCTCATCAACCCCTCAACTAATCCTGCCATTATCCCTTTTTGTAAGTTCAGTATTATATTTGTGTTATTTATATGTACAGCAGATGGTGGCATTATTTCTATGTACATTTTATAGCTGCGTTATTTCTGTGTACAGTATTGGAAAAGTGCATGTTTATCTGTATGTTGTATGACACTTTAATGTATGCAGTGTATGGCCTTATCACCTTTGCAGGGTGGGACACATATTCCACAATACTTCATAGTCTATTCTCATGTAGCAATTCTGTAGGATTTACAGACTTATTAAATATCTGAGCAATGTAGGTAAATAATAGTGCTTCAGGGAGCATTGAAAATCTCTCTAGTTACAGTGCTGCCTGTAATTATTCATACCCCTGGCAAATTTTGACTTAAAGTTACTTTTATTCAACCAGCAAGTAATTTTTTGACGGGAAATGACATAGGTGTCTCCCAAAAGATAATAAGACGAGGCATGTACAAGAGGCATTATTGTGGAAAAAAAAAAATTTCTCAGCTTTTATTTACATTTGAGCAAAAAGTGTCCAGTCCAAAATTATTCATACCCTTCTCAATAATCAATGGAAAAGCCTTTATTGCCTATTACAGCAATCAAACGCTTCCTATAATTGCAGACCAGTTTTTTGCATGTCTCCACAGCTCCTCTCAAATCCAACTTAGAAAACACCTTGGCTCCGACAATCTGACATTTTTTTGCATGTCTCCACAGGTATTTTTGCCCATTCATCTTTAGCAATGAGCTCCAATTCTTTCAGGTTGGAGGGTCTTCTTGCCATCACCCTGATCTTTAGCTCCCTCCACAGATTCTCAATTGGATTCAAGTCTGGACTCTGGCTGGGCCACTGCAAAACGTTAATGTTGTTGTCTGCTAACCATTTCTTCACCACTTTTGCTGTGTGTTTTGGGTCATTGTCATGCTGAAATGTCCACTGGCGCCCAAGGCCAAGTTTATCTGCAGACTGCCTGATGTTGTCGTTGAGAATCCTCATGTATTGCTCTTTTTACATGGTGCCATTTACTGTGATTAGGTTCCCTGGTCCATTGGCTGAAAAACACCCCCAAAGCATTAGGTTCTCACCACCATGTTTTACAGTGGTGATGGTGTTCTTTGGGTTGAATGCTTCTTCTTTGTGTTTCATCTGACCATAACACAGAAGATCGGAAGTCTTCTTCTTTGTCTTCTCTGTCCAGATGAGCTTTTGCAAAGGTCAAAACATTACTTGCTGGTTGAATAAAAGTAACTTTAAGTCAAAATTTGCCTGGGGTATGAATAATTATGGGCAGCACTGTACCTTTTCTGACTCCCCATTCACGCTACCAAGCGTAATGGGACTCGATTTATTGGAAAGA
The DNA here is from genome assembly GCF_014858855.1 of Bufo gargarizans. Taxonomy (NCBI): domain Eukaryota; kingdom Metazoa; phylum Chordata; class Amphibia; order Anura; family Bufonidae; genus Bufo; species Bufo gargarizans. The sequence goes on along the minus strand of NC_058084.1, from coordinate 340,309,055 downwards.
ACTCTTTTTTTTTCTTTTCTACTTTGAGGCTTCCTAAAATGACACACATTAATGAAATGTCCTTCTTTACCACAGAAAAAACAGAATCTTCTCTGACCTCTAGAGTTCCTATTACCAGGGCAAGAAGAAACCTGACCTAACTGCATAGGTTCATCCTCAGACACTGGTTAAAGTGTCACTGTGCCCCGAGGAACAGAAGGAACAAATTCCCCACATGCACCTCTCCCTCAGGCGTCTATCAATTTGTACAGCTAGGGACATGGCCGCCTCCAAAGAATCTGGGTTTTCATGAAATGCAAGGACATCTTTTAGTCTCTCAGATAGCCCCTGACTGAACTGACTATAGAGAGCTGGGTCATCCCACTCCGTCGTCCCATCTTCTAAATTCAGCACAATATGACTCAGCAGAATGTTCTCCCTGACTCAAGCTACGCAGCTTAGATTCAGCTAGAGAGACCCCGTCTGGATCATCATAAATCAGGCCCAGGGCTCTAAAAAATTCATCCACCGATCGGAGGGACTGAGAACTGATCGGCAGAGAAAAGGCCCAAGGCTGAGCATCACCTTTTAGCAGAGAAATGATAATCCCCACTCTTTGATTTTCATCTCCAGATGAGATCGGACATAGACGAAAATACAATCTACAAGATTCCCTGAACTGAACAAAGCGGTTGTAGACAAAAATAAAGAGAAGGCGCTCATAGGGTGACTATGTAAAGGATTATTTCCCTTTTCAGACGAGAGGTAATATGCTCACCTGTTAGAGTTGCACCAATTGGGTGCAACTGCAATGAGAGCTGAGTGCCCGTGAGGGTTGGTTGGTGCCGCCGGCTTTGTCCAAACCCCCTTTGGTCGGTGCCGAACCGCCGAATGGAACAGTAGGAGTACAGGAACTGTAGGTTTGGTGGACCAAGAAAGTCCAAGAAAAACGGACAGAGTAACAGGCGCAAATCCACAACCAATGGTAGAAAACAAATTGGTTTATTCAGGACCAATTTGTTTTCTACCATTGGTTGTGGATTTGCGCCTGTTACTCTGTCCGTTTTTCTTGGACTTTCTTGGTCCACCAAACCTACAGTTCCTGAACTGAACAAAGTTATCGCTTCCCCAGAAAACCTATCTGGGAAAGCGACCTTAGGTTCAAGGCTGGCCTAGTTCCCACCAGCGGAGCCAGATGCCAGAAATCTCTGACACAGTACAACAGAATTACAGAGGTTAGCTACCTCCCAAGATAATTCCTGCATGCGATCCACCAGGGAAAAAAAATGACGGTATGGGCGGTTTATAATGTCACGGTAGGTGAGGGAAGGGAAGCAAACCAAATACAACAAAAGCAACAAAACACCAGGCTAGGCTCCAAAGCTAGGGAACTGAAAAAAGGTCACCACCTGACAATCCCTGACTGCTGATAACATGAACAAATCCTTAAGGTGGAAGTGCTCATGCGCTGGAACCTAAGCCCAGCTGAAACTGTAACAAACCCTCAGCTAGGGAGCTGGAGATAAGATGACCGGTTCCTAGCGCTAGGTGCAGGAACCAGTGTCTTCCTGAGGCCTAACACACAACAAAAGAGAAGGAGTAGGACTTAATTTAAGACGGACGGGGAGCAGGAGATTCACTAAACACCAGCTGAGAACTCCAGAAGCAAATATAAACCGCAAGGGCTATAGTGAGAGGCGGGTATAAATAGCACCACTAAATAGCTAATGAGCAGAACCTGTGGGGAGGTGGGATCCTGCCTAAAACCACAACAAAGAGAAACAGAACAATCTGTCAGATAGACTCACGTGCCACAAGTCTGTCAGATCTTCTCAGGCCTCTCACAGGGCAGGGCGTGACACTTTTTTACAGTCCACAGTCTCTACCTTTCCACTAGGCATTGATCTATATGAGCAGTTCCGGGCAGCAGGAAATGCTGTGCATATGGTAATTAGCCTTCTGTCATGGAGAGAACTCCACAGTAATTTCTAGCTGCATAGTTATCTGTCTCCTGGCCGGGAATTATCTGCTTGTGCACACATCACTGGAACCTGGAGCGTTAATTAAACCGCCAGACTGCCAGCTACTGTGGGGACAATAAGAAAAAAATATTTTTCATTACACCTCAGGTCAGAGCAGCAATCAGACCCCCAATGTTAATCAGACCTCAGCTTACAGCCCCAATCAGACCCCAATGCTAATAAGACCCTCATTTAGACCTCAGATTAGACAATGCCTAAGATCAGCCCTCAAACCTCAGATCAGCCCCCAGCTATCTATCAGCCCCCAGCTTTATGTCAGCCTCCAGCTTTATGTCAGCCATCAGCCTCATGTAGCCCCCAGCTTTATGTCAGCCATCAGCCTCATGTAGCCCCCAGCTTTATGTCAACCATCAGCCTCATGTAGCCCCCAGTCTTCTTCCTGACGCTGCTGTGCTGTGAACCAGCGTGCACAGTGTGAAGTGAAAAGAAAATAGTGTGCCCTCACGCTGTGCTGCACTGCACAGCCAAGGACCAGGAAGGGGTGAGTACAGAGGCTTCATTAGTATTCGCCCCATAATATGCAGGGGCATTTTCCCCCTACTTTTGGAGGGAAAATGCATCTTATGGGGTGAAAAATATGGTATAAGAAACAATCTAATTGTTTTTAATAAACCTTCTTAACCCACATGTATAAACCTCCTACAGACGTGGACAAAATTGTTGGTACCCTTTGGTCAATGAAAGAAAAAGTCACAATGGTCACAGAAATAACTTTAATCTGACAAAAGTAATAATAAATTAAAATTCTATAAATGTTAACCAATGAAAGTCAGACATTGTTTTTCAACCATGCTTCAACAGAATTATGTAAAAAAATAAACTCATGAAACAGGCATGGACAAAAATGATGGTACCCCTAGAAAACACAGAACATAATGTGACCAAAGGGACATGTTAATTCAAGGTGTGTCCACTAATTAGCATCACAGGTGTCTACAACCTTGTAATCAGCCATTGGGCCTATATATATGGCTCCAGGTAATCACTGTGTTGTTTGGTGATATGGTGTGTACCACACTCGACATGGACCAGAGGAAGCAAAGGAAAGAGCTGTCTCAAGAGATCAGAAAGAAAATTATAGACAAGCATGTTAAAGGTAAAGGCTATAAGACCATCTCCAAGCAACTAGATGTTCCTGTGAGTACAGTTGCACATATTATTCATAAGTTTAAGATCCATGGGACTGTAGCCAACCTCCCTGGACGTGGCCGCAGGAGGAAAATTGATGACAAATCTAAGAGACGGATAATCCGAATGGTAACAAAAGAGCCTAGAAAGACTTCTAAAGAGATTCAAGGTGAACTTCATGCTCAAGGAACATCAGTGTCAGATCGCACCATCCGTCGTTGTTTGAGCCAAAGTGGACTACATGGGAGACGACCAAGGAGGACACCATTGTTGAAAACGAATCATAAAAAAGCAAGACTGGAATATGCCAAACTACATGTTGACAAGCCACAAAGCTTCTGGGAGAATGTCCTGTGGACAGATGAGACAAAAATCGAAGTTTTTGCCAAGGCACATCAGCTGTATGTTCACAGACGAAAAAATGAAGCATATCAAGAAAAGAACACTGTCCCTACTGTGAAACATGGAGGAGGCTCTGTTATGTTCTGGGGCTGCTTTGCTGCGTCTGGCACAGGGTGTCTTGAATCTGTGCAGGGTACAATGAAATCTCAAGACTATCAAGGAATTCTAGAGAGAAATGTACTAGCCAGTGTCAGAAAGCTTGGTCTCAGTCGCAGGTCATGGGTCTTGCAACAGGACAATGACCCAAAACACACCGCTAAAAACACCCAAGAATGGCTAAGAGGAAAAAATTGGACTATTCTAAAGTGGCCTTCTATGAGCCCTGACCTCAATCCTATTGAGCATCTTTGGAAGGAGCTGAAACATGCAGTCTGGAAAAGGCACCCTTCAAACCGGACACAACTGGAGCAGTTTGCTCATGAGGAGTGGGCCAAAATACCTGCTGAGAGGTGCAGATGTCTCATTGACAGTTACAGGAAGCGTTTGATTGCAGTGATTGCCTCAAAAGGTTGCGCAACAAAATATTAAGTTAGGGGTACCATCATTTTTGTCCATGCCTGTTTCATGAGTTTATTTTTTTACATAATTCTGTTGAAGCATGGTTGAAAAACAATGTCTGACTTTCATTGGTTAACATTTATAGAATTTTAATTTATTATTACTTTTGTCAGATTAAAGTTATTTCTGTGACCATTGTGACTTTTTCTTTCATTGACCAAAGGGTACCAACAATTTTGTCCACGTCTGTATGTACACTAGGCCACCAGGGAAAATATATTAAATTCCCTAAATACCCTAGACCAGTGGTGGCGAACCTATGGCACGGGTGCCAGAGCCCTATCTGTGGGTACCCATACCCTGGAAAAAGTCTGAGTGTACCAATATGCCTTAGACCTTTCCTGCCATTCATCAGTGCAGGGCGCACTATGAACAGCACAGGCAGCGCACTGAATGTAAACAGGCTATTATAGCTACTACATGATAAAGTACATGAAAGATATACTATATTGGACTGTAGGATTCAGGTTAACTTGCCACTTTGCGATAAATAATGGGGTTTTGGGGTTGCGGTTTGGGCACTTGGTCTCTAAAAGGTTCGCCATCACTGCCCTAGACCACAGGTATGAACCACCACTTCCCCTTTAGACCAATATGGAATTAAATATTAATTCCCCTCTGCTACACTAGAGCACCACAAAAGAAAGCAGTACCCTAAAGCAAGTCCGGCAAGGCAAGGAGCGGCAGGGGATTGAATAGATACAGTGGCGGATTATAATTGGGACGTTGGGTCTGTAGCCCCGGGCCTGGCATCGTTGCCCCCCGATCACTGCTATAGGCTTCAGGCTTAGTGCGGGCGGGCGCAGGCGGGTGTGAGGACGTCATCACACGCCTGTGCCTGGACGCAGCACACTGACCTGTGTGCGCAGCGCGCCTGCCTACCATCTATGAGTGACCCATGACTGGGACACAGGTAAGTATTATCTTTTATTTTATTTTATTTTTTGTCTGCCAACTTTGGGGGACATTACTGGGGGGCACAGAAGAATATTACTGAATGGAAAGTGGGCGCAAACTACTACGTGAGGGCAAATTACTAGGGTGGGGAAGAAGTCAATGCATCTTATAAAAAGAACATGCCCAGAAATACGGCCGTCACATGCAGGCTGTTATCTAGAAGAGATGCACGTCCAGTGTTAATAATGTGAAGCGGCGCCCTGTAGTAGGAAGTGTGGGGCGGGCAGCAGTCATTGAAGCTAAATTCCGCCAGCACGCATGTTTAATAGGACGTGTGAGCGCTCAGTCTGCTGTTGCTTAGCAGCACTGACGCTGTGCTGTCCTCCGAACCACACCTCCCTCCCCTACTGTGACGCGCTCCGGCACTGCTGCCCTGTATGTTGAGCTGATTGGTGGTGAGCACGGCGGGAACTGCTACTCTGCCGCTTCCACCAACCAGTTTAGTCAATTGCCCGACCGCTCGCCACTACCAACTGCTCGTCACTACTGAACCTCCGGCACCCCGAGTCAGCACTGCTTTCTTCTGGGACTACCTGAGACTTGGTGAGTGACAGCCTGGCTATAAAGAAAGGGAGCTCAAGGGCTGACCTGGACAAATATGTATTACATATGGCTATAACCTCTCCTCATCTATAGGAATACACCCATGTACTGCAGTACATGGGTGCACTCTTTAGGATGAGGGGGGTTATAGTCACATTTAATATGAACACTGTCCAGGAGCTGTAATATTATTGGCCAAAGTGTTTGCATTACATGTGACTATAACCCCCCTCATTCATAGGAATACACCCATGTGCAGCAGTGCATTGGTGAATTTCTATGGATGAGGGGGGTTCTAGTCACATTTAATATTAACATTGTCCAGGGATTGTACCATAATTGACCTGTGTATATTAAATGTGACCATAAGTCCCCTCATCTATAGGAACGCACCCATGTACTGCAGTACATGGGTGCATTCCTGTGGATTAGGGGGGGTTATAACACAGGTGAATTACGGTACAATGGACAATGTTTATATTATATGACTATAACCCCCTTCATCCATAGGTGGTTTGCACCCATGTACTGCACAGGTTTAAGCCCACCTTTTGGTTAAAAAAAAAAATTCTATATTTTCAGACTCTAAACCTGGGGTGCATCTTACATTCAAGTGCGTATTATAAAGCTAAAAATATGGCATGTATTTTAAATTTGGCAACTAAAAATTTAATTTGGCTCCTAAATTTTTCAGTTTAGGAGCCAATGGCTCCTGGGTATGTTTGCAGTCCTATGTAACACTACGGATAGCATAAGGTAAAAGGGTACTCTGGGATTTATATGTTGATGGCCTATCCTCAGGATAGGTCATCAATATGAGATTGGTGGGGGTCCGACTCCTGCACCCTAGCCAATAAGCTGTTTAAGGAGACTGCGATGTTCCAGTAAGCGCCGCAGCTTCTTTGCCTAGCGTTGTTATTTGATAGCACTGTGCTTGGTATTGCAGCTCAGCCCCAATCACTCGGATGGAACTGAGCTGCACCTAGGCCATGTAACATTGAACATGTCATATGGCCTAGGAAGAGACTGGGGCGCTCACGAAGCACCACAGCCTCTTCATATAGAAAAAAAACCTAAACTAAAATGGAGGGAGAGGCCCGAGTTGGGTAGACAGACCTTGGCCCATCATGCACTTAATTCGCCCCTAAATAGATAAATAATTCACAGGTCTGCGACTAAAAAGCTGTTTGATTATTTTCATCTAATTTCCATTTATTTTGGTGTGCTGAAAACAAATAAAATATTGAAAAAACTCCTAGACGTCATGATTTGCCACAAAATGCAAATTTGTCTTCAAATTTATAACAAAAAAAAAAATGGGGGGTATTTTTTTATATTATTTAATTAATTCACATAAGTGCATTTAAGATATAAAATGCCCCAAAAAATTAAGTTATGTAAAAAATATATAGCACTGTAAATCTGATCAGCAATATATACAGAAGCTAAGAAAGTTTTAGTGAAAAAAAAATTCTATTTCTTAATTTCCCTAGTTCTCTTCTTGGCCCTTTGTTGTTATTTGCAGGTAAACAATCTCTGCCCCTCCCCCTGGCAAAGGGGGTGAATACAAGTGCTGCTCTGAGTGACATGTCTGACTACTGGGATACTTAGCAGCATGCTGTATGTGTAAGCCTCAGCCCTGAGTCTGTGCTTCTAATGGTAGAAGGGGTTAATATTTCCTGAAGAATCCAGTGGGAAGGAGACACAGGGCAGATAGCAGCAGCTCAAGTCAGTGCAGGGGGGCATGGCCAGCACTGTGACATCTCGTGTACCGACGCAGAGCTGCTCTCTCCTGCAGTTCACACTTGTGCACGAATCATTATTAGGTTCTTGGTTCTAGGCTGTTCACACTTTTTCATCGCAGTTCGTGTTAGCTCATCATTCAACCGAAAGTGTATTCATTTGCCAGACAGTTTCTGTTTCATCTGTGTTGAATATACAGTGTTGAAGCAACAGCAGAATATTACAGACTTTGTGAAAAAAGTATACTTCACATACTTTGGACTAAAAATTGGAGATCAAAATAAAGTTTGGGCGCCTCATAAAGTGTGCAAACGGTGTGTTGAGGACCTCCGAAACTGGTTCAAGAGTAAGAAAAATCTTTCCGTTATGGAATTGCTATGGTATGGCGAGAGCAAAATAACCATAGTGACGACTGTTACTTTTGTTCATGCGATGTGAAAGGGTTTAATTCCAAATGGAAGCATTCCATTTCATACCCAAATCTTCACTCAGCAATTCATCCCATCCCCCATGGCACAGATATACCAATACCCAAGCCCCCTGCTACCTTGGAAGAGAAACCTAGCTCCGATTAAGGTGAAGTCATACCTGAACCAGATGACAAATCAAATTCTGACTTTGAAGATGTTACAAGACCAAAATTGTTTTCTCAGGAGGAGATGAATGATTTGGTAAGAGACTTGAATCTTCCTAAAGATGCCGCTGAGTTACTCGGATCAAGGCTAAAAAGCAGGAATTTATTGTTGCCAGGAGTGTCATCTTCATGGTTCAGACATTGTGAAAAGGAGTTCCTTCCTTACTTCGCCCAGGAAGACATGTTGGTTTATTGCATTGTTGTCAAAGGTCTGATGGGTCAATTTAAAATCTAATATTATTCAGAGCAATGGCGTTTTTTTTTATAGATTCTTCAAAAAGAAGTCTCAAAGCAGTTTTACTCCACAATGGTGGTTTTTACGCTTCTATACCTGTAGGTCATTCCGTACACTTGAAGGCAACCTACGAGAACTTGGAATTGGTTCTTTGTAAACATAAATATGAAAACCATGGTTGGCAAGTGTGTGGGGACTTGAAGGTCTTGTGCATGCTGCTCGGGCAACAAGCTGGGTATACCAAATACCCTTGTTTTCTGTGTCTAACAGTCGGTGAAAAAAATGTCCTCCGAGAAACTTTGGTACCTTCCCATAAAGTTCTTCTACCACCTCTCCACATAAAATTGGGATTGATGAAGCAATTCGTAAAATCACTTCCAAGAGATGGAGAATGTTTCAAATATTTGGTCACCAAGTTTCCAGGCCTGTCAGAACCAAAATTGAAGGAAGGTGTGTTCGTCGTACCAGACATTAGAAAGCTTATTGTTGATCAAGAGTTTGTCAATACCATGACGGATCCTCAAAAAGAAGGGTGGATATTTAAAGAATTTGTACAGAAATTTTTAGGGAATAACAAAGATCCTCACTACAAAAAGATCGTCGGACGAATGCTGAAAGCATTTCAAGCTTTAGGTTGCCTGATGAGTTTGAAAGTGCATTTCCGCCAGTCCCACCTTGACTACTTTTCTGAAAATTTGGGAGCTGTGAGTGAGGAACAAGGTGAACGATTCCACCAAGACATTAAAGAGATGGAAAGGAGATACCAGGGAAAATGGAGCATTACAATGATGGCAGACTACTGTTGGATGCTTCAGAGAGACATTCCAGATGCTACTCACAAGCGTAAATGCACCAAGAGGAGCCTCACAGGGAAGAAGAATCGAGTTTAGTGTGTGTAGGTGAGCTCATTTCAGTTCGAAAATTATTTTGAGGTATTGCCTTATTTAGCAGTTACCTAAATTGTCAGGAAACGTGATGTCCAATGACAAAATGTTTGGATTCAGCGCACCAAAAAACATAAAGATTACGTGGAATAACCAAAACAGCTCTTGAAAAAATTTTTTTTGCAGACCTGTGTAATGCTTCTTATTTTATTTTATGCCATTTTCCTAACATTGCCCTGTTTTTGGTTAATGCTGGACAACACTTACATTTTGTGCAGTTATTATACAGGTGATAAGTTGCATTTTTCATAAAATTAATTACTTGAGGCTTTGTGACATACAATCACAACATAATTATAGGAGTAAATGCTGACTATGCATAGTGTACACTTGCTCAGAGATAATCAGAATATCCATTGAAGATGTCAGTACATTGGGAAAAATCAACTGGGAATGGGGATGTCAATAATGTCTTAGCTTGCTACCCAGCACAACTTCTAAATCAGTGATGTCCCCTAGGATTAAAGAGGACCTTTCACCTAAAAAAAAAAATTAAACTAAGACTATAGCGTTACTTACATGCCCCCATGATTTCTTGAACGTTAATTCTTTTTTCATTCTGTGCCCCCGTTTGTCCGCTATGCCCCCCGGAATAATTCCCGCCGTTTATGCTAATGAGCCAGCCTCAAATGGGCTGGCTTTAAAAGTTCTCGCGGGCGTGCCTTCCATCTTCTCCCTGGCACGGAGCGCATCCAATCAGCGCGCTCCGCTCTTAGCCAGGGAGAAGACGCTCCAGTTCTCGCGAGACTTCAGAGAACTGGAGCGATTTCATCTATCATCTATTTCATCTATAACAGCTTACAATGGAGAGGCACAACAGTTCTAAAGGCAGCCAAACACATTCCAGAAGATCGCTCGGCCATACACATGTTCGGATCGGCTGAACGTGTAGGTGTATTCAATGGGGACAGAGCCGTGGTCAGACCCTTCTGATATCATCTGCTGGGGGAGAGCATTAGGCTGTCATCCGGGAGAACTTTTAAAGCCAGCCCATTTGAGGCTGGCTCATTAGCATAAACGGCGGGAATTATTCCGGGGGGCATAGCGGACAAACGGGGGCACAGAATAAAAAAAGAATTAACGTTCAAGAAATCATGGGGGCATGTAAGTAACGCTATAGTCTTAGTTTAAATTTTTTTTTTAGGTGAAAGGTCCTCTTTAAATGATGACAACGGCCAGTCAACAATACTGTACAATTTTCTTAACATGCAGTGCAGAAATTATTTTCCATTGCCACAGAGTACATTGCCACAGAGTACATGACAACCTCTAAGTGCTGTCACAACACTTGGATGGCCTGAAGACACAAGGATCAAAGTCCAGGCATATTTTAACAACCCTGTCAGAGCAAATAGAACATAGGTGAAATGGACAATGGGGTCCACTGCCAGCCTAAAAGGCAAATTACATTGGGCCATGTTTACTGATGTGAGCGCACCTAGACCTTAGTGTAAATTGTGCCAAAATGTGACACAATTTGGAGCGATTTGGCGCATGTAGGTTTCTAGAAGTTTTCTGCGCCTAGTCTGAAAAGGGGGTGTGCTTAATGGGAGAGGAGTGTGGCTTTGTAGGAAAAGAGGCATGTCCTAACATGCAACATTTTGTGCCAAAATTGGCCCACATTTCTGGCATAAAATCTTCTCTAAAACTAAGCCGACCAATAGTTGGCATAAAGTTAGTGTCTATGCCTGTACTACATTTATCAGCCAGTATAAACCACTGTAATAAAATTTGTGCATGTCTAGACAGCCTGTCTAAGATTACACCATATAAAGCATTATCCCACAAAAAAACTATGATACCTCCATTAATCGTAATAAAAGTATACTTTATTCAATTCATATAATATATAAAAACATGTAAACATACATAGCCGCAGGTGGTACCCCCAAGAGAGGACAAAGAGGAAACTGCAGAGTCCGTCAGCTTCAGAATGTAATCAAACACTAGGTTATTAGCAAATATGCCCAATAGGACCATTAGTAGCACCCAGGGCACAATAGCCACATATGGGTCATTAGTAGTACATAAATAAGGGCAAAACTAGTAAGTCAATCTATATAAATACCATCTGTAGCACACTGACTCTGCAGCCGCCTCCTTCCAACGCCGTTTCGCCACACAGGCTTCTTCTGGGGACAAGCTGACGGACTCTGCAGTTTCTTCTATGTCCTCTCTTGGGGGTACCACCTGCTGCTATTTATGTTTACATGTTTTTATATATTATACAAATTGAATAAAGTATACTTTTATTACGATTAATGGAGGTATCATCGGGGTTTTTTTGTGGGATTTTTTCTAAATGGATGTTGATTCCTCCAGCTTGCGTATTCAATAACGCCCGAGTTTTTAATTTGGTGTGCATCAGATACAGCATTAGTAAATCTACCCCATTGTTTCCTACTCCCTTCTAGACCAGTGTTACTCATTGGGGCAGATTAACTAATTGTGTAGTTAACATTAACTTATACAGGCTGCCCCAGACTTATCACAGTGGCTTAAAGGGGTTGTCCGGGTTCAGAGCTGAACTCGGACATACCCTTAATTTCACCCAGGCAGCCCCCCTGATGTTGGCATCGGAGCATCTCATGTTACGATGCGCTCCCTTACCCTGCGCTAGATCGCGCAGGGCACGGGCTCTTTTATTTACAAAAACACACTTGGGCGGAAGCTTCCATTTTACTGGCTAGGGCAGCGCTAAAGCCCGCCCATCAGTGGCGGTGACGTCACCGGGCTTCCTAGCAGCCCCATGGAGAGCCCGGTACGTCACCAGAACTCTTGAAAAGGCCTTTGCCCTGCGCGATTTAGCACAGGGAAAAGGAGAGCATCGGAGCCTGAACTGCTCCAATGCTCAAGTCAGGGGGGCTGCCTGGGTGAAAATGGAGGTACGTCCTGGTACCCCTTTAAATCTTGCATATTATATCTCTATATAATTTTGTAGGTGAGGTCCTCAGAATGGCTAACTAAATAGATGATAAATAGCAAGCTTTCGAGAATTAAGTCTCTTCATCAGGCGTGGTATAAGACAATATCTGAAATGTACATATTTGTACACAGAAGGAACAGTGTGGTTAAAGTTATATTTATTGATGACCTATCCCCAGGATAGGTCATCAATATCAGATTGGCGAGGGTCCGACACCCGGCACCCCCTCCGATCAGCTGTTTGAAGAGGAGACTCGCACGGTGTCAGCGCTGCCTCCTCTTCACCGTTTACCTTCTAGCCGTTGCATCTGCAGTGGTGAGCAGGTGTAATTACACCCAAGCCATCCCATTCATTTCAATAGGAAGGCTTGGTGGTAATTACACCTGCTCACCACTGCAGATGCAACGGCTAGAAGGTAAACAGTGAAGAGGAGGCAGCGCTGACACCGTGCGAGTCTCCTCTTCAAACAGCTGATCGGAGGGGGTGCCGGGTGTCAGACCCTCGCCGATCTGATATTAATGACCTATCCTGAGGATAGGTCATCAATAAATATAACTTGGACAACCCCTTTAATGAGACAAGTCATGTAAAACAAAACTATTAATATGGGGAAAGGAGTAAACAGTTGTAGCAATAAATACTGGAGCAGTTAATTTTTCTTATCTATGAACTCTTTGGATATTTACTGCTACAACTGTTTACTCAATGCATATAAGAACATCTCCACTTTAACTAGGCCACCAGGCCTGACACTATCTTTAAATGTAGCATAAGTTGGCTTTACAGTAAGGCCCTCCTAACACAACTCCTTAAGGTGAACTTATCCTACTGCAAGCCCATCTATACAGTGGGATGCGAAAGTTTGGGCAACCTTGTTAATCTTCATGATTTTCCTGTATAAATCGTTGGTTGTTACAATAAAAAATGTCAGTTAAATATATCATATAGGAGACACACACAGTGATATTTGAGAAGTGAAATGAAGTTTATTGGATTTACAGAAAGTGTGCTATAATTGTTTAAACAAAATTAGGCAGGTGCATAAATTTGGGCGCCACAAAAAAGAAATGAAATCAATATTTAGTAGATCCTCCTTTTGCAGAAATTACAGCCTCTAAATGCTTCCTGTAGGTTCCAATGAGAGTCTGGATTCTGGTTGAAGGTATTTTGGACCATTACTCTTTACAAAACATCTTTAGTTCATTCAGGTTTGATGGCTTCCGAGCATGGACAGCTCTCTTTAAGTCACACCACAGATTTTCAATTATATTCAGGTCTGGGGACTGAGATGGCCATTCCAGAACGTTGTACTTGTTCCTCTGCATTAATGCCTTAGTGGATTTTGAGCAGTGTTTAGGGTCGTTGTCTTGTTGAAAGATCCAGCCCAGGCGCAGCTTCAGCTTTGTCACTGATTCCTGGACATTGGTCTCCAGAATCTGCTGATACTGAGTGGAAACCAGGCATCCCTCAACTTTGACAAGATTCCCAGTCCCTGTACTGGCCACACAGCCCCACAGCATGATGGAACCACCACCATATTTTACTGTAAGTAGCAGGTGTTTTTCTTGGAATGCTGTATTCTTTTTCCTCCATGCATAACGCCCCTTGTTATGGCCAAATAACTCAATTTTAGTTTCATCAGTCCACAGCACCTTATTCCAAAATGAAGCTGGCTTGTCCAAATGTTCTTTAGCCCACCTCAAGCGGCACTTTTTGTGCTGTGGGCGGAGAAAAGGCTTCCTCTGCATCACTCTAGCATACAGCATCTCCTTGTGTAAAGTGCGTTGAATGGTTGAACGATGCACAGTGACTCCATCTGCAACAAGATGATGTTGTAGGTCTTTGGTGCTGGTCTGTGGGTTGACTCTGACTGTTCTCACCATTTGTCGCTTCTGTCTATCCGAGATTTTTCTTGGTCTGACACTTCGAGCCTTAACTTGAACTGAGCCTGTGGTCGTCCATTTCCTCAATATGTTCCTGACTGTGGAAACACACAGCTGAAATCTCTGAGACAGCTTTCTGTATCCTTCCCCTAAACCATGATGGTGAACAATCTTTGTCTTCAGGTCATTTGAGAGTTGTTTTGAGACCCCCATGTTGCTACTCTTCAGAGAAAATTAAAAGAGGAGGGAAACTTACAATTGACCCCCTTAAATACGGTATTCTCTCTCATATTTGGATTCACCTGTGTATGTAGGTCAGCTGTCACTGAGCTTACCAAGCCAATTTGAGTTCCAATAATTAGTTCTAAAAGTTTTGGAATCAATAAAATGACAAGGCAGGTGCATAAATTTGGGCGCCATACTAAATGGTAAAACACTCGGTAACACTGACATGGAAAAGGATCTAGGAATTTTAATAAACAGCAAACTAAGCTGCAAAAACCAGTGTCAGGCAGCTGCTGCCAAGGCCAACAAGATAATGGGTTGCATCAGAAGGGGCATAGATTCCCGTGATAAGAACATAGTCCTACCACTTTACAAATCGCTAGTCAGACCACACATGGAGTACTGTGTACAGTTCTGGGCTCCTGTAAACAAGGCAGACATATCAGAGCTGGAGAAGGTCCAGAGGAGGGCAACTAAAGTAATAACTGGAATGGGGCAACTACAGTACCCTGAAAGATTATCAAAATTAGAGTTATTCACTTTAGAAAAAAGACGACTGAGGGGAGATCTAATTAATATGTATAAATATATCAAGGGTCAGTACAGAGATCTATCCCATCAGCTATTTATCCCCAGGACTGTGACTGTGACGAGGGGACATCCTCTGCGCCTGGAGGAAAGAAGGTTTGTACACAAACATAGAAAAGGATTCTTTACGGTAAGAGCAGTGAGAATATGGAACTCTCTGCCTGAGGAGGTGGTGATGGTGAGTACAATAAAGGAATTCAAGAGGGCCATGGACGTATTTCTGGAGCTTAATAATATTACAGGCTATAGCTACTAGAGAGGGGTCTTCCTCTGGATCAACTTGCGGGATAACAGGCCGAACTGGATGGACAAATGTCTTTTTTCGGCCTTATGTACTATGTACTATGTTACTATGTTACAACAGTGCCCAAATTTATGCACCTGCCTAATTTTGTTTAAACAATAATAGCACACTTTCTGTAATTCCAATAAACTTAATTTCACTTCTCAAATATCACTGTGTGTGTCTCCTATATGATATATTTAACGATTTATACAGGAAAATCATGACGATTAACAAGGTTCCCCAAACTTTCGCATCCCACTGTACATTTATTAGGATAGAGCCATATGGCTCCGTTCACCTGAGAAGGAGACCAAAAGAGTGTCCTCTTGGCATTCGTTGGGCCGATATATGTTGTTATACTATAGAAAAGGCATGAAACAGAATAGTAGACCCTATTCTAATAGTATACCTTATTCTACAGGAAATCTAGACAGTAAAAATATGTACACTTCACAATATGTTTTTTGGGTTGTTTTTTTTCCCAAAGGGATCTTAAGAGCTATCTATTTCACTGTAAGCTTATACATGGGATATGTTTGTGTTCCACCAGATGTATACAGCTTTCCTGGTGTTCATATCAAACAGAGGACTATAGTGTGAAACAGTACAGCTTTACTAAATATGTTATACTGTACATATATATATATATATACAGACAAAAATAACTGGCAGCACCACCTTAATAGCAATGGCAGGTGGGTGCAAAGTCCAAGTACGGTAACTGGATCTTTATAGGTTTATAGTGGCTCACCCTTCTGTTTACCAGGTTCGGTGCTCTAACTATGATGTGGTTAACCCCAACCACATAAGGGGTTAACAATAAAGAAATATGTGAATTATAGTGAGCACTCAATATCTGTGGTCATATATCAGGTCTGTTGATATAACTATTTTATTAGAACATGAAATGGTGCATACAATAGATATAACATAATAAAATATCGTACCTTAAGATTAAAATTAAATAATAAAACAAAATATGGAAAAACACAGTTGGTTATACCGATAGAAAATTGGTCACTTAAGGTTGGTATTGTCTCCTTATAGAGGCTGCAATTTTGTTTTTATAGGTGTTGCAACATTGTTCCCAACGTTAAATATCTCAGTTATCAATAGTGTGTCCGTGCATGTAGTTAGCCAGAAGTACTCACTGTTTGGGGTTCGGCTCGTGTGTAACTGTCCGTGGTGGCGTCCCACCGTGGGTCAGTGCACTCACCCAATGTAACGTTTTTGGAGTGTCTTCCGATATTCACGGTCCGCGGTGTTGTTGCGGTAATCCTGCTCCCCAAGAGACCGCTGTGCGTCCCTCGTGTAGCTGGCGTCCTGCTTTTTTGCTGACACTACACGTGATCAGGGTGCCGGGGAGGTCTTTACCCGATGAAAAGTTGTGGGATATCTCCCGATGATCAAAGTCTGCGGTTACGGTAATCCTGCTTCCAGGTGGCCGCTGTGTGTCCCACGTGTGGCTGGCGTCCTGTGCTTTTTGCCGGCACTCCACGTGATCAGGGCGCCGATGAAGTCTCTACCTATGATTGGTTCAAGACTCCTGTGATGAATTAGGAATATTTTCGATCACCGTCTATGCGGTCGTGTCCGTGATTTAGTGTGCTGATCAGCTCCGATGGGTTAAAGTGTCCAGTCGTCTATAGGGATCCCAACCGCTATACGCGTTTCAAGGTCTCTGACCTCTTCCTCAGTAGCTACTGAGGAAGAGGTCAGAGACCTTGAAACGCGTATAGCGGTTGGGATCCCTATAGACGACTGGACACTTTAACCCATCGGAGCTGATCAGCACACGAAATCACGGACACGACCGCATAGACGGTGATCGAAAATATTCCTAATTCATCACAGGAGTCTTGAACCAATCATAGGTAGAGACTTCATCGGCGCCCTGATCACGTGGAGTGCCGGCAAAAAGCACAGGACGCCAGCCACACGTGGGACACACAGCGGCCACCTGGAAGCAGGATTACCGTAACCGCAGACTTTGATCATCGGGAGATATCCCACAACTTTTCATCGGGTAAAGACCTCCCCGGCACCCTGATCACGTGTAGTGTCAGCAAAAAAGCAGGACGCCAGCTACACGAGGGACGCACAGCGGTCTCTTGGGGAGCAGGATTACCGCAACAACACCGCGGACCGTGAATATCGGAAGACACTCCAAAAACGTTACATTGGGTGAGTGCACTGACCCACGGTGGGACGCCACCACGGACAGTTACACACGAGCCGAACCCCAAACAGTGAGTACTTCTGGCTAACTACATGCACGGACACACTATTGATAACTGAGATATTTAACGTTGGGAACAATGTTGCAACACCTATAAAAACAAAATTGCAGCCTCTATAAGGAGACAATACCAACCTTAAGTGACCAATTTTCTATCGGTATAACCAACTGTGTTTTTCCATATTTTGTTTTATTATTTAATTTTAATCTTAAGGTACGATATTTTATTATGTTATATCTATTGTATGCACCATTTCATGTTCTAATAAAATAGTTATATCAACAGACCTGATATATGACCACAGATATTGAGTGCTCACTATAATTCACATATTTCTTTATTGGTAACTGGATCTTACCCACTTCAATATAATGAAAAAATTGGACTGCACTCCAGACGGTTCCTTATAGTAAAACGAGTGAAGTTTATTCACACATGTGATAGCAGCAAAAAAGCGACGTTTCGGCTCAACATGAGCCTTTTTCAAGACTTAAGATGCTGGATCATTGATCAGATACAAATGCCTCGTGGGGGGGGTGATCGCATATCATTACTTAAAAAGAAAGAATCATTCTGGATTCAAACTCTCAATACTTTACAGCCTAACGGTTTAAATATTGATTACAGATATGGAGGCGGACAGTGAGGAGATAAGTTTGCCCAAGATATACGCTGTTGATGAGATTGTGTCTAGTGTTCTCTTGCGGAAGATATGTTCATTGATAAAAAATATATATAAAAAATGTAAATCATGAAAAAGATTATAAAAAATAACAAAAAATTAGTAAAGCAAACTTAATGGCTTTTTTGAGTGTCACTGTTATCACTAATTGTGTGTATTGTTACAGATTCACTGGGATTTCGGGGAAAGAAATGGAAGAGCAATGATGAGCCTTGATGGTGGAGGAGGAGCCCACAATGTTCCACAGTATATATATTTTTCCATTTGATGATGTAAATGGTTGTGCTCTTCTCTCGGGGGGGGGGGGGGGGTGCTATTTTTGTCTCGATCGCATATAAGGCAGGGTAATATGTGGATTGGCTATTTGGACTGCTTGTAGTATATAGCTCTAGCATGTAATGAGGAGAACCCTCTTGGTCACGAGTCGCAGCCTGTATGCGACCCGCGATGCTGGAGGTACTGGCGTGCTTACAGCATTGGGGTCGCGTCTTAGGGGATAGTTTCCCAACTTGGAAAAGAGGGGACGCTCCCCGTGGCTGATATGAGTGGAAATCATCCACTGTGACCTGATAATAAATGCAAGAATTCTATAGGTGTTAATTCAGCAGAGAATACATATTGGCCAAATTCCCTTTATAGAAATGGAGACACCGAGTCTTAAACATGCGAGTGCGCATGCGCCCCTTTTTCTATGGATAGCGGACGCGATTTAGTATGAGTCAGCAATGTGCGTCTGCCACGTAATAGGGAAGCGACAACACTGAAACCAGTTGGAGTCACGAGGACGCTGAGCAATGAGAAGTATGCGATCGGGACATGCGCACTGGCTCCTGAGAGACGCGCTCAGCAACGTGATGGTATATGTGGGCCGCATCATTCCGACAGGTATAAGCTCATCATTGTACCCCCGAAGCACATGTGCACAATTAATGGATTATCAAATTTAATGAATATATTAGGAATAGCTGGCCACACTTATGGACTTAAATGTATTTACATGTAATAGCCAGCCTTATTATATATTTGTTTTTCTGATAGCACTAGTCACTTTATTTATGATTATTGGGATGTGTCCCTTTTTAACTTATATATGAAATTGTACACAGTTTTTTTTACTAAGTATCAATTATGTGGATATTTCTAATAATTTGATTGGTTCACCTATATATGTTGGTCTGTACACTTGTATCAATGCTTGAAAAAGGCTCATGTTGAGCCGAAACGTCGCTTTTTTGCTGCTATCACATGTGTGAATAAACTTCACTCGTTTTACTATAAGGAACCGTCTGGAGTGCAGTCCAATTTTTTCATTATATTGAAGTGGGTAAGATCCAGTTACCGTACTTGGACTTTGCACCCACCTGCCATTGCTATTAAGGTGGTGCTGCCAGTTATTTTTGTCTGCATATCATTGTGATATTGGCTTAGCACACCTGTACTGTTTACCGCTTTTCCTTTTTGGCTTTTTTTGCCGGTTTCTTTTTTGCCAAATCATCAATGGCGCATTTTGACACACATGGAGGCTGCGTCTTCACGCAGGAGGACACGGAACGCATCATCAACGGCATCGAGGGAGATTCGGCTTTCCTCACTACTCCGTCTCCAAAAGAATTGAAACGAAGGTATGAAAATTTATCCAGACGTATTCTATCACTGAAACTACATATGACTACCTTAGGACACTATTTTAAAGAACAAAAGATCCCCAGAGGGATGCGATCCCATCTACGGCCCAATTTATTTGCTAATAATGTTCCTTTTTGCAAACGCTTTGAAGCTCTGTCTAATAAATACTCCATGGACTTTATATTGTTAAATATTGAATTTTTACAAGAAGAAGTGACCGCATTGACAGTGGAGTTGTTGCAGACAGAGCAACGATTACACACACTTATGACTGAGGAGGACTACACGCAATTTAATGATGTGCTACAACTACAGCTACAACAACTACAGGCTGATTTGGAAGATGGCAAAAGAGTCAAATGGGCCCGTGATTCTGAAGACTACAAAAAGGAAGATATCTACAATTGGCAACCTGACAATCTGGTATATAACAATGCCAGAGATTACAACAAAAAGTCAAGGAAAAATATTCAGCCATACAAAGGAGAAACAGAGTCTTTTTTAGGGAGCAAAGTGGACACAAATGTGGCAAAAAGAACCGTACCAGAAGAGGCGGTCGCCGATATCGACGAGGTCAAAAAAAACTGCAGTGCAAAAACACGGACTCAATATCTCAAAGTGAAGAAATAGCTGTTATGAACTTATCTTCTAAAGTTTTAACCCCTGCACAATCAACCGTTTTGTCTAAAGGTCTATCCTTCTGTCCCAACTCACAGGTAAATTGGCTTGACTTGGAGTCTGATTTAAATAATTTCTTTCGTTCCTTGAAACTCAAGGTATGGTTCCAAGGAACCAGTGGGGACCAGATGGACAGACAGAGTGAGTTCTCATGTCATATGTTTAATTTATTCAATCCGAGTTCATTTGTTCCAGTAATAAATGAGCCTGCTGTTGATGCGTATGCCTCGGCCGTTAAAATGGAAGTTGGGATGCTGAGAGCGCTCCCGCGTTCTGAGGGCTTCAGATTCCCAAATCTCACTGCGGCAGAGGCTTACGGGTTAACAGAATTGAAAAATGACAAGGAGTTAACTATAAAACCTGCCGACAAAGGTGGTTCGGTGGTAGTAATGGATACTGCCAAATACATCCAGGAGATTTTAAGGCAGTTAGATGATGTAAAGGTGTATAACATAATATCATATGATCCCAAATTTCAAATTGTACGGTTGATAGAACAATGTGTTTCTGATGCTTTAATTGCAGGTGTTATAGACCAAAAACTCTCTGAATATTTGATTGTCCCTCATCCCATCACCCCAGTGATCTATATACTGCCCAAAGTCCATAAAACTTTGGTTGACCCACCTGGGCGCCCATAGTTTCAGGGACGGATTCAGTGTTTGGGCATGTTGCAATCTTCTTGGACAAGGTACTGCGTGATTTTTCTACTGGGGGGCAATCATATATCAGGGATACATCTGATTTTTTGATTAAGTTGAGGGAGACCAACCTGATGGAAACTGACCCCGTCATCTTGGTCTCCTTCGACGTAGTATCCTTATATACTTCAATCGAACATCAAAAAGGGATCTTTGCTGTACAAAGTATGTTAGATATGTCTACACTGACGCCTGAGGCCTGCCAGTTCATCATTAGACTACTCACTATCGTTCTTGAGTTCAATTATTTTCTTTTTCAAGACACCTATTATGTCCAAAAACGAGGCGTGGTGATGGGGTCCAACGTGGCCCCCACGTACGCGAATATCTATATGCGCCGATTTGAGGAAGACGTCGTCTATGGCTCCCACCATGCCCAATATATTAAGGGAT
Source organism: Bufo gargarizans (assembly GCF_014858855.1). Classification (NCBI taxonomy): domain Eukaryota; kingdom Metazoa; phylum Chordata; class Amphibia; order Anura; family Bufonidae; genus Bufo; species Bufo gargarizans. Next base: position 340,287,662 of record NC_058084.1, on the reverse strand, counting down.
GGTGGAGATACATAGACGACGTCTTCCTCATTTGGACTGGAACAAAACAACAACTAGAAGACTTTCACCGTTATTTGAATAGTGTAAACAAGGAACTTCAATTTACCATTACTCACTCTGAGGTTTCTGTCCAATTTTTGGACACTAATGTCATTTGGTCCAATGGATCTTTAAGCACGCAATTATTTATAAAACCCACGGACAGGAACACTACACTGAGATACGAGAGTTGTCACCCTCGCAGTATGATAAAACATTTGCCATACTCTCAGTTTTTGAGGGCAAGGAGAATAGTCACGGATGAGACTGTTCTCGACAAAACTGTTGATGAAATGATCTCTAAATTTAAGACACAGGGATACCCCAGCAAATTACTGCAAATACAGAAAGATAAAGCTCTAGCTATGGATAGAGATTCGTTGTTACAGGGCAATAATAAAAATAAAAATAAAGATAGGAGAGTCACATTTGTGTCTACCTACTCCGAGTATAGCAATGATGTAAATAAGATCTTGAAACGACATTGGCCCATATTAAGTGGTTGTAAAAAAAATTGTGCCAGAGTTTAAGATACCTCCCCTCTGTGCATATAGAAGGTGCAAAAATATTAGAGACCAACTCGTCAGAGCTGATGTGGGACCAAAAACTACCACCAGACAGACTACATTGGCACCATCAGGCACGGGATGTTTCCCGTGTCTGCATTGTGTCAATTGTCAGTTTATTAGGAGATCCAGGTCTTTCACACATCCTAACACTGGTATAACATATCCCATCAAATTCCATTTATCCTGTGATTCTACTTTTGTAGTGTATGTCCTCTCCTGTCCCTGTCATCTTTTGTATGTAGGGGAAACATCGACTGACCTGAAGACCAGGCTCAACAATCATAGGTTCACTATTAGAAAGGGCCGGATGGATCTTCCAGTACCAAAGCATTTTTCACTTAAACAACATAGTGAAAAAGACTTAAGATGCTGGATCATTGATCAGATACAAATGCCTCGTAGGGGGGATGAACGCATATCATTACTTAAAAATAAAGAATCATTCTGGATTCAAACTCTCAATACTTTACAGCCTAACGGTTTAAATATTGATTACAGATATGGAGGCGGACAGTGAGGAGATAAGTTTGCCCAAGATATACGCTGTTGATGAGATTGTGTCTAGTGTTCTCTTGCGGAAGATATGTTCATTGATAAAAAATATATATAAAAAATGTAAATCATGAAAAAGATTATAAAAAATAACAAAAAATTTGTAAAGCAAACGTAATGGCTTTTTTGAGTGTCACTGTTATCACTAATTTTGTGTATTGTTACAGATTCACTGGGATTTCGGGGAAAGAAATGGAAGAGCAATGATGAGCCTTGATGGTGGATGAGGAGCCCACAATGTTCCACAGTATATATATTTTTCCATTTGATGATGTAAATGGTTGTGCTCTTCTCTCGGGGGGGGGGTGCTATTTTTGTCTCGATCGCATATAAGGCAGGGTAATATGTGGATTGGCTATTTGGACTGCTTGTAGTATATAGCTCTAGCATGTAATGAGGAGAATCCTCTTGGTCATGAGTCGCAGCCTGTATGCGACCCGCGATGCTGGAGGTACTGGCGTGCTTACAGCATTGGGGTCGCGTCTTAGGGGATAGTTTCCCAACTTGGAAAAGAGGGGACGCTCCCCGTGGCTGATATGAAATGCAAGAATTCTATAGGTGTTAATTCAGCAGAGAATACATATTGGCCAAATTCCCTTTATAGAAATGGAGACACCGAGTCTTAAACATGCGAGTGCGCATGCGCCCCTTTTTCTATGGATAGCGGACGCGATTTAGTATGAGTCAGCAATGTGCGTCTGCCACGTAATAGGGAAGCGACAACACTGAAACCAGTTGGAGTCACGAGGATGCTGAGCAATGAGAAGTATGCGATCGGGACATGCGCACTGGCTCCTGAGAGACGCGCTCAGCAACGTGATGGTATATGTGGGCCGCATCATTCCGCCAGGTATAAGCTCATCATTGTACCCCCGAAGCACATGTGCACAATTAATGGATTATCAAATTTAATGAATATATTAGGAATAGCTGGCCACACTTATGGACTTAAATGTATTTACATGTAATAGCCAGCCTTATTATATATTTGTTTTTCTGATAGCACTAGTCACTTTATTTATGATTATTGGGATGTGTCCCTTTTTAACTTATATATGAAATTGTACACAGTTTTTTTTACTAAGTATCAATTATGTGGATATTTCTAATGATTTGATTGGTTCACCTATATATGTTGGTCTGTACACTTGTATCAATGCTTGAAAAAGGCTCATGTTGAGCCGAAACGTCGCTTTTTTGCTGCCATCACATGTGTGAATAAACTTCACTCGTTTTACTATAAGGAACCGTCTGGAGTGCAGTCCAATTTTTTCATTATATATATATATATATATATATATATATATGCATATGTATATATATAGGACTGTAGATATATATATATATATATATATGTGTGTGTGTGTTGCATCGGTAGTCTGGGCCTACCGATGCTCTGCTTCTTCTATTAGGAACATTACTTAGAGAACACTACTACTCCTATTTCTGCTACCACCAATAGCCTCTGCAACTTGCTATGTGTAGTTACACAGTTTCTAATTGTTAATAAGCTTTCTGCTATAAGACTGTGGGGCTGACCTAATTTATTTGCCAGAGCAATTAGGTTCCTAGTTTGCTAGTTTCTGCTAAGGCATTTGTTTTTTGTGTCCTATGCATCAACCTAAGCCTGTTTACCACATTCTGCCTCCCAGCTGCCTGTCCTGACTTATACCTGTTTACCGTTGTGAATAAAGATTATTTATTAATTATATTGTCGATTTTACCATATTTTTGGGTAGGGCTATTTTAGGTTTTCTACTGATTTTTTTTTTTTTGTGATATGGTCATTAGGCCCCCCCCCCCCCCTTGTTTTTTGTTTCTTAGATGTAATAATTTCGTTTTTTTCAACTGTCTCCCTCTAATGGGCTGCAAAAGCTGTTAACAAGGACAAGCGGCCTGCTGAAAATCTTTGGGCCCTTGCATAGTTGGAACATTGGGGCACATTTACTAAGACCGGCTTTTAACACCTGTCTTAGTTTCCCCCCTGTGCTGCCATAAGGTTTGTCTAATTTATGATGAGGCATGTGCAACGTTCCAGTCCACAGGGATAGAACACGTGAGGTTCACGGTGGGCCGAAATGTACATACGGTTCATCGGTTACTAACGGTTTAGCAGACGCCTCCCTGGGCCAGCAGTGCAGTGAAGGGGAGAAGAGCACTGCATTCTCAGGGGCACACTCGGTTACAGGGGACACCGGCAAGGTGGTGACTGAGGTGCCCTTGATGGTGAGAGGGTGCTGAGTGCTTGTGCGGCTGGGCCCCTGACTTAGGTATTGTCGTGACGCCAGCACCTTGATGGTGTAAAATGTTAAGAGTTGTAGTAGTATGGAGTTATACGAATGAGGCAGGTTTGAATCCAACTGTAAACTTTACTTTAACAAGGTTCTTGATAACAGTTTACATCCAGTAGTAATACAGTCTCTGGTATACATGCAAGTTGGATGTGAGGAATCCCATTAACAGACTGTGCTGGTGGTAATGTGTCAGGCTAGGGTAGCTAGTTAGGTACTCACTGACATTCAGCTCTTTGCCTTGCTTCAGTCTTAGTTAAGGTAGCTCCAGTCTTAATCTTCTACACATGTGATATGACAGAATCCTTATCTGTCTTAAGAATAACTGTGAGGCTGCCAGAAGCTAATAATTCCTTCACCTAATTACAAAGGAGCCTAGAGCCTATAACAATGGCCTTGTCCTTCCTTTGTCTTGATCCAATAATAAACTTGAACAGAAATTCACTTGTTACCCCTGAAGAGTGAATAGTAGAATGTAGACCTTCCTCTGCCTGTCTTCCTGGCTTTGTTACTGAAGTTTAAGCTGGCTTCTCTGGGCCGTGGAGCTCCAGAGAGAGCTGAGAGGAGAGGGGACCTCTCCTTCCCCCTTAGCTCCTCACTCCATCTTCTTCTCTACTGAGAGAACTCAACAAGACTCTCTAACTAGGCCTGAACTGTCCTATTTATACTGTGGTGCTACCCCCTCTAGTGGTGGATGTATTTGGTGCACCTGACAGCCTGCTAAAAAGGGATTTCACATAGTAGTACAATGCAGCATGAAATTACAGAAGATGACAAAAAGCTTTTGCAGTTCCCACATAAGCTAGTCGGACGCTGCACATGTGTCTCATCATAAATTAGGAGCGTCCAGCCCCTGGCTGACGTAGTTTTTCACCAACATTTACGCCTGTCTCCAGACATAAATGGTAATAAATTTGCCAGGGCCGGACTGGCACGACCCCCAACACTATGTAAAACCGTCCGTGCAACTAAATATTTCCACACAGCCACTCAAAAAAGAGGGTTGTGACTATTATTATGACTAAAAATTACCCACATTTTGTATGTCACAAGGAAGCTCCTCAACAGCCACTGGAAATGACCTCATAAAGAGCCCTTTCTGCTGGACAGTCATTATGCAGTAAATTATGTATACTTTACAGTATACATCTGTCAAGGGCAGATAAGCCATCCAGTGCTGGGGCTAGTGCAGGTTAGCATGATTAATAACATCAAAATTGATTTTAATACATCATGTCTGCAAGTTCATAGGAACAGAAACAGAATTTTTTGCAACATGAATTTTTGCAGGTGTGGAGCTGTAATAAACTTACCTGTCTGGGCTCTAACGATGCAATTCTCAGCTTTGGCTCAGCCTTGCTGGGAGAGACGTGCTGCTGAGCCACGCCCCCTAGTGACACGACCACATCCTTAACAGGATGCAATGCTCTGTTTCTCCCTGCAGCCCGCATGCACTGGTGGAGGCTAGCAGTGGGCTGAATGACTGCCCAGTTGCTCAATTACAAATGTTTTGTTCTGAAGTATGGAGTGGCGGGCCACTGGACCTATCAGGTTCTGATCCAGAGCTATTTAAAGCCCCTCTTGTCCATTCACAGTGATAGTCTTTTGGCTCACTAGCGTGTTTCTTGTTCCTGTTCTTGAGCGCTGTTTGAATTCTTGTGCTTTGACCTCACTTGCTCCCTGACCTTCCTTTGTCTCACGTTTTGGTACTGCATAGCCTGTCTGGTTCTGACCCATTTCATATGACTCTGCTTTGTGGTTCTCTGTATTGTGTGTTTTTTGTGTCCTGTAGGGACTGTCGTCCAGTTGCGGTTCTACCATTTAGGGCTTATACTGCAAGTAGGTACGGGAAGCAGGCTGGTTTCTAGTTCAGGGATTCACTGTCCTGGTCTGTCCCAACCTACAGTTGTTGCAGGATCATAACAGGAGATAAAGTATTAAGGGAAAATACAACTTCTCCACTTTTTTCAATTCACTCCTAGTGGATAAGAAAACCTGAATGTGTGGCAGCACCCTAATAAGCCACCCCTACCCTCATAGAATTTTGATTCAACAAAAAAAAAAATGTCGACCCCAAAGAAACAATGTGCAAATGTTGCATGTACACCTGGACTCAGCATACCTTGGAAAATGTCAGCAACAATTTTGGGTGCTCCATTTCGGTTTTGTCAGCTGTGGTATTACTCTTGTGTGTTTACAATGCAGCTGTTGCTGAGGGCAAGTAGCATGGTCTAAATCAAGATAAAACCAAGGTAGAAGGGAAAGATCTGCACCTGTTCTGTGTTTAGAGCTGCATCTGGTTTTGGCTCAAAATCACTGATGTAAGTCATTGACCAAAACACTGACATGTAAATAAGGCATAAGGCTCATTGAGCTTTTGCACAAACGGAACAATACGCGCGTCACACTAAAGGGCCCTGACTGCTGGACAGCCATTATACAGTTAAATTGGTCAGTCAAGTACTTAGCCGTATATGGCAGATAAGCGATCCTGTGTAGAGGAAAAGGGAAGGTGAGCACATGCTGAGCAGGTGATAGGAACATTAAAGGGGTTCTCTGGGAATTAAGAAAATGAAAATATATAAAAATTACTTTATTAAAAAATATATTCCCAACTATCTTTCATTAGTTATAATGGCTTTTGTCTGGGGAGCAATCATTACCAGAAATAAAATGGCTGCCATCCTATTGCTTACACACAAAACCTGTCCTAATCATACAGCAGGGCACAGCCACATTCCCACCTCCTCTCTGTACCTCATGTCTCCTCATGATCTCCATTCCCACAGAGATTCAGCTGAAGATCATGAATATTAAACTGTATTCAGGATCATAATGACTGACAAGCAGAGCAGAGAGGAGAATGAGGCAGCTCTTTACATCAGTGCTCTGAACTAACTTGTCCTCCTGTGTAATTAGGACAGGTTTGTATATACTAATAGGGCAACGGCCACTTTATTTCTCCTAATAATTTCTCCCCAGAGAAAACGAGCCATTATAACTACTGAAAGGTACTTTGGAATTTATTTATAATAAAGTAATATTTAGGTATTGTCATTTTTCTTATTCCTGGAAAATCCCTTTAACCACCTCCCGACCGCCGTACGCGTATATGCGTCCGGGAGGTGGTTGCTTTACTCCTCCTGGACGCATATACGCGTCTTCTCGCGAGACGCGAGATTTCCTGTGAACGCGCGCTCACAGGAACAGAAGGTAAGCGAGTGGATCTCCAGCCTGCCAGCGGCGATCGCTCGCTGGCAGGCTGGAGATCCGAATTTTTTAACCCCTAACAGGTATATTAGACGCTGTTTTCATAACAGCGTCTAATATACCTCCTACCTGGTCCTCTGGTGGTCCCTTTTGTTAGGATCGACCACCAGAGGACTCAGGTAGGTCAGTACAGTCCCACCAAACACCACACTACACTACACCCCCCCCCGTCACTTATTAACCCCTTATAAACCCCTGATCACCCCATATAAACTCCCTGATCACCCCCCTGTCATTGATCACCGCCCTGTCATTGATCACCCCCCTGTCAGGCTCCGTTCAGACGTCCGCATGATTTTTACGGATCCGATCCATGTATCCATGGATCCGTAAAAATCATGCGGACGTCTGAATGGAGCCTTACAGGGGGGTGATCAATGACAGGCGGGTGATCACCCATATACACTCCCTGATCACCCCCTGTCATTGATCACCGCCCTGTCAGGCTCCATTCAGACGTCCGCATGATTTTTACGGATCCGATCCATGTATCCATGGATCCGTAAAAATCATGCGGACGTCTGAATGGAGCCCTACAGGGGGGTGATCAATGACAGGCGGGTGATCACCCATATACACTCCCTGATCACCCCCTGTTATTGATCACCGCCCTGTCAGGCTCCATTCAGACGTCCGCATGATTTTTACGGATCCGATCCATGTATCCATGGATCCGTAAAAATCATGCGGACGTCTGAATGGAGCCTTACAGGGGGGTGATCAATGACAGGCGGGTGATCACCCATATACACTCCCTGATCACCCCCTGTCATTGATCACCCCCCTGTCATTGATCACCCCCCTGTCATTGATCACCCCCCTGTCAGGCTCCATTCAGACGTCCGCATGATTTTTACGGATCCGATCCATGTATCCATGGATCCGTAAAAATCATGCGGACGTCTGAATGGAGCCTTACAGGGGGGGTGATCAGTGACAGGGGGGTGATCACCCTGATTACCCTGATCACCCCCTGTCATTGATAACCCCCCTGTAAGGCTCCATTCAGACGTCCGCATGCGTTCTGTGGATCCGATCCATGTATCCATGGATCCGTAAAAAATCATGCGGATGTCTGAATGGAGCCTTACAGGGGGGGTGATCAGTGACAGGGGGGTGATCACCCTGATTACCCTGATCACCCCCTGTCATTGATAACCCCCCTGTAAGGCTCCATTCAGACGTCCGCATGCGTTCTGTGGATCCGATCCATGTATCCATGGATCCGTAAAAAATCATGCGGATGTCTGAATGGAGTCTTACAGGGGGGGTGATCAGTGACAGGGGGGTGATCACCCTGATTACCCTGATCACCCCCTGTCATTGATAACCCCCCTGTAAGGCTCCATTCAGACGTCCGCATGCGTTCTGTGGATCCGATCCATGTATCCATGGATCCGTAAAAATCATGCGGACGTCTGAATGGAGCCTTACAGGGGGGGTGATCAGTGACAGGGGGGTGATCACCCTGATTACCCTGATCACCCCCTGTCATTGATAACCCCCCTGTAAGGCTCCATTCAGACGTCCGCATGCGTTCTGTGGATCCGATCCATGTATCCATGGATCCGTAAAAATCATGCGGACGTCTGAATGGAGCCTTACAGGGGGGGTGATCAATGACAGGGGGGTGATCACCCATATAGACTCCCTGATCACCCCCCTGTCATTGATCACCCCCCTGTCATTGATCACTCCCCCCCTGGTAAGGCTCCATTCAGCCATTTTTTTTGGCACAAGTTAGCGGACATTTTTTGTTTGTTTTTGTTTTTTCTTACAAAGTCTCATATTCCACTAACTTGTGTCAAAAAATAAAATCTCACATGGACGCACCATACCCCTCACGGAATCCAAATGCATAAACATTTTTAGACATTTATATTCCAGACTTCTCACGCTTTAGGGCCAGGGCAGTATAAATACCCCACATGTGACCCCATTTCGGAAAGAAGACACCCCAAGGTATTCCGTGAGGGGCATATTGAGTCCATGAAAGATTGAAATTTTTGTCCTAAGTTAGCGGAAAGTGAGACTTTGTGAGAAAAAAAACAAAAAAAATCAATATCCGCTAACTTATGCAAAAAAAATAAAAATTCTAGGAACTCGCCATGCCCCTCATTGAATACCTCGGGGTGTCTTCTTTCCAAAGTGGGGTCACATGTGGGGTATTTATACTGCCCTGGCTTTTTAGGGGCCCGAAAGTGTGAGAAGAAGTCTGGGATCCAAATGTCTAAAAATGCCCTCCTAAAAGGAATTTGGGCCCCTTTGCGCATCTAGGCTGCAAAAAAGTGTCACACATGTGGTATCGCCGTACTCAGGAGAAGTTGGAGAATGTGTTTTGGGGTGTCATTTTACATATACCCATGCTGGGTGAGAAAAATATCTTGGTCAAATGCCAACTTTGTATAAAAAAATGGGAAAAGTTGTCTTTTGCCAAGATATTTCTCTCACCCAGCATGGGTATATGTAAAATGACCCCCCAAAACACATTGCCCAACTTCTCCTGAGTACGGCGATACCACATGTGTGACACTTTTTTGCTGCCAAGGTGGGCAAAGGGGCGCATATTCCAAAGTGCACCTTTCGGATTTCACCGGTCATTTCTTACACATTTTGATTGCAAAGTTCTTCTCACACATTTGGGCCCCTAAATTGCCAGGGCAGTATAATTACCCCACAAGTGACCCCATTTTGGAAAGAAGACACCCCAAGGTATTCTGTGAGGGGCATGGTGAGTTCCTAGAATTTTTTATTTTTTGTCGCAAGTTAGTGGAATATGAGACTTTGTAAGAAAAAAAATAAAATAAAAAATCATCATCATTTTCCGCTAACTTGTGACAAAAAATAAAAAGTTCTATGAACTCACTATGCCCATCAGCGAATACCTTAGGGTGTCTACTTTCCGAAATGGGGTCATTTGTGGGGTTTTTCTACTGTTTGGGCATTGTAGAACCTCAGGAAACATGACAGGTGCTCAGAAAATCAGAGCCGTTTCAAAAAGCGGAAATTCACATTTTTGTACCATAGTTTGTAAATGCTATAACTTTTACCCAAACCATTTTTTTTTTGCCCAAACATTTTTTTTTATCAAAGACATGTAGAACTATAAATTTAGCGAAAAATTTATATATGGATGTCGTTTTTTTTGCAAAATTTCACAGCTGAAAGTGAAAAAAGTCATTTTTTTGCAAAAAAATCGTTACATTTTGATTAATAACAAAAAAAGTAAAAATGTCAGCAGCAATAAAATACCACCAAATGAAAGCTCCATTAGTGAGAAGAAAAGGAGGTAAAATTCATTTGGGTGGTAAGTTGCATGACCGAGCGATAAACGGTGAAAGGAGTGTAGTGCCGAAGTGTAAAAAGTGGCCTGGTCATGAAGGGGGTTTCACCTAGCGGGGCTGAAGTGGTTAATAGACTTTTTTTTTATAATGGGGGATATATATAAAAAATTGGATAAAGGAAAATTGGCATAGCAACCAATCAGATTCCACCTTTAATTTTCCAAAGAAGCTCTGAAAAATGAAAGGTGGAATCTGATTGGTTGCTATGGGCAACTAAGCCAGTTTTCCTTTGCACCAATTTTGATGAATCTCCCTCAATGTTTTCCCTGTTTCATTTCCACCTCTTTTTCCAGTTTCTGACCTGCTGTTTCTCTCTCTTTCTCCCTGTTCTAGTAACGAGCATGCCGTGACCAGCCCAATAATGATGCACCTTTTCTAGGATGTTGCCACTTCCAGCAAAGGCAAAAAGCAAAGCATACACAGCAAAACTGAATTACCTTAATTACAAAATAGAGTTACATTAATTTAATTTAAGTCTGCTGTGTTTTCCCTTGCTGGCAGAAAACGTGCCATAAATGCAGGTATGTGTTGCAAAAACCGCATGCAGTATTTTATGTTTTTTGTTTTTGGTTTTTTTGATGCATCCAAAATGCAGAACAGCCACAACATGTAGCAGAACTCTTAGTGGAGCTTTAATGTTAGAAATAAACTGCACCAGGTGCAAGCTAGTAGCTGCTGCCCTGATACTGTGGCCTGGATTGATAGACAACTCTACCTTTCTGCATTTTGAAGTAACATATACACACCTTGAAAAAACTTTGACCTGCAAAGAAAGAGCTTACAGGGCACATGACCACCTGGACACACAGCAGTGTAGAATATGCCAGAAATACTTGTGAGGGCACTTTATTTCTATCTTGTCAACTGTTGTATCCTTCTTGTGGGCTGCAAAAGGAAGCTGTTGATAAGGGCAAGTGGTCTGGTCCAAATCAACATGGAGATGGACTGACACTGTAAGAGGCTCACTGGATTTTTGCATTGAGGGAACAATAAAGCTTCTCAGCAGAAAAGGGCGATAATCTCATAAAGGGTACTTTCTGCTGGACATCCAATACACAGTTCAATTAATCAGTCAAGCTTTTAGAGTATCTGCTAGATAAGACATGTAGAGAGCAGGGTGCATTGGTGCTCATCCAGTCTCCTGCGCCCGGAAATAAGAATGAAGAAGTAATTATTTCTCTTGTTTCTCAGGAGAGATAATTATTGTAGCCACTAGGTGGCAGTATCGCACAGCGATGCAGCCTCCTACTGGTGTAAATTGTAAAGAAGGCCCCACAGTATTCTCTAAACTTCCCGGCTGCTGGCAGTAAAGGAGGAGAGAGCATGTTTGGCCATCCTCCTGCCCTCCCTGCTGCCATAAAACTGGCTGCTGGAGAGAACGACTCCTCTGCGGTGCTGGGCTGCTTTCTCATGTGTGTGACAGTAGTGAGCTGTAGGAGGCTGTAAGGGGGAAATAGGGGATTTGTTTATAGCAGACACAGATCTATGAATGTGTGCTGCTCTCTGCAGAGTTCAGAGTGGCATTGGGGGGACTCTGCCCTAGGTCTGCCCAATGCCTCTGCTTTAGGTGCACCCTCATAACTGCCCCAGCTCCAGATGCCCTCCAATGCCCCCACTCTAAATGCACCACTAATATTGCCTCTTCTCCAGTTACCCCTTCTCCAGGATCCACACTACAGGGAGTGCAGAATTATTAGGCAAATGAGTATTTTGACCACATCATCCTCTTTATGCATGTTGTCTTACTCCAAGCTGTATAGACTCGAAAGCCTACTACCAATTAAGCATATTAGGTGATGTGCATCTCTGTAATGAGAAGGGGTGTGGTCTAATGACATCAACACCCTATATCAGGTGTGCATAAACTTTCCTTTGGCAAAATGGGTCAAAAGAAGGACTTGACAGGCTCAGAAAAGTCAAAAATAGTGAGATATCTTGCAGAGGGATGCAGCACTCTTAAAATTGCAAAGCTTCTGAAGCGTGATCATCGAACAATCAAGTGTTTCATTCAAAATAGTCAACAGGGTCGCAAGAAGCGTGTGGAAAAACCAAGGCGCAAAATAACTGCCCATGAACTGAGAAAAGTCAAGCGTGCAGCTGCCAAGATGCCACTTGCCACCAGTTTGGCCATATTTCAGAGCTGCAACATCACTGGAGTGCCCAAAAGCACAAGGTGTGCAATACTCAGAGACATGGCCAAAGTAAGAAAGGCTGAAAGACGACCACCACTGAACAAGACACACAAGCTGAAACGTCAAGACTGGGCCAAGAAATATCTCAAGACTGATTTTTCTAAGGTTTTATGGACTGATGAAATGATAGTGAGTCTTGATGGGCCAGATGGATGGGCCCGTGGCTGGATTGGTAAAGGGCAGAGAGCTCCAGTCCGACTCAGACGCCAGCAAGGTGGAGGTGGAGTACTGGTTTGGGCTGGTATCATCAAAGATGAGCTTGTGGGGCCTTTTCGGGTTGAGGATGGAGTCAAGCTCAACTCCCAGTCCTACTGCCAGTTTCTGGAAGACACCTTCTTCAAGCAGTGGTACAGGAAGAAGTCTGCATCCTTCAAGAAAAACATGATTTTCATGCAGGACAATGCTCCATCACACGCGTCCAAGTACTCCACAGCGTGGCTGGCAAGAAAGGGTATAAAAGAAGAAAATCTAATGACATGGCCTCCTTGTTCACCTGATCTGAACCCCATTGAGAACCTGTGGTCCATCATCAAATGTGAGATTTACAAGGAGGGAAAACAGTACACCTCTCTGAACAGTGTCTGGGAGGCTGTGGTTGCTGCTGCACGCAATGTTGATGGTGAACAGATCAAAAGACTGACAGAATCCATGGATGGCAGGCTTTTGAGTGTCCTTGCAAAGAAAGGTGGCTATATTGGTCACTGATTTGTTTTTGTTTTGTTTTTGAATGTTTAGAAATGTATATTTGTGAATGTTGAGATGTTATATTGGTTTCACTGGTAAAAATAAATAATTGAAATGGGTATATATTTGTTTTTTGTTAAGTTGCCTAATAATTATGCACAGTAATAGTCACCTGCACACACAGATATCCCCCTAAAATAGCTAAAACTAAAAACAAACTAAAAACTACTTCCAAAAATATTCAGCTTTGATATTAATGAGTTTTTTGGGTTCATTGAGAACATGGTTGTTGTTCAATAATAAAATTAATCCTCAAAAATACAACTTGCCTAATAATTCTGCACTCCCTGTACTACCCTGCCTCAAGTGGCCCTAATGCCTCTGTTTCAGTTATGACCCTCCGTTTGTGCCCTTTGCTCACATTGCTCCTCTAGCACCTTTGCTTTGGCTTTGCTAAAGATTATGACCTGCAAAGGGGGTTGAACTTATGACTGAAAAAGTCTGCACAGTGCGTCAGATTCTCCAGTATTGACACAAATGGTTTACATGGTGGTAGTGATAATATTCCGTCTGTACTCTGCCATCTCCAGTGACCCCCATAGAGAATGGATGCAGGGCATATGCTCGACCTGCTACTTAATCAAGAAGGGAGATCAGTGGGGGCTCCAGCGTTCAGACCCCCCACGGATCACTTAGTTATCCCCGATCCTGTGGATTGAGGATAACTAGAAAAGTGGACACAGGCGCTTTAACAGGCGAGCATTTCTATTTTAGTTTGACACATATTTTGGGCCTGATTTAAAAAAAAAAAAAAAATTACACCCAAAGAAAACCATTAAAGATAGGGAATGTGAAAAGGTCCAACAGCTATGACACTACAGGTGATAAGAGTCTGATTGATGCAGGTCTGACTGCTGGGACCCCCATGATCATGGGAACGTGGTCTTAAAACTCTTGTGTACATAGATTGGCGGTAATGGAATTGAATGTCTCAGGACCCCTTTTTTCATGATCAGTGGGTGTTCCAGCAGTCTGACCCCAGCAATCTGATATTTATCATCTATCCTGTAGATAGGCAATAGGTCAGGACAACCATTTTAACCATCTCACATCTGGGCCATTTGCCCCCTTCCTGACCAGGCCTAATTTTCCAAATCTGACATATCTCACTTTATGTGGTAATAACTTTGGAACGCTTTTACTTATCCAAGCCATTCATAGACTGTTTTCTCGTGACACATTGTATTTCATGATAATCATAAATTTGAGTCAATATATTTCACCTTTATTTATGAAAAAATACCAAATGTTAGAAAATTTTTGAAAAATTTGCAATTTTCTAAATTTCTATTTCTCTACTATTAAAACAGAAAGTGATACCTCATTAAATATTTATTACTTAACATTCCCCATATGTCTACTTTATGTTGGCATCATTTTGGAAATGCCATTTTATTTTTTTAGGACATTTGAAGGCTTAGAAGTTTAGAAGCAATTGCCAAAACCCACTTTTTAAGGACCAGTTCAGGTCTGAAGTCACTTTGTGGGGCCTACATAGTGGATACCCCCATAAATGACCCCATTGTAAAAACTACACCCCTCAAGTTACTTAAAACTGATTTTACAAACTTTGTTAATCCTTTAGGCATTCCACAAGAATTAAAGGAAAATGGAGATCAAATTTTTTAATTTCACTTTTTTTGGCAGATTTTCAATTTTAATTCAATTTTTTCTTTAACACATCGATGGTTAACAGCCAAACAAAACTCAATATTTATTACCCAGATTCTGCGGTTTACAGAAACACTCCACATGTGGTCATAAACTGCTGCATGGGCACACGGCAGGGCGCAGAAGAAAAGGAGCGTCACATGGTTTTTAGATGCCATGTCCCATTTGAAGCCCCCCTGATGCACCATTACAGTAGAAACTCCCAAGAATTGATCTCATTTTGGAAACTAGGGGATAAGGTGACAGTTTTATTGATACTATTTTTGGGTACATATGAATTTTTGATCATTCATTATAACACTTTATGGGGCAAGGTGACCAAAACATTGGTTGTTTTAGCACAGTTTTTATTTATTTATTTTTACAGCGTTCACCGGAGGGGTTCGGTCAAGTGACATTTTTATAGAGCAGATCGTTACGGATGTGGCGATACCTAATATGTATACTTTTCCTTATTTATTTAAGTTTTACACAATAATAACATTTTTTAAGCAAAAAAATTATGTTTTAATGTGTCCATGTTCTGAGAGCTATAGTTTATTTTTTTATCACTTGGTGTTGCACTTTTTGTGATGTAAGGTGACAAAAATGGCTTTTTTTACATAGTTTTATTCTTATATTTTTTACAGTGTTTAACCGAGGGGTTAGGTCATGTGATATTTTTATAGAGCTGGTTGTTAAAGATGTGGCGATACCTAATATGTATAAATTTTTTTATTTATTTCACTTTAACATAATAGCATTTTTTAAACCAAATAAATGATGTTTTAGAGCTATAGTTTTTTTTATTTTTTGAGCGATTTTCTTATGTAGGGGCTATTTTTTTCGGGATGAGGTGACGGTTTTATTGGTATCATTTTGTGGGACATACGCCTTTTTGATCACTTGGTGTTGCACTTTTTGTGATGTAAGGTGACAAAAATGGCTTTTTTTTTTTTTTACACATTTAAAAAAAAAAATTATGGTGTTTAATCGGACTGGGTCGATCATGTTATATATTTATAGAGCCGTCCGTCACGGACGCGGCAATACCAAATATGTCTATTTTAACATATTTTTTTTTTATTCCTTACTTGAGGAATTTTTTTTTATTTTACACTTTTCGTCCCCCATAAGGTCATACAAGACCTCTGTGGGACATTTTACTTCACTTTTTTTTTTCACTTTTGATTTCTCCTGTAACTGGGGCTGACACGGTAGCCCCAGTTATAGGAGAAATACACCCCCCAGAGAGGCTGTACACCGCAATACAGCGCTGTACAGCCTCAGTGCTCTCTCTGAAAGACCTCACAGCTCCTGCACTCACCCGGCTCCAGCGGTCACATGACCGCTGGGCCAGAACAGGAAGCGTATAGCGCTTCCTGCACTGTATACACAGCGCATAGTGCTTCCTGCACTGTATACACAGCGCTCGGTGAAGCCAGGCTGCGCGAACAAGTGGATTAAGGTGAGTTAAATTATTATTTTTATTTTTTTAACCCCTCCAGCCCTATTGTACTATGCATTTTGTTTTAAGAATGCCATTATTTTCCCTTATAACCATGTTATAAGGGAAAATAATAATGATCAGGTCCCCATCCCGATCGTCTCCTAGCAACCGCGCGTAAAAATCGCACAGCATCTGCACTTGCTGCGGATGCTTGCGATTTTCTCGCAGTCCCATTCACTTCTATGGGGCCTGCGTTGCGTGAAAATGCACAAAATAGAACATGCTGCGATTTTCACGCAACGCACAAGTGATGCGTGAAAATCACTGCTCATGTGCACAGCCTCATAGAAATGAATGGGTCCGGATTCAGTGCGGGTGCAATGCGTTCACCTCGCGCGGAAATCTTGTCCGTGTGAACCCAGCCTAAGGCCCCTTTCACACCAGCGAGTTTTCAGCACGGGGGCAAAGCGTGACGTAAAACGCATAGCACCCGCACTGAATCTTGACCCTTTCATTTCAATGGGTCTGTGTACATGAGTGTTTTTTTTCACGCATCATTTCTGCGTTGTGTGAAAATCGCAGCATGTTCTATATTCTGCTTTTTTCACACAACCCTGGCCCCATAGAAGTAAATGGGTCTTCAGTGAAAAACGCATTGCATCCGCAAGCAGGTGTGGATGCAATGCGTTTTTCACTGATGGTTGCTAAGAGATGTTGTTTGTAAACCTTCAGTTTTTTATCACGCGCGTGAAAAACGCATCATAACGCATTGCACCCGCGCGGAAAAAACTGAACAACTGAACGCAATCGCAGACAAAACTGACTGAACTTGCTTGCAAAATGCTGTGAGTTTCACTGAACGCACCCGGACCTAATCTGTATCGTGCGTTTAGTGAAACTCGCACTATTTTGCAAGCAAGTTCAGTCAGTTTTGTCTGCGATTGCGTTCAGTTGTTGAGTTTTTTCCGCGTGGGTGCAATGCGTTCTGATGTGTTTTTCACGCGCGTGATAAAAAACTGAAGGTTTACAAACAACATCTCTTAGCAACCATCAGTGAAAAACGCATCGCACCCGCACTTGCTTGTGGATGCAATGCTTTTTTCACGCAGCTCCATTCACTTCTATGGGGCCAGGGCTGCGTGAAAAACGCAGAATATAGAACATGCTGCGATTTTCACGCAACACAGAACTGATGCGTGAAAAACAACGCTCATGTGCACAGACCCATTGAAATTAATGGGTCAGGATTCAGTGCAGGTGCTATGCGCTCACATCACACATTGCCCCCGCGCGGAAAACTTGCTCGTGTGAAAGGGGCCTAAGGCTCATTGGGCCTTCCCATAGACAGAACACTGCGCGTGTCACAATTTAACTCATCAGCAGCCAAGGGTGATGAGTTCATACAGAGTTCTTCTGTCTGCTAGACAGATATCACACAATTTTAAAGGTTGTTCAGATTTAGAAAACAATGGTTGTATTTTTCCAAAAACAAAAACACACAGGACGTGTGTGGTATTGTAGGTCAGATACATTCCCTTCAGTAGAACTAGGCTGCAATACTCACAACTCATAGACAGGAGTGAAGATGTTTCTGAGAGAACGCAACCATGTTTATTGAAATCCAGGGGCAATGAGAATCAGTTGATCTTCTCCGACCCTAAGACCTCATTCACACGAGCGTGACGGATTGGCTCCGGATGCGTTCAGGTTGCATTCAGTGAAACTCGCACCATTTTGCAAGCAAGTTCAGTCAGTTTTGTCTGTGATTGTGTTTAGTTGTTCAGTTATTTCCACGCGGGTGCAATGCGTTTTGATGCGTTTTTCACGCGCGTGATAAAAAACTGAAGGTTTACAAACAACCATCAGTGAAACATGCATTTCATCCGCCCCTGCTTGCGGATGCAATGTGTTTTTCACTGAAGCCCCATTTACTTCTATGGGGCCAGGGCTGCGTGAAAAACACAGAATATAGAACACAGAACATAGAACATGTACACAGACCCATGGAAATAAATAGGTCAGGATTCAGTGCAGGTGCTATGTGTTCACGTCACGCATTGCACCCGCGTGGAAAACTCGCTTGTGTGAAAGAGGCCTAATAATATAACTATTAAAAACGAAGTAATGCAGAACTTTCTGTTGCTCCATAAGTGAATAATAAACAGTGAACTAGAAGTCCTTTACAGAGCAGTTTAATAATACTAAGGCCTCCTACACGCAAACGTTTTTTTTTTTCCGTTTCCGTTTAGTTTTTTCCGTTCCATATACGGTGATGGATCATGTGACGGACCATGTGATGACCGCAGTGACGTCATCACAGGTCCTTTCCCTGTGCACAGCAAAGATGAAGACAGAAGAGAAGTGGATTAAGGTGAGTTAAATTATTATAATTTTTTTTTTAACTCCTCCAGCCCTATTGTAGTATGCATTCTGTATTAAGAATGCTATAATTTTCCCTTATAACCATGTTATAAGGGAAAATAATAATTATCAGGTCCCCATCCCGATCGACTCCTAGCAACCGTGCGTGAAAACCGCACAGCATCCGCATCTTGGTTGCGGATGGTTGCGATTTTTAAGCAGCCCCATTCAGTTCTATGGGGCCTGCGTTGCAACGCACAAAGAGGAGCATGCTACGATTTTCACGCAACGCACAAGTGATGCGTGAAAATCACCGCTCATGTGCACAGTCCCATAGAAATGAATGAATCCGGATTCAGTGCGGGTGCAATGCGTTCAGGCATCCGGATCCGTCTGACAAATGTATTGCAATACCAGATCCGTCTCTCCGGTGTCATCCGGAAAAATGCATCCGGTATTAATTTTTTATTTTCTTTTTTGCATTTTTAAAGGTCTGCGCATGCGCAGACCGAAAAGCCAGATCCATTTTGCCAGAACACTTAATGCTGGATCTGGCACTAATACACTTCAATGTAAATTAATTCCGGATCCGGCATTCCGGCAAGTGTTCAGTATTTTTGGCCGGAGATAAAACTGCAGCATGCTGCGGTATTTCCTCAGTCCAAAAAACGTAAGACTGAAACTGATGCATCCTGAACGGATTGCTCTCCATTCAGAATGCATTAGGATAAAACTGATCAGTTATTTTCCGGTATTGAGCTCCTAAGAGGGAACTCAATACCGGAAAACAAAAACGCAAGTGTATTATATTAGGAAATTGCAAATGGTTTAAATTCCCTAATATATTTGCCTGCGTACCTCTAAACTACATACATTTGGCAGCTAAACTTTCAGATATTTACATGAAGGATAATAGTATATTTTCATAGATAGTTGAATTGCATTTATAAATTAAAAAAAAATATATACTTTGAATTCTAAAAAATATCTTCTAAATCTAATTATCAAGCCAAAGAGTATCATACCAGCATCACATTTTACATTACTGTGGTACATTATTTATTTCAGTTCAGATACATGCTGGGTCACTTAGCATCTGTTGCATTGTGAGTGGGCAATTATGGTGGCTTTTCACTTACTTATGAATATCAATAGCATAACATAAGGCTGCACCAGCTGGTCTTGGCTGCTGAATGCATCCAATAAAATCTACTACTGGACCAATGCATAATTATTTAGCACAAACATGTCAAGTAGAGCTTCCAGTACAATGCAGTCAAACTTTTCTTTATCCTATCCAACATTTGCGTTGGAGGAAATAGCAGTACAGATACTTATGTGCTGCCAAAGTAGCCTAGGTTCTATTCTAGGCAATTAAATATTCATTCAAAAAAATAATTATAATGACTATTAGGCTGTTTTTAATCCACTGGGGATGCAGTTAGAATGGTGTATACTGCGGAGTTTATGAGATTGGTAAGTAATTACCATCCCAGCATATCACAGGAAAGATTTAGAGACTTTGAAAGAGAGATTCAGTAACTAAAGCCCAGTGAAGTCTATAGAGGGCAATTCTGAAGTGATTGAACAGGTAACCAATCGTAAGTTTCTTTATATATGTGTACAAATTCTTGCACTGATGGATATTGTAGCATCCCTTTAATCCCTTGAGCCCCTGAGGATTTTTCATTTTTAATTTTCATTCCCTGCCTTTCCGAAGCCATAACTTTTTTATTTTTCTGTTCACATAGCCGTATGAGGGCTTGTTTTTTGCAGAACAAGTTGTGCTTTCTAATGGCACCATTTAGTATTGCATACGAAGCAGTGGGAAGCTGGAAGAAAATTCTCAAATGGGGTGTAACTGGAAAAAAAAAACTATTCCACAACAGTTTTTACATTTATATAGTTTTTCTTATGTTTTAATACTGAAAAAAAAAAAAAACGTTGAAAATCATTTTTTTTCTTTTCATGGCCATATTCTGACCCCATAACGTTTTTATTATTTGGTTTACAGAGCTTTACAAGAGCTCTTTTTGGGAAGGGTGATCTCTAGTTTTTAATGATACCATTTTGGCATGCATAAGACTTTTTGATAAATTTTTATTCAATTGTTTGGGGAGGTGAAGCGACCATTTAGATTTTTTTTTCCCATTACACTGTTTGCTGTATGGGATGAATATTTTTATATTTTAATAGTACAGTAGTTTTTGGAGGCAACAATGCCTGTGATATTTCTGTGTTTATATTGAAGGAGTGATTAGAATTTTTGCATTTTTAATTTTTTGGGTATTTTAAAAAAATAATAATTTTTTTTAAGTCACCCTAAATGACTATAACAAGTAATCATTAGATTGCCATTTCTATTCAGTAATGGAGTATTATTCATTACTCAGTATAAAATTCAGTATATTCCAATGCAGTGCTGCCACCTACAGGCCTGCATTGGGATATACCTGTGATTGGCATTAGAGCCTCCAGCAGGCTCTGGCCTATTATTACCAGGCAACAGCATCCCTGATCTCAGTAAGGAGAAGCTGTTACCGGCATGAGAGTGTCTCGCTCCTGCATTTTCACCACACATTTGACCACGACATCTGATGGGTTAAATGGATATAATTGGCAGACGTCACTTATTTACACCACAGCAGCACACAAACTATTAACATCCCTTTTTGCAACTTTGCTAAATCGCCCCTTTTACCTATTACAGCAACGAGGGATATGTGTGCAGAGAGCCTATTGTACACCTTATATACCAAGCCAACTCATGACACATGACTCCCTTCATGAGCTACGCACTGCCGACTTCAAAAGTAGTAGTAGTGGTCATAATAATGTGACTTCACTGTGCATGTATATTTAGATATATATTATAAATACTTTATATCTATATATTCAGTAATCCCTCAAGATACAATGGCCTCAGAATATAATATTTTCAACATACAATGGTCTTTTCTGACCCATTATAGATTGAAACTAGACTCAACATACAATGCCTCAGATTCAGATCCAACCAATCCAGGCCACTTCTCTGGTAAAATAGCGGAATTAGTTGTTAGTTAGCAGCTATTCCTAACTGTTATATGTCAGGATATATTTAATCTGTCTTAGTTATCTGATTATTTTTCTTGAATCTTTATTTTCTCTTATCTTGGATGACATTTTGGGGAACCGATTACTCAAGTTACAATGGTTTCAACATACAATGGTCATCCCGGAAACAATAAATATTGTATCTTGAGGAACCACTGTATATACACTCACCTAAAGAATTATTAGGAACACCATACTTATACGGTGTTGGACCCCCTTTTGCCTTCAGAACTGACTTAATTCTACGTGGCATTGATTCAACAAGGTGCTGACAGCATTCTTTAGAAATGTTGGCCCATATTGATAGGATAGCATCTTGCAGTTGATGGAGATTTGAGGGATGCACATCCATGGCACGAAGCTCCCGTTCCATCACATCCCAAAGATGATCTATTGGGTTGAGATCTGGTGACTGTGGGGGCCATTTTAGTACAGTGAACTCATTGTCATGTTCAAGAAACCAATTTGAAATGATTCGAGCTTTGTGACATGGTGCATTATCCTGCTGGAAGTAGCCATCAGAGGATGGGTACATGGTGGTCATGAAGGGATGGACATGGTCAGAAACAATGTTTAGGTAGCCCGTGGCATTTAAATGATGGCCAATTGGCACTAAGGGGCTTAAAGTGTGCCCAGAAAACATCCCCCACACCATTACACCACCACCATCAGCCTGCACAGTGGTAACAAGGCATAATGGATACATGTTCTCATTCTGTTTACGCCAAATTTGAATGTCTCAACAGAAATCGAGACTCATCAGACCAGGCAACATTTTTCCAGTCTTCAACAGTCCAATTTTGGTGAGCTCGTGCAAATTGTAGCCTCTTTTTCCTATTTGTAGTGGAGATGAGTGGTACCCGGTGGGGTCTTCTGCTGTTGTAGCCCATCCGCCTCAAGGTTTTGCGTGTTGTGGCTTCACAAATGCTTTGCTGCATACCTCGGTTGTAACGAGTGGTTATTTCAGTTAACGTTGCTCTTCTATCAGCTTGAATCAGTCGGCCCATTCTACTCTGACCTCTAGCATCAACAAGGCATTTTCGCTCACAGGACTGCCGCATACTGGATGTTTTTCCCTTTTCACACCATTCTTTGTAAACCCTAGAAATGATTGTGCGTGAAAATCCCAGTAACTGAGCAGATTGTGAAATACTCAGACCGGCCCGTCTGGCACCAACAACCATGCCACACTCAAAATTACTTAAATCACCTTTCTTTCCCATTCTGACATTCAGTTTGGAGTTCAGGAGATTGTCTTGACCAGGACCACAACCCTACATGCATTGAAGCAACTGCCATGTGATTGGTTGACTAGATAATCGCATTAATGAGAAATAGAACAGGTGTTCCTAATAATTCTTTAGGTGAGTGTATATCCATCCAACCTCCTACAGCCGGCTTCAAAGCTGTTCGGAGGTTTGGATCGCACAGGCTGGATTTTTGAGAGGCTCCCTTTATATTCTATTCAATAAGATAAGGTATATAGGAAAAAAATATATAGAACATTGTTGAATAATTATACTTTATAAATATCTATCTATATACAGTACAGACCGAATGTTTGGACACACCTTCTCATTCAAAGAGTTTTCTTTATTTTCATGACTATGATAATTGTAGATTCACACTGAAGGCATCAAAACTATGAATTAACACATGTGGAATTATATACATAACAAAAAAGTGTGAAACAACTGAAAATATGTCATATTCTAGGTTCTTCAAAATAGCCACCTTTTGCTTTGATTACTGCTTTACACACTCTTGGCATTCTCTTGATGAGCTTCAAGAGGTAGTCACCTGAAATGGTCTTCCAACAGTCTTGAAGGAGTTCCCAGAGATGCTTAGCACTTGTTGGCCCTTTTGCCTTCACTCTGCGGTCCAGCTCACCCCAAACCATCTCGATTGGGTTCAGGTCCGGTGACTGTGGAGGCCAGGTCATCTGGCGCAGCACCCCATCACTCTCCTTCATGGTCAAATAGCCCTTACACAGCCTGGAGGTGTGTTTGGGGTCATTGTCCTGTTGAAAAATAAATGATGGTCCAACTAAACGCAAACCGGATGGAATAGCATGCCGCTGCAAGATGCTGTGGTAGCCATGCTGGTTCAGTATGTCTTCAATGTTGAATAAATTCCCAACAGTGTCACCAGCAAAGCACCCCCTCACCATCACACCTCCTCCTCCATGCTTCACGGTGGGAATCAGGCATGTAGAGTCCATCCGTTCACCTTTTCTGCGTCACACAAAGACACGGTGGTTGGAACCAAAGATCTCAAATTTGGACTCATCAGACCAAAGCACAGATTTCCACTGGTCTAATGTGCATTCCTTGTGTTCTTTAGCCCAAACAAGTCTCTTCTGCTTGTTGCCTGTCCTTAGCAGTGGTTTCCTAGCAGATATTCTACCATGAAGGCCTGATTCACACAGTCTCCTCTTAACAGTTGTTCTAGAGATGTGTCTGCTGCTAGAACTCTGTGTGGCATTGACCTGGTCTCTAATCTGAGCTGCTGTTAACCTGCGATTTCTGAGGCTGATGACTCGGATGAAATTATCCTCCGCAGCAGAGACTCTTGGTCTTCCTTTCCTGGGGCGGTTCGCATGTTTCTTTGTAGCGCTTGATGGTTTTTGTGACTGCACTTGGGGACATATTCAAAGTTTTCCCAATTTTTATGACTGACTGACCTTCATTTCTTAAAGTAATGATGGCCACTCATTTTTCTTTACTTAGCTGCTTTTTTCTTGCCATAATACAAATTCTAACAGTCTATTCAGTAGGACTATCAGCTGTGTATCCACCTGACTTCTCCACAACGCAACTGATGGTCCCAACCCCATTTATAAGGCAAGAAATCCCACTTATTAAACCTGACAGGGCACACCTGTGAAGTGAAAACCATTTCAGGTGAGTACCTCTTGAAGCTCATCAAGAAAATGACAAGAGTGTGCAAAGCAGTAATCAAAGCAAAAGGTGGCTACTTTGAAGAACCTAAAATGACATATTTTCAGTTGTTTCACACTTTTTTGTTATGTATATAATTCCACATGTGTTAATTCATAGTTTTGATGCCTTCAGTGTGAATCTACAATTTCCATAGTCAGGAAAATGAAGAAAACTCTTTGAATGAGAAGGTGTGTCCAAACTTTTGGTCTGTACTGTATATATACAGTTGCAAGAAAAAGTATGTGAACCCTTTGGAATGATATGGATTTCTGCACAAATTGGTCATAAAATGTGATCTGATCTTCGTCTAAGTCACAACAATAGACAATCACAGTCTGCTTAAACTAATAACACACAAAGAATTAAATGTTACCATGTTTTTATTGAACATACCATGTAAACAATCACAGTGCAGGTGGAAGAAGTATGTGAACCCATAGACTAATGACATCTCCAAGAGCTAATTGGAGTGATGTGTCAGCCAACTGGAGTCCAATCAATGAGATGAGATTGGAGGTGTTGGTTACAGCTTCCCTGCCCTATAAAAAACACACACCAGTTCTGGGTTTGCTTTTCACAAGAAGCATTGTCTGATGTGAATGATGCCTCGCACAAAAGAGCTCTCAGAAGACCTACGATTAAGAATTGTTGACTTGCATAAAGCTGGAAAGGGTTATAAAAGTATCTCCAAAAGCCTTGCTGTTCATCAGTCCACGGTAAGACAAATACAAATAGTCTATAAATGGAGAAAGTTCAGCACTGCTGTTACTCTCCCTAGGAGTGGCCATCCTGTAAAGATGACTGCAAGAGCACAGCGCAGACTGCTCAATAAGGTGAAAAGGAATCCTAGAGTGTCAGCTAAACACTTACAAAAGTCTCTGGCATATGCTAACATCCCTGTTAGCGAATCTACGATACGTAAAACACTAAACAAGAATGAGTTTCATGGGAGTATACCACAGAGGAAGCTACTGCTGTCCAAAAAAATCATTGCTGCACGTTTGCACAAGAGCACCTGGATGTTCCACAGCAGTACTGGCAAAATATTCTGTAGACAGGTGAAACCAAAGTTGATTTGTTTGGAAGAAACACACACCACTATGTGTGGAGAAAAAGAGGCACAGCACACCAACATCAAAACCTCATCCCAACTGTGAAGTATGGTGGTGGGGGCATCATGGTTTGGGGCTGCTTTGCTACGTCAGGGCCTGGACGGATTGCTATCATCGAAGGAAAAATTAATTCCCAAGTTTATCAAGACATTTTGCAGGAGAACTTAAGGAAGCCATCTGTCCACCAGCTGAAGCTCAACAGAAGATGGGTGTTGCAACAGGACAACAACCCAAAGCATAGAAGTAAATCAACAACAGAATGGCTTAAACAGAAGAAAATACGCCTTCTGGGGTGGCCCAGTCAGAGTCCTGACTTCAACCCAATTGAGATGCTGTGGCATGACCTCAAGAAAGCGATTCACACCAGACATCCCAAGAATATTGCTGAACTGAAACAGTTCTGTAAAGAGGAATGGTCAAAAATAACTCCTGACCGTTGTGCACGTCTGATCTGCAACTACAGGAAATGTTTAGTTGAAGTTATTGCTGCCAAAGGAGGTTCAACCAGTTATTAAATCCAAGGGTTCACATACTTTTTCCACCAACGTGTTATTACCGGTAGTTTAAGCAGACTGTGATTGTCTATTGTGACTTAGATGAAGATCAGATCAAATTTTATGACCAATTTGTGCAGAAATCCATATCAATCCAAAGGGTTCACCTACTTTTTCTTGCAACTATATATATATATATATATATATATATATATATATATATATATACACACACACTGTGCTGCAGTTGAAATATTAGCCAACATTTAGACCTAGCCTTTAGAGAGCAGCAGTCTGGTCATGAAAATTGAGGAAGCATTTTTAAATAGATTTGGTGATTTATGTAGGTCAGTGGTGGTGAACCTAATGCACGGGTGCCAGAAGCGGCACTCAGAGCCCTCTCTACTGGCACCCACGCCTTGGAAAAAGTCTATGGAGTACCAATATGCCTTAGACTTTTCCTGCCATTCATCAGCGCAGGACGCACTATGGACAACACACGCAGCACATTGAATGTAGGCAGATTATTATAGCTAAATGATAAAGTACATAGAAGATATACTATACTGGACTGTAGTATTCAGGTTAACTTACCGTGTTGGCACTTTGCAATAAATAAGTGGGTTGTAGGGTTTCAGTTTCGGCACTCAGTCTGTAAAGGTTTACCAGCACTTATCTAGACACAGAGGAATATTCAACTATTTTGAACTGTAACCATCATAATATATTTCCAGTATCCCTTTTAGCGGTTTGTGATTTCATTTTTAAAGGTAATAGAAGTGTTCTCTATTAACACTTCAACTTTTCACTAAACATTAATGGTTCTCAGAATTAAGTGGATATTGATTTTGTTATGAAAGCTATAGTTCTGGAGACTTCTTCCCACAATCTTACATAATCTATTTAAGTGACCAGCTACTGTATATTTGAAAGACTCAGATCTTCAACATTTCTAAATTTCACAAGATGTCTTTTCACATTACATCAACTTGTTTTCTAAGTTTACCAGCTCTTGAAGCATTATGGAGGCTGGGAAACATTTTAACAGGATCAGAAAAAGTAAATTATTTCAGACATTTAGTGACGGTGCTGGATCTGTATTAAAGGAAAAATATTGAAGAAATCCATAATTGAAAGAATCCAATTTGCTTGACAGCCAATTGCAGTACATAAGAACAAACTGCAATCAGGAATAAGCAAATTAACAATTTGTACATGCATTTCTTATTCTGACAACGGATAACTCCTGTCCTCATTTCACTTCTTTCTAAACCATCGTTCAAATTATCCTGGAAAGCAGGGGCGTACATAGAATTCATTGGGCCCCATAGCAAGAATCTGAAATGGGCCTTCATGCCCTGTTCCTAGCCCCTCCTGCTACTCATACCTGGTCCCTCTCACTACCTGCCTTGGCTCCTCCTGTGCCTCCACCCCCTTTAGTACGCCTGATCAAAAAGTCACACACACGTCAAAATAGTATCAATAAAAACTACAGATCGTACCGCAAAAAAAAGGCTCTGTAGATATAACTATAAAAAACGTATTGGGGCAAAATATAATGATAAAAACATTTTTTTTTTCAAAGTTTGTTTTTCAGCATTTATACACAAGAACAACTATGCAAATGGGGTATTGCTGTAATCATATTGACCCAGAGAACAAAAAAAAATTAATAAAATGATGGCTCCAGATAGGGCAGGAGTGAAAAATTAAAAAACCTGGTAAGGAAGTGGTTAAGCCTGATAATAAGCAATTTCATGAGGGCACTATCCACTATAAGCAGCTGGCATTCACAGTTCAGAGGTAGTGTGCCTTATTTTTCAGGCTTAACAACAAGTGCATATAATCCATCTGCTTTTGATGACTAGAAAATGTATAGCATTAACAGAGCATAAGCTCAACCTCTCTGCATGTACAGTACATTCCAATAGGCCTGCATAGTCTGGGTAATAAATAGCCCCCCGACCCGCTAACTTTTTATTTGAAAGTTGTACTGCACTGCTGCTGTGCTAACTTTAAGCCCTACTACATGGGCAGATTATTAAGATCGCTAATGAGCATTTGTATGGCAGTGTAATACTGTAGCCGATTACCTGTTCATCACGTAATTGGGATTTTTGAAAATGTAAAAAAATCCTGGGTTGCTGGTGGCAGATCGCGCTGTATAATAGGCACTCTGCTGCCAACAAACAACATTAGCGATTGCTCATCCCTATAATGAGGAGGAGATTGCTGCATGTAATAACAGCGGTCTCCTCTAGCGAGCAGATGATTGCCAGGAAGGAACGCTTTCCTCCCATCAATCGTCTGCTCTATCTGTCTGTGTAATAGTGCCCTTACTGTGCACTCCACCGTGGATTGCTGTTGCTGCCTGTGTGGCAGAGCAGCGGGTAGGGCAGGGAAGATCTTCACATGGAGCCTGGAGGTCATGTCACTCTCTCTACAGGGCAGATGACTGGTGTCCAGAGGGTGAGGTTGGCCTGGTGCTTTCCCATTCACAGTAAGGTCCGGTCACAGCAGGGGGAAAGCAGAACCAGAATTCCTACGGCACGGCCCACTAATGTTTCCTTGCTGGGCGTGCCACCAGTCTAGGCAATTAGCAGCATGCTCTGCTGATAGCAAAGCACTGCTAAATAGTCATTAGCAAGTTGACCAGCACCCAGCAGACAGAGCATTCTAGTCTGAGAGAGGCCGTTGATGTTGACTGTGGGATGGACATGGACTGTGTAAGGGGGAGGGGAGCCCGCCCCACTTCCCACCAGAGCACTGGGGTAGCAAGAAACCAAAGCAAGTCCCTAGCCCCAGGAAGTGACTTGAGACGAAGACAGAAGCAGCCATTTTCATTTAGTATAATTAAGGGGTGGGCTTCTGTTCCCAGCCAGGGCCCATTCCCACATTGTCACGGCTGAGGATGGGGAAAACCCTCAGCCGTGCAATGCCAGAAGATGTTATGCGCTGCTTGGCCAGGACGACAGTATTAGGGAGCAGGTCACCTCCTATCGCGTCCCTAAACTGACCCTGACTCCTATCCATATGAGTCAACCCTGAAGGTGGGAGGACTCATACACCGGATGCCTAGGAGTCCCTACTAGCCCTCAGGATTGCCCTGGAACAAGGAGCAGGGTAAGACGACCTGTTCTTTCTGGACACAAATGAACAGGAGTCTCACTGGCCAAGCTGCAGGGAAAGGAACATAAACAGCCTATGGATATGGCAGGAGGCTGAAAAGCACTTCCACACCTACCTGCCACAGACACTCAGACTGGATCCCGTGCAAGACAGCAAGTGTCCACACCCAAACACAGATGGACACAGCACACACACAAACACACAGGAACCCAGATCCATAGGTGCATAACATAACAAAGGAAAACATCAAATGGACATCAACATAAACTTAAGAGTCACAGTTAGTTTGTTTTATGACCACAAGGGTGGCCCCCACTGGCAGATGGAGTTCACAGGAGGCTGCTCCAGCTAAGCATGGCTGAAGCAACCCACTGAGCCATGCCAAACACGGAGGCTTTATAGGCCTAAGTGGCCACACCCACACAGACACACCCAGTGTCTCACACACACACAGAAAGGGAGTTAACCCTTCCACCACCAGGGAAGAGAAAACACCACTAAAAGGGGAAGTGCACACAATAACATAAAACACAGTGCACACCATACACACACACCTAACATAGAGGTAGTCAGGTGTAACCGCATGCCACTGCAGCAAGCTGCCTAGCACCGCTCAGGCTGCTCTGCTGACACATACACAACTAGTTGCCCGCGGCAACCACAAGTGAGGCCACACACCAGCGGCCCTCACCTGTGGTTGAACACCCAAACTAAACCGCATGCGGTTAAGGAGTCACGGTCATAGCCATGGCCGTGACACACATGTGCCTTGCCACAAGAGGGTGTAGAAGTGTTTCCCCCACTGCCCTATAAAAAGGCTCTCAGAGACTACTTTGGGGCAGTATGCCTCCTGGTGAGAGATCTCTGACAGCTGACATACCTCTATGTTGCATGCAAAGACATTTTGTCCAGTTGGCAGACCTTGAGAGGGATGTGCATCATTGGACTGAGAGAATCAGGATGGTCATTTTGACAAATGCTTGCTATCTAGGCTATTCTGACTGTTATGAGGTGTTAAGAACAGTGGTTAAGTGAGGACAAGCACACACCGCGACCAGGCTCCTTAGACATACAACTAGTAGAGAGAATCAATTGATCCACCAACAAGCATGAGCAGCTCCCACAGTTTCATAGTTCACCATTCAGACACTGGTGGCTTCTTTATTACACACCCCTGTCTCTGCCTGGACCATTTCCAGGTACTTAGCAGAAGAAATTTGGTGTCACGGTACCCATTACATGTCCTGTCATTGACAGCCAGCAATTGTCGCCATTGTTGGCAGTGGTGTCATTAAAAAGACACCTGGATCGCTGAGGACTGGAGCTATACTGTCTTTGATGATTAAACCAGGTTCTTGTTGAGATCACACGATGGTCAGATTCAAGTATGTAGGCCTCATGGTAAGCGCTTCAATCCTGCCTTTGCTATGGAGAGATGCTTTACCTCAACTGCTGATGTAATGATTTGGGGAGCTATCGCCTACAACAGTCACCACTAATAGTTTTATGAGGGCCATTAACAGCTCATCAATATGTGCAGAACATCCTGCGGCCACATGTGTTTCGGCTCGTTTATCGGGTGATCAGCAGCACATTTAGACAGCCAGATGATCAAGAACGACCGTTCGCAGGAGCGGTCATTTCTGATAATCTGGACGATTACTGGTGCATCTAAATGCACCTTAAGAGGGAACAAACACATGAGGGGACATTTATCACATTTGCTAAGTTGGTTTTGTGGCGTGAATATGTCACAAGTGATGCCCACGTGCGACAAACGGTGCATATTAATGGTGAAATTTGATGAGCCTCCCCAGTTTTAAAAGTGGAGTGAAAAGTACTCATTTACGATGTGTGACATTTAAAAAAATTGCAAAAAATTCGCATCTCCATGTCAGGCAACCTCCAGTGTACTTCTGCAGACATAGACATGAACCACATTGCACTTTCACCAAATATATTATTGTTGTGCACCATTTCATAAATGTGGCATAAGATTACAAGGCATATACAGGCTTAAAACTAATACCAAAACCACTGCAAATGATAAATTCCCCCATGGTCCATATACACCCATTTTACATTGATGTACTGCTTCAAGGAGGGGTGACTTTAATTAGCAGTTGATGGGGTTTCTGCCTACTTGCCCTGTGGATTACATCCACAGGGAGAGTTAATATTTTTGATCTGCTGATGTGTGTAGGGTTGTGGGGCTGTGCTAATGGGGGATATATCCCAGAGCCAAGGATGTCTTGCATGTCAGCAGGGGTACTGTGCGCTGCTACCCCTACAAATACTGTGTTACAGTGCAGCTGATAACTGCACAGTCCTACATTTAAAAAACTGTCTAGTCTAAGTTTACACCACATTTGCATTTTTGGTGCACAGAGACTGCATTCAGGCCATGACCCCTTTCTAGTGAAGCCACTCCCCCTTGTCAGACAAAGCAGAAAATGTGTATAAAAGCTTATAAAAGTCAGAAAAAAATACAGAAAATGTGATACAGAGCATGTATGCCAGTTTTCTGACACAAATTGCAACCACAAATTGCCACCTTTTCATTAGAAAATCAGCCCCATGTAACAACTATAGGTAGGGACAGACAAGGACAGGGAACCCTAAGGCTAGGACCCAGCCTGCTTTTCCTATCTACTTGCAGTAAAAGCCCTAGATAGCTAGACTGCAACTGGTCGACGGTCCCTACGCTATCTAAGTGCAGGGACGGACTAGCAAACAAAGACAGACAAACACAATACCAGAGTTGTATGTAAATGGACCAGAACCCAACGTCCTACACAGTACCAAACGAAAGACAGAGCTGAGACTCGCATCAATGGAGCCCAGTCGGGTATGTTACATCCCATGTATTTTTTCTTTTCTTTTTTTGATTGTCTGTCTTGTTTTGCAAATGGCTAATTTGCAGAAATATAACTGTCATAATAAAAAAGCAGTAATGTGTGGAGTATTAGATTTTTTTTTTATTGTCACTAACAAAAAAAAGATTGGAAATAAGCCACCTGCAGGTAACTGCTAATAGTTACTAGTGATGAATGGCAAAAAAAGGTTGCCATTTATATGAAGCTGCATTATACTTATAATGTTAGTAAAATATGTATCACATTTGTAGGTCAGCAAGTTGGTCAAAGTAAAAAGTAAGTCTAATTTAAAATAAAAATTTGTGACCTCTTTTTTGATTGGCTTTCTTCTAAAATGTGGGTGGGCCATGAGTGCAGGAGGGGTACTTGCAGTTTGTCAAATTTAACAATACTTGCACATCAGAAATCTACAACAGCTCTTGGCTGGTGTGAATTTCATTTTCTGGAAAATATACCTACCAAGTTGTGTCAAAGTTATGGGTAGACATGCGCCTCTTAATAATTTTGGTGCATCTTAAGCCAGCACAGAATTTTTAAAAATAAAGACTGCCATTTGATAAATCCACTTATTGCCCCTAAAGTTTTTCCCAATCAGATGCCTGTCATTTTATTAATTTGCTAATTTGCCAAATATACAGTCGTGGCCAAAAGTTTTGAGAATGACACAAATATTAGTTTTCACAAAGTTTGCTGCTAAACTGCTTTTAGATCTTTGTTTCAGTTATTTCTGTGATGTAGTGAAATATAATTACACGCGCTTCATACGTTTCAAAGGCTTTTATCGACAATTACATGACATTTATGCTAAGAGTCAGTATTTGCAGTGTTGGCCCTTCTTTTTCAGGACCTCTGCAATTCGACTGAGCGTGCTCTCAATCAACTTCTGGGCCAATTCCTGACTGATAGCGACCCATTCTTTCATAATCACTTCTTGGAGTTTGTCAGAATTAGTGGGTTTTTGTTTGTCCACCCGCCTCTTGAGGATTGATTGCAAGTTCTCAATGGGATTAAGATCTGGGGAGTTTCCAGGTTATGGACCCAAAATGTCAACGTTTTGGTCCCCGAGCCACTTAGTTATCACTTTTGCCTTATGGCACGGTGCTGCATGGTGCTGGAAAATGCATTGTTCTTCACCAAACTGTTGTTAGATTGTTGGAAGAAGTTGCTGTTGGAGGGTGTTTTGGTACCATTCTTTATTCATGGCTGTGTTTTGGGGCAAAATTGTGAGTGAGCCCACTCCCTTGGATGAGAAGCAAACCAACACATGAATGGTCTCAGGATACACAGGACTGATGGTAGCGCTCACCTTTTCTTCTCTGGACAAGCCTTTTTCCTGATGCCCCAAACAATCGGAAAGAGGCTTCATCGGAGAATATGACTTTGCCCCAGTGCTCAGCAGTCAATTCACCATATTTTCTGCAGAAGATCAATCTCTCCCTGATGTTTTTTTTGGAGAGAAGTGGCTTCTTTGCTGCCCTTCTTAACAGCAGGCCATCTTCCAAAAGTCTTCGCCTCACTGTGCGTGCAGATGCGCTCACACCTGCCTGCTGCCATTCCTGAGCAAGCTCTGCACTAGTGGCACTCCAATCCCGCAGCTGAATCCTCTTTAGGAGACAATCCTGGCGCTTGCTGGACTTTAAGACACCCTGAAGCCTTCTTAACAAGAATTGAACCTCTTTCCTTGAAGTTCTTGATGATCCTATAAATTGTTGATTGAGGTGCAATCTTAGTAGCCACAATATCCTTGCCTGTGAAGCCATTTTTATGCAACGCAATGATGGCTGCACGCCATCATATTTTCAAATGACTGCATACATTGGTGAGAGATAATCCTGACTATCGTATCATGTATGGAAAACTATAATTGTTAAAAATATAATTTGATGTTCGTAATATCAGTAATTTCAGTCCCATTCATTACAAGTTGAGAAGTTGTAATTAAACCTGCTCATCGTTGCAGTTGGAACGGCGAGCAGGTAAACAATGATGAGAAGGCAGCTCTATCCTCAGGGTAGGTCATCAATATAAAAAAAAGCGGACAACCCCTTTAGGAATAGGACTATATCCTTTCTGGTACTCTAGGCACTTATACACATTAGTGTATTGTCAGCTGAACCCACCAAGAACAGTCTAATGTGTATGGTGAGCTCCAGAGTCTGCCTCAACAGATGATGTCAGGGAAGAGAAGAGAATTGGCGAAATAAACCTCCACCAGAAGTGTTTGGCAGTGACTTTCTGCCCTCTCCCCATTGAAAACACATACTTGTTCTGCTGAACCAAATGTGGATATGTATGGAGGAGTTGAGAGAGATAGCTGTGAGCTGAACAATTGTTCAAACGATAGCTACTGAATGTTTGTTTATGGCCGCCTTAAGCGTTTGCCTCTTGTAGATTAGGCATATTCTTTCTTGATACTGCTGAGTCATGAATAAAAGTTTCAAAATTTTCACAAACTGATAGGTAGCATTTTAAGTGGCATGCCAGCATTTGAAGGTAGGAAACTTCATTTGACTCTGAGAGGGAGACAAGGGAAGTTTAACTACTTTAACTTTCTCAAGAAATGGTTGGCGTGGGAGAGAGTATGCCCATGGAGAAAAAAATAAAATTCATTATAAAAAGCTCTCTGATAAGAAAACCAGACTATACCATTATGACTTTGAGAACAAGCATGCTTTAGAAGTTGCCAAGTGAAATCATTTACATCTCCACAGGGTTGTCTAAGATTTTTAAAATCTAAGTGGTTTGCACTCAACAGATTATCCCATCTCTCTACAAAGAGCTATTGTTCAATATAATTGTAATAAACTGGTAGCTCAATTAGGTGTTTTGGCTTCTTCTGATGGTATAGAAATTGCTTATGTACATGTTAAAATGGTAATGTTTGGAGCCACGTGGACTGACGAGCTTGGGGGCTTCTTTATATTCCATGAATAAAGAATTACTTTCTTTTACATACAATATGTTTTAGCATATGGAATTGACTATATAGCATTCAACTTGACTATGAAAAAGCAAGATTAACTTGCCATTGACAATAGCAGAAAAATGGAGCACAGTTTGCAGATTGCCTAATTAATGTTTATCTAAACACTGCAATTTAAAGGTAATAATATAATTGTTCTTATAATAGAAGATTTGAGTTCTAAGAATCCTAAACTATACAATCATAGGATGATCACATTTACTGAAACTATTGAAACAGCAGTAATTGCAGTACTGAAAGCTGGAAACTATTAAATCTACTATATCTGCTACCTCTGGGCTATCAATAGCTTTTGTAAGAGATTTTCTGCACATATTAAATAGTTATATCCAGTGGTTCTACATCATCTGATACAGCAGGGGGCTGTAAGAACCTCTGACCAAAAGTTTATTGTGTAGGAATAAAATCTTCATTTCTGGGCAGGAGATTGTTCTATGTAAACAGCGATCTGCTGCCCAGGAACAATCAGTCTCTGTGGGGACGAGCGATCACAGTAGTGATCACTCATCCTCATGCAGTGTAGGTGATTGATGCATGTGAATGCAGCTCTCACCTCTGTTTACAATCAGACAATTATCGGGAAACAAATTTTTTGATCCCAGAATTGCCTGCCCGTGTGAAGGGACTTTGACATATATTTATCGTATACAGTATCTTAAACTTCTTTCTGATAAAAAAATTTTTTTTTTCTCTGTGGGTGCTATAAGATAAGAAATTGGGTCAATACAACCTAAAGATAAGCATATGTAGAAATATACAAGTGAACACTGTAGATCCTGTGGACTGAAATAAACTTTAGTTGTGACTCTGTAAGATACTTTTGCTACGCACTTCATGTCGTGAACACTTAAGTAGGATACAGTACCAAGACCTTAAGAAATAAAACGAAGTATTAGACTCACAAGTAAGGCTAGTTTCACATTAGCGCTAAACTGTTCAGTAGAGGAACAGCCTGCCAGAGTTTATCTCATCCCGCACAGTCGGAAACTGCCAGAGCAACGCCAGGCCCCATTGACTATAATGGGATCCGGCAGGGATCCAGACTGTTTCCGACATTAGTGTCGAGATTTGGCCAGGCGATACCACTGCAAGCAGCATTTTTTTTTTTTGTCTGGTTGAATCCTGGCTCTAGTCCCGGAAACAGACCGGATCCCCCCCCCGGTCCCATTATAGTCAATGGGCTGCGTCAGGGCAGCTATGCCAGATATTATGATCTCTAACACGTTGTTCCTCTGCCAGAACAGTTCAGCTCAAGTGTAAAACTGGCCAAATGAGGTTTCCTGGAAGTTTCCATTACAGCATACCTGAGACTGCCTTCCTCTGATCGTGCAGGAAAAAATACTAAGAGGTTAAATCTCCGCCTCTTCCTCCCATTTCCAATGTATTGAAACAAAGCCACCAAAGCTCTAATTTTCTCTGTATATACGAGGAAAAAAATAACAAACAAAAAAATTGACAGAAATGGGTGCTGTCATGGTGACCTCCAGGAGACCGGATTACTGATGAGTCTAATACCCGATTTCCCCAGTCGTATCCATGACAGCACACCTAAGAACCACCAAAAGGTTTTTTTTGTGTTAATGGTGCTAAGGACCAAGAGCCATGCTTTCATTGGTTAGCACAACACATTTGTAGTGCTTAGTAAATACATGAATCCTTTTCCATGTGGTGCCAACAAATCTGCTCTATTAAAATGGAGGCCCTTTAAGCCCAGGAGACCAAAACTGACCTAGTTAAGTGGGCTCTGAGGACAATTCATTTTTTAGGAGTATGGATTTTTCAGTATCCAAGCTGAAAAGTTAATATTTTCCTGATTTTGATATGGGACCTTGTGTTAGAAGGTCTGGGAACCTCAGAATAATTATTGTTTCCTTTAGACTGAGCTTACTTATTAGATTACAGTATTAGGTTACAATACTCCTTGAATTGCACAGAAGTCTGGAGATTTATGTAATTGGGGGGAAAGGCATAGGCTAGCCTTTACAGGTGAAACTCGAAAAATTTGAATATCGTGCAAAAGTCCATTTATTTCAGTAATGCAAATTAAAAGGAATTGCAGTAATGCAGCTTAAAATTAGAATATTGTGAAAAGGTTCAATATTCTAGGCTCAAAGTGTCACACTCTAGTCAGCTAATTAATCCATACCCCATGAGCTAAGGGTACCTCAAAATTGAGAATCTAGGGTTTCATAAGCTGTAAGCCATAATCATTCAAATGATAACAAATAATGGCTTGAAATATCTCACTTTGCATGTAATGAGTCTCTCTCATATGTTAGTTTCACCTTTTAAGTTGCATTACTGAAATAAATGAACTTTGCACAATATTCAAATTTTTCGCGTTCCACCTGTATTTTTATGTCTGGGAGAAATCAGCTACTCCCATGGGCAGATCTCTAGAAATATTGTTCCACCTTGTGATTTTTCAGTGATGCGACAAGATCTACCCAAGGGAGCCTCCACTTGTTAGTGATAAATAGAAAGGACTCCAGACGAGACTATTTTCTGGGATCTAGAGTCTAAAAGGGCTGGTGTTACATTGACCTCTCTCCATAGGAAAATATTTTTTTATGCTAAAGCCTAGGCTTCTTGTCCCACATGGAGAGAATCAACTTTTTTAGGAATCTCGTATGAAATATGGCCTACATAACAGCTGGTATACAAGACATTTGGTGCCCTAGTATTGCTTATGGGGCAAGAGGGAAGCTTCAGAAACCCCCTGAGCTGCTGCTGAAGAGATTTTATGTTCTCTAACAGATAAAACTGCTGATTTACTGAGTCCAGGAGGATTACCAAGGTCTTCTAAAAGCTTG
The DNA here is from genome assembly GCF_014858855.1 of Bufo gargarizans. NCBI lineage: Eukaryota > Metazoa > Chordata > Amphibia > Anura > Bufonidae > Bufo > Bufo gargarizans. The sequence continues at coordinate 340,249,755 of NC_058084.1, read as the reverse complement.
CCACAAGATCTGACTCCTCCCAATAGATTATCCAACACAGAGACTGAAGGAGGAGTACGGTGGACTGGAGGTGATCTGCTAACTAGATGCAGGATGACAATGGATTTTTGTCTGATCCCTGCTATTACCTCCGCCATGATATTGTAAAAATGCAAGGAGCTAAGGACAAACACACTGTAGATGCTGAGTCCTTATGTTTGTTGGTATTTCAACTGGGGGACCCGGAACTTAAAGTGGCCCAGGAAAAAAATCCTAAAAGTGTCCACATGTTGTAGGATGGTCAAAATTGACAGAAGGCAGGGCAACAAAAATAGGCAGGGTCACCAATACCATAGCGCAAAATACTGTCCCACCAGAACCATATACCATAGAGTAGCGTAATATACTGTATTGCCAAAAGCTGTCCCTTTGTGGTAGCGATCAATAGATGCCATTTTCTGTCTTCCATCTCCAGTTCTCTGATTAAGATGTGGAGCAGGGGGCTTAAGTGGTGAGATGTCGACCAGAGCAGTTGAATTCAGGAGGGCATGTGGGTTTTGGCAAAGAGGAGTGCTTGGGCAGCTCTTTCAGCATTGGCCCACCAATACATTTTCCCTGTAAGGTCTACGGCCAATCCACCCCTGTATCTCAATTCCCAGAAATCTGTGTAAAGATTGCTGGATAGGAACGTGATAATAGGCATCCCTTAAGTCCATTACTGCATTAATCGTTATCAATTTCATCACAAATTTCATTGATTCCATTTTGAATTTTTTTGTATGTCACATACTTGTTGAGGGGCCTTACATTTATGATTGTCCTGTACTTTCCATTTGTTTTTCTTAATTACGAATACCCTGGAATAGTGCCCAATGCCTTGTATGCTTAAGGGTATCGATTGAATTGCTCCCAAGCAAATTAAGTCCTGTATCCCTTCCAGTAAAAAAGTTGTGGAGGAGAAGAACATTTAGTTCTGCACGATACCCTTTCCTGATTTGTGACCAAGATATTTGGAGTCATTAGCTGTCATTTAGGGTTGAAAAAGTTGAGTCTTGCCCCACACAGTTGGCGTCATTGCTTGGAGGAGGAAAATTCATTTTAGTTGGGGTTAAAAGGTATATTTTTTCCTTTCCCGCCTTAACATAAATCCATCTTCCAGTTTCACTTTTCGGCTTCGTCCTATGGGGCTTCTGCCTTTAGGAAAGCACTTTTTTCCCCAATCAGGTACGTTTCCTAAAATTTGCCTAGATCTGTTCCAAAGATACAGTCAGGTCCATAGATATTGGGACATCGGCATAATTCTAACATTTTTGGCTCTATACACCACCACAATGGATTTGAAATGAAACAAACAAGATGTGCTTTAACTGCAGACTGTCAGCTTTAATTTGAGGTTATTTGCATCCAAATCAGGTGAACGGTGTAGGAATTACAACAGTTTGCATATGTGCCTCCCATTTGTTAAGGGACCAAAAGTAATGGGACATAATAATAATAATAAAAAATCAAACTTTCACTTTTTAATACTTGGTTGCAAATCCTTTGCAGTCAATTACAGCCTGAAGTCTGGAACGCATATACATCACCAGACGCTGGGTTTCATCACTGGTGATGCTCTGCCAGGCCTTTACTGCAACTGTCTTCAGTTCCTGCTTGTTCTTGGGGTATTTTCCCTTCAGTTTTGTCTTCAGCAAGTGAAAGGTATGCTCAATCAGATTCAGGTCAGGCCATTGACTTGGCCATTGCATAACATTCCACTTTCCCTTAAAAAACTATTTGGTTGCTTTTGCAGTATGCTTTGGGTCATTGTCCATCTGCACCCAATGAGTTCTGAAGCATATGGCTGAATATGAGCAGATACTATTGCCCGAAACACTTCAGAATTCATCCTGCTGCTTTTGTCAGCAGTTCCATCATCAATAAATACAAGAGAAGCAGTTCTTTTGGCAGCCATACATGCCCATGCATGACACTACCACCACCATGATTCACTGATGAGGTGGTATGCTTAGGATCATGAGCAGTTCCTTTCCTTCTCCATAAGTGCTAGGAAATTGGTCTCTGGAATAGGTGCCTTATCCTCTAGGCCTTTGCGGCCCATGGTAAAGTGTAATGCCTTCTTTTTCCTCCAGCCAGCTAAGCGCATTGAGGCCCAAAGGGTAAGACTGCGTGTACACAAGACTATACATCATCATCATCCATACTCTTCTTTTTCTCATTACTCTGGTACAAGTTTATCTTGGTCTCATCTGTCCATAGGATTTTGTTCCAGTGAAGGCTTTTTTAGATGTCGTTTGGCAAACTCTAATCTGGCCTCCTGTTTTTGAGGCTCACCAATGGTTTACATCTTATGGTGAACCCTCTGTATTCACTCTGGTGAAGTCTTCTCTTGATTGTTGACTTAGACACACATACACCTACCTCCTGGAGAGTGTTCTTGATCTGGCCAACTGTTGTGAAGGGTGTTTTTTTCACCAGAGAAATAATTATTCGGTCATTCACCACAGTTGTTTTCCGCGGTCTTCCGGGTCTTTTGGTGTTGCTGAGCTCACCGATGCGTTCCTTCTTTTTAAGAATGTTCCAAACAGTTGTTTTGGCCACGCCTAATGTTTTTGCTATCTCTCTGATGGGTTTGTTTTGGTTTTTCAGCCTAATGATGGCTTGCTTCACTGATAGTGACAGCTCTTTGGATCTCACCTTAAGAGTCGGCAGCAACAGATTCCAAATGCAAATAGCACACTTGAAATTAACTCTGGACCTTTTATCTTCTCATTGTAATTGGGATAATGAGGGAATAACACACACCTGGTCATGGAACAGCTGAGAAGCCAATTATCCCATTACTTTTGGTCCCTTAACAAGTTGTAGGCACATATGCAAACTGTTGTAATTCCTACACCGTTCACCTGATTTGAATGTAAATACCCTCAAATTAAAGCTTACAGTCTGCAGTTAAAGCACATCTTGTTCGTTTCATTTCAAATCTATTGTGGTGGTGTATAGAGCCAAAAATGTTAGAATTGTGCCGATGTCCCAATATTTATGGACCTGGCTGTATATTGACTGTAAAAGGGGAAAGAACACAATTTATCTATTTTTTTAGATAATATTCTTTGACCATGATTTAAGCCACAGAACCTTCCTAATGGTGGTAGATAACAGAAAGTCTGCAGAACGTTTCCTAGACTCCGCAGATGCATCAGATAGATAGCTTGTAGTCATTTTCAGACAGGGCAGAGATTCTAAAGGAGTTTAGGAGTCTTATTCTGAAAATAGAATTTTAATTGACTAAGCCAGATAGTTATGCTACAAGGGTAACTGCCACCCCTGGTTTTTATGAAAGCTGAAACCACCTGCCAAGCTTTTTAACCCCTTGAGAACATGCACCGTACATGTATATCACATGTACAGCGTTCTGAGGTAAGCTGTGCTTATTCGATAATAATCCCATGCTGTATCTTCTGGCATTGTAGAAAACTCAGATGCTGGCAGATGAAACCCTCAGATCCTGACCACGGCATCTAAGGACTTTAGTGCTCCCTCTGGGGGACTCCATCGCAATACGATCGCGTACCAGCATGTATTGTACTGCATTGATCAGACCAGCGATCAGACTCTTAAGAGTTGATGTCCCCTAGTGTAAGGAAATTAAATAAAAATAAAAAAGTTAAAAAAGTGTCCCCCCCTTATCCAGATATGAAAAAAATAAAATAAAAAGATGTCTAATGTATCGCCACGTCCATAATGACTGGGTCTATAAAAAAATGTCACATGATCTATCCCGTCAGGTGAACACTGTAAAAAAAAAAAAGTGCCAGATCACCCATTTTTTGTCAACTCGTCTCACAAAAAGCGTAAAATCAAGCAATTTAAAAAGTCTTATGAACCCCAATATGAATGAAAACATCAGCTCATCCCACAAAAAATAAGCTCTTACACAAGACCATTACCAGTAAAACACTTATGGCTCTCAGAAAATGCCAACACAAAAAAAAAAAATGCTTCTATTGTGTAAAAGAGGTAAAATAATTTTCTAACAAGGTGTACACCATAAAAACAAAATTCAAAAAGCCATGCTGGAATTGCTACCTTTTAAAACATAATAAAAAAGTTGTATGTACTGCAAAGTATTGTGAAAAAATCAAAGATTTGAGCAGCTCTCACCTGCCAAGGATTCCACTGTTATAGCACGGAACAACTCCTTCAACCGAACCAGGAGCAATGACGAAAATATGGAAAAAGAGGTTTTGTCCAGCTTGTAGTTGTGGTAATCCAAAAAGGCTTTATTCGATATATAATATAAAATCCAGGTACAAAAATGCAGAGTCTACATGTTTCGGGCACAATTCAATCTCAGCCCTTACTCATGACTGTTTCAATAACACTGTTGAGTTTACCTTTATAGAGAGTAGGGGGAGCTCCCTCACCTGAGGCAATCAGGCTGAAGATTAACCACTCCCCTCCACAAAGGTGTACATAGATAAAAACATACCAAAAGAATAGTCCATATAAAAAACAAATTGAAGAAATAGGAAAAAGAGATAAATTGACAATTAATATTGCAGGATTACCGTATTTTTCGCCGTATAAGACGCACTTTTTCTCCACCCAAAATGGGTCTTATACGGCGAATGCAGTCAGTTTTACATCGCAAGAGCGAGCGGTGACTCGGGGAGGGACTGGGAGGAGGAGCTGGGGGCCGGCAATAGCGGCGGGGCGGTGCAGTCACTGTACTATAGCCCCGCTGCTCCGGTATACTAATATAATGTCTTATTCAACTAATAGTTATTAAATATGCCCCTTTATTCCTAATAGTACCTTAAATCCTAAGAGCTTCAGTACAATGCAGGCTGGGCGGCAGCAGCGCAACTCCCTGATGTCACGTGCCTGCGCCGCCTACTTTATGAATGAAGCAGGTGGCGCAGGCAAGTGACATCAGTGAGTGACGCACCGGCCGCCCGGCCTGCATTGTACTCATGCGCTTAGGATTTAAGGTACTATTAGGAATAAAGGGGCATATTTAATAACTATTAATTGAATAAGACATATTATATTTGTATACTGGAGCGGCAGGGTATCTGTGGATGGCACAGTTATGGGCTGGGAGGGTCTGTGGATGACACATATATAACAGCGCCATCCACAGATCCCCCCCCTGTAACAGCGCCATCCACAGATCCCCCCCCTGTAACAGCGCCATCCACAGATCCCCCCCCTGTAACAGCGCCATCCACAGATCCCCCCACTGTAACAGTGCCAGCCACAGATCCCCCTGTAACAGTGCCAGCCACAGATCCCCCTGTAACAGTGCCAGCCACAGATCCCCCTGTAACAGTGCCAGCCACAGATCCCCCTGTAACAGTGCCAGCCACAGATCCCCCTGTAACAGTGCCAGCCACAGATCCCCCTGTAACAGTGCCAGCCACAGATCCCCCTGTAACAGTGCCAGCCACAGATCCCCCTGTAACAGTGCCAGCCACAGATCCCCCTGTAACAGTGCCAGCCACAGATCCCCCTGTAACAGTGCCAGCCACAGATCCCCCTGTAACAGTGCCAGCCACAGATCCCCCCATAACAGTGTCCGTCATCCACAGATCCCCCATAACAGTGTCCGTCATCCACAGATCCCCCCATAACAGTGTCAGTCTTCCACAGATCCCCCCATAACAGTGTCCATCATCCACAGATCCCCCCATAACAGTGTCCGTCATCCACAGAACCCCCCATAACAGTGTCAGTCATCCACAGAACCCCCCATAACAGTGTCCGTCATCCACAGAACCCCCCATTACAGTGTCCGTCATCCACAGAACCCCCCATAACAGTGTCAGTCATCCACAGAACCCCCCATAACAGTGTCCGTCATCCACAGAACCCCCCATTACAGTGTCCGTCATCCACTGATCCCCCCCATAACAGTGTCCGTCATCCACAGATCCCCAGTAATAGTGCCATCCACAGACCACCATTAGTTCCAAACCCACCAAACACACAGCACACCTTTTGGTTAAAAATATTTTTTTCTTATTTTCCTCCCCAAAAACCTAGGTGCGTCTTATACGGCGAAAAATACGGGTAAATCCAGTTTTTTGTTTAGGCCTTGTGGTTGGCGACTTTCTAAACAGAAAATCCAATATGATTCTCTGTTTAAGAGTTTCCTTTTTCTGTCACCACCTCTTATTGGTTTTTTAACCTTTTCAATACCTTGTACTGACATATAGGAGACATCACCACCATGTACCATAGCAAAATGGAGACTTGCCGCCGATATGTTGCGGTTCTCATGGTGCGGTATGTCTGATATATGTTCTCTGATACGTGTTTTTATTGCGTTTGTTGTACATTCTACATACTGCAGCATGCAACTTGTGCAAGTTATGCAATAAATCGCATAGGTAGTGTTACAGTTTAAAAAGGATTTTATTTTAAAAACCTGGCCATTAGTACTGGGTTCAAAACTTTGACAAATTTTCATATATTTAAAATAAAATCCTTTTTAAACTGTAACACTACCTATATCCCTGGTTTTTTTAAGATACGAAATCCGTCTTACAAGCAGTACAAAATTTAGAGTGGTCCCAAGCAAGAATACTTATGGGTGACAGCGGATGTGGTTGCACTTTACCCTAGTATCCCCCATAACCTGGTTAACATTTCTCTAGGGTGGTTTTTGGAGAATTTTGGCAGTGCTTACAGAATATGTGGTGGCTGTGGTGGACTTCCTTCTGAGACGAAATTACTTTGTTTGATGGAAAGTTTTTCCTGCAGACATCAAGGGTGTCGATGGGGGCCAACTTCTCTCCCTCCATAGCTAATATTTTCATGGCATGGTGGGAGAGGGGCTTTCTCCTCATCGACACCAACCCATTTTCAGATAGCATAAGATGGTATGGCCGTTACATCGATGACCTGATCACCCCAAAAATTAAATAAAAGGAGATCAAAAAGTCACACACATGAGCCTCTACGCAGCTCTGTAGACATATCTATAACAAGTTATGGGGGTCAGAATATGGTGATAAAAAGATTTTTTTTCAGAAAAAGAATATATATATGTGGTATCAATGTAATCATACTGACCGAGAGAATGAGGGGCACAGGTCAGTTTTACTGCTTAGGGAACGCCGTAGAGAAAAAAAATAAACTGTAAAACTGGCGGCATTGCTTTTCCCCCCCTGCTTCCTACTACATTGTATGCAATATTAAATGGTGCCATTAGAAAGTACAACTTGTCCCACAAGAAAAAAGCCCTCATTCAGCTATGTGAATGAAAAAATAAAAACAGTTATGGCTCCGGGAAGAAAACATTTAAATGCAAAAATTAAAAATCCTGCGGGACTCAAGGGGTTAATAATATATTATATCTCTCCCGGTGATATGTCACTGCATTGTGCTGCTGCTGGGGAGAGAATGGTGGAGCAGGGAGCTGATGTGTCCCTGCTTCACCGTTGTATTAAACTGTATCTGCATCCTCCGGAAACAGATAGTTAAAATTGGGACATACCTCAGCAATCCCGGGACGGCTGCCGGAATCTAGGATGGTTTGGAGTTATGTGAACAGGAAATTTTTAAGTCATTGTCGTCATCACAGGAGGTAACTTTTTTTCTCCTCTTCAATATTCGTTAGATCAGCACCATTAGAGAATAAGAAACTGGAGAAGGGTACTTTTTAGTGGAGACACGAGGGCCTGCTTGGTGGAGCTAGTGGAGCAGACTGAACTTCCTCTGTAAGGCACAACCGTGGTGTGTTTTGCTGTTGGCACGGACAGCCATTGATATAACTGCCTATTCTTGTCTGCAAAACAGACAAGAATAGGACAGATTATATTTTTTTTGTGGGGCCACGGAACGGAGCAACAGATGCGGACAGCACACGGAGTGCTGTCCGCATCTTTTGCAGCCCCATTGAAGTGAATGGGCCCGCATCCGAGCCACAAAAACTGCGGATCGGATGCGGACCAAAACAACGGTTGTGTGCATGAGGCCTAACAATCTGACATCTTCTGGTAATTCAGCGGTCTCCTGCCTTACAACTTTCTACAAGTTTCAAATAGAAAGGAAGTAAATGCATATCACAAATCCTACATTTCTTTGGTTTGGATTTAGCAGAGGAGCTTGAATCCATGTCTTCCTTAAAGCTGTAAGGGAAAGAAGGCTCAACCACAATACACAAGAAGAATCCCAAAGTATACTCATCGGACCCTACAATTCTCAGCAGGCTCAGAGCCTGTTTTGGCTGGAGTGTTCATGCTGCAGAATGAAGAGACCACCGTGGGCGCTGTGGAGGAGAAGGAAGCTGCTCTGCAGTATGCAGTATTCAGCCAGCACCATCCATGAGCTCCCCACCTGAAGTGATGTTAGGAAGCAACGTCCGACGTCATCACGTGGCTTCGACATCTGATGTCCTCACTGCAGGAGCACGTCTCAGTGTTGTTCCAGCCCCATGTTTCCTCCAGAATTAGAGTCGCCTAGGCCGTCTCTGAGGGGAACAGCTCCTGCTGTCTCCGACCTCAAGCTCACAAAGGTGAGTAGACTACTAAGTCAGGAGCCCAGGGGACTCCCAGTACCCCTTTGGTTTCCCGGCCACCTGAAACGAAAAAACATTGGAGATGGGAGGGGTGGAAATTTAAGTTTGCTGTGTTTTTTCCTGTCCTATCAGAGGAGGGCAATCTCAGGTGTGCGGTCATGAAGATGGAAAAAAAGTTCACATATAGTGTACATAAAATTATATATATATATATATATATATATATATATATATATATATACATACATACATACACACAAACACGTGTATACAAGGGTTTCCAAAAAAGCGTCATTGCAGACTAAAGAATATCTTGAGCATAGAATTTTTATACCAGAATTAATCAAGCACAAGTCACAGTTCTTATTCACGTTCCTGGATTCCAAACCCGCACATCCCATATTCAAGTGCCGGCACCGACGCAGGGGATTGAAGCCAAACAGGTGGCGGTGTTTGAGTAGCTGTCTCTCTCTCTCTCTATATATCTATATCTATATATATATATATATATATATACATACATACATACATACATACATACACACACACACACTGCCTGTCCAAAAAAAAAGTCGCCACCTGGATTTAACTAAGCAAATAGTTATAAGCCTCCTATTGGATAATTAACAAGTTATTTAACCCCAACTGGTGCAACGAGTTGCTTCTCATTTCTTAAACAACCATGTCAAAAGACACATCTCGTGGTCGTGGAAAAGATGTTAGTCTGTTTGAGAAGGGTCAAATCATTGACATGCATCAAGCAGAGAAAACATCTAGGGAGACTGCAGAAACTACTAAAATTGGGTTAAGAACTGTCTAACACATTATTAAAAACTGGAAGGATAGTGGGGGCCCATCGTATTAGAGGAAGAAATGTGGCTGGAAAAAAATCTTCAATGATAGTGATCGGCGATCACTTAAACGTTTGGTGAAATAAAATCGAAGAAAAACAACAGTAGAACTCAGGGCTATGTTTAATAGTGAAAGTAAGAGCATTTCCACATGCACAATGCGAAGGGAACTCAAGGGATTGGGACTGAACAGCTGTGTAGCCATAAGAAAACCACTAATCAGTGAGACAAACCAGAAAAAAAAGGCTTCAATTTGCTAGGGAGCAATGGAAGAAGGTTGTGTGGTCTGATGAGTCCAGATTTACCCTGTTCCAGAGTGATGGGCACATCAGGGTAAGAAGAGAGGCAGATGAAGTGATGCCCCCATCATGCCTAGTGCCTACTGTACAAGCCTGTGGGGGCAATGCTATGATATGGGGTTGCTGCAGTTGTTCAGGTCTAGGTTCAGCAACAGTATGTGCTCCAAGAATGAGGTCAGCTGACTACCTAAACATACTAAATGACCAGGTTATTCTATCAATTGATTTGTTATCCCTCAAGATACAATGGCCACAGGTTACAATATTTTCAACCTACAATGGTCTTTCCTTGGTCATTTTAAGTTGAAACTAGACTGAACATACAATGCCTGTGACTCGGATCTAACCAATCAACATGGCTATTTCACTGGTAAAACACCTGTATTGAGTATGTAGTAGCTTCTCTTTACAGTACAGTGCGGCACTACATGTTCTGTACTGCCCTCTGTCTGTGCCAGGATGAGTTCCTCATTTGGATGGCAGGTAAGGGCAGCTTCATTTTAGTTTTCTGGTACACAGTGTGCTATACAGGACCCTGAAGCTCCTGTCCTCATCATAGAGTAATTTACAGCCTTTGGTATCTATTCCTGACTGTTATAGGTAAGGACTTGCTTTATTCATTTTGGTTATCTGCTTATTTTTCTTAAATCTTCATTTTCTCTTATTCTGGGATAACATTTTAGGGCTTTGGAACCAATTACTAGTTTTCCAATGAGTTATGGATTCAACTTGGTCATCCTGGAACCAATTAACCGTATTTTTCGTACTATAAGATGAGTTGGGGAAAAAATTGCAGTGTGTCTTATAGTCCAAATACAGCATCAGGATGCAGTGCACGTAGGTGCGTAGTATGACCTGACACTATGCAATGTCAGGTCACAATGCAGCGAGCGCCGAGAGAAGACCAGTAGCAAGTGAGGCAAGTTTATTTATTTTTTATGTCTGATGAAAAATATTTTTTTTTCTCATTTTCCTCCTCTAGATCAAAGTTAAAATATTAATTGGTTCCAGGGTGACCATGTTGAAACCATTGACTAACATTGGAAACCACCAAGCCAGCACATGACTTCCCTCATGAGCTTCATAGTGACGATGTCAAAAGTAGGAAGTTGCCATAATACTCTGACCTGACCAACGTGTGTGTGTACTTTCAACATGGGCGATCCATAGCTCATGAAGGAAGTCATGTGTTGGCTTGGTGGGTATATAAGCTGTAAAATAAAGCAGAGGGCTACCAGACGTGTGTCAGAAACAACAGTTCAGTGAACCCTACTGGAGGTCACTGAACCTCTGCTAACGAAGTTGCATCAAAGGCTTTAAAGAGGACCTGTCACCAAAAAATGCAATGCAATCTGAAAGCACCATGTTCTAGAGCAGGATAAGCTGAGGGGATTTCTGTATATATTTGTGTTATCTAATACTTTCAACTTTAACCACTCGGTCTACATTGCACAAAATATAAGAAGACAAGAATTATTCATATAGAATGCTGTATTCCCTTCTGTAAATTATGTTAATATATCAGAAGTTATCAGGCAGATCTAGAGCTATAAAAAAAATACCTTACGAAAAAAAATAAAAAAAATAAATAAAAAGTATGCCAAACAAATAATGGTGTTGGCTGGCCAACAATTTAAGGCAACTTTCACACTGCCATTTCTGGGTCCTGCTTGTGAGATCCGTTTCAAGGCTTTCACAAGCGGCCCAAAAACGGATCAGTTAAGCCCCAATGCATTCTGAATGGATAAGGATTCGTTCAGAATGCATCAGTTTGGCTGCGTTTGGTCTCCGTTGCGTTTTTTAGATGGTCACTAAAACACAGCTTGCAGCGTTTTGGTGACCGTCTGACTATGCAGAGCCAAACTGATCCGTCTAGACTTACAATGTAAGTCAATGGGGACAATTGAAAACGGACCTGTCCCCCTTGACTTTCAATGTAAGTCAAGACGGAATGAATAATGCAAATGGATCAGTTATTAACGGATACAAGCGTTTGCATTATTGGTGCGGATCCGTCTGTGCAGATACAAGACGGATACGCACAAAACGCGAGTGTGAAAGTAGCCTAAATTGTTTTTTTATTTTGTAATATATCTTGTTTATTCATATATCTTGGTTTTGTATCTGCTATTATATTACAGGACATCTGTCAGTAGATTTGTACCTATGAAACTGGCTGACCTCTTCCATGTGCACTTGGCAGTTGAAGGCATCTGTGTTGGTCCCATGATGATTGTTCCCACATCGCTGAGAAAAATTATGTTTTTAAATGTATGAAAATGAGGAGCCACAGGGGCGTTGCCATTACACCTAAAGACTCAGCTTTCTCTGCAACTGCTGCACCCTCTGCACTGTGATTGGCAGGGCAAGGCAGGCTTGATCATGTTTTCACTGCCTGGTCCTGTCAATCAAAGTGCAGAAGGCACAGCAGCTGCAGAGTGAACAGAACCTCTAGGTGTAATGGCAACACCCCCATTGCTCCTGGAGCATAATTTGCATATATAAAAAAAATATATAAATTGTGGGCACATATCAACATGGGACCAACACAGATGCCTTCAGCTGCCAAGCACACATGGAAGAGGTCAGACAGTTTCGTAGGTACAAATCTACTGACAGATGATCTTTAATATAAGTTTTTGACATTTTGTAATGTCAAGTGGTTAGATGTAATTTTAATGTTGAGGGGGAAACCTGCATGCTAAGGTTTACTGAAGTATAAGGCTCTGATCTTGCTGACCACAACTGTGAGGACATTGTGTGCCATAAGGAAGTGGTGCCTGTACTAAAACACAGCAATGCCCTTGTGATTGCATTTTTAATAGTATAACTGAAGCACTAAGTGATACAGCTTTTCCTAGGAAGTTTGGGAAACCCAATTACATATGACATTAACCCGTTTGATACCAGAGCCGTACATGTATGGCGCTGGAGCGATAGGCAAACATGGCGTCTGCTCGCACGTGCAGAGGGCGTCATGGCCAGCAGGTCTCTGCTGTTTCAAACAGCAGAGACCTGCGGCTAATTACCGTAACCGGCAATAACGTTGATCGTGGTAATTAAAGGCTTCAGAGCTTGCGCTTCTGAGCTTCCTACTGACACCCCTGCGGCCATTGGTAGTTGCGCTGAACACTATTAGCCTCGCTGATGAGGATAAGAAATGGCCAGGATAAGCATTAGCATTTTTCAGTTCAAAACCCATTTTAAAAATCCCTGATAGTACAAAATGAAAAATTATAAAACATAATTTATAGGCTCATATATGAGCTTCAAAATCATTTAAAAAAAATTTAAAGTTAAAAAAAAAATACCTAAATAACAAAAAATATAAACATCATGGGTATTACTGCGCCCATACTATTAAAATATAAAAAAATAATAATTCAAAATGGCGAATGGCGTAACGGAAAAAAGGGTTAAAATGGCTGATTTGCCATTTTTTCATTGCTTCTCTTATCCTCAAAAATGTAATAAAATGTAATAAAGTCAGGCACACTGCAAAATGGTATCAATAAAAACTACGGATTGTCCCACAAAAATTAGCCCCTAAACAGCTTAGTAGACATAAGTATAAAAAAGTTATGGGGTGGGGGGGTCAGAATATGGTGATGTAAAAATTATTTTTTTTTATCAAAGTTTAAATTTATTTTTACACTATTTAGATATAAAAAAAACTATACATATGGGGTATCGTTGTAATCGTACTGACCCAGAGAATGAAGGGCATGGGTCAGTTTTGCAGCAAACAAAACGCCGTGTGAATAAAACCCGTAAAACGGTGGAGGAAACCTTTTTTTTCCCAATTCCACCCCATTTGGAATTTTGTTTACCGCTTCCCACTACATTTTGTGCCATAATTAATGGTGGCATTAAAAAGTACAATTTGTCCAGCAAAAAATAAGCCCTCATAAAGCTATGTGAATGGAAATATAAAAAAGTTACAGCCCAAGGAAGCAAAAACTAAAAATCCTCCGGTATCCTAAGGGTTAAAGAGGTTGTGCCATTAATATTGACCAGACAAAGCATAACCAATTTTCAATCATTTTTTAAAAATGTTTGTGTGTAGATATTGCTATTACATACTTTGCAGGGGGCTGTCACGGTGGAGAGTGGGGAAAACTTCCCACCGTACAATGAGGAGGCAACAGGGAAGCAACAAGGAAATCCCTGGACTAGGAGCAGGGTAAAGACGAGATAATCCTCCAAAACACGGACGAACAGGAGTCTCCATCGGCCAAGCTGCAAAAAAAGGGAACTAAATACAGCATATGGAATTGGCAGGTAAGCGACGAATACAACACACTTACCTGCCAAAGGCACACCGACTGGAAACCGTGCACAAGTGCTGATGTTCACACACATTAAGGACACAACACATACAACAACCACACAGGTATCCAGGACACATATAGCTGCGTATGGACAATTGGTCCCCCCTCCGGGGAACCAGAGACCCCCTTCCGGAGGATACGTTAGACAGAGGAATGTCTAGCAAACATGCTGGACACCAAACGCCACCAGGCATGTAACACCAAACTAGACATACAAACACCCAGAACATAATCCAGACAAATATGGATAGGAAGAGAAGGACATTGATGACAACTAGGATGGCCCTAAGATGACAAAGAGCTTGGAGGAAGCTCCTACTCCAATAAAGGCAGGCATCCCCTTGATCTCAGTCTCACAGCAACTATATATAAACAAGAGACCACCCAAGCAAACACCTTAACCCCGAGTACACCATGAGGGAAGGAAAAGCGCGCACACATAGGATATTTCACCTCATTTCACATTTTTTCAGCAATTTTAAGGTTTCTGGAGCTGAATTCATAAAATGCACATTTTACTTATTTTCAGAAAGATTACAGTCCACATTTATTAATGTGAGTGCATCTGGATTGTGTCATAAATTGTGCCATAAAGTGGTGCAATTTGGAGTATCTATAAGTTTAGAGAAAAGGGGGCATGCCCCAAGATTCATCGTTTTGCACCTAAATTGCTCTACAATTCTGGTGCAAAACTAAAGAGTTAGAGAAAAGTGTTCACTCATGTACAACATAAATCTGGTGCTTGTGTAGACAAAGTTTAAGCCATTTACAGACTAAATCTGCCTCTATACAGCCATTCTGACATGAATTTGGATAGTAAGCACAACAGTTTCATCAGATCTTAGAAAACTTTTTAATAACGTATATATAGTTAGTTTAGAAATTTGGTGACATATCCTATTTAAAATTATTCCAATTAAAAAAGTCTGTGAGAACTAAACAGAATAAACGGATATTCATTCCTGGGACAACCACAAACCTGCAAAGGCACAGGACACAGTGGTTTGACGCAAAACAAAATGTGACAGACACCACCATCTACAAAACTGATCTGTTTTATTAAATGAAAGAAAATCTGTTTGAGGGTCAAATATGAAATAGAATATACAAAAACTTTACATTAGTCCTCTCAATTGAATAAAACCCTATTGCATGTTAAGCTATAGCAATGACGTCCTTTGCCTGAACAACGTCCAATGAATATCTCTGTGGTGGTTCAGAGCCACACTGAGCTGGGGCACCAGAACAGAGAGCCAAAGTTAAAAATCTAAACACTGCTTTTCTAGCAAATCCAAACTAAAGCACAGAGGAACGTGTAAAAACAGGAGGTTCAGTGACATTGGTTAGAGGCAAGTGACAAGTCAAGTTTACAATTCTCTCATATCACATTTTCTACATCTATACAAATATATATATATATTGTATATATTTAAAAAAATGATTTAATTTGTTATATAAGGAAAGCAATGTTTTCTTTCCATGTGATAGATCTTTTGCAACCAGTGGACTGCTCTTGCCTTACTACTCAGACCACGGTCAGAAAAGGAAGAGTTACAGGCATAAAAAAATAAGTAAAACAAAAAAAGGGAACAAAAAATAAAATAAAAACATGAAAACAAATACCCCCAAACTCTCAAAACCTGTAAAGCTTTGACAAAAGCATTTCACGTCTTTGGCATAGCACAAATTTCCGTCTTAATACTTGTTTCCTTTGCCTTGGAGAGAATGAAATAGTTCCTTATGTAAAACACCCTTAAAATAACTACCTCGAAATGTGTAAAACAAGTTGATTCCCCAGCAAAATATACAAATATGCTACTGTCAAAAAGATAGAAATGGTCTTTCAGAAAGAAACTGAAAAAAAAACAAAAAGGAAAAAAAACATTACATACACCAAAACTGAAATCGCAACACAACAAATCATTTCAGTTATGTGTGCAATTACACAAAGTTCCTATTGGCAGACGTGTCATATGAAGTCATTGAGCTCTGCTTCAATTGCTGCTGCCATTTCATCTGCTTCGGAACTGCTTCCCTCCTCATTACTGGACTCCTCTTCATCAGCGTCATCATTCTTCATCCTCATCACCTGCATCCAGTTTTCTCTTCTGACCTCTATAGGAAACAAATAAAAAGGTGACCAAATGCTGTTTAGCCAGCAATGTGGATAGATAACCTGGCACATTAGTGCTACTGTTAAAAAAAAACAAAAAAAAAAAAAAACACAAACTAACATTTAAATTTCTAATCTGACAAACATTCATTAGATTATTTTACAAACTCACATTAAAATATGAAGGTGATCTATTTGGGTAATCTATTGCATGTGATCTATTTGGGTAAATATAAGAATTTCTGTAAATTATAGTCGCGCGTGCATTAGCGGCAGCACGGACGCGACAGGCTGTTCACCACCAGAACAGCCTGCCGGAGTTCATTGCTGCTAGTGTCAAACTAGCCTTAGACAGCAGGCATCTGTAGGTAGTATCTCCCACCACAATCATTTAAAGGGGTTTTCTGAGATTTTAATAGCAATGACCTATACTCTGAATAGGTCATCAGTATCCGATTGGTGGCAGTAGCGCCGCAGCCTTCTCTCAGCTTTTTCTAGGCCAGTGACAACACGCTCATCGGTCACGTGGCCTAGGCACAGCTCAGCCCTATAGAAGTGAATAGGGATGAGCGCAATACCAAGCACAGCCGCTATACAGCGTACCGTATGGCCCTGTGCTCAGTAAACTAAGAGAAGGCTGTGGCGCGCATAGGAGCTGCTTTGGCAGGGCTTAATAGGAACATAAGTGAAGTTAATTAGATTAGTCTGTGAGCCTAGAACAGGGATCAGCAACCTTCGGCACTCCAGCTGTTGTGAAACTACAATTCCCAGCATGCTCCATTCATTTCTTTGAGAGTTCTTAGAAGAGCAGAACAAGTATGCATGCTGGGAGTTGTAGTTTCACAACAGCTGGAGTGCCGGAGGTTGCCTACCCCTGGCCTAGAATCTTTATTTTATTTGTGCCAGAATTTGTGGCACTTGCTCACTGTGCCAAATATATTAAAAGCATGCACCTGAAAATGCAACATGCTAGACAGGATTGACTGCAAGTCACCTTTTTTTAACCAACTTTTTCTGTAATTCTACTTTGCACCTTATTTTGTTGCTGCCTTAGGCCCCTTGCACACAACAGATATGGTTTCAATTTCAGTTTTGATCTGTTCTGTATCCCTTTTTCTTGTGGCCGAGTTGCATCTGATTCAGTTTTTCACCGATCCAATAGACTTTAATGGGTGGCTCGGATCAGAGAATAGACATGAATAGGACATGTTCTAAAAAATATTAGAACAGATAAACTGATTTGTCCATATTGGTTCTATTCCTAGTGACAATCCAAATACATAATATTCATAAATTTGACACTAAATAAAAATGGCATAGGCACAATATTCTGTCACAAAATAAAGCCATCTCCCCGCACACTTTTTTTTACCATCCTATTTTTTATTGCAGTCATAAGCAATCAATACGTTCAAACCCCCTGGGGGCAGGCTAAAAATAAAGTACAAAAAAAATATATTTTTAAATCTAACAAACCACCTTACAAATAAACAAACATCATAGGTATCTGAAAATGCTCAAGCTAGTAACATATAAATGCTCAAATCTCCATTTTCGAGATGGCATTTTGCTTTGCCAGCCCCCGAAAATAAATCTGCATTTGGTATAGCTATAATCTTAGTGACCCACAGAATAAGGCTACATGCACACGACTATGTGTTTCGCGGTCCGCAAAAAAAAAGGATGACATCCATATGCCATCCGTTTATTTTTTTGTGGATCCATTGTAACAATGCCTAAAACGGACAAGAATAGGACATGTTCTATTTTTTTTTGCGGGGCTATGGAACGGACATACTGATGCGGAAAGCACATGGTGTGCTGTCCACACTTTTTGCTGACCCATTGAAATGAATGGGTCCGCATCCTATCCGCATAAAAAACGGAACGGACACGGAAACAAAATACGTTTGTGTGCATGTAGCCTAAAGGTAACATCTCATTTTAACTGCACAGTGGATGCAGTCCCCCGCTCATAATACAGGAGGACCGGTGAATGCAGCGCTCCCTGTGCTGGCTCTGTACTCATCACTCCCTAGTCTTTGTCTGCCGGCAGCGCGCGCTGAGCTATGAACTGCTCACATGTTGTGTGATGTCAGATCACAGCAAAGTGGAGCAGAAAGAGCGCTAGATCTCAGGAGCGGCAGCATCAAGAACATAAGTAGTGAGTTTATTTGTTTACAGTATTTATTTTTGTCTAATTAACATTGGGGGTGTGATCTGAGGTCTTTTTTGGGGGTGTGATCTGAGGTCTTTTTTGGGGTCTGAGCTGAGGTCTGGTTAACATTGGGGAGCGGCTGAGCTATGCTTTGATGATAAAGGGCCGTGTTGTGTATTCAACTGCATTCAATTGAATGGGCCCACAATCTGCAAGATACGGAGTGTAGGCACGAGTGGAAGGCCAAGGAAGCACTACGGAGTGGTATTTCGGTCCGTGCCTCTGCACCTCAAAGAAATAAAACATGGTCTATTTTTTTGCAGTGCGGACCGATGGCAGACCCATTCAAGTTGAATGTGTCTGCGGCAGCCACACAGACAGTGCCTGTACACATATGTTGTGCATGAGCCCTAACCAGTGATTAATTAGAAAGTATACTAACCTGTCTCTACATTGCATCGCCTTTGCAGTAACAACTGTGGAGCATCTAATCTTATGACAATGTTAAGCCATTCATTTATTATTTGTGCATAAGTTATGAATTGCAAGCAGTTTGCATTGAAGGTCCAGATGTGTGTTACCAGTTTGAAGTGTGTGCTTGCACAATGCAATCAGTGCTCACAGTGTGCAGGGAGAAACTTCCAACTGGTAACACCCATCTGGACCTTCATTGCCAACTGCTAGCAATTCATTCAGAACTTCTAGCTGGAATAATATAGAAATGGCACAGAAGATCATAAGAATAGATACTCCAGAATTGTGATTACAAGGGGTATTGTAAGTAGTTGCTAAAACAGACATGTCAGGAGAGGTGACCATCCTCTTTAATCAGTCTATGAATGGCATGTTTAATGCTCATAAAGGCCAGTTTTATCCCATGTTCCTTGTTCTCTAAACTCGAAAAATCTTGCCATCCTGGCTTTAACAGATCATTGTGTTATCAGGAAGTTTGCTACTCATGAAACAGTTAAGAAACTTCCAAGATGTGAAAGAAAGTGGAATATTAATGAGAGAACTGATCTGGAAAGATGGCTTCAACCAGAGCCAAAGCTTTTCCAACTCCTGCATTTTAGCACACTTTGACTCCTTCATAAATGGCCAATAATTTAGTAATAACACATTTCCTGTAGTGTAATGGTAACATTGGGCTTTTTCTTACTATTACGTAAGTAATAAGGGTACTAAGATAGAACATAAAACATTTATTGGAATACAATTTCTGAAATTCCTGACATTTTCTCAATTCCTGCAAGTAAATAAGCAATGCACTATGCATTTAATAAGGGCTCATTCACACGGCCGTATGAACAGATCCGCACCATTCCTCAATTTTGCGGGAGGTCTGCGGATCCATTCATTTCTATGGGCCCTCAAAACATTAGGACAGCATGCAGTGTGCTGTCCGTTATTCCGTACTGCGGCTCTACAGAAAAGATAGAACATGTCCTATTCTTGTCTGCAATCGCAGACAAGAATAGGCATTTTCTATTAATTTGTGGCAATGTGCGGTCCGCAAATTGCGGACCGCACATGGCGGGTATCCGTGTTTTGCGGATCCGCAAAGCACTACGGCCGTCTCAATGGGCCCTAACTGGAAGACACTCATGGCGTCATTTATCAAACGCCCCCTAGCAAACAGATTCTACCTTACACCTTTTTTGACAGCTCCTTTGGAAATTGAAAGGTGGACTCTGATTGGTTGCTATGGGCTCTACTTTACTCTAGTTTGCTAAATTACCCCATTAATGTTCATGAAATCTTTGAATTGTGTGCAAGTCTAAATGGGAATAGAAGAGACAAGTCTATCTGCTATATTCAGTGCTTGCCATAAAATGGTTGTCTGGAAATAAGCAACTTTATCTGCTGCTCCGGTCATGGTCACTGGTTCCCGTGTGTCTATCTTCTGGTCAGTGGCTTGTTTACTTCCTCTTTGCCATAGGCAAGATCATCTGCACTGCTGTAGCCAATGACTGGATTCAGCGGTGACATGTCCACAAGAGACACATTACTTCTGAAGGCAGTTATTGGGGCTGCAGTGGAGCAGATTATCATGACCATGCCGGGGATGATTTAAACAAGCCACTGACCAGAAGGTGGACACAAGGTAGCTGGCATGCAGGACCAAAGCTGTGGGGAGTAGGTTTGACTCTTTCCATAGCAGAGGCAGGCTGTGGGCACCTATGAAAAGTTACTTATTCCTGAACAACCCCTTTAATGCATTGTGAGATGATGCAGGCATAACCCGTACTGGACTTCCTCTCCTGGTCTTTAGGAGGAGGAACTTACTCCTGAGCATAAGCAGCACAGTTTCATGCACTGTAACTAAGGGCCTTGGAGCAACATGAAGATACCTATTACCTAGTATAAGGGACAGGACAGAACATAGAAGAGAACCGATTGTCTATCACCACTAGAACACCCTGCTTGTCACTTTTTCATAAATTAGGGTCTTAGATTTATATAACAAATTATAATAAAATAACTCTTCTATTTTTTTATGAAAGTTAAATTAATTATACAATATTAATAACATGACTTTTTGGAGTTGGTACATGTCTACAGACTCACGAGCTTTGACTAGACTCCACAACCATGGTTTCAACCCATAGCATATGCCACATACTAAACAAAACAGGGCTCTGTGAGTGAAAGTAAAGGAGAACCCCCTGCTTAAAGAAAGGCTGAAGCTACATAGCCAAAGCACAATCCTTCTGGGAAAATATTCTATGAAAAGATGAAACCAAAGTACAGCTCTTTGACAAGGCATACCAGTGTTGGTTATATATGACAAAACCACGTTACCTACAGTGAAACATGGTGGAAGATATATAACTGTGTGGGGTTGCTTTGCTGCCTTTTAAATTGTAGGCCTTGAAAGTGTTACAGGAACAATGAAATCAGAGGATTATCGCATCATTTTAGAGCAAAATGTGCTCCCAAGTGTAAGAAAAGATATTCTATGTCCTATAGTTCGCTGCAACTATGGATCCATTGTGGACAGTGATGTCAATGGGTGTACAAACAGCGGTATGTAAAATATTTAAAGGTACTCTAAAAGATTAATTGAAAAAGCATATAGCTGTAAATAATCTAATGACTGACAAACCAGGTTACAGGGGTGTGGAAATCATATCGCCCAAGTCCGGGACATGCAGTTACGGGCGCCGGGCAGGTTATTTGTTCAGTAGCTTAGCCCTGCTGCGCGCAAGTAGCAGGGCTGAGATGGCTTTGTTTACCGAATAAGTGGACGCAGTGGATCGGCGACGAGATGGGGGCGTGGAGAGGCGGTGACCGAGCAGTGGGCATAGAGCAGTGACGCAGCCGGGGTGACAGAGTGAGGGGGGCGTGGTGCAGTGACAGCAGGGGGAAGAAGAAATGACAGAGCTGGAGCAATGAAAGGTTCTGTCAGGTCTCCGTCTCGGGGGGAGGAGCAGTGACGGAGCCGTTCCAGAGCCAGGGGCATTGATAGAACTCTCAACTCTGCCAGCATCCCTCAGAGGACCCTCTTTCTGCAGGTGTTGTCAAACTGGGAAGGTGAGGGGGGGTCTTTTCCATGCCACATCAGCAGCTAATTTGCCTAAACCACCTATAGGTACAGGTAGTAATGTGCCAAGAGCAAGAGTGTGCACTAAACGAATTGCTGTGATCACATTAAGGCCTTGTTCACACCAGGCAGTGCGTTCCGGCCCGATTCTGTCCAGAATGCACTGCACCGCATTGCGGCCGGCTAACTATATTGTGGGGCAGGAGGGGGCGTAGTGGTCTGTTAAAGTGATTGGCACCATAACCATGCCCAACGGGTGCAATGCAAACGGCTGCACAGGATCGCAAGGCACATTATGCCAGCGGTCCAGTCCAAGCAGCATTTTGACCGGACCTCAGGCATAATTGTGCCTTTGCGATCCCATGCATCCGCTCGCCTGCGGCTGTGGCTACCGTGCCATTCACGTCAATGGATCGTTATGCCCCCTCCTGCCCCACAACATAGTGAGCCGGCCGCGATGTAGTGCATTCTGGACAGAATCATCTGGTGTGAACAAGAACTTAGTCATTTCACACCACAAAGACTGGAACGCAAGCCAGCCACCTCCCTGCATAAGGAAGCGTGGCGGTGCATTGAAATATGGTTTTGATTTAAAATTATTTTTTGTATTAGGACAAGTAGATTGTCATGAGGGACAAGTAGATCGAGCCCCCGCTTTAGTCCTTCGACAAGTAGTTTAAAAAAAAATAAAAATTCCACACCCATGAAGTTAGTTTATTGAAAAACAGGTTGTCTCTAACCAACATGCTGAGTTTTTATGAGGAAGCAGGTTCAGAGATGGATGTTAACGCAGCAGATGTGATATATCTAGCTTTCGC
This sequence comes from Bufo gargarizans, assembly GCF_014858855.1. Lineage (NCBI taxonomy): Eukaryota > Metazoa > Chordata > Amphibia > Anura > Bufonidae > Bufo > Bufo gargarizans. The sequence continues at coordinate 340,227,135 of NC_058084.1, read as the reverse complement.
AAAGCATTTGCTGTGCCACGCAACAGCCATGCTGGGAAGCAGTGGGTTCCAAGGATCTGTGTTATGCCCAATTATCTCATCTTTTTATAAAAATTCCTGTGGACAGGACTGAGTAAATTGTCACTTTTGTGGTGACACTAAACAGCGTAGGATACTTAAAGAAGCACTCCCAAAAAATGTGCATTCTCTGACCTGTTAGAAAGGTACCTTATGTAGACTGTAGTGAAGACATAGGGCCAGATTTATCATTACTCTGACAGCTCATTCTACTTTCACATATGGCTAAAGTCAGTTTTAGCCAAGTCAGATTTATGATCGGCCCTTTAAGACTGTAATAAATGTGGTTTGACGGTAGCAGTTTATCCGTCAGTAAGCAGCTTTACAAAAGTCACACATCCTTACGAAAAAGTCGCACGTTCTATTAAAAAGTCTCAAAAGATAAGCATGGTCCTCACTGGAGTAAAATTGCGCATTTTTTTGCGACTTTTTAAATAGTCTCAATAGTAAACCTGTCTAGAGATTAATTTACATAAGAAAACACGCCCACTTTCAGAAAACTGGCGAGCGTAGTGCAGAGCAGAAAAAAGTCGCAAATTTTTGCACAGTTTTAGTGATTGCACAAAAATTTGTGACTTTTTCACTCCATTATTCTGACTTGAGCTAATGATAAATCTGGCCCAATGGTCCTACCAGTGACTGTATTAGCCCCTCCCTTCTGATCCTCTGCTGTGCCATGTGACCAACGCTCTTTCCAAATAACACAGCATCTTATATGTGGACAGTTTCTCTATGTATTCCTATTGAATCCTCAATGCCAGTCTCATAGGAATGAATAGAGAAGTAGCTGACTTCTAGTCCTGTGGAGATCAGAGTGTTGGTCACATGACACAGCTGAGGATCAGAAGAAAGGCTATAACTCACAAATACAGTCACCAGTAAGAAGATTACCTTCACAACAGTTTATATCATGTACTGTTCTAACAGGTCCAGATTGATTGTAAAATATTACAGATAAAACCTAGATGAGCCAGTAGTATGGGCAATGAACAAGACAGAGGAATTTTAAATATTGATAAATGTAATGTGCCTATGCCACAGTAATCATATGGCTGAATGCACAGTAAATAGAATAAAATCAGGGAAAAGAGAACAATAGAAGGACTTGGGTATCAGTTACAAGTAAGGTACACAGCAGTACTCAATGTCAGACAGTAGCTGCAAAATTAAATAAGAGGGTGTATGAAAAAAGAAGCGCAGTAAAAACCCATGATCTCAGTGTAATATTACCTCTCTAAAAATCCATTGTTAGGCCAAAAGATTTAGCTTTTGGATCCACTTTCTTAAAATAAAGGAGAGCTGTAGAAGGTTCAAAGGCGGGTGAATAGACTATTACATGGGATGGCTCTCATAATTTGGTGATTTTATTTTATTTCCATGTATAAATATATGTGTAGTTAATGACCTGGCACAGTTTCTTCATTTCAAAGGCTTCACAAAGTACCAGGTGACATTCATTTAGGTATAAAGGAAAGGAGATTTAGACATCATTTACCGGGTTCTTTACCGCTATAGTATCTATCATTTCTATGGCAGTCCATTAGTTTGACTACTTTATCAGCATTCAAAAAAATGGCCTAGATGGTTATTTAATGGTAAAAAGCATTCAGGGTTACAATTATTTCTAACAATTTTAACAATTTGAAGGACCTGTGAGTGTTTTTCAACGTAGTACGTAACTAGGTCAAAAATGGCTGTGACCCACATCTACTGCGAGAGTGGAGATGGCCACTGGATACAGAAGCAGTTTCTGTAACTCCCATAGAAGATTACCGGAATTATGCAATCAGCATAGCACATTCAAGTTCAGCTGCTTTTGTAAACCTCTGCTTTCACTCATAGGCTGGATACAGTGTCCACCTGGACAGAGTTGGGGGACCTCCATCCTCAAAACAGTTGCGGGACATTTATGACACGTCGTCATGTGATTATACTGTAAATGCGTGTGATCAGAATACCTCTAAAATGTAGTTTTATGCTAAATTGACTTTACAAAATTATTACTGTCATATCAAACAATCTTCTGTGCATCAGCAGTTATAGCCAATATGCGATAAAGTCTGCCCCCTGTGCCTTCACCCGGGTGTTTATCATTACTAGCCTGTGTAAGCCAGGAATTTATGAACCACTGCCCACCTCTTTACCCCACCAGGCCGTACCTCTGTTGGCAGTACTGGTAAAGTATGTGGTGCAGCCGCACAAGAGTCTTCCTCCACAGCAGTCTCAGCGTGGTGCGCCCAATGGTCCGGCAGCCACCTCAAACTGATATAATTGGCAGCTTCCTTACTGTATGGAGCTTTGTTATTGGACGCATCAGGCACCAGCAGTATTGCTGTGCTACCTGCACCATTCAAAGCAGGCGGTGCACTCATTAATAGCAAAGAAAGTCTCATGAGTATTAATACACAAGACTATTTTTAGAGTGTAGAATTGACTGTACAAGTGTCTATGCTTGTGACCAGAATAAAGAAATGTGTAAAGGTAAATTGAAAGACATTGCAGATACCAAACTTAAAGGGGTTGTTCGGGTTCAGAGCTGAACCCGGACATACCCTTATTTTTCACCCCGGCAGCATCCCTGAGGCTGGCATCGGAGCATTTCATGCTGCGATGCGCTCCCTTGTGCTGCGCTAGATCGAGCAGGGCACGGGCTCTTGTTTGTCAAAACACACTGCAGGATGGAAACCTCCGCCCGGCAGTGTGTTCGGTGACGTCACTGGCTCTGATGGGCGTGTTTTAGTGCTGCCCTAGCCGTTTTACCGTCACCGGGGTTCCTGGCAGCCCGATGGAGAGCCACGATACGTCACCGGATCTCCAAAAAAATGCCTTTGCCTTGCGCGATTTAGCGCAGGGCAAAGGAGAGCATCGGAGCATGAACTGCCCGCTACTCAAGTCAGGGGGGGCTGCCTGGGTGAAAATGGAGGTATGTCCGGGTTCAGAGTGGACCATTTAAAGGAACCTGCTGCTGGCTCTACCAAGCTGTAATTTGTGGGAGAGCCCATCAGGTGATTAAAGCCCTTTTCTTTTTCTTATTTTATGTTGACTATTTGTATGCGGATGGTGTATGAAATAAATTGGATCTCATAGTGATCCTGGAGGTAGGGTGCCAATCTCTTCTAACATTTGAATCATTTTAGTGACGGGTGAGTCACAGAGATTAGTGCACCTTTTTCCCTACAGTGTGCAGGAGAGCCACCTGATCTTTATATATTAGCAGTACGTGTACACCGGCCTGTGACATGCATGTTATCATCAAATTATCTATCTACTAAACAAGTCTGTGCCTGTGAACATACAATGGCCACCAGCCAGAAAAACCTTTTGCACACGGGACAAAATAGCATGATTGTAATAAATGTATTGTACAATGTAATGAATGATGCCTTAGGCTGACCGGAATACCATGGATGAGGATTACTGCCGACTGCGTTTTTAACCAGATTGCATTACCGATGTCTTTAGGTCCTGGTATTACTGTACCCGGCTATATTCTATATAAGGACTTTTTTTTTCTTACGTTCTTTTATACCAAACTCTGATACTGTAAAGGCAGAAGAACGTACTGTCAATAGATTTTATACTACATAAATTAAAGCCCAAGTTTAAACTCATGTCATACTACATTGTAAATGGGGTTCTCAGCTGTTCAGAAACAACAAATCTGCATAAGGACAAACGACGGGAGTAGTGTTCACTCTTGTTAAAGGGATACCGATAAAGTAACTTAAAGGGCTTCTGTCACCCCCAAAAGTCATATATTTTTTTTTAGGCCAATTAAAATCCTTATACTGCGATTTTTTTAATATATAGGGCTCTTACCCTTTTCTGTTGGCTAGTTTCTTAAAAAACGGCCCTTTTATAATATGTAAATTACCTCTCTACCAGCAAGTAGGTCGTCTACTTGCTGGTAGCCGCCACATCCTCCTTTCAAAAAAACGCCCCCTCCTCCTGCTGATTGACAGGGCCAGGGAGCGCTCTCCTCCTCCGACTGGCCCTGTCTGCAATTCAAATCCCGCGGCAAGACTTTTGACAGATGCCCTTTAATTTTTGAAAAACTGCATTAAGGTTGCAAGCTGTGACCCAACCAGAACCCATACCTATACATATAACCAGAGCTTCAATTTACCTTGCAATCCATTTGTCTAGCTCGTGTAAGCCTGCAACACACAGAGTATCATGGTGCCTGATCTTCCCTCACAAAACTTCAAAGACTACAATCCCCACAATCCCTATCTTTCCTGCTGTGAGTGTTGATGTTTATTGATTGGCTGCCTGATATACCGCCCAGTCACACCCCCTCTACTCCGTAATCCCCAGCACACTAACACGCCCTTTGTTTCACAAGACATTTAGGTAGAGAATTGATAGCAACACACTAAGCATGCTCGACCTAAAGGCTCATGCTCATGGCCGTTGCCCCGGCGGTCCGCAATACACAGGACACCAGCCGTGTGCACCCCACATCACGGATGTGAACTCATTCACTTGAATGGGTCCGCAAACCCGGAGATGGGGTGAGGAAGCACGTATCGGAACCCCACGGAAGTGCTTCCGTGGGGTTTCTGGCCGTGCCTCCGCACCGCAAAAAAGTAGTGCATGCACTACTTTTTTGTGGTGCAGACGCGGACCCCATTCAAGTGAATGGGTCCGCGATCCACATGCGGCTGCCCCATGGTCGGTGCCCTGCATTGCGGACCACAATTTGCGTTCCACAGCACGGGCCCCTTACGTTCGTGGGCATGAGCCCTAACAAAGGCTCAGAAGTACAGGTCGATGCCATGGCAATTTATGAGGAAACACAGTGGGTAGCAGAGGAAGAAACTACTTTTATAACTACTGAACAGTAAATATGTGAAATTTACATTATGTTAGTGTAAAACATAAGTTATATTCATGGCAACGGAATACCCTTTTAATGGAAACGTTTCTCCGTCAATTTGTTTGCTCTAGGCTCCTCCCCCTTTGTTTATTGTTGTTAAAAAGTTATGTTTTTCTAAATAAACATCAATTGATAAAAAAAAAAAAAAAAATACGAATCTCCCCATTATTTTAATGTATGCATAGGACAGGGTAGCGACATGGGGAGCAGACAACACAGATTTTTTCAGATCCAGTACAGGTCAATGAGCCTGTATAGAACATTAATTTGCTCCCCCTATTGGCAGCATGTTTCTTGAGAAATAAATCTGCACATATAGAAACAAATCTCAGAAACATCAAAACAGAGATGAGAACCAGAATTACAATCGGGTATTACAGTATTTTAAACCTCATCATGAACCTGCTTCTCCTCTTTCAGTCACCTTGTAGCTCATCTGCTGTACATCCACGTGACCTTTCCTGGCTTGTTTATGTCCGATCATCAATGATGTCACCTACACAGGGGCAGACTGGCCATAGACCCTACAGGGAAATTACACCCGAGCCCTCCTCATGGCCGCCAGCCGGGCACATAACCTGATGCTCTAAGCATTAATTAATGTAGGAGCATCAGGTAGTTATGTACCTGGTTAATGGGAGCAGGTGCCCTCCTGAGTTCAACTGCATTGCCATCCTCAGGACGGTAGGTGATACAGTTGAATACTATGGTGAAGGTGGCAGTATTTTGTGCTGCACTACAGTATTGCAGACCCCCACCTACTTCTGTTGTCCCACCTTCTTTCAATTTGGACCTGCCTACAACATGAGGTCACTTAGTTGTTTTTTTTCAGAGCCACTTTAAAGTGAACCTGACAGTAGCCAGCAGTGTGTTTCCGCCGAAAATTTTCTCTTCCTGAAGGCCGATGATGCTAAAGCTCAGAAAACATTTTTTTTATCCCCTGCCGTCGCGCTTCTCTAGTCAGGCTTGAAGTCAAGGGGGCAGCGGCCTCCTTGCTTCAAGTCAAGATAACCACGCCCCCTTCCCTGCCCCTTTGCTGTGACTGACAGCACTTCTGCAGAGAGTTCAGCAAAGCCAGCCGAACTACCGACTGTCACAGAGAAGGGGGCGTGGTTATCTTGACTTGAAGCAAGGAGGCCGCTGCCCCCTTGACTTCAAGCATGTCTAGAGAAGCGTGCCAGCAGAGGATAAAATAACTTTTTCTGAGCTTTAGCTGCATCGGCCTTCAGGAAGAAAATTATCGGCGGAAACACGCTGCTGGCTACTGTCAGATACTGCAGGCAGCTTGGGATGGTTTTTGGAGGTGACAGGTTCCCTTTAAGTTCCCAGTCCGCCCATGCACCTATATGGCCGGTTCTGATGTTTTTTTAACAGCAAATATGTGATAACCAATGCGGAGGCGCAGCATGAAACACAATGTCAGACAGCTTATATACGTGAAATGAATGAAGGAGGCAATTGGACTGACCGTTTCCTTTGAAGCGCTGGTACTGTAGGAGGACTTATACTGGCTACACCAAGCAGACACATAGGTAGACAAATAGACTGAAGGGGGTGAGAGCAGTTCTCCACATTCTCGAAAAAGGCAAAGACTGTAAATTGCAGATCCGCAAAACATAAATACCGTCCGTGTGCGTTCTTCATTTTGCAGAACGCACACAGCCAGCCCTATATAAAAATGCCTATTCTTGTCTGGACATGCGCTATATTTTTTTCTGGGGCTGCGGAACGGATGCAGATAAGACACGATGTGCTGTCCGCATCTTTTGCAGCCCTATTGAAATGAATGGGTGCGCACCAGTTCCTCAAAATTGCGAAATGGGGGCGGACCCAGAAATACGGTCACCTGAATGGACCCTAAGTGTGGCAAAGATAATTGGAGCCTGAAGGGCAGCGCAGGAGCACAAACTACTGCTCTACCAAGTGAGATGCTACGTGTACAAACAGACAGGATTCATTTGACTATAGCAGCAGAAAAGCGCTTTTGGCGTTTCCTCTCAGGGACTGAAGTGCTACATAGGAGTATACTAGGAGCGCAATCACGTCATGTGCTCACTACAGTAAACGCTATCTGCTAACATCAGGGAATCCCTTTACCAGCTTTATTTCCGCTCATGCGGGGAAAAAAAAAATAAAGTCTATATAGAAATGATCAAAAGAAAAGATATTCCTTTACTGTTTCCTTGGCTGAAGTACAACATAAAAAAAAGCAATAAACAACAAGCACAACAATGACACTTTCCATGGCGTATACAGTTATTCCATTTCCAGTCATCAAATGGACTAATTACTTCTGATTTGTACCCTGAACACTGGAATGACGGCATTGACAGCTAGCTGCCTAGACATCTCATCCATAGCACTTGTCAGGGCTTCCAGTCACCACGGCAAACATACATTTACAGATGTCAAGTTCCTAACTAATCCATTATGCGGATCATGCAAATAGATGCTTAATGCTCAGAGTATAATTTAGAAAATGATGCAAAAGTGGCTCGCCTCACTTGTTGGATGTGCTGACCTTTGCGCCATTATTTAAATACAGCCATGGCAATAAACACTCATAACCACAGCTTTTCACAATGCTACCTGTCCAAAGCATGTCCTAGCATCTTCATGAAGTCAAGAAATTAAGACTCTCACACTGGTAATTGCAACACAGCGAAGTCAACAAGACAAAGCACTTCAACCGGGAGTATGTAATTAAATATAATTGCACGAAAATTCTGTCTGCTCTGTGTATGAAAACTTTTTTTTTTTTTTTCCCTCCAGTAAAAGTACCAATCTGGGAATATATCATTACTTCCACCAGTTCTGTGTTTTGTTAGCAAAGGCCAAGCTTATAACATTAAAATGGTAGGAGGAGAAACATTTGGTTAAGCACGCTTCACAAAAAAGGGCTATTTTAGGGAAGTCAGCTAGAAGTTCGTCTTGAGCTGTAAAAAGTACATGAAGATTTTGCATACATTTTAATTCACTTCCACATTCATAGACCGGACGGCTCAGAATATGCCTTTTAATGTCTTCCTGTAATAAACGGATCCTCATTCGCTGGTTACACTGATTACAGTAAGTACATCTGTGGGGGAGGTACAGTTACAAGCACAGACGCCGCCAAAAAAGCTGCATTCGATAGCATTCTGTCCTGTAAATGAAGGCTATCGTAACAGATACCAAAAAGACCCCATTATAGTCCATGGAAGCCATTGGGCGCTGTTGGTGTCTGACATCTGCCAGATCTGATCCTTTAGTTTCTCTTTTTCTGCTATTCCGCAGAAGCACCGTAGATGTGAGCCTAGTGTAAAAGACTATTTGAAGTGAATGGTAAAACAAGTCATGAGGTTACGAAGAAATAAAACAAAAGAAAAAACTAAAAAAAGACTTGCAAAATACAAGTTGAAATACAGAGTATTGAGTATGAAAACTAGGACAAGAGACTACGGTGCTGTCCATGGATAGCCAGGTTTGCCATACTGTCTGTTTTTGGGGTTACACTACTTTTAATAATTAAACTTCAATATAGATCATCCTCACCCATGGCAGCGGTCAGCAATCTCAGGTTGTTAAACTACAGCTCCCATTCACTTTGAGAACAGCTCAGCAAGTATGCATGCTGGGAATTGTAGTTTGATAAGAGCTGGAGGGCCAGGGGTGGATGACCCCAGATATATGTCATTACAAACTGAGAGTGACCATGAATGCAATTCTAATAGACAGGACAAGGGTGACAACGTCAGACAGTCCATGAACAAGGGTGGCAGGAAAGCCCTTTTTGTAAACCTGATCTAACCTTGTTAAATGGGCTGCTGGCAGGAGTCATAAGGAAGAGACCATGGCCTGAATCAAGGGGTAAGCACTGAATAATTATGACCGCATGGGAGGTCAGATGCCCGGCTTTCTCTGTAAGGGTACTTTCACACTAGCCTTTTTCTTTTCTGGTATTGAGTTCCAGATCAGGCATATCCCCATGCATTCTGAATAGAGAGCATCAGGATGTCTTCAGTTCCGTCCCTCTTGCTGTATTTTTCTCTCCGGCCAAAAATCCTGAACACTTGCCATTATTATTATTATTCATTTCCATTGAAGTGTATTAGTGCCGCATTGACGGATCCATTCTTCCGGTCCACGCATGCGTAGACCTTTAAAATCGGTGAAAAAAATAAATACCGGATCCGTTTTTCCAGATCACATCGGAGAGAATTATCTGGTATTTCAATGCATTTGTCAGATGAATCCGCATTCCGGATCAGTCTAACAAATGCCATCCGTTTGCGTCCGGATTGCCGGATCCGTCTACAGAACTGCCTGCCGAAATCCTATGCCGCAAGTGTGAAAGTACCCTTAGTTGTTTCTGCCTTCACTAGCTTTGTATACACAACACTCACTGTCCTCAGTAAAAAGAACACAAAAATAAATATATGAAATATATAATATAAAAAATAAAATAAAAAATTCTAAAATCCTTAAAAGGGGTTATCCAATATCTAAAATATCTCCCCAAATGCCCAGGCCCCTTGTATGGATTATACTTACCTGCTCCCCAGCACCCGTGTCGCTCCACATTCCTGCGTGCCGCCGCTGCATCTCCCCGTCACTCCGATAAAAATAACTTGTAACAGGGGGAGCAGCAAATAGAAGGCCGCGAAGGGGACAAGCCTCAAGGGGTGACTCGGGTTCCGGGTAGCAGGTAAGTATAATCCATACAAGGGGCCCACGCATTAGGGGGATATTATTTTAGATATCGGATAACCCCTTTAACCATGACCTGCCAACATGTACTAAGCCCCAATGCAATTCGCTAACTAGGCAACATTCTATATCAAGAGATGTAATAAAAAATCTCCAAACTGTGTAAAAATAGAAAAATTACATGTAGCCCCATCTATCATGAGAAAAGTCACAAAAATGTCTGATAGAATTAAACTAAAAGTTAGACCTGACAAGTAGAAAATAGGTATAAAAAGCCTGGTTATTAAAGAAGCATTTCCACACAAACTTGTATTCTTTGTGTCATTAGAAAGGTAAAGGATGTAAATTGTAGTGCAGGTATTTGTGACTTACCTCATCCTTCTGGTCCTCACCTGGATTAGGCTGCTTTCACACTAGCGTTCGGCTGTCCGCTCGTGAGCTCCGTTTGAAGGGGCTCACGAGCGGACCCGAACGCCTCCGTCCAGCCCTGATGCAGTCTGAATGGAGCGGATCCGCTCAGACTGCATCAGTCTGGTGGCGTTCAGCCTCCGCTCTGCTCGCCTCCGCACGGACAGGCGGACAGCTGAACGCTGCTTGCAGCGTTCGGGTGTCCGCCTGGCCGTGCGGATCCGTCCAGACTTACAATGTAAGTCAATGGGGACGGATCAGTTTGAAGATGCCACAATATGGCTCAATCTTCAAGCGGATCCGTCCCCCATTGACTTTACATTGAAAGTCTGGACGGATCCGTCCGAGGCTATTTTCACACTTAGCTTTTTTTTGCCATTTTAATGCAGACGGATCCGTTCTGAACGGAGCCTCCGTCTGCATTAATATGATCGGATCCGTTCAGAACGGATCCGATCGAACGCTAGTGTGAAAGTAGCCTTAGGCGACCAACGCTCTGACAACATCTTATAAGTGGACAGGAAGTCAGTTTCTCCAATCATTTGTAAGACAGCCTCATTGTCAGTCTCATAGAAATGAATAGAGTATACGAGCCTCATTTATCAAAACGGTCTTCGTTGCCCATAGCAACCAGAAATCACCTTTCATTTTTTAAAGTGTTCTAAAATTTTTTTTAAAGGTGAGCTCTTATTGGTTGCTATGAGCAACTAAGACAGTTTTCCTGTTACAAACGATTAATAAATGGGGCCCTGTGACAGGGTGGGTTCACATCACGTTTTTTCCTGTTAAACGTTTAGAAAAAACTTGTACGTTAGTTAAACGGATGCCTCAGACTGATACCATACAGTGGCATCCGTTCCCCATACAGTTCCATTGGGGGGAAAAAACAAAAAAAACAACAACATGGTGTGCTGTGTTTTTGTATCCTTTAGTCTCCGCTCAAAAATCATGTTCTGAGCGGACACCGAACGGACCCCATTATAGTCTATGGGGTCTTTAGGCTCCGTTCAGCTCAGTTATCTGCAGAATCCGTCCTTTCCGCTCTCCTGCTCCTCAACGGAGCCGGAGAACGGAAAGGAGAAACGGTGATGTGAACGAGATCTAACATGTACGTCAAACAGACATAAAACGTGATGTGAGCCCACCCTTACTGCCCACAAATAGGAGGCTGTGTCAGTTGGAGAGTCTCTGTCACATGACCCAGCTGAGGAACAGAAGGGAGGTTATAACTCACAACTACAGCCACCGGTAAGAAGATTACCTCCACTACAATTTACATCTACCTTTCTAACGAGTCAGAGTATGAACAGGTTTGTGGGAGTTAAAAAGTGGTTAAAAAAGTCAATCTCTTGACAAAATAAAATACAGTTTGTTAACCCAGCCTGAGTTCGCCAATAAAAAAAGGGGGTGACTCAGTGGCAAAGACCCACCAGTGCCATGACCTTTTCTGGACGGTACCATCAGGGTGCTTCCTGAAGGCAGACTGTGAACAGCTGACACAAATATACATATTTTTGTAATTGCACCAAGTTAAATTGCAGTAGTCTTTAACCACTAAATTAACATTAAATGTGAACTAACACTGACAAATGGAAAATTTATGATAGCTGGAATTAAATATTAATCACTGCACTTAGCATTATGAATATTGAATGGGATTTCTAGCAAACATTCCCACAAATGGCATTATTTTACAGATCATCAATCCACATTTAAATGGCTCATGAAGTACGACACAAGACCTGGAACAAACTAACAACTAAATACTCATCCGAGCTTTTTTCAGATTACACGACTGCCAGGCGGACACTTGTTAGACCAGATAATGTATGACGAATACGGCTTAGACCAGGCCTCGAATCCACGTGTCATTTTTACATGTTTTTACAAATGGGGTTTGTTAGCATCCCATTCACTAGCATTGTTGAGAACACTGTTAGATTTCTGTGTGAAAAAACATTATACATCAAATACGCTATGAGTGAATGTGGCCCATGCACGTGTCGGCATCAAATAACCAGGACAGCTTTTTCATACAGTGGAATTAAATTTTTATTTATTTTTTTACCAGATCTTACCTACCTATGCTTAGGAGAGGTCATCATGGACAGCCATTAAAGGGATTGTCCGAGTCATATTTATTGATGACGACACCCCCGCCGATCAGCTGTTTGAAGAGGAGACGCACGCCGTGCCAGCGCTGCCTCCTCTTCACCGTTTACCTGCTCGCCGTTGCATCTGCAGCGGTGAGCAGGTGTAATTACACCCAAGCTGTCCCATTCATTTCATGGGGACGGATCGCTTCTATACACTTGTATAGGAACGATCCGTACCATTGAAATGAATGGGGCTGCGCGCGCCTTCTTGTCAAACAGCTGATCGGCGGGGGTGCTGGGTGTCGGACCCCAGCCGATCTGATATTGATGACCTATCCTGAGGATAGGTCTCCAATAAATATAACTTGGACAACCCCTTTAATATAAGTGCCTATTCTTGTCTGCAAAACGCAGACAAGAATAGGACAGGTTATATTTTTTTTGCGGACCACTGAACGGAGCAACGGATGCAGACAGCACACGAAGTGCTGTCCGCATCTCTTGCTGCCCCATTAAAGTGAATGGGCCCACATCTAAGCCGCAAAAACTGATGCTCGGATGCGGACCAAAACAACGGCCGTGTGCAAACACAGCAGAGCTTTTTTAGACTGCTGATTGGCTGGGAGTTGGCCCCCCACAAACTGATCTTGATGACCAGGCCAACGAATAGGTCATCGATAAGTAATGCCTGACAAACTCCTTTAAACCATATACGGTACTTCTGCTTGAATCAGCTGAAAATGAGCAATGAAGACTAAAACCCTACTCAATAAAAAATATATTGTTACATATCTAGAAGAAGACACGGGATGGGAACCTGATGATGAATGTAAACTGCAGCAAAGTCTACCAGCGGCAGTGGCTCATTGGAGAGCTGGCATGTTTGTTCCAGCCACAGAATATTCAGCAGGGCATCCGCCTGTCAAACGCCTGCAAGCACTTCTATCAGGGTTTGAAAGGTAATCTGATTTTCTCCATGGACATGCATACGGAGAGACAGCGCTTTTCTTTCAATACACTTTAAAAAGGCAGCCACAAAGGATTCACGCTTTGCATGGAATGACTTCTTAAAGCTGCACGAATAAAAAGGGATTATTAACAGGCATTTTCATACAATGACACTTTTTCGATAGGTCTTATTATGTCGCTTTTGCCTTGCATTGAAAGCAGACATCTGGCAAATGAAGAGTTTTAAAGTCTACTTCATGACTGGAAGAAGACGGAGGAAGCAAAAACATATAAAAGCACCACAGCTAAGAATTTTAGAAATAACTTTTTGATTATCAATTTATAAAGGCAAGTCGTGAACCACAAGGAATAATATCTTCCATTAATGTTGTTAAGAAGAGTTTTAAAGCCTTTACTTTCTTCATTAGGGAACCAGGGCAGCTAACGTTTGTGGGAACAGGGATGGCTTCTGTATAGTGTCACCCATGAATACACTGCCAATTCTGCTTTCAATATTCAGATATTACTTACCTGCTGTCAGACTTTTACAGTAGGTAGCCCCTTTGGTGCACAAAGTTTTGAAAATTAAACTAATTTCCATAAAAAAAATGCTTTTGGCAAATTTTCTACTTTGGCATAAATCTAAAAAAATGTCGGTGTTTTAGCAAATGCCATACAGAGGACAGTCAGATAAAAGGGCATCTGTCAGCAAATGTGCACCTATGAAACTGGCTGACCTGCTGAATGTGCACTTGGCAGCTGAAGGCATCCGTGCCCGCATGGTTGAGAAAAATAAAGTTTTAATATATGCAAATGATCCTCTAGGAGCAACGGAGGCGTTACCATTACACCTAGAGGCTCTGCTCTCTCTGAAATTGCAGAGCCTTCTGCACTTTGATTGAAAGGGCCAGGCAGTGTAAATATGATCACACCTGCCTGGCCCTGTCAATCAAAGTACAGAGGGCGCAGAGAGCAGAGCCTCTAGGTGCAACGATAACGCCCCTGTTGCTCCAAAAGGCTCATTTGCAGATAGTAAAACATAATTTTTCTCAGCAATGCAGACACATATAAACATGGGAACCAACACAGATGCCTTCATAGGTACAAATCTGCTGACAGATGTCCTTTAATTTTCTGCTAATATGATCTCGAAAAAATTATCACGTGGCCATGGATTCTGTCATTGAGGAGAGAACTACCTCTGAGTCAGAACAGAGAGCATGGAGGACCATGTATATGCATAGCTGCCATATAGTACATTACAATGGCCAGGCAAAACAAGCATTTGATCGTAGGCTCCCATCTGATGAGGCAACCCGTTTATCACTTTTGCCGCCATGAAAATTTTCACAAGTTTGAGAAACGCAAATAACATTATTAAACAAAAAAGGTTTTGTAAGAAATCCATAAAAATGTAGTAAAAACGAAAGCACAAGATAAGCATAACTAACATATATGAACCTTGCATATGTTCTCATAACTAACAGACCAAAAAGCTCTATGATAAGTGTGCCGTGTCATCAAATCATCTCACTTCTGTAGCAGAAAAGGGCCCTTTTCCCTTTAACGGTGACACATTTTTCCAGTTTGGTAAAAAGGATACCATAAAAACAAGTAATGGAGATTGTGCGGTGGGAGAAGAGATGATGGTAACGGACTGATCTTTCTCCCTGATGACACTTCTTACATAAACAGAACCAGCCAGTAAAACTGGGTGCTGTAACCCGAACATTGCACCGAGAACGGTGTTAGAATCGGAAAGCTATCACTTAGGGCTTTAACAGGGTACCCAAAGCTAACCTCTAGCTAACAACCCATCTGCGGCAAGAGTTCAACATCACAATGTACTTCACCCATGGCAGTGAAAGGGTTAAGTGAGGAGATATTAGTGGCGATAAAACAATGGCTTGTTGCAAAAGCTGCACAGAGTGAAAACCTTCAAAGGACTGTGGCACAGCTCCATTCTCTCTGTGCCAAGAACTGATAGACCATGCATGGTATTCAGCTCATACGTGCTGGGAACGTAACCTGTTGGTAATTTGCCGGCTTTCTAACACAAGGCTCAATTAAGACCAACAAAGGCCTAATTTTAAGGCGACAACCAAGCATGACATGGCACTTCTGAACACCATAAACCCCTATGGTGATCCAAATTCAGGAGGGTGGGGTGTATGTAGGGCCAGACACACACACAAGCGAGTTCAAGGTGAGAAACTCGCGTGTCTTGTTCCGACCTCTGCTCCTCTGACAGGATCGCACAGCATGAGGCCTCATGCACATGACCGTATGTATTTTGGAGTCCGCAAAAAATACGGATGACGTCCGTGTGCATTCCGTATGTTGCGGAACGGAACAGTACTATCCTTATCCATAAAGTGGACAATAATAGGACATGTCTTTTTTTTTTTGCAGAACATAAATATGGACATACGGAAACTGAATGCACAGGGAGTAACTTACCGTTCTAATACCGTTCCATATACGCAAAAAAAAAAAACAGAACGGACACGGAAAGAAAATACGTTAATGTGCATGAGGCCCAATTCCGTAGATCTCTCATGGTGACACAGCATTATACGTCATTAAAATACTGTTCGATACTGTCAGAGGAGCAGAAGTGAGAACGGGACCTCACACTGACTCTCGCCGCAAGTTTCTCACAAAGAACTCGCTTGTATGTGTATGGCCTAACAAACAAATACGAGTGCAATTTGCTTAACTGTGAAGTTCTCAAAAGGGTTTTCCAAGATTTTTTTTTTTGTTTTACTGATTACCTATTCTCTTCTGGATAGATCACGAGTATCTAATTGGTGGGGGTCTGACACCTGGGACCCCCACGGATTAGCTGTTTGAGAAGGCAGCAGCAGTCCTGTGAGCACCGCTGCCTTCTCGCAGCTTACCAAGCACAGCGACATCCACTGTATAGCGGATGTGCTTGGAATTGCAGCTTAGCCCCATTCACTTGAATGGGGCTGAACTGCTCCTAGGCCATGTGATCGATGAAAAGCAGAGAGGCCTAGGAAAAGCAGAGAGAAGCGCTTTCAGCGCCTTCTCAAACAGCTGATCAGCAGCTGCCCCAAGTGTCAGACCCCACCAATCCGATACTGATGACCTAGGATAGGTCATCAGAGGATAGGTCATCAGTATATATATATATATATATATATATATATATATATAAATATTAATAATAATCAATATTATCTTGGAAAACCTATTTCTGCCATTTTTGTCATCGCTTCTCTTACGAAAAAGAAATGTAATAAAAAGTGATAAAAAAGTCACATACACTCCAAAATGGTATCAATAAAAACTAAGATCGTCCTGCAAAAAATGAGCCCCCACACAGCTCAGTAGATTTAACTATAAAAAAGTTATAGGGGTCAGAAATAAAAAACCTATACATATGTGGTATAGTTGTAATCGTACTGACCCAGAGAATGAAGGGCACATGTCATTTTTACGGGAACGCCGTGGGGACAAAACCCATGAAACAGAGGAGGAATTGCGGTTTTTTTCCCCCCTCAATTCCACCCCATTTGGAATTTTTTCCCAGCTTCCCACTACATTATATGACACATTAAATGGTGGTATTAGAAAGTACAACCTCTCTCGCAAAAAGTAAGCCGTCATACAGCTATGTGAACGGAAAAATAAAAAGGTTATGCCTCAAGGAAGATGAGGAAGAAAAAATAAATAAAAGGCGAAAACGAAAATAAAAAAAACAACTCAGGTATCAAAGGGGTTAATACTCTTTGCCAGTTGAGCATGTGTTTTTAATGGAAGGCTGTAAAGGTTGTGTTTGCACGAGACAGCGGAACCCTGATCACCGGTGGGGGTTAATGCCCGCACAAATACATGGGTTAAAGGGCATCTGTGAGCAGGTTTGTACCTATGAAACAGGCTAACCGGACGCATGTGCACTATGACAGAATGAGGCAGTGAAAACATCATCACACCTGGTCCTGTCATTTAAAGTACAGATGGCGCTACAGATGCAGAAAAAGGCGAGTCTCTAGGTGTAACAGCAATGCCCCCGTTGCTCCTGGAGCTCATTTGCATACATTAAAACTTTTTTCTCAGCAACACGGGCACATATGAACATGGGACCAACACAGATACCTTAAGCTGCCAAGTACAGATTTACTTTCACACTCGCGTTCGGAGCGCCGCTTGCGAGTTCCGTTTGAAGGCTCTCACAAACGGCCCCAAACGCATCCGTACGGCCCTAATGCATTCCGAGTAGAAGCGGATCCGCTCAGAATGCCTCAGTCTGGCACCATTTGGCCTCCGCTCCGCTCAGCAGGCAGACACCCTGAACTCTGCTTGCAGCGTTCCGGTGTCTGCCTGGCTGTGTGGAGCCAAACGGATCCGTCCAGACTTACAATGTAAGTCAATGGGGACGGATCCGTTTGAAGTTGACACAATATGGCTCAATTTCAAACTGATCCGTCCCCCATTGACTTTCAATGTAAAGTCTGGACGGATCAGTCTGACTAACTTTCACACTTAGAATGTTTTCTGAAATATAATGCAGACGGATCCGTTCTGAATGGATCCCATTGTCTGCATTATAGGAGCGGATCAGTCTGTGCAGACACCAGACGGATCCGCTCCGAACAGCAAGTGTGAAAGTAGCCTTAACTGGTCAACCATAGGTCCAAATCTGTTGGCAGATGCCCTTTAACAGAGGTGGCCACGGGTGGGTGGCGTGTCTGCCACAAGCAACGGCTGAATCATGGATGCCCAATGGCAACCCAGCCGACACATGATTCATAGTTCAATATGTGGTCACACACACATGGGTGGCAGTAGAAATCTGTACTGTCCAAGGAAACCCATTGCATTTCTAACTTATGATTCTTTCACATCCATCCCTACAAAAAAATATGTTTGCAGCTCAAAGAAAACTGGATCTGTTCCAAAGACGCAAGCTATTCGGAAGAAATTACAGCGATAGACCAAGAAGAAGTAATGCTGCAGACTGTACTCTGTTACCTCTCGTTTAATGAGCCACAACTGGTACTTCTAATTAAACTATCACTTCATGGCCTCAAAACACATATTCATCAAAAAGCAATCCAAAGAAAACAGAAGGATCCTCTCTCTACAAGTGAAAATCAAGAATGCTTGTGGACATCCAGAACATACACTAATTCGAGAGGCAGAAAAATCTCCACAAGTTGGAAACAACAGCAGCAGCGGCAACTTCTACTGCAGGATGGCATCTGGTCCTCTGCCATTTTCAATATATGTGGTCATTTTTAGCGGCATCAATGTCTTGAGCATACACCTCCTATATGGCACCTCCACTTGATGTGCAGCCACAGTTTTTCCTTATCCAGTTGGTGGCGATATCAGATGGATGGCCTGGCTGATAGGCTTAAATTCGGGGCTGATCGAGAGAATGGAGCAAATGGCAGGAGTTCTGTTTCTGCCATTAAATTGCTTACATCACTGTCAGTTGTAACATGGCCTTAGGTATTCAGTATGCAAGCAAGGACTTGGCACTGGCACTAGTATATGGCGTCCACCTTTGTGTAATTTATTCTCAGTATATCTACAGATGTTCCGTGAAGACCTCAGAGGTTTGTTAGAGAACATTAGTGATCAAACAGCATCATGAAAACCAAGGACCACACCAGACAGGAAGGGCATAAAAGTTATTAAAAAAAAATCCCAAACTCTGAACATCTCATGGTGCACTGCTCAATCCATCAACCGAAAATGGAAGGACTATGGCACAACTGAAAACCTACCAAGAAATGTCCATCTACCTTAGGCTAACTTTCACACCTGCGTTTAGAACGGATCAGTTTGCATTACCATGAACAGTGCAAACGGATCCGTTATGACTTTACATTGAAAGTCAATGGGGGACGGATCAGTTTGAAAATTGAGCCATATTGTGTCAAATTGACACATTGTAAGTCTGGACGGATCCGTTTGCCTCCGCACGGCCAGGCGGACACCCGAACGCTGCAAGCAGCGTTCAGGTGTCCGCCTGCTGAGCGGAGCGGAGGACAAACGGTGCCAGACTGATGCATTCTGAGCGGATCCGCATCCACTCAGAATGCATTAGGGCAGTACGGATCCGTTCAGGGCAGCTTGTGAGAGCCTTCAAACGGAGCCCTGAACACAAGTGTGAAAGTAGCCTAAACTGACAGCCAAGGCAAGGAGATCATTAAATAGAAGAGGCAGCCAAGAGACCCATGGTCACTCTGGAGGAGCTGCAGAGATCCACAGCTCAGGTGGAATAATCTGTCCACAGGACAAATATTAGTCATGTACTCCACAAATCTGTCTTTTATGGAACAGTGACAAGAGGAAAGCAGTTCTGAAAGCAAGCCATAAGAAGTCCAATTTGCAGTTTGCCACAAGCCATGTAGGAGACACAGCAAACATGTGGAAGAAGGTGCTCTAGTCAGATGAGACTAAAGTTGAACTCTTCGGCCTAAAATGAAAGCGCTATGTGTGGTGGAAAACTAACACTGCACATCACCATGAACACACCATCCCTACTGTAAAACATGGTGGTGGCAGCATCATGCTGTGGGGATGCTTTTCTTTAGCAGAGACAGGTAAGTTGATGGGAAGATGAATGGAACTAAATAGAGGGCAATCCTGGAGGAAAACCTGGTAGAGGCTGCAAATTACTTGAGTGGGCCAGAGGTTCACTTTCCAGCAGGACAACAAACCTAAACATATAGCTAGAGTTACAATGGAGTGGTTTAGATAAGAATATCCATGTGTTAGAATGACCCGGTCAATGTCCAGACCTATATCCCATAGAGAATCTGTGGCAAGACTTGAAAATTGCTGTTCAGACGCTCTCCATCTAATCTGATGGAGCTTGAGCTATTTTGCAAAGAATAAAAGGGCAACTAGATGCTTAAAGCTGGTAGAGACATACGAGGGGTGTTCAATAAGTTATCTACCTGAACATGAAAACATTTTCTAAGAAAATTGAACTTGCTACTTATTAATGTAATCCCCCTTGACTTCAAAACACTTATTCCACTTTGTCTCCATTGATCGGATGCCCTCAGAATAGAAGGAGACTTCTTCCTGCTGCAGGAACCTTGTTACCGCCTCTTGACTGCAGCATTATTAGGAAATTGTTGCCTATGCTAAAATTTCTTCAGGTTCTGAAAGAGAAAGTAATCACTGGGAGTCAGGTCTGTAGGGTGGATGGTTAAGCTCCATGAAGCCACATTATCCGATAGCAGTTTGTGATTTGCGAGACTGACGCATGGTCGTGAAGCAGCAACACGCCTGCAAACTTCTCATGGCATTTCTCTTTGATTGCCTCACATAATGCCTTCATTGTGTTGCCAGTAATTGTTGTCTTGTGGTCGCATGAATGCCAGTAATAAAATGCCTTCTGTAGCCCAAAAACTGTTGCCATAATCTTTCCCGATGACTGCTGCACACAAAATTTCTTTAGAGTTGGTGATCTCTTGTGCTTCTATTGCATGGACTCTAGTTTGGTCTCAGGATCATGATAGTGGAGCCATGTTTCTTTACACATCATAATTTGAGAATAGAAGTCGCCTGGATTTTCTCCAACAATATCTAAATTCTCTTGGCTAAATTGCTGGCGACAAGTTTTTTTGCTCAGGCATCAACACTCGTGGCACCCACCAGGAACTGACCTTTGATATTAAAGCATAATGAATTATACTGGAAACTGTGCCAACTGAATTGCCTAATTTTTGAGCTATAATACAGACTTTGACCCGACGATCTTCCAAAATCATGGCCTCCACTTTACCGCCTATTTCCTCTAAAGATGATTCGTCCTGAACACTTAAATTGATTCCCTACCCAATTTAAACAGCTTGGCCCAAAATTTTACTTTGCAGTAGGAGGGTGTATCATCACCATATACAGCAATCATCATTTTATGGATTTCTTTCGGCTTCTTTTCTACCTTTATAAGGAATTGAATCACAGAACGAAGCTCCAAATCCCTGTCTTTCTTTGTAGATCCGCACTGTACTGCACTTGCCATCCTGTCACTTCCAGTGCTTTCATCAGACTGAACTGCTACTGTGTGTGTTGCATGTCCAGACATCTCAACCTGCACAGCCAACCTCAACTAACACTGACAGAACATGCTGGGGTAGATAATTTGTTGAACACCCGTCGTACCTGAAAAGACTTGCAGCTGTAATTGCAGCAAAAGGTTGTCCTTCAAATTATTGACTCAGGGGGTCTGAATACAAATGCACGCTAAACTATGTAGCATTTTCTTTTCACTTCACACCTACTTGCTACTTTGTATTGGTTTATGACAAAGTTCCAATAAAATTCATTTAAGTTTGTGAGCGTAAAGTGAAAAAATGTGGAACAGTACAAGGGGTACGAATACTTTTTTAAGGCGCTGTATGCGTGGATTTACATATATGTGCATTTACAATAACTTTATGGCATTTGAATGTTAGTTGCAGTTTATGTATGACTGATCTTCTAATGTATTTATTATTATATGGTTTATTCATTTGATAGTTTTATACCGTTTCACATCTACTGTAATTAGTTTATTGATTAAACACATTCATCTGCTGTTTGGATGAACTCCGACTGCTATAGAAAGGCCCCAAAGAGTACAGCTGGAACACTGCAAATATGTTCCACTTTTTTTAATTACTTGCTGGCAAACAGACCCCAGGAACACACTAACAAATATAAAAGTTTACATCATGTAACTTTGGAAGCAACAAGTATTTTCACCGGAAAAAAAAAGCAGGAAAAATGCAACCTTGTGCCCAAAATGCTTGGCAGGCAAACCCCCTAAATAGACAAAATATATCAACTCATTGTGGCAGTTTCCCTTTTAAAAGGGATTGACATGAAGCAATCAATTTTAAAAGATATAGCCAATATACTCAAAAAGTAGACTAAAAGAACAGATTTTTACATACCTATTCATTATTTCCTAAAAACTCATATAAAAGTTAGTTTCACTTTTTGTAAAAACATTGGAAGTTCTGCCTGCTGCCATGTAAACCCATATAGTTTCTTGTGAACAGAGATGTATGTGTACCATGTGCACTATTTGACAGTTTGTGCCATTTTTGTTGATCTGTAAATGCATGTATCCCACAACTTTGCTGAAAAATCTCCACTCCCACTTCCTACAGATCATGAATATATACATATGAATCTACAAAAGGAGTTATTCATACATTATCCAAATTGTAAACGCCTGGCGCCAGAGGTTAGTACACTCACCGTGCTGTGCCATCAGAGAGGCTCTGTTCACTAGATGAAGACGATTCGGTTCTGGATTCTGGGATTTTCTCAGAGCTCTTCTCTGTTGTATTTGGCATTTTTTTGACCTTTACAGACTTCTTTTTCTCACTATCACTGTCATCACTGCCTTCCCCCAAAATGTCATCAACCTGAAAAACAAAGTTTTTAAAGAGAATTATAACCAAGCCCGCATCTCAAAGAAAAAAAAAAAAAAAAAAGGACCTAACAGTGACATGGCGTGAGAAACTTCCTTTTCTTGGATTGGACTCCTATTTCACACAACACAATTTTCCAACAGAACAGTCAGCAGTACAAAATACAGACTAGTTGCTAGTTTGCACGTCATCAAACCATTTAAGGCTACTTTCACACTGGCGTTTTTGCTTTCCGTTTGTGAGATTCCGGTCAGGGCTCTCAGAAGCGGTCCAAAACGGGTCAGTTTTGCCCTAATGCATTCTGAATGGAAAAGGATCCGCTCAGAATACATCAGTTTGCCTCCGTACAGTCACCATTCCGTTCTGGAGGCGGACACCAAAACGTTGCTTGCAGCTTTTTGGTGTCCGCTTGACTAAACTGAGCCAAACTGATCCGTCCTGGCACACAATGTAAGTTAATGGGGAAGGATCAGTTTTCTGACACAATCTGGCACAATAGAAAAAGTATCTGTCCCCCATTGACTTTCAATGGTGTTCAAGACGGATCCGTCTTGGCTATAGAAGACATAATACAATCGGATCTGTTCATGACAGATGCATGCGGTTGTATTATTGTAACAAAAACGTTTTTGCAGATCCGTGACGGGTCTGCAAAAAACGCTAGTGTGAAAATAGCCTAAAGGGAGTCTCACTAAATAAAAAAAATTGTAAAAAACTGTCCATTTAAGGGTCTGTGTGGGCATCCGTTTTCTGGATTCATTTAATTGGTTTTCTCTTTAAAGCGTCAGTATATATTATTCAATCCCACAGTGCCCTCAGTATATATAGTTCCCCCAGTAGTTATAACTGCCCCCAAAATGCCCTTGGTATATAAAATGCCTCCACAGTACCCCAGTATCTATAATTGCCCCCTTTGTGCCCCAGTACCTATAATGCCCAACAGATAACGTTACACAGGCACATGCGGAAACACTTGCTCCGCACTGGAGGCAGCAGGACCTAATGCTCCCAAAGTGATCATATGCAAGAACCTGGCCTGACAGAGGAAGCAGGCGGAGAAGGGGCGAACACAGTGGCTTGGGCCTGTCCACTTTGCACTTAACAGCAGATTTGCATATGTATTAAAACAGACTTTTCTCTGTTAATCCATTGAGAATACTGCTGAACAGCTCAAACTGCTGATCCGTGTCCCCGCTCGTCTTCGACAGGTTACTCCCTCCCCTCCACTCCCCTGCTTACTCCTTATTTCTCCTCTGCATCTCCTTCTTTTCCATGACCTGCAGCCCTGCTCACTCCTCCTTTTTCTGTAGTCACCTCTCTCAGCTTGCCCTTCTCCTCCTCTTCCATTGGTCGCTCCCCCCCCCCCCTCCCCCCCCGATCGCTTATGTCTCCTCTACATGTTGTTGTCTCATTTCTCCTCCTGGGTTCTCCCTGCCCGATCACTCCTCCTCCCGCAGACTGCTCCCCGTCTTTACACCTCCTTTACAGATCGATTACTCTTCCGTCTGGTTTCTCCGTATCTGCTCACTTCCTTACTCCCTATTTCTGCTCTACATGTACAGGTCGCTCACTCCTCTTCCTGGGCCCTCCTGTCTGCCCACTCTTTCTCCTCCTGCAAGTTGTTCCCCCTCCTTACTTCTCTTCTACAGGTTGCTCTCTCTGCACTCTTCCTTGGTCCTCCCTGCCCGATTACTCCTCCTCCCGCAGATTGTTCCCTATTTTTAATACACAACAACTCTGCTTTTTCTCCAGAAGGAAGCAGCAGATCAGCAAGTGCAAGGTAAAATTACATACAGCAGAGCTATCCATACAAGACACTATACCTGGTTTAGCTGTAGATTTCCTGGTGATAAACCCTCTCTAAACATACGTAACTGTAGCAGCAAAATGTAAGCTGGGTAAATACTTTTTCAATGGTTTTCTAAAGAATACACTCAGGAAAAATATAAAGCCAGAATATGCATATTTTATGCTCAGGACTGCAATTTGTCTTTTCGATTTAATGAGAACACCCATCCGTATATATCTGACTAATCAAACCTTTGCAAGAATGCGTGTAATAAGTTGTTCAGCACCCCGCTGTAAGAAAAGACAATCATCTCAGTTGGGTTTTCACATTCGCAGAGGTGAAGCTGGGAAGATTGGAACATTTTATTCTTACACTGTACTTTCTTTAACGGACTAAATTCAAATGTGTGCATCAATGGTTCTGGATAACAGATAAAGATCTGGTGAGCCATGTATCTACAAGTGGGAATGGAGCGCCAGGTCACTCATAAGCATTGCTACGCCATTGATCTCAAAGCCGAGTGCAGTATCCAATCTCTGGCAGTCCTAGAGTTTGAATGAAGTAGTACTGCTCATCCACGAATGCTACTCCATTCATACGGGATAATGGGAGCACCATTCTCATGAGCGGTTGGAATAATGTGCTCTAAAGACATCCATTCTTACTTTCACATAAAGCATTGGTGGATCGATTTAGCCACTTAAAGGGGATATGTGGCTAAAACATTTTTCTGACTATTAAAACCAGATAGTGACTAAGTCACCAGTTTCCAATTTGTTTTTATTTTCCTCTTGCATATTTTTTCTATTTTTATTTTATTTTCTAAAAAGGATTATGGGGGCAGCCATCTTCCCCGAGCTGTTCTTAACAGCAGATATGGTTTACAGCCACCATAGGTTATAGACACAATGGACGAGAGGGGACCTCACTGACTTTTATGGGCGTTTTGTAGGCCTCCTCTGTGACCTGAGCAGAGGTCCGGAGGGAGTAGGTAAACTATGATATCACCTATTGTGGGTGGTGGATCCTGTGTTATCTATATATAGGTGATATCTGTCATTCTAATGCTGTCTGCAATGATACGCAGATAACTGCAGTAAAATTATCGGTACAGACAAACTGGTTCCTCTTAGGCTTACAAAACGATCGAACCAGCGAGAAATTTACAGTTTGTCGTTGATTGCTCGCTCGTTCATTACTTTTAGATGGCTCGCATGATTTAACGATAATCGGCTTGTGTAAAGGTACCTTAAGACAGATAAAGCAAGTCCTTACATATAACAGTCAGCAATAGATACTGAAAGCTGTAAATGACTCTGTATGATAAGGGTCCTTTATAGCACAGTTTACCAGAAAACTAAAATGGAGCAGCTATCACCTGACATCCGAAGGAGCAGCTCATCCAGGCACAGACAGAGGGCAGTAAAGGAGATGTACCCCACTTTACTGTAAAGAGGAACTACTATATACCCAATACAGGCGTTTTCCTCGAGAAATAGCCATGTTGATTGGTGGGATCTGAGTCGGAGACATTGTATGTTCAGTCTAGTTTCAAATTACGATGCCCCAGGAAAGCCACATTGTATGTTGAAAAATATTGTATTCTGAAGCCATTGTATCTTGAGGGATCACTGTATATCTGCAAACCCACAAAACTCTGGTATGTAAATGCACATGGCAATGCGAATGTGTTAGTATTGAGATGCAAAGCTGAATTTCCTATATTCTTTAACATGCAGGTGACCTTTAAAAAACAGTACGTTACTCTCTTATGTTAAAGTAATTATAGCTACAATTCTGATATAAGATGGTGCTATGAATATAAACTGAATATATTGAAAACCTATTTAACATCATAATATGACACCATCATCACTTCTCATAAAACATACCCTGCCGATAGGTATTGGTATATATTACTGTTAAATACACAGATTACAAAAGTAAAGATTTCAGCTCACGCTGCAGAGTAGATCCTTTTAATATGTAAATTATGGGATAAAAAAAAATAACAGCAGATAAAGAATTTGCAGCACAATGAAAATGAAACTTCAATTTGTAAATTTGTATGCAGGTATATGCACATATATTACTTTCCAAGGTAGGCTTTTTGACAAGACATGAAATATGGGACACATTTATCAAACCAAACGTGGCAGAAAAATGAGTTATGAAAAACTGTGGCATATTTCTCCTACCCTTCTTAATGTGAAATTTGGAGCATCTTAGTAGACACGTTAGACACTGTCTTCCCTACCTCTTGGCTGGCTTACTTTACACCAGTATTTTGCACATCATTAATAAATCAGGCACATTTGAGAAATCTTGGCTATGACCCTTGTATTAGACACTTTTCTAAATGGTCTTGGAAGGTGCAAAGATGTCTAAAACACATAACAAATCTGGCTAACAATGTGTACTTGATATATTCTGGTGCAATTCATGCAGAATTCTGGTAAATTTTGCCAACATAAATCTCCTATATGGTCTTCACCAAAAGGGTCAAAACATATTCCACAAATGTAAGGTTATGCACATGGGAAGGAAAAATACATGTCACCAGTACATACTAAAATGTTAAATCACTGGGTTACACTGACATGGAAAAGGACTTCGGAATTTTGGTGAACAGCAAACCAAACTGTAGAAACTAGTGTCAGGCAGCTGCTGCCAAGGCCAATAAGATAATGGGTTGCATCTAAAAGGAGCAAAGCTGCACGTGATGAGAACATAGTCCTGCCACTTTACAAATAACTAGTCACACCACACATGGAGAACTGTGTACAGTTTTGGTCTCCTGTGAACAAGGCAGACATAGCAGAGCTGGAGGGGGTTCAGAGGAGGGCAACTAAAGTAATAACTGGAATGGGTGGACTACAGTACCCAGAAAGATTATCAAAATTAGGGTTATAGCTAATAACTATGTATAAATATATCAGGGGACAGTACAGAGATCTCTCCCACCATCTATTTATACCCAGGACTGTTATGAGAGGACATCATCTGTGTCTGGAGGAAAGAAGAAGGTTTGTACACAAACATAGAAGAGGATTAAAAAAAAAAAACTGCAAACTAAGCTGCAAAAACCAGTTTCAGGCAGCTGCTGCCAAGGCCAATAAGATAATGGGTTGCATCAAAGGGGCATAGATGCCCGTGATAAGAACATAGTCCTACCACTTTACAAAATCGCTAGTCAGACCACACAGAGTACTGTGTACAGTTCTGGGCTCCTGTGAACAAGGTAGCAGAGCTGGAGAGGGTCCAGAGGAGGGCAACTAAAGTAATAACTGGAATGGGGCAACTACAGTACCCTGAAAGATTATCAACATTAGGGTTATTCACTTTAGAAAAAAGACTGAGGGGAGATCTAATTAATATGTATAAATATATCAGGGGTCAGTACAGAGATCTCTTCCATCATCAATTTATCCCCAGGACTGTGACAAGAGGAAAGAAGGTTTGTACACAAACATAGCAGAGGATTCTTTACGATAAGAGCAGTGAGACTATGGAACTCTCTGCCTGAGGAGGTGGTGATGGTGAATTCACTAAAAGAGTTCAAGAGGGGCCTGGATGTATTTGTGGAGTGTAATAACATTACAGGCTATAGCTACTAGAGATGGGTCATTGATCCAGGGAGTTTTTCCAATTACCCGATTGGAGTTGGGAAGGAAAATTGGCTTCTACAACACAGGGTCTTTTTTTGTCTTCCTCTGGATCAACTTGCAGGATAACAGGCTGAACTGGATGGACATATCTTTTTTCAGCCTTATAAACTACCGGTATGTTACTTATATTGTAGAGTGTCCAATGGGTCATGTGCTTTCAGTTTCCTCAAAAGCCACTGCTACAAGCTCACAGAGCCCGCTTTAAAATGTTGACTTGACAGTATCGGCTCCCTGTGGTTCTTTATTAATGGTTCCCAACATTTGTTGGGGTGTCGTTGTGGGTGTTATTGCTGTCTTGTGAACACTCACATAAAAGTGATGCACCAGATATCACCAAGTCATACAAAAATGAGCGTCTACACTTGCCAATCGTGCCTTCAACAGCGATAATCAACAGCTAAAGGGGTTTTCTGACGTCCCCTTCCTTCCAGAAGACGTTAAAACAATGGAGAATTCTTTATTTTTATTTTATATTCCCATACCCGCTGTTTCAGGTCCCTAGTCAAGTGGATTTGATGATATCACATGCACAATCATGTTGACAGCTGTGGCCATTCATTGGCCTCAGCAGTGAAGTGCCCCAGAGACGCATGTGACTGGAGTCTTAACGGGGATTGGTGCCTCATCGATGGAATGGAGAAGCTTTCAAAGGCAGGTTTATTTATTTGCACAGTTTGCTGGTGCTCACTAATATTGGGGAGGTAAGGGGGTCGGACACCCCTTTAATCCTCTCCCGATTTACAGACATGGCTTCTGAGATCAAGGTGCTGTCAATTGACAATTGGCCATTGTAAAGTGGTCTTTACTTTGAAAGAAAAAAATATGAAATATAAAAAAAAATTAATTTTTATTTATTTCATTTATATGGCGCCAACCTATTTCTCAGCGACGTACCGTACATTCATGTTCTAATGTTCATTAGGTAAAACTGATGTTTAATTACTCAATTCACTATTCAAATGTGGGCATAGATTTTCCTCTTTTTTTTTTTACATTTTAGAGACCTATTTTTAGCACGTATCATAAAACCTCAACATATGAACATTTTCACGCAGGGTGAAACACATACATATATATAAAGATAAACGTTACCAAATGAGATGGTGGGTGTAAAACTGCAGAGAGGAGAAAGCGGCATAAAAGCTATTAATTATTTTGTGAAAGCATTAAAATACTGTAAACCAACTTCAATAACAAGGTTATGTTTTAAAATGAAACATGCTGTTCCTCGGTTATTCAGCTATTTTTAGGTCCAGTACAAATGTAGGCACTCAAAAGTGCCACCACAGGGCACATAAGTAGTTCTCATTATTACCCACTCTATGCGTGGTCAAATGTTCTGTACTGTACACCCAGAGCCGAAGGCGCCCCTGCTGAGTACTCTTTGTGCAGAACACATAGGTGAGCTGTCAAGACCGGCAGATAAAAGTACCCGGAAATCATAATGAGGAAAAAAATATATATAAAAAAACAACAACAACATTAAGCCCGAAGGGCTCAGCTTTCTAAACCACACAAGTAGGGGAACATTAAAATTGTGAAGGCTAATTGCTGAAAATCATAGGCATATACACATCAATTTTTCCTTTCATTCCCCGAACAATTACTTTCTTAGGAATGTAACTGGCATGTACGGCAGCTCTTACATTATAGAAAGTTGCAGAATTACAGAGGCCAGGAAATTCTGTCACTCAGCAGTTTGCCTCCGCTGCTTTTGACAGAACAGCCGTACAACTACAGAAAGGAACTTCGGAAATGATTCACGAGTAGAACTTCTAATGAAAATTAAAACAGAGTTTCTCTCCGACATGGATAGTCTTCTAGATTCAATATTCCCAATTAGAAGAGTGACTAAAATGGTGGCAAGCTTTTTAACATCGAAACCGAAAGGTTTAGGGCATTTAGGTATGAATGAATCTAAATTATAAGTAAGAGTTCTGAAATCTCCAGTCTTCGAGACCACAGAGATCTAGTCACTAATGACCTCAAAAGGAAACAAAATTACTTAAAGGGGTATTCCGGTTGAGGCAAGTGATCTATCAACAAAATAGGGGATAACTATTAGATCACTGGGAGTAACACCGCTGGGGTCTCAGTGTTCAGCTATTTCTGCAAGTCCCATAGAGAAGAATGGAGCAGCAGCATACATATCCAACCCGGCAGTAGGGTTCCCACCAATCTAATAGGATAGGGCATACTGACTTGTCACAACTGGAATATCCCTTTACCCCCTTCTCAACATCCGCCGTACATGTATGGCAGGGTCTTTGAAGGTGGCGCCTGCTTGAAGTGAATGGAGCTGAAATTACACCTTCTTGCTGCTGCAATGTTGATGGCAAGCAGGTAAAGAGAAGGCAGTGCTCGCACAGGTGCTTCATTCTCCTCAAACTGATCGACGGGGGTGTCAGGACCCGGACCCCCACCGATCTGATATTGATGACCTATACTGAGGATAGATCTCAATACAGCAAACTGGACAACCCCTTTGACAAAAGAACAAGTACAAGAAAAGTGATCGTGGTAACCGAGGAACAGGTACATCGCTTTCTGCATGGACTCTTGTGTAACACATACAGCGCCACAGGACGCCTGATGTTGTTCCAACATGTTAAAGAGTAAACGGTACTTTTGACATCAGCGGTATGTAAAATATTTGAAGGCACTCAAAGAGATGAACTGCAAAAGTACATAGTGGTGAATAAACTGACAACCAGCACTGATTCATGAAAAACAGGTTGTGCCCAACAATAAGCTTGGTTTCTATAAAGGAATTGCAAATGTGGTATGTTACGTTACTAATGCTGCTGATAAAATCTATCCGGATTTTGCAACAGCATTTGTTAGTGTACCACAAAACCACCTTGTACAGAAGATACAAAGGCAGGGACTAGGGAGCCACGTACGGACGTGGGTAAAGAACTGTTAAAAGGAAGCTTGAGTGGTACAGAATCGCAGCATAAAGTCAGCAAGGATCTGTGTTCTTTTATTCATGACTCAAGTGTCCATTTTTGCTGATACAAAACTCTGTAGGATACTTTAAAACTCTGCTCGATTGTAAACTATTACAAAAAGACCTTGATGAGCTGGCAGCACAGGAAAGAACGTGCTGATAAATGTACCCAGGCCACAGTACTTGTATCACTGTATCTACATTTAATGGGATAAAACTGGGAATAACAGACCAATTAGTATTATGGTCATGTACTGGGATTCGGAATCTCTAAAAATGAAATCTGTTTGATACTGGTTAGACCGGGTTTCCCCGGTAGAGCAATACAGGGGGCATAGACAGTATGCCAAAAAGCCCAAGGTCAGGATACTCTCCATGCTGCCCGGCCCTCTCCTCTGCCGCAAAACCTAGGACATGTTTTATCTTTGTTCACATGAAGTCAACAGGTCCGCACCGCAATGTGGGGTGCACAACGCTGGTGTCTGTGTTTTGCAGATCCGCAAAACAGAAACTGCAGTGACGCGGGCTTGTGAATGGGGCTTTACGATAAAAAAAAGCTGTAAAACTAAAAATTCTATTTTTCGGCCATAACCTTTACAATAAAGATCATTTTACAGGTCTCAATGAGGTTTGACCCTCAGACCTTCTGTACAATAAACAGCTACCTTGGAAAGATGGGATTTTTAGGCGTCTAATAGCATTGCTGTTTTCGAATTAAATAACTCAAAACAGTATTTGATATCCCTGTAACCATAGTAACCCATACAATATAGTGAACACATTATTTATGGTGATTGGTGAACAGCATAGAATGTCCAGGAGAACGAGCAGACCACCACCCTGAGAGGCAAGGTCCCTGATGATGTTATGTCTAAAGGGCAGATCCTTACAAGCCTTGCCACACCTCAGATGTAGATGTGATGTCATCAGAATAGAGAACCGACACAGTGGTAAAACGGCATGCGCGTATGGAGGGCAGGAAAAGAGGCCTTACAGATAAACAATCACTATTTGTAAGTGATAATGCATTGTTTTCTGTAAATTGCAAAATGGAATACCCCTTTAAGTAGGCTGCCAGGTACTTTACAAATACTAGCAGATGCAAACATACATATCATCTGAAAAAAAGGGCTAGATGCTTATCTAATACCATTGACATTGTGAGCCTATCATATGCAGTTTGGAATCTGCTCCTAGTTTCAGGAGGTGACGTCTTTGTGCCAAGGATACGATTGCGTTCACTAGCTCATTAATCAGCACATTCCTGGGCCGATTCCCCTTTCTGTTCATGAGGGTCTCCTCTCCCTTCTACTGACAAATGGAAGTTGATGACTCCAATTTCCTGCTCTCTCCCCTGCATGTTCTCTCTTCTCTCTCTAAACAGGGCCACAGAATGTAGGATTCACACCCACCCACCAACCCGCATACTGTGTATGCTCTTTTCCCTATCTATATAATGGGTTAGTACAGCCTGTATGACCTTACTTTTCTCAAGACTTTGATGCGATGATTCTTCTGAATAGTCTGATCTGCCTTGTATAACCTCCTTCCTCTCGTTGCTGCCACTTTCAACAATGAGACAAGAAGGGATAGAGAACAAAGTGCCCACACAGCAGATTACTAACAAGATCTATGCAAGAAGAAGCAAAGCTAGCTATATGAAGGAACTGCACAGACTCTACAGCAATAAAATGGTAGGACAATTTTAATAAAGACTATTTAGAAACAAATGAACAGAATAAAATAAAATCAGTGTAAATGACCATAGCTTTTAATGCAATTTATCAGCAGGAAACATAAGGTTCTAGTTTGCATAAAAAGTACCATAGCAACACTCACAAATGACTGGAATCTTACTGACTGGGGACAGAGAAGGCACACTTAATACAGTAACTCAATTTAACAAATTGGAATAAAAACGTGCATTTTATTTTGACAGCCTGATGCCAACTATTTAATGCAGTTTATCGTCAGCCACCGGAATTTGCCTATAAGGATTCTGACTCGCATAAATATGTACTCACACATTTATAATAAAAGTGTTAGCCAAAATGCAATATCTGATTAAAGTCTATGCTAAAAATATCTGTCCCATTTTAAGACATGGAACAACCCTCACTAGATTTTCTTTCACAGCTTGTTGAAATGTAATTTTGGCTAATGTTATCATCTCATGGGTCACAATACTCGTAGCAGGCAACATGAATCATTTATAACATCATTTTGCCTTCTTAAAACCATATGCAAAGAACACAGAATACATTGCTATTTGATCTGTTCAATGGCAATATAGATATATAATAATTCATAAAGCAATGACTCATGTTTTCAGGTAAAAAAAGGATTTCAAAATTCTGTATTACTAGTCTAAATGCACCTTAGGCCTCTTGCACACGGCCGTATGGCTTTTTCAGTATTTTGTGGTCCGCAAAAAAAAAAATGACCTCTGTGTGCATTCCGTTTTTTTTTTTCGGAACGGAACAGCTGGTCCCTGATAGAACAGTACTATCCTTGTCTGTTATGCGGACAATAATAGGACATGTTCTATCTTTGAACGGAACGGAAAAACAGAAATACGGAAACGGAAGGCATACGGAGTACCTACAGTTTTCTTTGCGGATCCATTGAAATGGATGGTTCCGCATACGGAACGCAAAAAACGGAACGTAAACGGAAAAACGAGATTTTTGTATAACTTACCAGTAAAATCTCTTTCTCGCTCTTTCCTTGGGGGACACAGAAGACCTTGGGTATAGCTCATCTCCCTAGGAGGCGTGACACTAAGTAAGAACTGTTAGCCCCTCCTCCACAGCTATACCCTCAGCCTGGAGAGAGAGACTGTCAGTGGCGTGTCCAAGTAGTGAAAACAAGGCAAA
Source organism: Bufo gargarizans (assembly GCF_014858855.1). NCBI lineage: Eukaryota > Metazoa > Chordata > Amphibia > Anura > Bufonidae > Bufo > Bufo gargarizans. The sequence goes on along the minus strand of NC_058084.1, from coordinate 340,193,362 downwards.
GTCCAAAAGTGGAACCAACAAGCCAACTACCCAACGGGTAAAACAAACCCGGAAACCGTGCAGAGAAGAACAAAGAATGGGTGGGTGCTGTGTCCCCCAAGGAAAGAGCGAGAAAGAGATTTTACTGGTAAGTTATACAAAAATCTCGTTTTCTCGCCCAGTTTCCTTGGGGGACACAGAAGACCTTGGGACGTTCAATAGCAGTCCAAGAGGGGAGGGACCACAGCACCAAGGCGAAGCACCCGAAGGCATCAAGAAACCGCCGCCTGCAGACCAGGCGGCCCAAGGCAGCAGACGCTGAAGCCCGAGTACGCACCCTGTAGAACCTGGTAAGGTGTGCAAGGAAGAAGTGACCGCCTTGCACAAATGCATGGCCGAAGCCTAATGCCTCTGACCCAGGAGGAACCGACAGCTCTGGTGAAACGAACGGTGACACCAAAAGCAGAACCCTGCCCTTGGTGCGGCAACCACAGCAATAGCCACTCTGAGAAAGAGGAGGAAAGCCACCCTGGATGCCGTCAACCCTTCGCGCGGACCTCCTGGAACCCAAGAGGCCGAACGTAGACAAGAGTCGGAGATCTCCAAGTAAAAAACTGCAAGGTCCAAACAACGTCCAAACCGGTGAAGTGTCCGTTCCCGGGGGTGGGAAGGGGAGGACGACTGCCTCGACGAAATGAAAGACAAACACCACCTTCAGAAGGAAGGAAGAGACGGAATGGAGAACAGCCCTGTCCTGGGGAAAGACAAAAGGCTCGGAACAAGAAGGGCCGCCACTCAGGCACCCGCCAGAGACACGATGGCTACAGAAACACAACCGTACAGGACAGAAGGAGTAGAGAGAACCACTGTAACGGCTCCAAGCGAAAGATTGGAGCGCCAAGAGCCCAGTATGTAGGTCCCAGGGCGGTACCGGAGGGCAGCACAAAGGAACCCAAGAGCCGCTCCACGGAAGAAGGTCCAGACAGGCCCAGAGGGCCGGGGAACGCTGAAAGAAGAAGGGCAGCGCTGACACCTGATACTTCAAGCGACAGAGTCCCAGTCCCAGTTCCAGGCCGGACTGGAGAAAAACAGAACCATGGAGAGAGAAAGGAAGAGCGGGGGAACGCCCAGCTTCCCACAGAACCCCAGGTAAAAACCTAAGTCCTCCAACAGATCCTGGACGAAACATGGCCAGGAGCGAACACTAGCGAGCCCACTAGAGTCGCCTGGGCAAGAGGGTGAAAACCCAATGATCAGGCGCAGACCAGTAACACGGGTAGAACGGTCGGTAGAACTGGTCCCGCCGGCCCCCGAGCAAGTTGTCCCGGATCCACCCTGAGTGGGGGAGCAGAAGGACAAACGGACAGGAACCGAAGGGTCCGTCCAGCAACCGCCAGATGCCAGGACAAGACAGGCTAAAACCCAAGCCGATGCAGTCACCACAGGAAGACGGACTACAGTCCCGGTGTGGGAGATCTGAAGACAATCTTGGCAAAAGGCAGTCCTCCCAAGCTACCGAGAAGGTAAGTCCATAGCAGAAACATTGCCTAGAATTGAAAACAAAAAAAAAAAAAAAAAAAACGCAATCTGCACCCAGCGGGAGGACAGAACGCCGTAGACCCGGTAACTAGGTACACAGCTAGTACAACCAGTGTGGACAAGGGGGACTCAAAGGGAACACCAGTACCATCCACATGAACAACCACGCTCTCCCCCGAGGGAAGGGCAGTGAAGGAACAGCCTCTGAAGCGCGGCCGGAACAGAAGCCACATCGGAGTGATCTGTACCGAGTGGGAGCCAAACCGACCGGCAAGAAAAGGCGGTCGAGACAGAGGCCGGCATAGGAGTGGGCAACAGAGAAGCCATAGAACAGCTCAAAAGCAGCACACCGCTACACTGAGACACCCGGTCCACCGCCTTGAATACCCTGAAGAACTCAAGGCGGAGGTCCTCCGGACCTGGGTAGGCGAGCACCCAAGAGAAGTTGGGTGACCTTCCCAAGAAGAGCAGCCCGAACCTGGTAGCAGATCAGACTGAAGCACCGAGGGCGCCAACCGGAAAGAATCATACCACACTGCACCCGAAGAGGAGGAAAAGGTACTAGGCGAGGGGACCGTAGTCCTGCCAGAGCCAACATAAAATGCGAAGGGCGCTGCAGACAGCACACTCGACCATGTGACCACTAGCGCAGGGAAACAATGCTGCGGAAGGACGAATGGGTACGTATCTAGGAACCACGAACACTCCCCGGGCGGAAGGGCCAACGAAATGAGTGAGTACCACCCAGCTCGGTGCAGTAGCGAGCAGCAGAGCCCGTCTACTTAAATATAAGGTATTCATCTGTTGCTTATTGGACAACACCTTAGGCTCACACAGGTGGACAGAATGATCTCCTTAGAGAATAGTGCAAGGCTTGCTGCAAACACCGTCTCCCAAGAGAAAAAGTATGTCGCAGGGGGAAAGGAGGCATACGTACGAGTAGCCCCGTAAGCAGTGAGAAGGCTAACCCACCTACGGGACGAGAAGGCATACACGGCCCAAACAACGCACAAGAACGTCCGCTCACTGCAAAAATATCACTCAGCGAAGAAGGCCAGCCACAGAGTCCCACAGTATCTACGGAAGTGCAACTGAAAAGGAGTTATGCACAAGACTAGTAAGGTATGCGATAGAACGCAAACTGACCTCCTCGAAAGGGGGGGACATGTACCTGGCAAACTGCAGTCAGCAAGAGTGCAAGGGCCCGCCCCAAAAAGGGGGTGATGCCCAAGGTCGTAACTACGTCAGAGAAGTAGGGCATACCCTACTTCGCCCAGAAGGGCGCCATGCACATGGCCACACAGTATCCAGCAGGAACGCAGGAGGTCCACCTAGTGAAAGGGGGGTCATGCACAGGGCTATCCTAGCATTAAGTGAGTGTGCAACAATTCACCCAACACCGAAATTTTGTGAGAGTGCAACTACTCCACCAATGAAGGGGGAACATGAGCAAGTCCAGCACAGCACATACAAGGACAGCCTTGAATCCCGTGAGCGTGCAAAATTCCGCCCATGGAATGAGGGGTGGTCACGCACAAGGCCAGCACCGCATCCAATGGGAACACAAGCGTTCCACCCATGTTAGAAGGCCATGCTCAAGGCCAGCAATGTATCCGGTGAGAGTGTAGTATGCCGCCCAGAACACGAAGGGTGAGGGGGGGACATGCACATGGCCAGCATCGCATTCAGGGAGAGTGCGAGCAGCCGGTGAAAATGTGCGTATGTCACCTAAAGGAGGCATGCCCATGGCCGGCAGCGAATCCAGTGAGAGTGCGTACACCGCCCACGGAAGAGGGGTCATGCATATGGCCGGCAGCGGATCCAGAGAGAGTGCAAGCACCCCGCCATGCATAGGGTTCATGCACCTGGCCAACAACGTACCGGCGAGAGAACAACCACCGACCGAGGGAGTGTATGTATGCCGCCACCAGGGAAGGAGGCATGCCCAAGGCCGGCAGTGAATCCAATGAGAGTGCATCATACCGCCTATGGAAGGTGGTCATGCACATGGCTGGCAGTGAATCCAGTGAGAGTGCCGAATGCCGTCCACAGAAGGGAGTCATGCCTATGGCAGGCAGCGAATCCAGAGACAGTGCGGCGTTCCGCCTAAGGAAGGGGGTCGTGCACATGGCCAGCACCGAATCCGATGAGAGTGCAATATTCCGCCTAAGAAGGGGGTCATGCACATGATCGGCAACGAATCCAGTGAGAGTGTAGCGTTCCGCCTATGGAAGGGGTCACACACATGGCCGGCAACGAATTGCCGTGTTCCACCTATGGAAGGTGGTCGTGCACATGGCCAGCACCGTATCCGGAGAAACTGCAGTAGGCCGCCAATGAAAGGGCGATCATGCACAAGGCCAACCCGCAGTTAAGGAGAGTGCAGTATCCCGCCAGGAGGGGGGTCCTGCACATGGCAGGCACCCTACAGAAAAGGCCGCATGCACTGACCAGCGCCGTAGCGCGGAGAGGGCAAAAAAACCGCCTAGAAGGGGAAATGACCCTGGTAGCGCCGCAGCCGGGGAGCGCGACACCATGCCACCTATGGAAAGGGGGCATGTATACAGGCAGCACTCTGAGATGAGGCTGCAGTGTCCTGCGCAGCCCACAAGTCATATTAATAAATAATTTAATTTCTTTTTTTTTTTTTTTTTATTATTTATTATAACCCAGCCTCACTGAGGCAGAAAGCCACACAGGCCCATCGGAAGCCGGCCTGTACCCAAGGGGTTAACAGGGATCCGGCCTGGGGGTGGCACTGCGATCCTCTGGGGGCGGGGGAACCTCCAGGCGGGAAGATTCGCGCCCGGAGAAGTTCCAGCCCCCTCCAACAGAGGCCCGAATTTTGCGGCCTAGCAGGCAGTGAAGCCGGGGTCTAAATTTTTAGCGGCGCCCGGCTGACCGGGGCCGCACAGTATTTAAAGTACCGGCCGGGCCTACGGAGCGGCACATACCGGCCGCGGGTGCCCACCCCGCGGGCCGGAAGAGCTGGGGACCCGGATAGAGTGGGATCACTGCCGCGAAGTGTCGCCCAGGAGGGGAACAACATTTTGCGGCGCCCGGCCGACCGGAATGTTCCGACGGTCGGCCGGGGGCTGTTGAGGCATAGCGCTCATTTGTAGGCCGCGGTGCCCACCCGCTGTCGGAAGCGATGACCCGGCAGCCATTTCACCCCTGGAGCGGGCCCTTGGCCTAGAACAGCGCTCCATATGGCCGGCAGCCACAACCACCTTGCCCTTGGACCGGTGCCCGTGATGGGTCAGGGGCAGCAAGGCGCGGGCCCTCTGGCCCTGAAGCAGTGGCCGGTAAGAGGGAGGGGGACCCTGAGACCGGGTCTGTGAGGGTGGGAGGCCTGCATAACCCCTACGTCAGGGGCAGCTAGGTGCGAACCTCTGCAGCTCCCCAGGCATTCTTCTTGTCAGGGAGAAGGGTGCCAATGTCCTATGGAGGGGAGGAGAGGGAGCAGAATGTCGCCCTGTGGCCGCCAGGGGCCAGCCTAGGACTAGCAGGGACAAAAGGGTCCAGAGGCCCTGTCAGTATGGGGGTCAGGCACACAGGAGACCGGGGTGGGGGGGGGGACGTAGGGCTGGAGAAGCCAATCTCTCACCACAGCCGTCTTCACCCTCGGTCCGTTCCAGCAGGGTCGCCCCTTCAGCTACTGGCACCGTAGTGGCAGGACGCTGGAAGAGGGACTTGGCGTGCGGGCGACCCTTGCGCTGGCGGGATGTAGGGGAGCTGGGCTGCCCTGATCCACCTTGCCTTCTGTGGGGGAGGCAGCAGTGCGGATGACCGGCACTGGCGCAGCTCGACCCCGGGAGAAACAGAGAGGTCTAGTGCGTCTCTGTTGTCCCTGATGTTCTGGAACAAAAAGAAAGGAAAAAAGTAAAAATCTAAAATTAAAACAAGGAGAAAACAGCCCTGCAGAGCAGGGAGTGTCTTGCCTCCTTGGACACTAAGCTAAAAACTGACAGTCTCTCTCTCCAGGCTGAGGGTATAGCTGTGGAGGAGGGGCTAACAGTTCTTACTTAGTGTCACGCCTCCTAGGGAGATGAGCTATACCCAAGGTCTTCTGTGTCCCCCAAGGAAACTGGGCGAGAAAAACGTTTGTGTGCAAGAGGCCTTAAGTTGACAAAGTAAAATCAAAGAATCCTCGAAACACAGGTCTAACATTAATGTGGTCCACCAATTAGGAACACCAAAATTATATGCACATCAGTACCTATAGGGCAGAGATGCTCAATCTGCGTCCCTCCAGCTGTTGCAAAACTACAACTCCCAGCATGCCCGGACAGCCTACGGCCATCAGCCTACAGCAGGACATGATGGGAGTTGTAGTTTTACAACAGCTGGAGGGCCGCAGGTTGAGCATCCTTGCTATAGGTGATAATTAACAGCAACCTGAACCAATGATGAAATATCTCAGACTACCTGTAACTATATTGTGGTCACAACTTCTCTCCTTTGGGAGATATAGGTGTTAGAAAGTGTCTGGAGTGAAAGCAGCTGAAAGTAATCATGCGATTCTAATTTTGTTTTAAGGCTTAAATTGATAGATTAAAAACAAGATTCCCAGCACAACACACACAGATTTAAAATCAGCCTCCCCCTTCAGCTGGCTGTGATCTCTGCCAGCCTGGAGGAGCTGACTGGTTGCGGGGAGGAAAAAAAAAAAATTCTAAAAATGATATAAAATTAGCAACATTATAATCGTAATGACCCACAGAAGAAAGTTATGTTATTTATAACAAACAGTGAATGCCATAAAAAAAAAAAAAAAAAGTTATTTTAGCCTTGAGGACCAGTAAGTTATTTACTTAGGGGTTAGAAATTAACTTGTGTCCGCCGAGTTGTGTGCCAACTATATTTACTTCACACAAATTCAAAATCCACAATTTAAAAAAAAGTGACATTTTTGGGAGGGTTTTCCAATTTTAATGTGACTGTAAGGGGAAAAGAAGTGAGAACTCTCACTATCTCCTGACAAGTGACAAAAACATAAGAGATCGAAACCAAATTGTCAAAACAATTTGGATATTAATATGTATATTTTATATGGTACTATACATACAAAACATGAAAAATCACAATAATTTACATTCTATCACAAAAAAAAAGTTGCGTTTTTCTTCAGCACCGTGGAGGAGAAACAGATTTAGGAATTAGTGTTCGGTGCACTGGACAGTACACTTGAATTAACATTTCATCTGAAATAACTTCTCACTTTGGAGTGGTTGAGACTGTAATTAGTCTGGGCAGTTTCACCTACCACAGATTGTTCAGGTCGCGTTCCCTTCCATTGCTGGTAGTTAAGTAAAGATTGAGTGCAACGGTGCAAATCAATATAAGACAGGCAGAATTACTCACACAAATTAATAAGCACAACTCCCAATGTCTCATGACACACACATCAATACTTACCTTCCAGAAAAAGTAAGCGTACAATACATGAAAATGTCAGCTATCTAGTTTGTATTCTCATGGAAGTCTCAACACAAATGGTGAAATTGCACCCAGAAATTAATTACTAACTATATGATGGCATAGAGAAAACATAATTTTCCTTTATTATATCCATCCCGGAAAGTAGGGTGGCGGGCAAGTATACGCCAGAACCAAAACCCATTACACCCTACTTTGCTTTTGTTCTCCCTATGATGTGCTAGCATTCTTCGGGGCAGGGAGATTAGGCACCAACTATCGGACAGAAGCGCATAGGCGGTATCCCCTCGCTATTAATAATATAGCGTCTGCACTAACCAACCATATTGGGCACTTGTGGCAATAAAATTGCAGCAAAAAGCAGCATGGACATCTAGAATTTAGGGGGTCATTTATTTATCTAAAACGCCAGCCTTAATGAACCCCTATATCTGGCGGTGGATCCACCGAAGTTATGAAGAGGCGCCGGCCTCTACCAAAGCACGGCCAGTCCCTTGCTGCTCAACGAGGCAGATTTTTTTAAATGAATTTGATTTGTATAAAATCGATAGTTCTTCTCTAGCAATTTTTTTTATGGCTGCCCAAGAACAAGAGCTAAGACACACTTTTAGATAGGTGTTATATTAACGATTAGGCTTACCTCTCGGTCCATGCTCTCCAGGTCCTCTTTACAAAGAGTATACAAAGGCATAGTTTCAGACATGCTCGGCTGGCGCTTTCTCCGGGCAGGGCCAGACTGCTCCTCCTCGGTACTCTCCGTAGGCAACTCTTCATCATCAAACATTTGCTCTTCATGAGGCTGAACTACTCTGTCAACAGAAACATATTCTCAGATTTAGATGCATGCCATAATCTCAACACACTGTATGTGTTTCACCTGTAGGAAAAAAAAGGGGGGGTTGTGCCAAATGGTTCTGCTCGCAGGACACGTACTGTGACACTTGACAAACTGCTAAAAAAAATCAAACATGACCCTTCAACTCTGCATCACGTGTCTGGTCAGATTTATTTTGGTAGTTTCAGTTATGGTTTTTCATTGCGCAGATTATTTTTTTTCTTCGCACTTGTTTTGCTAAACATATATTTTAGAAAAAGGAGGTGAAAAACTATAAAAACCCTGAAATAATTCTTCATTTCACTTTGACAAACTGAAAAGTCCCAAGACAAACCTTTTCCTTTACCTTATCAAATATCACTCTTAGGTTCCGCAAAGATCTCCTGTTCTGGTGGCTGGATTACACGGATGGACATTCATAATCTGTCCATTGCAGTGGCTGACCCCCCCCCCTCACCACGGCAAGACCATCAAGGAAAGCGGATCCTCCACAGGCTCTCCCAGCCGTTTTACAACTTTAAATCCTGCACAGGTGGCAATTTGCATGCTAAGTGTCCCATGCAGACAGACATTTTTTTTTTAATTTTTTTTTAGAAAGCCACAGGTTAGGTACAAATACAATACCAAAAAGCGAAGCGTCACAAACTCCTGATTGTTAGTTGGCAGTGTAGAAGCACAAGAACAAATGGTAATATTTAATTTATGACAACTGACCCACCCAGTGACTTAAAGGGGTTGTTCGATAATTAATTTTGATGACCTATCAGATCGATGGGGGTCCGACATCCTGGACCCCCTGGATCAGCTGACAGGCGAGGCTGGCGTTACGTGAGCACTGCTGCATCTTCCTAGGCCATGTGATGTCACCGTACATCGTCACATGGCCTAGTTGCAGCTCATCCCCTATACAATGTACGCTGCTGTGTTGAGCAAATCGATCTTCGGATCCAAGATCAGTAGTCAATTCGCTCAAAAGCCTGTAGAGATCCATCTTTGTACAGTATTCAAACGTATGGGCTCAGGCGAAGGAAATTCGTTATCAACGAAGTCTCGCGGGACTTCGGTGAATAACTTCGGGATTTGATTTGTGAACTTGAAAACCACTTTAAAACTTGGATCCGAAGTGGGCTTTAGTACCGAGGTACCAGCCGGTACTGAAGTCGACTTCACATTACTGTTTTAAAATGGATTTCAAGTTTAAAAATCGAATGCCGAAGTGATTTGCGAGACTTCGGTGATAACTAATTTCAATTCGCGGGAGTCCATACATTTTAATGCTGTATAGAGACAGATCTCCATACAGCATTAAAATGAAGTTTTGAGGGAATCGACTTCGGATCCGAAGCTCGATTCACTGCTGAGCTCACAAGAGATCTGGAGAGCGCGGCAGCTCCCTGAAACAGCCGATTGCGGGGGTGCCGAGACTCAGACCCCCGCTGATGTAATAATGATGACCTATCCTGAGGATAAGTCATCATTAGCCATTCCTGGATTACTCAGTTAAATAGTGGTAAAAGAACAAAATATTTAGTGACCATGCTACTACAGCACAAATTCTGATTGGTGGTTACACTTTACACAGGCCCCCTCCAAATAGGGAATAATGACGGCGACTCGCCAAATAGCCTTCAACAGGATTAAACAAAAAACACACAACACACAAAAATGTTATTTAAAAGCTTAGTTTGTTTAATCTACCTTTCAAGGAGTCTGCCAGCAGCTTTAACTATGCTAAACTGCTGACAGGAGCAGCAGAGGTCAGGAAAACTACTCAGGAGTAGTGTGAAGGTGTTTTATTCTGCCACATTTATTCTGCTCCTGCAAGTGCCCAGGAGGTGGAGCTTTACTGTGAATCTCTCTGCACTTAGCTGCTTCACAGTACCTGCCCTCTGAGTGGCAGATGCACTGGTCTCCTGGTTGGATGCTACAGATGTCACTTAAAACAGAGGGGAGGGGCTGTGAAGTGACCGTTACTCCGTGAAGCTTTGCCTCCTGGGCACTCGCAGAAGCAGAATAAAACTTCATATTCACACTACGACTGATGAGAAAAGCTCCACAAACGGTAGGTTTTACCAGCAATTTTCTTATGTCTGCCCGTGAATTATTTGAATTACTATGTCAAGAAAGATTTTTTTAAAAGGACAAAAATATTATTTTCTCGTTTAGTTGATTTACTATTAACACAAACCAGATCAAACACCCAAACGCATGGCCTGCATGAAACAATTCCATATAAACAGCACACAATGAATACATCTTTTAATTAACAATGTTTATTAAATGACATGTTTTGCAAATGTGCACAAAAGAAGAAAGCAGAACCCCCCCAATAAATGGGATGCCATTACGCGTTAACTGTGGTGCTGCCTTACGGTTTCATATACCTGAAGGATGAATGCTCTCCATGGACATTTAGCGAAGAAAAAGGTGCCTGTATATATGGGGGATGACTGGAACTTTGTGAAGCTTTCCTGATGAGTTTGCCAGTTACTGGGTCATACTGCCGCACTTCTGGACCTGGTTGTGTCTTCGGATGGATTGGGGTTGGGTGAAAGAGTGGGGTTTGAAAAGCGCTAAGAATATCTGGAAAGGTGGCTGGACTAATGGCTCTGTAGGGAAAAAACAAAAGGCAGACATTAAAAAGATATATGTAAAAAAACAAATCCTCTAGCAAAAGGAGTGACCTGGGCAATGGTGCCGTAAACACAATTCCCTGATGCACAGGCGAACGGAAGCCTCATGCACACGATCACAAAGTGCAGACCGGCATATACATGGGCTGAATAGTACAGCAGGCTATATTATTGTGTATGACAAAAATCTGGAAAGAAGGCTCATTGATACCAAGTGATGAGATTGATGGAGACTATTAAACAATTCTGCTTTTACAGCCCAAGGCTCATGCACATGGCCGTATCAGTCTTTTGTCTGCATATCAGTTGTTTTTTTTCCACCCTCATCAATATTAAGAGCGATTTGCATCTGGTTTGAGGGTTTTAAAAATACAATGCACACAGGCAAGAAAAAAATTGTTGTGTGCATGGAACCCAAAAGGTATACATGACACTTCTCTGTAGCACATGTACACATATTTTTACTTTTGAACCTCATCGCACAGTTTTCCATTGGGAATCAATCAACATTATAATTCATCAACTTTGGGGGGAACAAGGTGTTAGTAGGGAAACAAAACATGGTGATCTGGACTCATGCACACAACCATATATCCAGTCTGCATTTTTGACACCTTGGATGCAGAACCATTCATTTCAAAGGGTAGCAAAAGATGTGGACAGTACACTATATGCCAGAGGGATGGCCAACCTGCGGCTCTCCAGCGGTTGTAAAACTACAACTCCCATCATGCCCTGCTAATAGTTGTAGTCAGTCTGGGCACGCTAGGAGTTGTAGGTTTGCAACAGCTGGAGAGCCTCAGGCTGGCCATGCCTGCTATATGCCGTTTGCAAAAAAAAAAAAAAAAAGAGATAGAACATGTCCTATTCCTGTCCGCAGTACATAGTGCTGGACTTGCGGAAGGCCGAAAACACGGGAGGCACGCGGCCGGTATCAGTGTTTTGCAGACTGCTAAAAATGGATGCAGTTAGCCTAACACACCAACTAACCTGTGAATAGTCCATTGTACTAGAAATAAAAAAAAAATATTACTTTGGTAGGCCAGAGCTATATACCATTATGCAGGATTTAGGGCTGAATCTCCCTTTGCTGGAAAAAAAGCATGCTTTAAAAGGGTTATCCAACACTAACAAATGCTCCACCATATGCCAGGCCCCTCGCACTGATTCTACTTACCTGGCTCCCCACTCCCTGCGCCGCTCCTGGACCCCGCAGCCCCGCGAGGGGTCCGCCATGTGGGGGAGCATTTGTTAATGTCGGCTAACCCCTTTAACGATTTGAATTCTGTACAGTATTCGGAGGTAGGAAAAAAATAACTATTCCACCACTGCAGTTTAGAAGAATGTGTCAGCTTTCCTGACATGCCGTTTTAGTAAATAAGGAGATTTTTGTATAACTTACCAGTTAAATCTCTTTCTCGCTCTTCCTTGGGGGACACAGACCTTGGGTATAGCTCAGCTCCCTAGGAGGCGTGACACTAAGTAAAACTGTTAAGCCCCTCCTCCACAGCTATACCCTCAGCCTGGAGATAGAGGCTACCAGTTGCGTGTCCAAGTAGTGAAAGGATAACAACCAATAACGGAAACAACCAGCCAGCAACCCAACGGGGCGCCAGACCATAACCCTGTAACCAAACACAGAAGGGTGGGTGCTGTGTCCCCCAAGGAAAAGCGAGAAAGAGATTTAACTGGTAAGTTATACAAAAATCTCCTTTTCTCGCCCATTTTCCTTGGGGGACACAGACCTTGGGACGTTCAAGAGCAGTCCAAGAAGGGAGGGACCACAAACCCAAAGCGGAACACCACCAGAGCATCAGGAAACCGCTGCCTGCAAAACCAGGCGGCCCAAAGCAGCATCCGCTGATGCATGCGTATGCACCCTATAGAACTTTGTGAAAGTGTGCAGAGAGGACCAAGTGGCTGCTTTGCACAACTGTTCAGCCGAGGCCCGATGCCTCTGCGCCCAGGAAGCTCCGACTGCTCTGGTGGAATGAGCAGTGACGCCGAAAGGCGGAGGTCTGCCCTTGGCTCGATAAGCCTCAGACACCGCCAGTTTAATGAAACGGGCAATAGCCACCTTGGAGACCGCCAACCCTTTGCGCGAACCCTCCGGAACCACAAACAGGGAGTCCGTGCGCCGAAAGGACCGGGTGACCTCAAAGTAAATCCTCAACGCCCTGACCACATCCAGACGGTGCAGTTCCCGTTCTCTGGGGTGGGAAGGAGAGGGACAGAGCGACGGAAGGACGATGTCCTCATTGATGTGAAAGGCGGAGACCACCTTTGGCAGGAAAGTCGGGACAGGCCGAAGCACAACCTTATCCTGGTGGAAGATCAGGAAAGGTGCGGAGCAAGAAAGAGCCGCTAACTCCGACACCCGTCGGAGAGACGTGACGGCCACAAGAAAGATGACCTTGCAGGACAGAAGGCGAAGGGAGACCTCCCGTAAAGGCTCGAAGGGGGCTGATTGGAGCGCCGAGAGCACCACATTCAGGTCCCAGGAAGGAACTGGAGGGCGGTACGGCGGAACAGAGTGAGCCACCCCTTGTAAGAAGTTCTTAATTGGCCCTAGAGGGGCCAGGGGACGCTGGAGAAGAATAGACAGCGCCGAAATCTGACCCTTCAGAGAACTGAGGCACAGCCCCAGGTCCAGACCCGACTGGAGGAAGGACAGGATTGTGGGAAGAGAAAACCGGAGAGGTGGGATGCTCCGGGACTCACAGAACCCCAGATAGGACCTCCAAACCCGATAGCAGATCCTAGAGGATACGGGCTTACGAGCCCGGATCATGGTGCGGACTACGTGCGCGGAGAAACCCCGTCGCGTTAAGACGGCGGTCTCAATAGCCACGCCGTCAAACGTAGCGAGCCTAAATGCTCGTGGAAGATCGGTCCCTGAGAGAGAAGGTCTTCCCTGGAGGGCAGTGGCCACGGTGCGTCTGCCAACAGCAACATTAGGTCGGCGTACCAAGACCGGCGGGGCCAATCCGGGGCGATTAGAATCGCGGGGACGCCCTCTGCCGCGATCCTCCGAAGAACCCGTGGCAGGAGGGGAAAAGGAGGAAAGACGTACAGAAGGGAGAATTCGCGCCACGGAAGGACGAGCGCGTCGGCGCCGTATGCCTTCGGGTCCCGTGCCCTGGCCAGGTATAGGGGGACCTTGTGGTTGAATTTGGAGGCCATGAGGTCCACGTCGGGGCGACCCCAGCGAAGACAAAGGGCTTCGAACACCTCTGGGTGCAGGGACCATTCTCCCGGGTCGATGGTGGACCGGCTGAGGAAATCCGCCGCCCAGTTGTCCACCCCCGGGATGTAAATCGCAGATAAGGCCGGCACGTGCGTCTCCGCCCAGAGGAGAATGAGGGTCACCTCTTGCATCGCTGCAGCGCTGCGAGTGCCTCCCTGATGGTTTATGTATGCCACAGCCGTGGCATTGTCCGATTGGATCCGAACAGGGTGGCCCCTCAGCAGATGGGTCCAGTGTCTGAGGGACAGAAGAATCGCCCTCAGTTCCAGAATATTGATTGGAAGTCTGGACTCCGATAGAGACCAAACGCCCTGGACGGACCGGGGAGGGAAACCCCCCCCCCCCCCCCCACCCCCGTAAGCTGGCATCTGTGGTAATCACCAGCCAGTTCAGTGGAAGGAAGGACTTCCCCCTTAGAGGGATATGCAACCACCAGCCGAGGGAAGCCCGAGCCAGGGGAGGCAGAAGAAAGGTCCTGTCCAGACTCCTCGGTGATTTGTCCCAGGCCGACAGAATTGCCCTCTGAAAGGTGCGGGATCGGAATTGTGCGAACGGCACCGCTTCGAAACAGGCAACCATCTTTCCCAACAACCGCATGCTGGATCTGAGGGAAGGGCGGTGATGACGGAGGAGACTGCGAACCGACCCGCGAAGGGCCAGACGCTTGTCCGACGGAAGGCGGACCTCCGCCAACTCTGTATCCAGGAGCATCCCCAGGAAGATCAGCCGTCTGGAGGGGGTAAGGGAAGATTTGGGGTGGTTGATAATCCAACCGAACCGCGTCAGGGTCTCCAGAGTGAGTTCCACACTGCGGGATGTCTGAGAGAAGGAGGGTGCCTTGACCAGGATGTCGTCCAAGTATGGGAGAAGAAAAACACTTCTTGAACGTAGAAGGGCCAAGACAGGGGCCAGGACCTTGGTGAACACTCGAGGAGCCGTCGCCAGACCAAAGGGAAGGGCGACGAATTGGAAGTGATCGTCCCCCACCGCGAAGCGCAGGAAGCGGTGATGACATGGAGCAACCGGAACGTGGAGGTATGCATCCTGAATGTCGATTGAGGCCATGAAATCCCCTCTTTCCAGGGAGGCCACTGCGGACCTGAGAGACTCCATCCGGAATCTCTGCAGTCGGAGAAAACGGTTCAGGCGTTTTAGGTCCAAGATCGGACGCACTGAGCCTTCCTTCTTGGGAACCACAAAGAGGTTCGAGTAGAACCCCCTGAACCTTTCCGTCGGAGGCACGGGGGCGACGACACCCTTGTCCATTAGAGAGTGAATGGCCGCGAAGAAGGCGGCCACTCGTACGGGATCTCGCGGAGGACGGGATCGGAAGAAACGGTCTGGCGGAATGGACGCAAATTCGATTTTGTATCCGCAAGATACAATCTCGAGCGCCCATGCGTCTGAGATGTGGGCCCGCCATACGTTCCTGAATAGGAGAAGGCGGCCCCCCACCCGGGTGGGTGGGGGCGCACCTTCAGGCAGAGGGCTGCTGGCCTGTGGGAGCCCGTGCAGGCTGGGACTTGCGCCAGGTAGGTTGCGTCCGAAAAAACGGCTTCTTGCGTCTATCCTGGGCTGGGCCAGAGGAAGAAGAACTGGCCGCGGGTCTAGACCCGGTGGGCTTGCGAAAGGACCGAAAACGGGATGAACCAGCGCGACCACGGGGGGCGCCCATTGGCCTGGACTGGGGGAGGTGAGTACTCTTCCCACCCGTGGCCTCTGATATAAGTTCGTCCAGACGGGTTCCGAACAGGCGGGAACCCGTGAATGGTAGGCCGGCCAAAGAGCGTTTGGAAGTGGCGTCCGCCGCCCAAACCTTCAGCCAGAGTTCCCTCCTGACAGAAACTGCCAGGGCAGAGGAACGGGCAATGAGGGCACCCGCATCAAGGGAGGCCTCACAGACGAATTTTCCGGCCTGAACAATTAGTTGGGCTAAGGAACGGAGGTCCTGAACAGGGACGTCCGACCCCAACTCCCGTTCCAGTTGCAAACCCCATTCAGAGACCGCTTTGCCAACCCAGGCGGAGGCAAAGACCGGTCTAAGGGCCGAACCAGAGGCAGTAAATATGGCCCTGGAGAGGGATTCCGTACGACGGTCCTCAACAGACTGGAGGGAAGATCCGTCCTGTACAGGAATAGTAGTGCTTTTGGACAGGCGAGCCACGGGAGGATCAACCTTAGGCGGGGATGTCCACGTGGTCACAGAATCCGCTGGAAAGGGATAACAAATGTCCAGCTTTTTGGGTGTAATAAAGCGGACGTTAGGCCGAGTCCAAGCCTTGGATACCACAGAAGAAAAATCAGCGTGTATGGGAAAAACCTTGGAGGCCTGTTTGGGGCGGAGAAAGGACACGCCGGCCTGTTCAGAGCTGGGGGGGTCATCGTGTAGCTGAAAGGTATCACGGATGCTAGTGACAAGATGCCCCACCGCGGACGCTAATTTGGACGGAAGCTCTGAGTCCATGTCCACGTCCGAATCCGCCAGTTCTCCCTCAGAAAGCGTATCCCTTTGAGAGGATAGACTTGACTGAGCTCGCACGCATGGCGGAGAGAGCGAAGCATCTGGAGAAGATGTGCGCTCAACCCTTGAACGTTTCTGAGTATGCCGGGCCCTGGAAGATTCGCTGGGAGGCAGGGAACCAGTGGGGGCGGCAGAAACGGTAGTCCCAGCGGGTGCGACAGGGATTGTGGCAGCCTGCGGGAGAGGCGGTCTATCCACGAGACGGCCCACTACGTGTGTAAGGCTTTCCACCGCCTGAGACAGAGACCTAGCCCAGTCAGGGGGTTCAGAGGCACCGGGGGGCGCAGCGGGAAGCGGGCCCTGCACCGGGGCCTGACATGCAAGGCAATGCGGCTCAGATTGCCCACGCGGAAAAAGTTCCTTACAGGCGGTACAGGCATGGTACCAGGGTTTGGGGGCACCTGTGGGATCTGACATGCTGAAGTGTGGTTGTACTCTAATATAGAGACCACAAAGGGTTATAGCAGCTATGACCAGGAGGGTTAGGAGAGGGTTAACTGTCCTACCAGTGCCTCAGAAGAACGTCAGGAGATGGCCCAGATCAGCAGCAGCAGAGAAGCAGTGAACAGCAGTGAGCAGCAGAGAGCAGCAGAGAGCGCCCACAGAAGCCGAGCGATGTACACAGGAGGTTAGAGTCCCCCACCGTGTCCCAGCTTCCTGTCAGGAGTGAGGAAGCGCGGGAAACCTCAGCAGAAAGCGCGGGGAACAAGCTCCGCCCCCTCCAGCGCTTGAAATGTCTCCTGTGAAGGAGAACGTAGCTCCGCCCCCAAAATGACGCGCGCGTAAGCCCCGCCCCCTGCCGGGACCGCTAAGCCCCGCCCCCCGTTCTCGGCGGGAAGGGGGAGAGAGAGAAGAGAAAAATGGAGTCAGCCCCGAATGAGGGGGGGGGGGGGGGGGGCGAAAGATAGCAGCGTGGGGGGGCTGAGGATGCTGCTGTGCTGCATTGTCCTGCTCAGAATGAGCGACCACGGGTGCCCCCCTTACCCAGCGGGGTAGATGCTGCAGATAGGGACGGGGTATGGGCTGGAATAGCCATCTCACCGTCCGACGTCTTCACCCTCAGTCCTTTCCAGCAGGGTCGCCCCTTCAGCCACTGGCACCGCAGTGGCAGGAAGCTGGAAGAGGGGCTTGGCGTGCGGGCGAGAAAAAGTAAAAATAACAAGGAGAAAACAGCCCTGCAGTAGCAGGGAGTGTCTTGCCTCCTTGGACACTAAGCTAAAACTGGTAGCCTCTATCTCCAGGCTGAGGGTATAACTGATAGAGGAGGGGCTTAACAGTTTTACTTAGTGTCACGCCTCCTAGGGAGCTGAGCTATACCCAAGGTCTGTGTCCCCCAAGGAAAATGGGCGAGAAAATTGTATTCCCAATTAAACAAATCAGAATCATCTTTTATCACAACTATGCTTTGTGCTATTCCTCTATTAATCCCTCTAGAAATTTAAAAATACATTAACAACTAGATGTTACCAAGAGCATGCATCCATGCACAGCCTGATACTGTCAACTGACTGGATAGTGGGGATCGACCGATTATCGGAAGTACCAATATTTAAATCGGCAGATATTCAGGATTTTGTAAATTATCGATATCGGCATCTAACATTGCCGATATACCGATAATGCGTATAAAGCGAATACTAGTGTGCACTAGTATGCATCGGGCGTCGGGAGCGGGGAAGAAGAGCAGCAAGCGCTTCCGATACTCACCCTCCCTGGTCTTCTTTGATGGGGCCTGAGCTGCACTGTCCTGACCCCATACAGCGTCAGGACGTAGTGCGCGCACTATGACCTGATGCTGCACTTTGTGAGGTGACAGTGCAGCGTGGGCTGGAGAACACAGGGGAGCGAGAGACGCCGGACCCGGAGATGAAGAGGAGCTGCGGCGCAGGAGAGGTGAGGAGTTTTTTATTTTATTCATCTGAGGTCTGATAGGGGTTAATAATGGTTTGATCTGAGGTCTAATAGGGGTTAATAAAGTCAGTGAGGAGGGGATGGTGTGGAAATTGGCATTCGGCACTAGTATATTATAAATGTAAATTATAAATTGACTACCAACTAAGGGCTTTATTAATTTATAATTTACATTTATAATTTACTAGTGCCAAATGCAAATGTCCACCACCTCAGTGACTATAAACTAATATAATATATATTATAAGATATAAAATATCGGTATAAATTATCGGCTATCAGCCTGAAAATTCAGAGATTATCGGTATCTGCTCTATAAAAAAAAAAATAAAAAAAATATTGATCGATCCCTACTGGACAGTGTCAGAATATACAGAGCCGTATGCCCAACTTAAAACATTCAGTTGTCAACTGTTTTATACTTTAAATTTCTAGTAGGAATAAAAGGAATAGCCCAAAACAGAGTTGTAAGAAAAATGATCCAGCATTACCCTCAGGACCCAGACATGTAACACGGTGTATTCAGAGATACCTCATCCGTTATGTAGACTACAGCTATATAGGTCGATGTTTTACATTACACGGATCAATCATAAGAAGGGAACGGATTGCACCAACCTCTGAGATTTCAAATAATCTTCCTTCAGCGGAAACAGTTGTTCTTCTACCCTTTCCCATCTTTCCAGACAGCTCCAAAGCCAATCAGGGTTGACAACATGAAGGCGTTTGCTGTTCTGTGCTTGCCTGACTTTCTCAGTACCTGGAAATGAAAAGCAAGATAAACTAAAGAACATCTGTCAGCAGGGTCAACCCCAGTAAACTATTTATATTGTCTGGTAAGGTTGATCCTGCTTATTAAAATGATACCCGTCTTGTAAAAAAAATAGTTGTGAAGGAAAACCACTTTCATTCTTTATGCAAATTAGGGCTTCAGTGCACGGAGGGGCAAGGGCCTAAGGCTGGCCACACCTCTCGGTGCTCTGACATCATCATTTGCATCAAGAATAAGTCAGATTTTCATAAGAAAGAGATTTGATTAATTTACCATTTTCGTGTGTGACAATTAGTTTTTTTAGAAGTCATCATTTTTAATTTTTTCTTCTGGAGTGCTATTTCCGTCCTTACCATAGGACGTGGTGACACCACAGGAGCCCAGCACTGACTGTAGTCTGGCTTCCACTGTAACAGTTGGATCAGAGGCATCTCCAATCAAGACTAGGCAATTACACATAGACTCCCTAACACCACCAGTCTCACGTAAAGACAACTGCAGAGTGCCGACACGTTGCCATGGCAGCCCAGGACCTAACAAAGGCCCACACGCCAGCCATGACTATATGTCTATTAGGGCTCATTCACACAACCGTAAGGGCTCCCAGCCCGTACTGCGGACCTCAGATAGAGGTCCACAATGCACAGGCACCAATCACACTTCGGAGTGTTTCCGTGGGCTTCCGATCCTTGCCTCCACACCGCAAAAGATAGGACATGTCCTACCGTTTGCTGTACCTCGAGGATCGAGTGCATGCGGCCAGTGCCTGTATATTGCGGACCCACCGTTTGTGGTCGGCAACACGGGCATGGAGCCCTTACGGTCATGTGAATGAGCTTTTAGACTGTGCCGCAGAAACAACCTAATAGGCTATGATGCATCGGTATACAAGGTACTGTACACTAATACATTCTGAAAGTGATTTTCCCTAGTGAGAGCAAAAAAATAAATATACTTTTCCATAAAAAAAGTGGTTTCATTTTGTAAAAATGGTAAACCCCCCCCCCCCCCATATTTGGTATTGCCAAGTTCACCACAAAGCGTATAATAAAGATAACATAGTATACTGCCCCATGACCAATGTACAAAAATGCACCAAATAAAAGAATAGTTTTTTTCCCCCCTATCCAAATCCCCAAAAAAGAATTACTGATAAATGTTGATCAAGAAGTCTATGTACCCCAAAATGGTACCGTTCTGGTTCTTGGAATGTAGTGATATAGACCAGGCATGCGCAACCTGCGGCCATCCAGCGGTTGTAAAACTACAACTCCCACCATGCCCTTCTGTAGGCTGATAGCTGTAAGCTGTCCGGGAATGATGGGAGTTTTAGTTTTGCAACAGCTGGAGGGCCACAGGTTGAGCATGCCTGATCTAGACTATTGTTTCTTCATGACACGTGCTGCTATTGTGCAATTAGTAAAAAAAAAACAAAAAAAAAACTAAACTATACATATTTGGTATCAACATAATCGTACTGACCCATAAAAGAAAATACAATAGCTGAATAGCTTGTTTTTTTCCATTACATGTCAAAAAAATAAGTTGATAAAATTATATCTTCTCTAAATGATATCACCAACAACTACAATTTTTCGCACAAAAAAAATTAAAAACAAAAAAAGCACTAGCTTCACATCTGCGACAGAACAGCCTGCCGTAGTTCTCCAGATCTGGCATGGCAATATGCTGGGATTCGGCCGGACAAAAATGTCAGCACGCAACAGTTTTTGTCTGGCCGATACCCAGCATTCTCTGCTGGATCAGCCAGCTGTGCCGCACATGTGAAACTAGCCTAATCGTCCTTAGGGTCCATTCACACATCCGTGTTTTGCAGATCCATGGATCCGCAAAACACGGACACCGGCAATGCGCGTTCCGCATTTTGCGGACCGCACATCGTCGGCACTATAATAGAATATGCCTAACCTTGTCCGCAATTGGATAAGAATAGGACATGTTCTATTTTTTTTTTCGGGAATGGAAATGCGGACCCGGAAGTGCGGGTCCGAATTTCCGGACCCGGGCAGCACATCGTGCAGCCCCATAGAAATAAATGGGTCCGCAATTCCGTTACGCAAAATGCGGAACAGAAACAGAACCCTTAAAATTGATAATAATCTAGAATTTTTTTATTATTATTTTTTTGTAAAATCTCGCAGCCCTACAAAACCGGTATCCTTTTAATAAGCGGGATCAACCCTACCACACAGTATGACTAGTTTAATAGGGTTGACACAAAACATTTACAATATTAATAGCTTTAAATATCATTGACACCAATTATCTTTTTGCCCAAAAGTTATGCCATTAAACTGTAGAGCCTAAATGACTGGCTGCAGCAGTCACATGTGGGTAGCCACCCTATGATCACTGCATGACAGCATCCGACTGGCAGGAGCACCAGAGTGGTAGTGCTGAACTGGTGGACCATTTTCCAGGTTTTACTCATTTCATCATATCACCTGCATTTTTGCCAGACATTATGTTCAAACCAGTGGCTTAGGCTAGTTTTAGACAAACGCTGGGCACCTCTGACCGGCTGTTCCGGTTCCAGATGCTAGCCGACACATGCTGTTGCCATTCGCTATAATGACGGCGGAGATTCGGCCGCAACCTGACAAACATGCCGAGAATTGGCTGGATGAAATAAGCTGCGCAACAGCAGTTTTCCTCCAGCCAATTCTCTGCATATTTGACAGGTTGCGGAAGGATCTCCGTCAGTCCCTATTATAATGAATGGGGCCGCGTCCGGCCTGATCTGCAAAACACAGGTGTGAAACAGGCCTTATCTGTTTAACACTGGACAGGACAAGTTTTCCAGAACAAGAGATGCTTTTTGTAACTGCTCTCCGCCCTAGCTCCGGGATGAGGATATGGTCTATTAACTCAGAATTCCATAATAGTGTATACGAATTGGTCTTCAGTTCAGGCTACTACCCTGAATGTTATGGAAATTCTACGAATCTCAAGCATGCAGAAGTGTACATGCATAGAGTGAAGAATTTATAAGGTGCATGCATGAATCCTCTAGTCTTAGGATCATTTGGGCATATCTGGTTACTGTTCTTATACATAACTGTATTAGGGTCAACACATTGTGATGAATTTCGTGCGATACAGGTTTGCCTACCTGCCCGTGCTGCAATAAGATGAGTCACCTTGCCAGGGTCATCATCATTTAAAACCAGGTTTTTGCAGATTATTGCACCCAAAGATCTTGCATGGTAATATTCCCGCGTCCTCTCGACAGGAAAGTTTGTGGGATGAAGGCCACTGAAGGCAATAACAGTGTTTTCCAAAACTTTACTCTTCAGCTCTGGCACAATTGTACGAATATCTGGAACTTCATCTAACTCCTTCTTGAGGTATTTCTCATACTTTGCATAGTAATCTGTATGTACCCTGACAAGTATTTCCTCTAGGTATATCAAGTGATCATCTTCATCTAGGTCATCACTGTCATCATCTTCTTCTTCCATGCTCTGATCTAGAGATTCTCCTACTGTTATTCCAGACTGCTCACTGTTCTGGGACTCCGTTTCTACCTCCTTCTTATCAGTGCAACCATTTCCCAAGTCAATAAGAGTGTCCTGTTCTGCTCCCTGAACCTCCATCACCTCCTCCTGCAATAATAGTTTATCTTTCGTTTCAGATAATAGTCTTTTGTCACTACTGTGATTTTCAGTCCACTGTTTGCCAGGTACAGACTCCGCAGAAGATTCCTGAGACACCTGCTCTGCCTTTTTGGATTTCCTCCAACTTCTTTTACATTCACTTTCACTCCCGGAAGAAGAAGGGGATGGTGATTTCTTCACATCAGTCTCACTGTCACTATCACTAGAGAGGTCAAAATCTAGATCTTTTGCGGCACCAGTCTTTGCTTGAGATTTGGCCGCCGAAGTCCTATCCTCTGGTTCTACAGATGGCTCGGCTTCTGACAGTGTCACATTTTTACCATCATCGACAGAAGAACGGCGACTTGTGGCAGGGTCCTGCTCCACTACTCCATCATTAGCACTAGAATCCTTTTCTAATGGTTCAGTGCCTGATGGGCTGCCATTAACCTCCTTCGTGCTTTTCCCAAGCCCATTACTCTGCTCCTCTACAGGAAGGCTCTTTGACTGATCAGGATCCTGTGTAAGGGTCTCCGACTGTTGAGCTGTCCCCGACACTTTAGAGCTGCTTACTGCAAAGGGGGGAAAAATCATAGAAATAAAAACAATATTAGTCATTCCAGAAAATAATGTGTATTACTTTTACTGACATACTTGACATGAAAATATAACAACTAATATATTGTGATTGTCCATATTGCCTCCTTTGCTGGCTAGACTTTCTGTACATGATAAATGCCATATGCTGAAGTGAGACAACCCCTTTATGAATATTATAGAAAAGTGTGTGCATATCCCTCTCTCTCTCATTACCTATCTAAATCTGTGAGATAATCACAAAGATACAATCACAAGCCTACAGGATTCTGAGCTGAATTCCACCAGCAAGCTCTGCCTGCTGGTTGTGAAGATTGCATATCTGTAGGCATTGCATAGTAATGTGATTTACAAAACAAGCAATGCAATGTATTAACAAGGTTACTTAGAGCAGTGTTTCCCAACCAGTCAGCCTCCAGCTGTTGCAAAACTACAACTCCCAGCATGCCCGCACAGCCAAAGGCTGTCCATGCATGCTGGGAGTTTTAGTTTTGCAACAGCTGGAGGCACACTGGTTGGGAAACACTGACTTAGAGGACCCATCCCCACAAAATACAGTACAACCTGCAGGCAGCATGTCCTACAGCAGGAGGAGCAGACTAATATATAGTTTTGTGCGAAAAGATTCAGTAAAACTTGTCCTTTAGATCTCTACTATTTCTAACTGAAGACTTCCCCAGTGAACAGCCGACAGTATATGGGTAGCTTTTTCTGTATAAGTGAGTATACACAGATCGCTGTCAGTCACTGATGACACATCCCCCATGTACTGAGAGCTGTTCGCAGAGGAAGTCTTAATTAAGTTGGAAATAGACAAGATATAAATTTAAAAATGACAAGTTTTACCAAATCTTTTACCACTAAATATCGATCTGCTCATCTCCTCCTGCTCCTCTATACCATGATGCCCGCAGACTGCTTTGCAATTTTGTGGTGACAGGTCCTCTTTAAATAACATTATATAGATCAGGGATGGCCAACCTGTGGCTTTCCAGGTGTTGTAAAACTACAATTCCCACCATGCCCTGCTGTAGGCAGCCTGGGAGTTGTAGTTTTTCAACAGCTGGAGAGCCGCAGATTGGCCATCCCTGATCCTTGTTCACATGAGGACATATCCTTTAATGTCTGCAAAATCCAAAAAATAACGATTGAACGCTTCTTAATCACTAACCTCTGCTCCTCATCTGTGCTTCTCTGGAACAAGGAGGTGCATTGATATCACCCGTACCTTGAAAGTAGACATACTTTTTAACTGTAATCAAATTGGGAGCAAACTTCCAAACATCTTCTCGATCATCAATGATGCAGACCATAGAGTCCCCACATGGAAACAAATTCCTTAAAATTGGAAAACAGACGATAAAAATCTTAAAGAATCACTTTAAGAACATTGTGCACAAAATACATAACATAATAGACAGCAGGCTTGTAGCTCACTGGTACACATCCACACACTAAATTATTTATCTCCTATTCCAAGCACGATGGTTGACTGCACTCCAACCAGTTAAACACAAACAACTTTATATTAGTCTCTTATATAAGGATTCGCACCGATGACACAAACTTTGTATTCTCATATCACCATCCTGCAGCTACCATGGGAACCACGTTCCTCTATCCAGCTCACACAAGTCCCCTCAGACAACCTTCTGTGCAGAACTGCACCTAGGAAAGCAGGCAGGAGGCACGGTGGACGAGAATAAAAAAACATGCTCGAAAGACAAACCTAAGGTTTCCAGTCTTGGAAAATGGATCTATACATTCATCCCTAGACAGGATTCGATGTGAGAAAAGCTTCTTCTCAGGATCTAAAAACCCTATAAAAGAAAAAGACAAACATTTCTGTGCATTAGACACATTGTAAAATCCCATTTTCCTCGCTTTACCCCTCTCACGCCAGTGTAACTGGGTGATCTTGTTTCTTTGGTCACATCAAGCAGCAGACACAAAACCAGTGTTTCATATGGGTCAAGGAGTTCCAACCTTTACAGTCCAAACACTGATGGTCAATCCGAAGAAGACATGGTAAAGTCTCAGAAAACCCCTTTAATGGAACAAGTGTAGGATTGAGACACACACAAAAAATGGAGACCCTCAAGTGTAACGTGATTCTTATGTAAGATATCCTACTGTCAATTTGTCCAATCATTGTTCCATTCCGTCTCTGGTATATGTTGTAGACTATTCATTTTTATTAAAGGATTTCTGTCATCAGAAAAATCGTTATGTAGCTGGCTGACATTAGTGATGTCCTAATATAAGCAGAACATAAGTGTATGACTTATATCTCCCTGCCTGCCGCAGTTTGCACTAAATAATGACTCTTCTAATATGCATATGAGCCTCTAGGTGCTAGTGGGGCGTTGCTGCAGCACCGGTCCTAGAGGCTCTGTCCTCTCACCGTTTGGCACACCCTTGTAAAAGGTGATTGACATCCTCGGCCTCCTCCGTCCCCCACAAATCCCTCGCTTGCGCCGTCCATTTTAACATTATTATTTAGTACAGCAGCAGGCGAGCGTCCTTCACTCACTGCGCCTAACACTAAAATGGACGGCGCAGGCGCGGAATTTGCGGGGGGAGGAGGAGACAGAGGATGTCAATCACCTTTACAAAGGTGTGCCAAATGGTGAGAGGACAGAGCCTCCAGGTGCTGCAGCAACGCCCCACTAGCACCTAGAGGCTCATATGCATATTATACGAGTCGTTATTTAGTGCGAATGGCATAACGTTATCTTCTGCCATTAGCACATCACTAATGTCAACCAGCTACATAACGATTTTTCTGATGACAGAAACAAGTGAATTTCTCAAATTGTTGAAAAACAAATTCTTCAAATAGGTTTTTTGAATGACAAAAATGTGGGACTGAACACAAACATACTTCACCTTTTACATAAAAGGCTGTGTAACTTTTTGAAACATACATAAAAAGTAAAATTGCACAAAAAACAAAAACAAAAACATATTGCTAAACTACAAAGAAGAAAAAACAAAAATAAGACTAACGTCTCAAGCTATTTCTACCTGGGGCTCACCAGCCAGACCTGACTCCTAACTAACGAGAGGAGTACAGCTACAGAAAGCACCTTAGGAAACTCTCCTGACAACTAGGGAGCATCTCACTAGTCTACCGTACAGTTTGAGAAGCAATTTGGTTTTTAAAATTGCTCTGAAAAATAATCTACTTTATTACGAATACAACATTTTACATTCCTGCAGCCCTATACTGCCCTCTTGTGTTAAAAGAAGAGCTATGCACATACACTGGCACACACTGTCTGCCAGCTAATATTCCAATATTTTTTTTACAATAAAGACTATTATTAAAAGAATTTTAATATTGATGACCTAGCCTCAGGATACAATTTGGATAGATTTGGATACCACATCCCAGTGTCTATTTATCATTGCTCTTATTTTGTTAATCCACTGTGATATTTAACTACAAATGGTAAGTTTCTTTCTAGTTTCATTATGTTGTAATGTACGCAGTTCTGCAATCTGTTGGGCTATTCCCCTCTCTCTAAATTTAGCTGTCATTTCATTTAGTTTGATCTTACACTCCTCTGGTGCGGTGACGATGCCTCTTACTCTCTGATATTGGGAATAAGGGAGGGACTTTTTCACAGCCAGTGGATGGTTCCTGTTGCATGGCAATAAACTACTGCGATCTGTGCTTTTAGATCAGTACTTACAGATTGTAGATCAGTACTTACTTTGTTTTAATGCTGTGCAGAGACCTATCGGTGAAGAACTTCGGCCTTCGATTTTAAAACAGGAATCCGCAGTCTGCTTCAGTATCGGCTGGTACTTCAGTACCGAAGCAGACTTCGGATTCCTGTTTTTAAAACAAGAAAAAAAAAAGTAGCAGCACTTACGAATCTATAACAAAAAGTCTCTATGGAGGTGGTGCCCGCAGTGCTGGATACCAGTCTGTAGCATCCCCAAATCACCCAGAATAAAATCAAAAATAAAACTGCAGCACTCGCCGGTCTTCAATTCATGCTGGTTTATTCACCAAAAATTGCGACGTTTCGACCTCTCGGTCTTTCTGAAGAAAGCCTTGCTTGAGAAAGACAGAGAGAGGTCGAAACGTCGCAATTTTTAGTGAATAAACCAGCATGAATTGAGGACCGGCGAGTGCTGCAGTTTTATTTTTGATTTATTCTTTCTGTTTTTAAAATTGCAGAATCGAAGGCTGAAGTTCATCAAAATCTGGCACGACTTCAGACTTAACCAATTCTGCCTCGCTGAAGCGCACACAGACACAGCTCTCTGTACAGTATTTAAAGGAAGTTTTGGAACGAACTGACTTTGGATTTTGGATCCAAAGCTCGATTCGCTCACCCCTAATCAGTGCGTGTGTTTCCCCTATTCTCTTTTATTACCCACATCTCCAAGAAATTCATCTTGCCATTATCAGAATGTAAAGTGAGCTGAAGTTCCTGCCAGAGAGAAATCTAGAAGGGTTCCTTAGCAAACCATGACATAGCAGATTGCGCATGGAGGTGCAACATCTGAACCCATCACAGTCCCACAGCGTGGTTGGCAAAATGTGTCCAGGAAAAAAAAGTAATTTTGGTCAAGAACTATGGAAGGAGGGACAGGAAAAATTGTTTTGCCTCTTCGCTGTAGGTACTCTGACTTAACAGGCATTATCCTGCCCTGATTCCTTTCTCATGTTCTATCTATTGACGCATAAAAAACTGCATCAAATTGACTAGTATGCAGTTTTCGGCTAAGTCGATCTGTTTGATCTGATCAAGAAAATGATGGTGCTTGCTTAGTTAATGAGTCAGAACTTTTTCCCAAAGAAGTGCTGAAGGAGAGAGGATGAAATCAATTGACACAATTGGGCGGTCTGGGGGATTTGTGATCGGTTTATGCACTTTATGTCGCCCAACTTGGTGCCAACTGTTCCACTCTCCTTATATTCCTCCACCACTGTCTAACATCCTCTTAATCTGCCCTACCCGATCTGTAATGGCATCTGCTAACTGTATCCCGATTTCCTCCACATAATACATTTTATCAAGAATGACAAGTGCTCCCCCCCTTGTCTGCTGGTTTAAAAATGAGCCTAATATCTTATAGGAGGTGATCACGACCCTATGTGCTTGGGATAGGTCATCAATGTCAGATCGGCTGATTGGCGGGGTGCAGGAAGTCAGACCTCAGCCGATCTGACATTGAGGACCTATCCAGAGGATAGGTCATCAATACACCAACGCTGTACAACCCCTTTAACCCCTTACGGACACATCACGTACCGGTACGGCATGTTTCCCGAGTCCTTAAGGACGTACCGGTACGTCATGTGTTGTTCCGATCACCATCGCCCGGAACAAGGTGCCTGCTCAAATAATTGAGCAGGCACCTCGGCTAAATGCGTGGGATGGTCCAGTGAGTACCAATCTAAGGCCTCTTTCACACGGGAGTCAGTTTTTTTGCCCGGATAAGAGCCGGGTGCGTTGCGGGAAAATGCGCGATTTTCCCGCGCGAGTGCAAAACATTGTCATGCGTTGCACTCGCGTGATAAAAATCGCGCATGTTTGGTACCCAAACCCGAACTTCTTCACAGAAGTTCGGGCTTGGGATTGATGTTCTGAAGATTGTATTATTTGGAAAATAATAGCATTCTGAATACAGAATGCATAGTAAAACAGCGCTAGAGGGGTTAAAAATAAAATAAAAATAAATGTAACTCACCTTGGTCCACTTGATCGCGAAGCCGGCATCTCCTTGTGTCTCCTCTGCGCTGAACAGGACCTGGGGTGAGCTGCTCCATTAAATACCGGTTAAGGACCTTCGATGACGTCACTCCGGTCATCACATGGTACGTCACATGATCTTTTACCATGGTGATTCACCATGGTAAAAGACCATGTGATGACCGGAGTGATGTCATCAAAGGTCCTTAACCGGTATTTAATGCAGCAGCTCACCACAGGTCCTGTTCAGTGCAGAGGAGACACAAGGAGATGCCGGCTTCGCGATCAAGTGGACTAAGGTGAGTTAAATTATTATTTATTTATTTTTTACCCCCTCTAGCGCTGTTTTACTATGCATTCTGTATTCAGAATGCTATTATTTTCCCTTATAAGCCCCTACCTGAGATAATCACAAAAAACTGAAAAAACTACTGCATGTTTTTGTTTTAAAAATGAAATCAGTGTAAAACTTACATAAATAAAAATAAAAAAAAGTATACATATTAGGTATCGCCACATCCGTGATAACCTGGTCTAAAAAAATATCACATGATCTAACCTGTCAGATGAATGTGGTAAATCACAAAAAATAAAAACTGTGCCAAAACAGCTATTTCTTGTTATCTTGCCTCACAAAAAGTGTAATATAGAGCAACTAAAAATCATATGTACCCTAAACTAGTACCAACAATACTGCCACCCTATCCCATAGTTTCTAAAATGGGGGCACTTTTTTTGAGTTTCTACTCTAGGGGTGCATCAGGGGGGCTTCAAATGGGACATGGTGTCCAAATAAAAAAAAAAAAAAAAAAAAAAAACAGTCCAGCAAAACCTGCCTTCCAAAAACCATATGGCATTCCTTTCCTTCTGCGCCCTGCCGTGTGACGTACAGCGGTTTACGACCACATATGGGGTGTTTCTGTAAACTACAGAATCAGGGCCATAAATATAGAGTTTGGTTTGGCTGTTAACCCTTGCTTTGTAACTGGAAAAAATTATTAAAATGGAAAATCTGACAAAAAAGTGAGATTTTGAAATTGTATCCCTATTTTCCATTAATTCTTGTGGAATACCTGAAGGGTTAACAAAGTTAGCAAAATCAGTTTTGAATACCTTGAGGTGTGTAGTTTATAGAATGGGGTCATTTTTGGGTGGTTTCTATTATGTAAGCCTTGCAAAGTGACTTCAGACCTGAACTGGTCCCTAAAAATTGGGTTTTTGAAAATTTCAGAAAAATTTCAAGATTTGCTTCTAAACTTCTAAGCCTTGTAACATCCCCCCAAAAAAATATAATTCCCAAAATGATCCAAACATGAAGTAGACATATGGGGAATGTAAAGTAATAAATATTTTTGGAGGTATTACTCTGCATTATAGAAGTAGAGAAATTGAAACTCCCACGGTATTTTTTTTTTATAAATAAAAATGATATTTTTTATTTTTTTTTACTTCATTTTACCAGTGTCATACAATATGTGGCGAAAGAACCATCTCAGAATGGCAGGATAAGTCAAAGCGTTTTAAAGTTATCAGCACTTAAAGTGACACTGGTCAGATTTGCAAAAAATGGCCTGGTCCTTAAGGTGAAATACGGCTGAGTCCTTAAGGCTGGGTTCACACCTGAGCGTTTTACAGCGCTTTCCTACGCGCTGTAAAACGCCCGACACCCCAAGAAGTACATGAGCTTCTTTGGGGCGTCTTGTCGCGCGTTCCCGTAAATAGACTTCCGGGAATGCGCGACAATGGGCGTTCGCTTGTCTCTGTATGCGCGATTGCAAATGCCCGTACAATCGCGCATACAGAGCACTCCATCGTGAACGCTCAGGTGTGAACCCAGCGTTAGGGTTTAAATCACTCAAAACCACCAAATCTACTGGAAATCTACCTCAAACTGATCTGCAACTATTGATGCTGAAGAAAAAAAAAAAGTACAGTTTCTAGGTCCTACTGCCTTTGTTGTTTTATAGATTCATGTACTTTTTGTTGAACCATGCATGCCCTATCCTACATCTATATTAGCACCCAAGTTCAGGCAATAGTCCAAGTTTGTAAAAGAATTACTTCCACTGATCTGGTGTTTTCCTGTTCAATGATGGCAGCCATTTTTGCAAGTGTCATACAGAAAGTGCAGCCATGCTGGTTTTAACCTTGAATTGTCTCTTCAATAGGGCTGCAGCTAACGATTATTTGAATAATCGATTAGTTGCCGATTAATTTCTTCGATTAATCGATTAATCGGGAAAAACGACAAAATTACAAAACAGAGGTTTATATGATCTTACTTGAAAAATTATGTTCAAAGGCCATATTAAAACAAATTGTGGGCGACACTATTATGGGGGATCTGTGGGCGACACTATTATGGGGGATCTGTGGGCGACACTTATGGGGGATCTGTGGGCGACACTTATGGGGGATCTGTGGGCGACACTTATGGGGGATCTGTGGGCGACACTTATGGGGGATCTGTGGGCGACACTTATGGGGGATCTGTGGGCGACACTTATGGGGGATCTGTGGGCGACACTTATGGGGGATCTGTGGGCGACACTTATGGGGGATCTGTGGGCGACACTTATGGGGGATCTGTGGGCGACACTTATGGGGGATCTGTGGGCGACACTTATGGGGGATCTGTGGGCGACACTTATGGGGGATCTGTGGGCGACACTTATGGGGGATCTGTGGGCGACACTATTATGGGGGATCTGTGGGCGACACTATTATGGGGGATCTGTGGGCGACACTATTATGGGGGATCTGTGGGCGACACTATTATGGGGGATCTGTGGGCGACACTATTATGGGGGATCTGTGGGCCACACTATTATGGGGGATCTGTGGACCACACTATTATGGGGGATCTGTGGACGGCGTAGTTATGGAGAGGGGGATCTGTGGGTGGCGCAGTTATGGAGAGGGGGATCTGTGGGTGGCGCAGTTATGGAGAGGGGGATCTGTGGGTGGCGCAGTTATGGAGAGGGGGATCTGTGGGTGGCGCAGTAATGGAGAGGGGGATCTGTGGGTGGCGCAGTTATGGAGAGGGGGATCTGTGGGTAGCGCAGTTATGGAGAGGGGGATCTGTGGACGGCGTAGTTATGGAGAGGGGGATCTGTGGACGGCGTAGTTATGGAGAGGGGGATATGTGCACTGTTATGGGCATAACAGTGCACAGATCCCCCTTCCCATAGCAGTGCCATACACAGACCTCCCCTCCTCCCCATAGCAGTGCTATACACAGACCCCCCTCCCCATAGCAGTGCCATAGACAGATCCTCCCCCCTCCCCATAGCAGTGCTATACACAGATCCTCCCCCCTCCCCATAGCAGTGCTATACACAGACCCCCCTTCCCATAGCAGTGCCATAGACAGATCCCCCCTTCCCCCTACCCCCTAACAGCCCCGGCCCCGATGCTTGCATCTTTATTTTACCTTTTTACAATGACGCTCCCGCTCCTGTAACAGCCAGGCAGAGCGGACGGCGGCGTAACGTCACTCAATCACGTGACGCGCCCGCTCCGCCCACTTCATGAATGAAGGAGGCGGAGCAGGCGTGTCACGTGAGTGAGTGACGTTACGCCGCCGTCCGCTCTGCCTGGCTGTTACAGGAGCGGGAGCGTCATTGTAAAAAGGTAAAATAAATCGATTAATCGTTGCAGCCCTACTCTTCAATAAAGTGACGATTGTCACTTTTGAATTCTTGAAAACTGATGGTAAAACCATCACTTTATTGGAAGAGAATTCAAAGGTTAAAACCCAACAAGGCTACATTTCCATTTACTACTTTTGCAAAAATGGGTGATATAATGGAAGAGAAACGCCATGCCTAATGGGATCCACCGAAAGACGAGTAAGCGGCTCTCTGCCTCTTCTGTAACTCCCAAAGAGCTCAATGACGAGACCTGCCACCTTCCCATTGATACCACTTAGATAACCCCTGTTTTCCTGATAAGACAACATCTCAATAGGCTTTATGGCAAAACTGCTTGTTTGACATTTCTACTTACCATGTACCAGTACAGGTGGCCATATCCCTGCAGAAACAACAGTATACTGCAGGTGCCACCCCTCGACCAAGAAAAGGGTGAGAGCCCTCCTCAAAAATGTATAGACTGGTGTGTGTGAACAAGGTTAATAGACAAATGTCCATACTTTTAGTAACCCTTTGGACCTGGACATTATATATTTGCTTTGCTTTGTTCATAAGAATAATCTGCCGGAAGCACACGTCTAGAGGAACTAACAATGAACTCAAAGCTTTACAAATGGTGTCAAACAGAGATACATTTTCAGGTCACTTAAGGTGTGTTGGGTAATTGTTGGCCAAAACGCGTTTTTTCTGATACTGAGATGCATATTGTTCCCTGTAGACCGTGCTGGCGAGTAGGTTTACTACATATTGTTATTCTTAAAGGAGTTGTCTCATCATAGACAATGGGGGCATATCGCTAGGACCCGCACCTATATCGAGAACGGAGCCCTGCAAGGTGGTGGCTGGAGGACTCCGGTCCAGCCGCCACCAAGCCAGCTCCCCATAGAAGTGAATAGGAGCGTACCGCGCATGCACGGCCACTGCTCCCATTCATTTCTATGGGGCTGATGGAAATAGCCGAGCCAGCGCTCGGCTATTTTCGCCGAACCCATAGAAAATGAATGGAGGGCGGCAGTGCATGCGCCCTCCTTCATTTGTGGGTCTCCGTTCTCGATATAGGTGCGGGTCTCAATGGTGGGACCGCACTTATAAGACAACGGGGGCATATCCTAGCGATATGCCCCCATTGTCCATGATGAGACAACCCCTTCAAGTTCAATAGTGGGCAGTAGGCTCCCTCTAGTGGCCGCTGCAGGCAGCCAGCACAATATCGTTCAAACATATCTATGCAGGGGATTTAGAGCTCTGACCTGACTTGTAAAGAGACTGCTGTGCAGAATCACACAATTTTAGATTACGTACATATGTTATTCACGGGTGGATGTTCATTATAAAAGGCAATGAGTCATCAGAAAATGACATTATTCAAAATCACTTTTTCATGTTAAACTTTTTTAGAATTTTTGGTGAGTTTTTCTTTGTCACCATCTATATTATTAAAACTGTATATAACCCTGCATTTTCACACTTCCTGGGGGAGATTTATCAAACTGGTGTAAAGTAGAACTGGCTTAGTTGCCCATAGCAACCAATCAGATGCCATCTTTCATTTTCAAAAAGGAGCTGTAAAGAAATAAAAAGGTGGAATCCGGTTGCTATGGGCAACTAAGCCAATTCTAATTTACACCAGTTTGATAAATATCCCCTCCTAAATTTTGGCATCAGCTGCATGGGCCATAGAAACAATGGACAGGAGCTGCTTTATTCAGGGGCATTTACGTCACTATTGTGGAGTAAAAAAAGCCGCACACCACTTTTCTAAAGTGGTGATAAAAAGGGAAGTTATAGCTGAGGTCTATACCAGCCCCTAGCTGGGACTCCCACGAACCATGAGAAAGGGGGGGGGTCCCATGGTCCCCGTATGATTAGAGTGGCAGACGGAGCTTACATGCTACCGTTCCATTCACTCTCTTTGGGACAGCTGGAGATAGCGTAGTGCAGGGCTCCTACCACTATAAAAGACATATTATGAATTTAGTCAGTACAAAAAAATATCGTTCAAATGACACATTGATGGCACTGAAAAAGGGGCAACCTTGTGCTGGGTTGGTTATGCCGCTTTCAGACGAGCGTATTTGCAATGTGTATATGGTCTGCATTTAATGTAACGGAATCCGCTGCTAATGTTAATGAATGGAGCTATTCACGTGGGCGTATAATTTCTGTCAGCATTTGAAATCCGCAGCATGTCAGAGTTTGTTTCCAAATCCGCACATTACAGTCTGTGCAGTGCATAAATAGTGAAGGAAGGAAGAAATACCCATGTAAGGCCTGATGACCATACTGATGGTATATCTCCAGGATCCTGAGCCAGAATACTGACGGATTTCAATACGCTCGTCTGAAAGCGGCCTAAGGCACAGTTTTGATTCCCCATTCATTTGAAGCATATAAATATCTCTATAGAGTTTTTCCTGACAATTACAGCTGATCAGCAAGCACAGCCTTATTGTAAGAAGCCTTGTCCAGAGGGCAAAACTCCTTGAAGGAGCTTTTATAAAAAACACTTGAAGTTGTTATTCTCCTTACATATAAAAAAAAAAAGCATTCAGCAGGACTCCTATCAGATACTGACCAGCAATCGTATGTGCATAAAGTCTGCTTCCAAAGGTAAAAACATGCAGCTCAAAAAGTTTGGCAATTTTCTCTAAGAATTCTTTACAATGCGGGCGCAAACGAGTATGTAACATCGGCTCTCCTCTGCCTAACTGGAAGTGGAATATGCCCTGCAAAAAAAGAAATTAGAGTTAAAAGGGAACAAAATCCAGAATCCAAACACAACACTCTCCTTATGCGTCTTTGTTATCTGCTCTTTGCTCAGATATCACAATAACAGACCATGAAAATAAACTGGAAAAGCAGAGCATTGATCTCTCAGGCTGCAGCCATGTTTACTCCCCCTTCTCATGCTTGTGTACTTAAAGGGAGTCTGTCAGCACATTTGCCCCTTTTTAACAGTTCCCATAGCGCTGTAGCCGCAACACAGATGATTAAAACGGTACCTTTATATGCTTTTGTGGACTTGTAAAACTGCCAAAAACGAACTTTGATGCATATGTAAATGAGGGCTCGCAAGTGCCCAGGACGGCGTCCACCGCGTTGGTGCCCAGGCAGCTCTGCCTCTTCGGCTCTTGTCCCCACCCAGCCTCTTCCTCTGCCCGCCCATCTGATTTCTCTCCCCCTCAGCAAGAGCCCGTGCCTGCGCGATGACTTCCTTGGCCGGGGCATGCGCACTGCGATGCAGCTGAAGGCATCTGTGTTGGTCCCATGTTCATATGCGTCTGCATTTCTGGAAAAAATGAAGTTTTAATATATGCAAATGAGCCTCTAGGAGGAACTCTGCTCTCTCTGCAATGGCAATGCCCCCGTTGCTCCTAGAGGCTCATTTGCATATATTAAAAGTTCTTTTTTTCTCAGCAATGCATATGAACACAGGACCAACACAGATGCCTTCAGCTGCCAAGCGCACATGTAACAGATTAGCGAGTTTCATAGGTACAAATAAGCTGACAGATGCCCTTTAAGTCAGGAAGTATTGGAGGAGTGGGCTGAATTTAGGATATATTTTGTCTACACAGCAAGTGTGGCCATTTTGTTGGAAAGAATCGGCTAGTTTCCAATTGTACAGTATAGATTTGGTTACACTGTAGAGCTGTAGTGGACTACAGAATACCAAATCTAAGAAGAAGAAAAACCCTCCTCACTCCTAAATAGTGCCATAAAATGGTAGGTTCCTGTGAAAGGTGGATTACCACTATCTGGAGCTGTAATACTCTAGAATACTAAATCTACCAAGATAAATTTCATTCTCTATTCCTAAATAGTGCCATAGCTAGGCAGATTTGCTTTTTCAGGATCCTGGAAAAGCGGAGTTTCAACCATTCGGATCTGTAAAAGAGAATAGTTTGTAGTGACATTGAGAGAAAATGTGTATTCTGATGGACACCTTCCCACCGGTCAGAAATCTACGAGATCTTGCTCTCCAGTGATAGTCATTATTACTCAAGCACACAAGGCTGTGTTCATCTCATGTTTTTGTCCTACGTTTAATCTATACACAACGCATACGTTAAACGGCTGCTTCAGACAGATGTCATACTGTGGTATACACTTAAGCTGATAGAAAAATTAACTGTTGTCAGGCACTGCTGGAGATGGAGTCTGAATGTGTGGTCTTTTTTAAAAAAAGAGGACAGAACTACAACTCCCAACATGACCTGCTTGTTATTATGGGGCATCAGTGGACAGGGAGAGGGACATAATAGGAAAGAGGAGCTCTGCCCACATTGTGACATCACTCAGGTCCTTCACACTTGTCTTGGTGGGCAAATGGGGTGAAATGAAATTGGCTAAAAAAAGAAAAGTGAGTAAGTCAGGGTGGTAGATGATAGATCTCAGGGGAGCGGGAGTGGAAGTGGCTGTGGGGACCAAGTGCAGGGACTGATCCTCCTGTACAGTGTGTGTGATGACATCAGGCTTGTTCACCCAACTGCTCTGTAGCCAAAGATGGGAAAGGACTAGGGGAAAGACAAAGAGGGGGCCAATTATCAAGAGTGGTGGTCCCAAACATCTTGATCCATCCAGTTTGTGGAGTATGTTATATTAAATCCATCAAGCTGTGTGAAACCCGGCCCCTCTCGCTAAGTCCTGAAAAGTGGCAAGAAGCCTAAAAAGTCACCAATTATGGTGCAAATATGCTGTGCACCTTAAAAAAAAAAAATTAACATCACAATAGTAGCATAAATGCCTTATCGAATGCTCCTCAAAATGCTTTGTTTGCAAGATCTCTCCTAAGCTGCTTATGACAGAGGTTTGGGGAGCACCTTGTAGACATAGCTGTGTGTGTGCACTATGCATTAAAGAGGCTCGACCCTATTAAACCAGACATGGAGCACTAGGCGGGGCTGAATATTCCGAGCACCGCTCTGTAACACCCCCTGTGCTCTGCACACCCCCCCCTCCCATTGATTGACAGGGCTAGACATCAGGCTGAGCTGTGTCTAAGAGCGGCAGCAGGGGAGTGGAATTCCTATCGCCAGACGCCCGGGACATGCAGTTCCGGGCGCCGGGCAAGTAGTTTGAACAGTTGTTTAGCCCTGTGCGGGCAAGTAGCAGGGACATGTAGGTTGGGCAGTGCTGACCGCTCCTACATCTATGTCAGCCTGCCCCTGCATCGTGCATATGAGTACCGTACATATCACTTCCTGCAGGCGGCCCCCGCTCCTCCCGGCTCCTGTATCGAAGTCTCCGCCCACCTGCCAGCACAGGAGCGCACAGTAAGTCAGCACACCGTCTTAAGAGACTGAGTAATTGCAGGCCAAGATGGGAGAAGAGGAGTGAGAGACCCCACGGCCCCTTGCAGATGAGCGTTCCTCCCGGAGCCTGTCCACATCGCAGCTCCCGGCCTGACCTGCAAGCGCTGACTGGGGTCACATAGCATTATACTGATTTATGATGCTATGTAACCCTTACAGTTCTGGAATGTGTTGGATAACACGGACAGCATTATGTCAGTGTTATCCAACACATTCAAGAACTGTAAGGGTTACATAGCATCATAAATCAGTATAATGCTATGTGACCCCAGTCAGCGCTTGCAGGTCAGGCCGGGAGCTGCGATGTGGACAGGCTCCGGGAGGAACGCTCATCTGCAGGGGTGTCAGAAATAAAGGTTGTGCTGTCTGTCGTCTGAGGCTCTGGCCCTGCCTGCAATCTGCACTGCACGTGGCACTTGATAAACTATAATGTCTCCTTGTGGCCCCCATACAGTATAACGTCACCTTGGGGCTGCCCTAGTGCCCCATACAGTATAACGTCACCCTGTGGCCCCCACCCCCATACAGTATAACGTCACCCTGTGGCCCCCGCCCCCATAGAGCACAACGTCACCCTGTGGCCCCCGCCCCCATACAGCACAACGTCTCCTTGTGGCCCTGCCCCCATACAGCATAACGTCTCCTTGTGGCCCTGCCCCCATACAGCATAACGTCTCCTTGTGGCCCTGCCCCCATACAGCATAACGTCTCCTTGTGGCCCTGCCCCATACAGCATAACGTCTCCTTGTGGCCCTGCCCCCATACAGCATAACGTCTCCTTGTGGCCCTGCCCCCATACAGCATAACGTCTCCTTGTGGCCCTGCCCCCATACAGCATAACGTCTCCTTGTGGCCCTGCCCCCATACAGCATAACGTCTCCTTGTGGCCCTGCCCCCATACAGCATAACGTCTCCTTGTGGCCCTGCCCCCATACAGCATAACGTCTCCTTGTGGCCCTGCCCCCATACAGCATAACGTCTCCTTGTGGCCCTGCCCCCATACAGCATAACGTCTCCTTGTGGCCCTGCCCCCATACAGCATAACGTCTCCTTGTGGCCCTGCCCCCATACAGCATAACGTCTCCTTGTGGCCCTGCCCCCATACAGCATAACGTCTCCTTGTGGCCCTGCCCCCATACAGCATAACGTCTCCTTGTGGCCCTGCCCCCATACAGCATAACGTCTCCTTGTGGCCCTGCCCCCATACAGCATAACGTCTCCTTGTGGCCCTGCCCCCATACAGCATAACGTCTCCTTGTGGCCCTGCCCCCATACAGCATAACGTCTCCTTGTGGCCCTGCCCCCATACAGCATAACATCTCCTTGTGGCCCTGCCCCCATACAGCATAACGTCTCCTTGTGGCCCCGCCCCATACAGCATAATGTCTCCTTGTGGCCCCCGCCCCATACAGCATAATGTCTCCTTGTGGCCCCCGCCCCATACAGCATAACGTCTCCTTGTGGCCCCCGCCCCATATAGTATAACGTTAGTATAAGTTCAGGACAAGTAGATGGTCATGAGGGACAAGTAGATTGAGCCCCCACTTTAGTCCTTCGACAAGTAGTTTTTTTTATTTTTTATTTCCACACCCCTGAGCGGTGTCCTAACATCAACATATCATATACACTTTATAGCTCAGAAAGCTAATCTACATATTTCTGCTTTATTTACAAGCAAAATTTATAATTATATAGACACCAGTGATAATTGTCAGCCTATACGCATAGAAACACCATGTACCTCTATGAAGTAATGCTTAGTGGTATAGTGGTTTACCCTGTATGTAGACATCCCAGGTTCAAATCCCAGAAGAGAGATACATTTTCTTTTTTTTTCCAAAAGCATATTAAAAGGCTAAACTATAATAAATAATATATAACCAGATAATAATAAGGCCTTACTATATTGAGAAGTGTTTTTTTTTTTTTTTACTAAAACCTATTACAATATAGGATTATAAAGAAAACAGTAATATTTATTAACATTCTCCTCATTATAATAAGGACATTATGGGATAAATGTGTAAGAAAAAAAATTGATGTCTCTCCCAAAATTCTAACCAAGGATCTCTACATATAAAACCAACCACTTAACTACCAAGCTAAAGCATTTCTGGTGTCTATATAGCTATATATTGTGCCTGTGAATAAAGCAATAATATGCAGATTAGCTTTCTGAGCAGATCTCAGTGTGGTGAAGCTATAGTGTATATCAGTGGTGCCCAACCATTTTTCGTCTGAGGGCCGCACTAGACAAGGTATCAATTTTGCGGGCCAGAAGGTAGCTTTGCCAGAAAGAAATGCAATCACTGTGAGGAGGGGGCACGTGTGAGTATTACTAAAATACATAATACGTAGGCCTTCAAATCTGCGTTTGGAGCCTCTGTTGCAGATTCTGTGGAAAGACCAAACAAAAAAGCCTTGTATGCAGAACTTTTGTGTCCAGTAAAAAGACAGGATCCCATCATAGTCGGTGGAGTCTGTTCAGCTTCTTCCCTGTGGGGTGACGGGAGCAGGGTCACTAG
The DNA here is from genome assembly GCF_014858855.1 of Bufo gargarizans. NCBI lineage: Eukaryota > Metazoa > Chordata > Amphibia > Anura > Bufonidae > Bufo > Bufo gargarizans. The sequence goes on along the minus strand of NC_058084.1, from coordinate 340,153,065 downwards.
TGGGGTGACGGGAGCAGGGTCACTAGTGGGGTGACGGGAGCAGGGTCACTAGTGGGGTGACGGGAGCAGGGTCACTAGTGGGGTGACGGGAGCAGGGTCACTAGTGGGGTGACGGGAGCAGGGTCACTAGTGGGGTGACGGGAGCAGGGTCACTAGTGGGGTGACGGGAGCAGGGTCACTAGTGGGGTGACGGGAGCAGGGTCACTAGTGGGGTGACGGGAGCAGGGTCACTAGTGGGGTGACGGGAGCAGGGTCACTAGTGGGGTGACGGAAGGATGAGGGGAGCAGGGTCACTAGTGGAGTGACAGGAGGAGAGGGGGAGCAGGGTCACTAGTGAGGTGACAGGAGGAGGAGGGAGCAGGGTCACTAGTTAGGTGACATGAGGAGGGAGAAGCAGGGTCACTAGTGGGGTGACAGGAGGAGGAGGGAGCAGGGTCACCGGGAACCAGTCACATGAGTCCACGGCTCCTTACCTCTCCAGCGGCCCTGTCATTTTTCCCAAGGTACTCGGGCAGCGCGTCCTGCTCTCCTTACAACAGCCACCCCTGGAGCCGGCCCCTCCTCCTTCCAGCTCCCGCCAGTATCGCTCTGGGGCACGCCTATACCAACCAATAACAAAGCTCCTTACTGTATGGAGCTTTGCTATGGGTTATTTCAGGCACAGGCAGCAACGTTGCGCTGCCTAACGTTCACAGCGCTCACTGTGGTGATGAATGTGGGGGAAAAGTCTGAGGCATATTGGTATGCCTTAGGCCTCTTTTAGACGGGCGTTGCGGGAAAAGGTGCGGGTGCGTTGCAGGAACATGCACGATTTTTCCGCGCAAGTGCAAAACATTGTAATGCGTTTTGCACGCGCGTGACAAAAATCGGTATGTTTGGTACCCAAACCCGAACTTCTTCATGCTTGGGATCGGTGTTCTGTAGACTGTATTATTTTCCCTTAAAACATGGTTATAAGGGAAAATAATAGCATTCTGAATACAGAATGCATAGTACAGTAGCGCTGGAGGGGTTAAAAAAAATAAAATAATATTTTTTTTAACTCACCTTAATCCACTTGATTGCGCAGCCGGCATCTCTTCTGTCTATGCCGTGTGCAGGAACAGGACCTGTGGCGACGTCACTCCGGTCATCACATGATCCATCCCCATGGTAAAAGATCATGTGATGGATCATGTGATGACCGGAGTGATGTCACCACAGGTCCTGTTCCTGCACACAGCAAAGAAAGAAGACAAAAGGGAAAATAATAATGATCGGGTCTCCATTCCGATCGTCTCCTAGCAACCGTGCGTGAAAATCGCACCGCATCTGCACTTGTTGCGGATGTTTGCGATTTTCAGGCAACCCCATTCATTTCTATGGGGCCTGCGTTGCGTGGAAAACGCACAAAATAGAGCATGCTGCGATTTTGGCCTTCTCACTGTTTACTGCAGGCACAGTGACGTCATGACTAGTATCAATGGCCTGGGCGCGGCTAAACGCCATTCAAGTGAACAGAGCTTAGCCGCGGCCAGGCCATTGATACTAGTCGTGACGTCACTGGGCCTGCAGTAAACAGTGAGAAGGCTGCGGCGCTCCTGGAGCGCCACTGCCTTCTAAAACAGCTGATCGGCGGGGGTTCCAGGTGTCGGACCCCCGCCGATCAGATGCTGATGATCTATCCAGAGGATAGATCATCAGTTTAAACAAACTGCAGAACCCCTTTAATAAGATGGTGGCATGCCCTTTTCAAGCGAACGGCCAATAATTTAGCCAATTCCCTCTTCCTTTCTACAAACTAGTAAATACAGTCAGGAGATACAAATCCATTGAAAAGTAAAGTACTTTTATCCAAATCTGAACTGCAAACAGGCAGCGGGAAAATACCTTTCTAGACATATGCTGGAAGTGCTGCTCCGTAGTATGGATTAACGTCTGATCTAAATCAACCATCAGGACAAGCTTCTTGTTTCGATGTAATCTATGTTGGTCCTCGCGACCGAGTTGTTCAGCTTGCTGTAAGAAGGAAAACACTTTTGTTTCAGGAAAAGAAAAAGACAAAAGCACAATAAACAGACCTCAAGTGGCACAAAGCTGCCCCACAAAAAAAAAAAAAAAAAAAATAAGATTTCATACAGCCATGGGAGCAGAAAAATAAAAAAGTGAAGTCTCTTGGAAGACAGGGACGGGCCTTTAACCCCTTAAGGCCCTTGGGCCATTTTTCACCTTAAGGACCAGACTGATTTTTGCAAATCTGACATATGTCACTTTATGTGGTAATAACTTTGGAACGCTTTTACTTATCCAAGGCATTCAGATATTGTTTTCTCGTGACACATTGTACTTCATGATAGTCATAAATTTGAGTCAATATATTTCACCTTTATTTATGAAAAAATCCCAAATTTACAGAAAAAAAAATTTGAAAAATTCTTTTTTTCTCTGCTTTTAAAACAAAGTGGTACTTCATAAAATTACTTTATTACTTAAGATTCCCCATATGTCTACTTTATGTTGGCATCATTTTGTAAAGGTCATTTTATTTTTTTTTGAAAAGTTAGAAGGCTTAGAATTTTAGAAGCAATTCTTAAAATTTCTAAGAAAATTTCCAAAACCTACTTTTTAAGGTTCAGTTCTGAAGTCACTTTGTGGGGCTTACATAATAGAACCCCCCCCCCCCCCATAAATGACCCCATTGTTGAAACTACACCCCTTAAGTTACTCAAAATGGATTTTACAAGCTTTGTTAACCCTTTAGGTGTTCCACAAGAATTAAAGGAAAATGGAGATGAAATTTCTAAATTAAACTTCGCAATACCTAATATGTATACTTTTTCTTATTTAAGTTTTACACAATAATAGCATTTTTGAAACCAAAAAAAAAAAATGATGTTTTAGTGTCTCCATAGTCAGAGCCATAGCTTTTTTTTTATTTTTTGACTGATTGTCTTAGTTAGGATCTAATTTTTTGCGGGATGAGGTGACTGTTTGGTACTATTTTGGGGGGCATACGCCTTTTTGATCGCTTGGTGTTGCACTTTATGTGATGTTAGGTGACAAAATAAATAATTTTTTTGGCACCGTTTAAATCTTTTCTTGTTTTTACTATGTTCACCTGAGGGGTTAGGCGATGTAATATTTTTATAGAGCTGGTTGTTACAGATACGGCGATACCTAATATGTCTACTTGTTTTTAATTTATTTCACTTTAACACAATAAAAATATTTTTTTGTTTCAAAACTATTAATGTCTCCATGTTCTGAGAGCTATATTTTATTTTTATTTTTTGAGCAATTTTCTTAGGTAGGGGCTCATTTTTTGTGGGATGAGGTGACTTTTATTGGTACCATTTTGTGGGACATACGCCTTTTTGATCACTTGGTGTTGCACTTTTTGTAAAGTAAGGTGACAAAAATGGCTTTTTTTTTACATCGTTTTTATAATTTTTTTATGGTGTTTATCGGACAGGGAGGATCATGTGATATATTTATAGAGTTGGTCGTTATGGATGCGGCAATACCTAATATGTGTGTTTTTTCTGGGGAAAGGGGTGTTTTTTTTCATATTTCTTTTTACTTAAAACTTGAACCTTTATTTTATTTTTTTTTACTTTATTTCTGTCCCACTCTGGGACTTCAACTTTTGGGGGTCTGATCCCCTCTGCAATGCATTAAAATACATCTGTATTGTAATGCATTGCCTGTTAGTGTATTACTCAAATCTCCTCGGCCCCAATAGAAGGCAGGTCCCAATGACATGCAAGGCATTGGGCAGCCTCTGCACAGCACCAGGCCCCTACAGTGATCAGGCAGACACAGCTCCTGATCAGCCTGCCGGAATGCGTTCTGGCACAGCTTCCCCCACCGTACATGTACGGCGTATTGCGTTAAAGGGTTGTCCAGCCTAGGAGTCAACAACCCAATGCTGCTAAATTGTGCCCCATAAAAAAAAAAATTCACTGTCATGTACTATTCAATTCACTGTCAAAAGGCCAAGCCACTTCCTGGTCCTGTGAGAACCGGAACTGGTTGACAATGGGGCAGCAGCGCAGGCATGGCAGAATCTCAGACAGGTAGTTTAAAAAAAAATAATATTAAAATGGGGCTCGGGTTTAGGAGCATTGAGGATGTCACATACACTATTCGTGATTGTGGTTACCATATTATTTTTTTATTGACGTTCGTGTATTTCCATTGTTATACAGTGTACTTCGAATAAGAGACCCCGTTTCCTTTAGTGTATTGATCCCAAGAAATGTAACCCCTCTATATTTAAGATAAGTGTTGACCAATGATCATCAGATGATCGCATTACCTAGAAAATGCTATCCTTCCTGCAATGAGAAGACCACTTTCATAGAAAACTGGAGGGAACAGCTTACCTCTGAGCTAACCATAAGTTCTGGAACGCTGTGGACCATGGAAACAGTAGCTGTTGATAATGGCACCTGCTGCTTTCCATTCTTGCTTTGGAGCCTGAAGAAGGATAGCAATGTCACATCAACAACATTGTGCAAATGCCACTAATCATCACAGATGAAGATTTATCCCTGCATCACTGGGCAGATTTGCCATTCAGGTACAGAAAACCCACAAGGAGTCAAGATAAGTAAGAAACAGCTGAACAGAAATGATAATTATGGTAGGAGAGATCAGCGCTAGTCAGCCATAAAAGTGTGCTAGAAGTTTTAGCTCTTTAGAAACAGCATTGATCAGCTATCCCCAAGATATATGGATGAATATCTGATCACTGGGGGCCTCCTGCTGTGACCTCACTGTTAACAAGAATGGGGGTCCTTTTTGGATGTTAGAATAATAAGGAGAAATGGTAATACAATTTTTTTTGTTAAAAGTACAGATAGAAAAACATAACTAGAAAAATGAAGATTTTTTTTTCCATCATGCCTAGGGCTGCAGTAAACGATTATTTTAGTAATAGAATACTCTATCGATTATTTTTACGATTAATCGAGTACTCTAATAAGAAAAACCTTAATCTAACGTATTTCTTTATAAAAACAATATTTTTATTTGTTACAGTGGTATAGCACATAATTTCACACACATAAGGCTGCTTTCACAGCTGCAATATACATTCTGTCAGAAGAACAGCCGGAATGTACCATATCGGGTATAGCTGGATTATCTGCCGGCTGCTGCAGCCATTGACCGTAATGGGGTCCGGCCTTGTTACAGCATTCAGGCTGGGTTTTGGCCGGACAAAAAATAAAATAAAATAAGCTTTGGACGATACCCAGCATGTATGCCGGAACATGGCCAGATGGCCTTGGACCACATTATAGACAATGATAACATACAGCTGGTTGTATCTGGCTATAACCGATACGGTATTCTCCAGCAGGCTGTTCTTCTGCCACAATGTGTATCTAAGGTTATGTTGTGATCTCCGGCACTTTGTTTCGGTGGAGGATCAGACTGCCGGAGTTGACTGGCTGCATCTGTCATAGCTGGATGCCCATTGACTGTAATGGGGATCCGGACAAAAAATGCTGTACAGTGACATGGCATTTTGATAAGACCCCTCCCAAGTCAGTCTGCCTTGACCTCAAATCAGTCCCCCCATGCGGCAAGCCCGCAATCAGACCCCCATGCCACCATGATCAGACCCTCCTTGCTGCAATCAGAGCCAGACCCCAATGCCATCCATTGCCATGTCCCCCACTCCCCCAGTACCATCAGATCAGCCCCTCCATGCCATGTCCCCCAGTGCCCCCATGAGGCACTGCCACCAGCCCCTCCATGCCATCCAGATTGCCATGATGTCACGCTTCCCCAGTGCCTCCATGCCATCCACCATGTATCCCACTCCCATCAGATCAGCCCCTCCATGCCAAATCACAAGTGCCCCCCCCCCCCCCCCCCCGATGCCAACTATATACTTAACTTTCCTGGCGGTGCGGCATGCACTGACACATGGAGTCCGCAGGAGACGCGTCTTCATCCCAGCATGCACTCAGAGGGACCTGACGTCACACACAGCGTCAGTCAGTGTACCGACGATGTGTGCACGCAAGGCCCTGGCCAGTGCAGCGTGGTGCAGAGTCGGAAGGCCACGGAAAGGTGAGTGAGAAGCTTCACTTCACTCATGCTCCGTGGTCACGTTATTTAAACAAATCCTCGATGCAGGGAAAGTACATGGAGTATTTTTTGCATCGATTAAATCGATTAATCATTTCAGCCCTAATCATGCCCCACATATACTCAAAAATCAAGGATTTCTAGTTCATTGGAATTTCTTGAGGAAAATAAAGAGAAGATAAGGAAGAAATTGGTAAAACGGGTATCCTAGAAGGATAATAAGAGAGATCAGAAGAAACATGTGGGAAAATAGGAAATTAAATTTGTATTTGTAAGCACATAAGCTAGAAATACAATTAAAGGGAATGCCACGGCACCTCATACAGGTTATACGTACCCCGCTCCCCATGCCCACGCAGCCACCGCTGCATCTCCCAGTCGTGCGGATGAAAACATCCGGAGAAGGGGGGATGGCCAGCCAATAGCGGGCCGCGATGGGGACGAGCCTCCCTACTGTCACCCACAGTTGTAAAATATTCTGTGGAGTAACAGCACAATACCAGTGAGCTTAGATAATATATTAGTCTGAGGAGATGAGGGAGTATGAAGGAGTTAATTTAAAGGGATTCTGTCACCTCTCAAATTCAGATTTTAAACCAGTCATGCTCCACAGATTACCTTGAATCGACTTTTCTGTTCTATACTGTAATCCGTCCAGTAGTTTTGCTGAAAAACGACTTTTATAATTATGCTAATTAATCCTGAAGGTGCCCAGAGGGGCGTTATGTTCCACTTTGTCTGCCCAGTAACGCCCCCCCTGCAGTGCCCAAAACGCCTTCCTCCTGAATCCCTAACGGCCCACAGCGTCTCATCCCTCTCCTCCCCCTCCCTGACGGCCGAGTGGAGTCTCGCGCAGACGCAGTACCCACTGAGGGCTGCGCCAGTGCGATTTGCTAGAGACTGAGGGCAGGAGCTTCATCGTCGTCACTGGGCATGCGCCGATCCCAGCGATGTCCGATGCTCGCTCTTCCCTCAGTCTCCAGCAAATCGCACTGGCGCAGCCCTCAGTGGGTACTGCACCTGCGCGAGACTTCGCTCGGCCGTCAGGGAGGGGGAGGAGAGGAATGAGACACTGTGGGCGGTTAGGGATTCAGGAGGAAGGCGTTTTGGGCACTGCAGGGGGGCGTTACTGGGCAGACAAAGTGGAACATAACGCCCCTCTGGGAACCTTCAGGATTAATTAGCATTAGCCGAATGAAAGTAAGTAACACCATTATATTCTCATATTCGCACTATAAGGAATGTAACTAGCCCAAAAAAATATATAAAGACTTTAGTGGGGTGACAGAAGCCCTTTAAGCATAGAAACACCAGTGATGTAAGTGAATAAGAGACAGGTTTTACTGAATCTTTTCCCATAAAACAAAATAACAATTTGCTCAACTCCTCCTGCTGCCTGCAGATTACACTGCATTTTCATGGTGACGATTCCCTCGGCTCTTTAATAATCATTGCTCTGTATTTTTGCCGTTTGTTCAGTCTTACCAAGTCAACAACATTTTACTTACTGCGTTAAGTCTTGGCCACATTCTGCACACAATCCCTTCATAACCACTGGATGGTTACAACTCGATAGCCTTACCAAAACACCACTGCATTGAAAGCACAGAAAAGAAAAAAAATGGACATTTAGAATCGGTCAGACCGGAGGTGTAAACACAAATCTTTTTTTCAGACTTAAAAAATAAAAACATATGCTGTAATTTTTAGTAATCTTATACATAGAGCAAGACAACACAATTTAAAAACATTTTAGGTTTGTTTGTTTTTAAGATTTGTTCAAAAACAGTCCAGAAGATATATAAAAAAAAAAAAAAAAAAAAAAGGGAAGCATTACTCACCTCCATCAATCCCATGCCACTGTTGTGGTCCATACTGCTCTCCACTTCCTATCCCAACTAAACATGCCAGAAATAGCAGACTGAGCAGGATTTTCTTGGCATTTCCACTGTATGAGCTGGGACATGGAGTACAGCATTGATTAACGGCGGAACTGTGGAGGGGAGTAATGCTTTTTTACTTAACATTCTCTGTTCTGGTTTTTACAAAACAAATCCCAGGAAAACCCCTTTGGGTGCTTTTACATGCTTTGTTATACCTGTATTTTTTGCAGTAAAAATACCAGCTCCAGATGTTAGCTTTAGGTCTGGGCCCGAGGGGAACACAAAACATTTTATTTTGCTACCAGTGTTTTTGATAATTAGATGGTGTTCTTTGTCCTTCCGGGGCTGGAACAGATGCAGACAGCACACTATGTGCTATCCGCATTTCCGGTTTCGCATTTCTGTTCCTGAAAAAAATAGAACATGTCCAATTGTCCGCAACTGCGGACAAGAAAAGGCATTTTCTATTATAGTGCTGGCAATGTGCGGTCCGTGAAATGCGGAACGCACATTGCCGGTGTCCGTGATTTGCAGAACGCAAAACACCTACAGACATCTGAATGGACCCTTAGACTGGTATTGGAACAGCAGATTAGGCTGACAATTGTCAGGAAGGAAGCGTCCCTTCCCGGCAATCACCTGCTCATCAGTGGAGGAGACCACTGTATTTACATGCAGTGATCTCCTCCACAGTATGGTGAGGAGTAATTGATAATGCCATCGCTTGTCCCCGTACAGAATCATTGCTTGCTGGCAGCAGACCGCGATTGGACGGCAAAATTTGCAGCAAGCAAACAGCGTGCCTAAAAAATTGACACTGCCTGATGAACGAATGTTTGCTCGTTCATTGGGTAATCGGCGGCACTTTTACATTGGCAAATCATCGCTAACTAGCATTCCAATGAACGCTTGTTAGCTATCTTCACATGTAATACAGGCCTATGGGAGAGATTAATCAAAACTGACGCACAGGAAAACTGGCTTAGTTGCCCTTAGAAGACAATCAGATTCCAACTTTGATTTTTCAGAGCTCCTGTGGTAAATGAAAGAATCAATCTGATTCTGCTATCCTTTACACCGCCAGTTTTGATAAATCTCCACCATCATGTGCAAAAAAATAAAATAAAAAAATAAAGTCTCCCTCCTTTAAAACAAACAAAAAAACAAACACTAGCACTATATTCAGGTGTGTAAGGGCCCTCTTTAGGGCCGTTTCACACGAGCGAGTCCATTGCATGAATCACGCAATGGACGCAGAGTGATTCTCCTTTCTGGACTTGCAGGAGCGCACGGCATTATCATGATTTATAATGCTGTGTGCCTCTGCTTGACCTTACTGCTACAGGAGCATACTGACAGCTTTAGGTCACTATGATCCTGTAGAAGTAAGGTCAAGCAGAGACACACAGCATTATAAATCATGATAATGCCATGCGATGTGGATCATGGTCATACACAAAGTGCAATTCCCACAATGCACCTGTTCATTTGAAACGGCCCTTAAGAGGTTTGGGGGCTTTTCTATTTGTGCAATCAAGCCCAGCAGAGCAGGGAGAAGCCAGAGGGAGCCACCCAGGGCACACCCCGAACCTGGCACTCATAAATACCAAAATGCTTTTGAGTAGACTACAACATGCTGACAGCAGTTTGGTTACCATGAAAGGTTCCTTTTTAAAGGCGTTACCCCACAAACAACACTTATCACCAATCGACAGCTAGGATCCCCACCTATCATAAGAACAGGGGTCCTGGAGTCCTCTGCATCCGTGGACTGGTAGTGCACATGGTGACCCTCACTCCAATCACTGTCTATGAGAATACCGAGTACTGTTCTTAGCTATCTCAGTCAGTCCCATAGAAGTGAACAGAGAGGTGGGGCCAAATTCTATTACAAATTAAAATGGTTTGGTTTACTCAAGTTTTCATTGACTTTGAACAAGTTAAAAAATAATAAAGTACTCTGAAATGGACATCAGCACAAGAAAAGTTCTCTGAAAATCGAGCTGCTAGCGCACGTAACATGAGCGTAACTATAGGCTAAAAGGAAAACTACCAAGACATCTCGAATAATGTATGAGAAAAGAAAAAGAAGGGAAGGTCAAAGGCAGGAAGTGGAAGAAAATACCAGGAGAGGTTGTAAATATGTGGCTAAAGTCCAGAGAGCAGTGGACCAGACGCATAGAAGCGATGGCCCACTGCGCCAGAGAGGGAGGAGTTGTGGTCCACTAATGGTAAGGGATGACCATCCATGCTGCCACCAAAAGGAAACAAACCTCCCTTGAAAAAAAGATGTACAGGGTGACCAGAACTGGCCATACTGGTCCCACCGAGTGTTTACATAAGTAACTGAATTATTCTCATTTGCAGATAAAAAGAACTCTTTATGCGACCTGCCTGCTCAGTTCTGGGTCCCCATCGGACCGCTACCACGAGGACAGATGGGCAGCCAGTGAGTGGCCTCAGCTTTCACATGTTCCCAAGCAGTGACAGAGAGTGCCGGAGAGCGGGCGACGACTATAGATCTCTCCACAGATATTCCAGGCTGCCATGGTGCCTTCCATACCTTTTCCCATAAGCACCAAGGAAGCATGTAAATACACTAATACATTCAGTTTTAAAGACACACTAAACACCGAAAATGGATTGAAAAAAATAAATTTTTTAATTCCAGCGGTTCTGCAGTAATCGCCTTTATTTTGTCCGATCTTTCATGTCCCCCTCACCCCTTTACAATCCTGTGTCTGGCTGTTAGGGTGCAGCCACACACAGCAGTGGAAGTGCAATTAAAACTGTACCAAAATGCATTAAAAAACAAACAAACAAAAAAAAACACACATGCATTTTTGCAGTGGTATTCAGTGTTGTTACAGATTTTTTAAAGTATTAATCTTTTTTAAGTCACTTCGTGGATTCTACTTCCAGTCTTTTAGCACGTCAAACAGCATCGTCTGACTTTCTCCGATCGTTCACACTGTTCAGAGGGGGAGGAAGGCAAGCGACTCAAAAACGAGAATCAGACTTCATTCAACTGCAATGCTCTTCATTGGGCAACTTCATGTAGTCCATCAAGAGGCTGTGTGTGTCTGAATATACCATAAAACTAAAAACGGAGCTCACATAGTACCCATATAAAACGTTGTATTTTATTAAGTCATAAAATATACCATTAAAAAGGTAGAAGTGACAGAACAGACACCATCCCGGCAATACACACACCACAGAAATGGTGTCATAAATGGATAAAAGTCAATATTCCATACGTATAAATGGAAATTAGTAACAATAGACATTAGGGTGAGTCAGTGATGGCAAAAGTCATAAAAAATACATAGAATGAAGATATTGGCAAGCTGAATGTATAAATGCAGACCGCCAAGAACTCTAAAAGGACAATAGCATAAAGAGGACTCGCCCACAGCGCGTTTCGGCGTGGCTTTCGTCCGGGCGTAGGTAGCGCCATTCTGGTATACACACACTGCTTGTGGGCGAGTCCTGTTTATGCTATTGTCCTTTTGGAGTTCTTGGCGGTCCGCATTTATACATTCAGCTTGCCAATATCTTCATTCTATGTATTTTTTGTGACTTTTGCCATCACTGACTCATCCTAATGTCTATTGTTTCTAATATCCATTTATACGTATGGAATATTGACTTTTATCCATTTATGACACCATTTTTGTGGTGTGTGTATTGCCGGGATGGTGTCTGTTCTGTCACTTCTACCTTTTTAATGGTATATTTATTAATTGATTAAATACAATGTTTTATATGGGTACTTTGTGAGCTCCATTTTTTGTTTTTGTTGTCTTGTATACTTAGGAGCTTGTACCGGGGTATCTGATTAGTTGGACCCTTTTATTAGCCACAATATTTATTGATACACTAAGTTTTGGCAATGGGGACATCTATGGGCATTTCTTGTATTGATTCATAAAACAGGCTTGTGCAGCATCCGCTGCCTTAGGGCTTATTCACATAACCGTAGGCCTGCCCGTGCCAGTATTGCGGACCTGCATACGCAACTGGGTCCGCAATGGCACTCTGCGGAGGAACGGATCGGAAGCTCAAAAAAAAAAAGATGCACTACAATACGCTTCCGTGGGCTTTTGGGTCCGTGCCTCTGCACCGCAAAATATAAGACATGTCCTATTCTTGTCTGTTTTGCGAAAAACAATAGGCATTTCTACAATGGTCCGCCTGTTCCGCTCCTCAAATTGCGGTAGTACACAGGCGGTTTCCGTGTTTTGCGAATCCGCAATTTGCGAACCGCAAAAAAACGGAACGGTTGTGTGCATGAGGCTTTATACTGATTTATAATGCTGTGACCTTGAAAGTCCTGAAATCTATTGTATTACACCGACAGCATTATGTCAGTAGATTCCAGGACTCTCAGGGTCACACAGCATTATACATCCTCATAAGGCCTTAAAGGGAACCTGTCACCAGGATTTTGTGTATAGAGCTGAGGACGTGGGTTGCTAGATGGCCACTAGCACATCCGCAATACCCAGTCCTCATAGCTCTGTGTGCTTTTATTGTGTAAAAAAAAAACGATTTGATACAAATGCAAATTAACCTGAGATGAGTCCTGTCCCCGAGATGAGTCCACTGTGAAGGAGCCCAGCACCGCCCCGCATCCTCCGAATCTCCTCCTTGCTCCGACGTCAGAAAGTCAGAGCGCCGTAATCTCGCGACGCGCGAGCTAGCGCATGCGCAGTTCCTTCCCTGAGGCTGATGCCAGCACAGGGAGGGAACAGTATGAAGACACTGCGCATGCGCTAACTTGCGCATTGCGAGATTACAGCGCTCTAAATTTCTGCCATCGGGGAGCAAGGAGGTGATTCGGAGGATGCAGGGCGGTGCTGGGCTCCTTCACACTGGACACATCTCAGGTTAATTTGCATACGTATCAAATCGTTATTTTTGCACAATAAAGCACACAGAGCTATGGGGACTGGGTATTGCGGATGTGCTAGCGGCCATCTAGCAACCCATGTCCTCAGCTCTATACACAAAATCCTGGTGACAGGTTCCCTTTAAGCACATGGGCATATTTGGTTTTGTGGTCTTCAAAACATGGATACCAGTCGTGTGCATTTTTCCGTCTGCAGGCCCCGCAGTATTTTTCAAATGTCAATTCTCGTCAGCAAAACGGACAAGAATAGGACTATTTTTTTGCTGTGCTGTCCACATCTTTTGCTGCCCCATTGAAGTTCAGATGTGGACAGAAACTAAGTGTGTGCATGAGGCCTAATGTGCGATCCTGCCCAAACTCTGATTGGGGGGGGGTCTGACATTCAGGGCTGATATAAGGTCTGATGGGGGTCTAACATTGAGGGCAAACCTCTGACAGTCCGTGCTTCTGGTCAGAAAACTACTCCAGCCTCTGACTTACACCGGACCAAACAAAAAAAAAAAAAAAACACTGTTATGGCTCCTCTGGGACTCTAGGGTAAAAGATGGTAAATTAGTCGGTGCCAAAGTCCCACGTGGCGAGGATGGCGCAGAAATACTTCTGCAACAAAATATTGTCACACTGGCGTTAATAAACTTGCAAAACAGGGTTTTGTGACTTGTTTTACGCCAAATAATCACATGGTACTCTTAGTAAATGACCCTCAATGTGCAAACCTAGCCTAAGGCCACTTTCAGACGGGCGTATTTGCAATGCGTATACGGTCCGGATTTTGTGTTTCGGAATCCGCTGCTAATGTTAATGAATGGAGCTATTCACATGGGCGTATAATTTCTGTCAGCATTTGAAATCCGCAGCATGTCCGAGTTTGTTTCCAAATACGCACATTACAAGGAAGAAATACGCATGTAAGGGTACTTTCACACTTGGGTTGTTTGATTCCGGCAGGCAGTTCCGTTGCCTGAACTGACTGCCTGATCAGGCAAACTGTATGCAAACGGATGTCATTTTTTCTGACTGATCAGGCATTTTTCTGACTGATCAGGATCCTGATCAGTCAGAAAAATGCCTGATCAGTCAGAAAAATGCATTGCAATACCGGATCCGTTTTTCCGGTGTCATCAGGCAAAACGGATCCGTTTTTTTTTTTTTTTTTTTCATTTTTAAAGGTCTGCGCATGCGCAGACCAGAATGACGGATCCGGCATTCCGGTATTTTGAATGCCTGATCCGGCACTAATGCATTCCTATGGAAAAAAATGCCAGATCAGGCATTCAGGCAAGTCTTCAGTTTTTTTCGCCGGAGATAAAACCGTAGCATGCTACGGTTTTCTCTTTTGCCTGATCAGTCAAAACAACTGAACTGAAGACATCCTGATGCAAACTGAACGGATTACTCTCCATTCAGAATGCATGGGGATATGCCTGATCAGTTATTTTCCGGTATAGAGCCCCTGTGACGGAACTCTATGCCGGAAAAGAAAAACGCAAGTGTGAAAGTACCCTAAGGCCTGATGACCATACTGATGGTATATCATCAGGATCCTGAGCCAGAATACTGACGGATCTCAATACGCTCGTCTGAAAGAGGCCTAAGAAGGCCTTACTGTATTCCAAAGCATTTCTCTCCAAATAACCTTTCCCACATCTACACATAGTGTACAGTGTTCCCCTGGCACTCCCATATTATCTATAGATATACTCCCTAGAAACACCGCTATGTGGCGTCTGATGATACAAGGCACTATTTTTTCCCCCCCAGTTGATTTATACATCTATGTACTATAAAGAAATTACATCCATTACATTTCCACATCTTTTGTGGCCCCATTAAAGTGAACAGGTCCGCATCTGAGCCGCAAACACTGCGACTCAGATGCAGACCAAAACAACGGTCGTGTGCATGACTTCAGAAATTTTCTAACTTTTGCGCCTACTTTCCGACCTATTTATGTAGGTGCGTCTTAGGGCTGATTAACACGAACCCGTGCCACGCACTGGGGACCACAGTCGGTCCCCAATGGCCGGGGCTGACGGATGCAGAGCCGTTTAACTTGAATGGGTACAAGATCCATCCGCACTGCAAACAAAAAAAAGCGGAGGCACGGACTGAAATGCCACAAAAGCGCTCCGTAGTGCTTCCATGCCTTCCAGGTTGCAGACCCATTCAAGTGTTGGCGTCCCACATTCATGTGCATGAGCCCTTATTTGGGCCAAGTTCACATTTCAGTTATTTGGTCAGTTATTTCCATCAGTTAGGCGTCATTCACACGTCCATGTCTGTGCTCAAATCCGTGAGAAGGAGGTCAGTGATGCATCCATGAAGATGTCTGTGATGGATCCGTGTGTTAGTGTTTTACTGAAACTAAACCGCTGAAATTTTTTTTTTTAAAGCATCTCTTCCTGATGATCTGTGAAACACGGATGGGCTTTTCACAGACCCAGAGTATAATAGGCGTGATAGATCCGTGAACATGGACAAAACACAGACCCACGGACCGTGCTAAAACCCTGATGTGTGAATGCCCGTGTGCTGTTAGTGGAGAACACGTACTGCACGCGTCCGTGGAACACTGACATGTCAATGAGGCTTTACACTGGCATAATGCTGTCAGTGTTATACAATACATTCCAGTACTGTAAGGGTTACCTTACATAGCATCATAAATCACCATAATGCTATGCACCCCCTCAGTGCTAGGGAGGTCAGGACAGGTGCTATTACTGACACACGCTGCGAGCCCAAAGTGTGGAACTTGCTTGAGCAAAAGGGACCTAAGGGTTAACATTTTCAACACCAGTGCAAAAAAAAAAGAAAGCTTTAATTTAAACTTTTAGCATCTCATTTGACTGGTAACTCTTCAGGCTCTAAGATACCAAAGCAACTTCTTCAGCAAATCAGAGATAAAACTGGAAGGTTCTGGTTTGTGTCTGCCACCCTCCCTCCACCTGCTCCCTGGAGCAGCACATGGCACACGTTCAGCTGTGGGCACACCCCCGTCCTTACAGAAACCATTGTTTACCAGCTAGCCTCAAAGGCAGTCATGGAAAACAAAAAAAGGCCCTTTCCCCCATCTCTCCAGAGAGCGCAGCTACACAGATGGGAACGCCAGCAGATGTGCTCTGGATGGAGTATAGCAAGCTGCTTGCTGGATAAACAGTGCTCCGGCCCCGCATCCACACAGACGCATGGCGGAGGGACCCAGCACCTAATGAGTGCCAGCCTGCACCAAACCAGGGGTGCTGTGCCCCCACTGCCCTGTATATACACCACAACGCTCTTATACAGGTCACAGGGCTCGGAGAGGACCTCTAAGGACTGGGGCAATCCCACAAACACTTGATCCCCATAAATGCCCCATGTTAAGGTCCCGCTTGTCGGGTGGTCACACCTATCACGTGGCACCTAATTGGTCGGCAGCACATTGTCCCGAGTAGTCAAATATGTGCCCCCAACACTGTATGGGGAGGAATGATCGCAATAACGACTGTTCATCCCCATAAACAAGGGATATTTTAATGGTGTGAACATACCCTGCGAGGTCTGATCTGGAGGTCATTGGACCCCTTTCCTACTGTCACTAGGGTTATCAGGATCACAGGAGACGTCTCCTCCACAAATGTGAATGGTAGCTCCGTGATAATAAGGAGAAGCCAGCTATGGGAGTCCATATTGCCTAAAGCCGGGGTGCCCTCAGGGCGGCCTGGAGAATGTAGCTACCCTGCAAATGTTGCTTTTAGCTAAGGCCGGGTTCACATCACCGTAACTGACCTGGGCCGCCATAACTGTCTACAATGGAGTCCATTCAGTTACAACCTGGAGCATTTTTTTTTTTGTATTGCATAGTCTTATTCTTATGTTATTCCTCCTAGAAATACATGAATACATTGACAACAGGGTTTAACCTCTTGCCTTGTCAAAGCGGTGTGTCCCTACACATCACTGATTGGAACCCCTTTGACAACTGGGGGGGGTCCCCATACAGTCTAAGTGATCCACCAACCTACAATATTAATTGGTTCAGGACGACCATTTTATGTGAAAAAATGGCAACTGGAAACTGGTTAATCCAGGGATACTCAACCTGAGGCCCTCTAGCTGTTGGAAAACTACAACTCCCACAATGCCCTGCTGTAGGTTGATAGCTGTAGGCTGTCCGAGAATGCTGGGAGTTGTAGTTTTTCAACAGCTGGAGGGCCGCAGGTTGAGCATGCCTGGGTTAATCCCTTTCTACAAGGATAGGAGCATCTGTGACTCGCACTACAATCAGGTTTTGTTGTGGCTGGCACTTTTATGGGGGCATCATTACTCACATTGTAATGGAGGATATTGGTTGGCACTGTTATGGGGGCACTGTTACTGACACTGTAATGGAGGGCGTTAGCTCGCACTGTATATTATCACAGTAATAAAGAGATCTGAAGGGCTGCAGATGCATTATGACTCCCGCTCTACTTCATAGGGTGCAGTCCATCAGCACCACTAATCCGTATTCAGCCTCTTGGCATTGCCACCAGAAACAGTGATGAAGGAGACAGCGATATAAAAGCACAGATTGTTGCCTTTAATCAGATAATAGCACGTACGCTGTTTGGAAAACAGGCAAGCTGATTGGCTACACATGCCAATGTACTGATGCACCGGTGATGGTGGGTGAATGGAGCTATTGCTGTACGAGAGGCCATCACATGTCGGGGATCACTGTATTTATATTTTACCAGTAAGACAAGTCCAGCCCAATGTAGAAACTTGAGACCCCCACCGATCACTAGAACGAGGAGAGAAGAGCGTGCCCGTCCAGCTGCCCCCTTACTACAGAAGATGGAACCAGCTCCACACACTTTCTTCTGAGCAGGATACGCAAAGGGGGTCTGAACGCTGAGACCTCCACCAGGCAAAACTTTTGATATGTCTGTATAACATATCAAAAGATTTATCAACGCTCAGTGACCCTTTAATATACTGCACACTTTTGCTAGATTTTTGGGCCTTTTTAGTTACGAGTCATGCTCTAGTTATTTATTAACATCCCGGGGAAGGGATTGTTTATGTGACACTTCTCACCGTCAGAGCTGATCTCAGTCTAGATACAGGGACCCGTGTGATCAGTCTTGTAAAATACAGGAAGAACAACTACCACATCCTGCACTCTATGCACAGCGCTCATCAGGACGCGTTCACACGGGCCGATATACAGAGCAATGAACCAACCGGTCCCGATCATTGCTCACTTGTTCAGAGGCATTTACATGCAGCAATCCTCCCTTTTGTATGGTAACAAGCAGAGGTCGCAATAACGCCTGTACAAGCCATTTTACTCCCTAGAAAAAGACTCATGGGTATTTTTACGTATGCGTCTGGTCTTTTTCTAGTCAGGAGCGCTGTATCAGAAGCTGCCAGTTCTGGCACGCACGAAGCCCCGCCTCTCTCCCAATAAGTCCCGCCCCTCACAGACCTCTCGCTAACCAGAAACAGCTCCAAATCATTGGCGGCAGTGGTCACAGGGTCCCCTCCCCTCCTCCTCATTGGTGGCAGTAGCAGCTTCTGATCGGAGCACCAGCCGTGTAATCCTGGGGCTTCGATCGGTTACCACGGCAGCCAGGACGCTACACCATGATAAGCAGTCTGCAGTAAGGGTACAGAGGGGAGGTAACCAGTTGGGAGGTGTACCTGCACAGTCTAAAAATGGCAGCACTGATTGGATAGAGTGAGTCTGTGCAGGGACACACCCCCAACTGGTTACCTCCCCTCTGTACCCTTACTGCAGACTGCTTACCATTCATTCATAACTTCTAGTAGAAATAATAAAGAAATAGCACAACATGGCGCCATAAGAATAGATGTTCCAGAACTGTTATTACATGGGGAATGCATGAAGCTATTACCTATTACAACAGGAATGTCAGGAGCGGTGACAGCTCCTCTTTAACATACTGAGTGGGAAAACTGCAGGTGGGCACAGAGGAGCGTAGGAGAGATACTTGACAGCCACAGGCAGAGTGGCAGCTTCAGCAGGGGGTACCCCGGAAGGAAAGGTATAAAACAACAACAAAAACCCCAAAAAAAAAAACACACATGAAAGGTCCTCTTTAAATGAAAGGGGTTGATGAAAACTGGACAATTCCTTTCAAAAGGTGGCCATACATCTGTCTCATGACTCCCCCATATCCATGCACTCTCTGTTGGGGCCAGCATGTATGCATTGTCAATGGGAAGAGAGAAGAAAGCCACTGGCCAACACTTGTCGTGGAAACTTATCTCCTGGAAGAAGGGGGATAAAAAAAATAAAAATAAAAAAAAATAAAGGGGATGAGGTGCTGGATCACTGATCCTTCTCTCCTCTGTCAGGGAAGAGCTTTACACACACACATTAGATTGTCGGCTGAACCCTCCGCTCTCTGCAGGATTGGCTGACAACACTCTATGTATGGGGGCCACTCGCCTCCCTATGCCTTGCTGCACCCCACGGGTCGCCACCTTCCGATCCTGTCCTCACATACAGCGGGGCACAGGTTTAGGATTTGCTGAGCAAGCATTTCCAGTATGTCAAGACAAAAGCAGGAAGGAGATTGCACCTGGGAGCCAAGCTACGTTGGACAGGAGTAGCAGAGGAGGAGGATAACCCCTTTAGGACACATCCACACCAAACACAATTTGCTGCAAAAAAAAACTAAAATTAAAAGTCTGTGGCAAAATCTGCATGAGTTACCTACAGATCTGCTGCCGAATTTCATCCCGTGCTTGTCAAGAGTGAAATCCGCTGTGAAAATCTGCAACATAAATGGCCATGCTGTAAATAGAAAAGGCGCACCGCAGGTCAATTTACGCTGAGAAATTTCTTTAAATTACTGTAAAACGTTAAAGTGTAACTGTTATATATTTTTTTTATTTCTAGTTTATTAGAGCTAGGCATGTATACCTGAGTTAGTCTGTCAATGATTGTCAAGAGATCTGTAATTACCTTATAATAACAGCTTTCATTAATGTCCCCTGTCCCTTCCCACTGCTTCCCTAAAAGACAGTTGCTAAGGCTTGTCTGTCTCTGGCTAAGAAGACGGAGGGGCGGTCCTTCACACCGCATGCCTGCATTAGGCTCATCAGAGTGAGGAGGCGTGTCTCAGCAATCCAATCTGATTGGCTGGCAGGTAGCTGCTGGCTACAGCAAGTGTGTATGTGTGACCTGAGGAAAAGCAGTTTTGGCCTCAGAGAACTGGCAGAGGAGCCATCTTGAGAAGGTCCTCATATTGTTAATGTTTAAACAGCCATAACTACGGGAAAACTCAATGAAAACACTGGTATGTGAAGAAACTAAACATTGCTTTATGCATAATGCTGCTGCTGTGGTAAAATATGCCAAAATTGATTTTGTGACGGTTACACTTTAAGGATTTTCTGCATACAAAATCTGCCACGTTTCAGATCAGTGTGGATGTATCCTTAGAGAGGTATTCCCATCTGGCACGTTAATGGTGTATCGCTAGGATATGCGATCAATGTCAGATAGATGCGGGTGCCATCCTATCTCCAAAAGAGGGCCCTGACATGAAGGGAGAGCAGCCATGTGTCCAAGTCCCATTGCAGTGAACAGGGAGCAAGGTGTCCAAGCGCACCCACATCACCATTCACCACTATGTGGGCTGCCAGTGCTCAGTATTTTCGAAACTTCCATAGCAGTCAGTCAATGGTGAGGTGGCAGTGCTTGCACAGTGTGCTCTCCTTCACTCTGGGACCCCGCTCTAGGGATGGATAGCCTAGTGATATGCCACCTATGTCTGTGACTGGTTGCTATGGGTAACAAAGGTGAGTTTGCTTTTACACAATCCACAGTTTTGATAAAGAAGCTGATTCTTTTTTAAACTGGAGAAGCCCTTCAGCAAGCCCTACACTCGGAGAAGCCCTTCAGCAAGCCCTACACTCGGAGAAGCCCTTCAGCAAGCCCTACACTCGGAGAAGCCCTTCAGCAGAAATCTGTCAGTAAATCTGACTATATGTAACCCAGTCCAGGGCTACATACTGCTGCCTGACACAATGTAAATCATACCTGTCTTAGTATTCTGGGGATTTCCAAAGTGCAGAAAATTGACTTTTATTCATATGCAAATGTGGTCTTAATGTGCCCAGCAGGGCGTGCATAACTGTATAGGAGCCCAGGCACGCCTTCTGAAGGAGCCCAAGCCCTCCTCTTCACTTGTTCCCAGTACCTCCCCTTGCTCCATCCAGCCCGCCCCCTCCACTGCAACGTCACAATCCTCCTTCAGCTCCGGCCGGCTGGTGAGCATTGTCAACGGTCGGTGCTTGCGCACTGAATGCCCTGCGGTGGGCATCAGCCTCACATTTAGTGCGCATGCCGGCCGGAGCTGAAGGAGGGTCGTGGCGTTGCAGAGGAGGGCACGGGCGCCTATACAATTATGCACGCCCCGCTGGGCACATTGAGACCACATTTGCATATGAATAAACGTTAGGCCCCTTTCACACGGGCGAGTTTTCCGCGCGGGTGCAATGCGTGAGTTGAACGCATTGCACCCGCACTGAATCAGGACCCATTCATTTCTATGGGGCTGTGCACATGAGCGGTGATTTTCACGCATCACTTGTGCGTTGCATGAAAATCGCAGCAAGCTCTATTTTGTGCGTTTTTCACGCAACGCAGGCCCCATAGAAGTGAATGGGGCTGCGTGAAAATCGCAAGCATCCACAAGCAAGTGCGGATGTGGTGCGATTTTCACGCACGGTTGCTAGGAGACGATCGGAATGGAGACCCGATCATTATTATTTTCCCTTATAACGTGGTGATAAGGGAAAATAATAGCATTCTGAATACAGAATGCATAGTACAATAGCGCTGGAGGGGTTAAAAAAAAATTGAAAAAAATTTAACTCACCTTAATCCACTTGATCGCGTAGCTTGGCTTCTCTTCTGTCTTCATCTTAGCTGTGTGCAGGAACAGGACCTGTGGTGACGTCACTGCGGTCATCACATGAACCATCACCATGGTAAAAGATCATGTGACGGACCATGTGATGACCGGAGTGACATCACCACAGGTCCTTTTCCTGCACACAGCAAATAAGACGACAGAAGAGAAGCCGGGCAACACTAGCAAGTGGATTAAGGCGAGTTAAATTATTTCTTTTTTTTAACCCCTCCAGCACTATTGTACTATGCATTCTGTATTCAGAATGCCAATATTTTCACTTATAACCATGTTATAATGGAAAATAATACAATCTACAGAACACCGATCCCAGACCCGAACTTCTGTGAAGAAGTTCGGGTACCAAACATGCCGGTTTTTCTCACGTGCGTGCAAAACGCAATACAATGTTTTGCACTTGAGTGGAAAAATCGTGCATGTTCCCGCAACGCCCGTGTGAAAGACGCCTTAATTTTCTGCACTTTGGAAATTCCCAGAATACTAAGACAGGTATGTTTTGCATTGTGTCAGGCAGCAGTGTGTAGCCCTGGACTGGGTTACACATAGTCAGATTTACGGACAGATTTCCTTTAACAAGCCATACACCTGCGGAAGTGGGGCGTGGCGTTTTGGGATTACACCCCTCTCAGATCACTACTAAGGGTACTTTAACACTTGCGTTGTTGGATTCCAGCAATCTGTGTGCAAACGGATACCATTTGTAGACGGATCCGGCTCACAAATGCATTGCAATACCGGATCCGTCTCTCCAGTTGTCATCCGAAAAAAACGGATCCGGTATTTATCTTTTTTCACATTTTTGAAGGTATGCGCAGACGGCAAAACCGGATCCATTTTCTCAGTCTAAAAACCGTACAGTGCCTGAACTGAAGACATCCTGATGCATCCTGAACGGATTTCTCTCCATTCAGAATGCATTAGGATTAAACTAGGACGGAACTCAATACCGGAAAAGTTTAACGCAAGTGTGACAGCACCAAAACAAGGCTACATGCACACGACGGTATGTTTTGTGGTCCGCAAAGAAAACGGATGACGTTCCATATGGCATCCGTTTTTTTGCGGATCCATTCTAATGCCGCCTATCCTTGCCCGCAAACTAGAAAAAAATAATAGGACATGCACTGTCCGCATCCTATCCGCCAAAAAACTAACAAATGGAACGGACACGGAGACAAACAACGTTCGCGTGCATTTAGCCTAAGTCCCAGGGATGTATTTTCTGCATGTGCCCACCGGACTAGAGAAGACCTCCCAAGTGTCCCTCGTTTGGAGGGACTGTCCCTACTTTTGACCCAAGTCCCACCGTTATCCCTAAACGTCCCCCTTTTTGATCTGCGGTACAGATTTGCATTATTACATTTACAATATTGATCCGGAAAGCGTTCGCCTGGTTCCCGTGTGTACATTAGAGCCCCCACCTTGTACGTTATTTCATTATTTGATGCCTTTTGGATTTTTAGAAATTTCTATATTCAGATCATTTTTCTGCTATAGCATGAAAGAAAACTACTGAAGTGCAGCAGGAAAAACGGACCCTCCACACCACGAAGCAAAAGTGTCCCCTCGGACCAGCCAAACAGTAGGGAGGCGTGCTCCTCCGATGAGACGGGCAGCGAAGGGGTTAAGGCTCGGCGCGGTCCCGGGCCCGACAAGCCGCACATGTAAACAACTCCACCACGCGGAGGTCTCAGCGACAGGCGCGTGGAGGGAAACGCTGCGCTTACCCTGCAGAGACCACCTGGCCCGGCTTCAGACACAGCTCCAGCACCACTCCGGCCCGGTCCGACTTGATTTTCCTCTCGGGGAGTCTGTGAGGCCTCCCGGCCTCGTCCTGGGAGCCTCGCTGCTCCTTGGGGTCAGCCCCCTGGATGGGGACTCCGAGGGCCAGCACGGAGCCGATCTGCACCGACATCCCAGTGGACACCTTCCATTCCACCAGTCGCATGGGTCGGGGCCCCGGGAAACGGACGTCGTTGCATGGACTCGCTTTGGACACTTCCCCGTCCTCCTGCGCTCTCCGCTGCATGCTCAGCATGTCCCGGCCCCTAGCCAGGCTGGGCCCTTCGCTCTCAGGCCACGGTCTCTATGGCAACAGAAGCGCCCAGGCGCGGAGCCGCAATGACGTAGGATGAGGAGGAGCCGCTGAAGCGCCCCGCGCGGCCACGGTTCGGGATTTGACAGGACAAGCCGAGCGGACTCTAGAGCTGAGGGGGAGCGGCACCCATGTAAACAGCCAGGCCGTGCCAGAGAGGGGAGGAGTCCGGCGCAGCGCTTAGGCCCCGCCCTCTAGCTCGCGGTCGGTGCAGGCACGCTGTAGTGATGTGGGCGGGGCTACGCTCCTAAGGACACAGTTCACCGTCTTCCCGCTTTGCTGAAATTAGCATTGCGTTTAGAGGAGGGGACGCATGACGGCGTGACGTCAGTCAGCGTGTAGAACGTAAATACGATGCTTGTCTGCGCTCAGGACGCCATGTTGGTAGAGGCGTTTAGTAGACGCTTGTTTCCTAGTGGGAGAAAGGACCTCTGATGACGTCATGGCCACGTGACGACTTTTTTTGTGGGAGGAGCAGTTTTGGAGTTTGATTAGGAAGTCAGTAGTTTGCCAGAGTTTCTCATTAGCGGCTGAATGTCGTTAGTAGTGGGCCGCAGCTGGGGTGCAATGCTATGCTTAGACTATGGACTGTGGGAATGCTAGGGTTCAGTGCATTGACTGGACTGTAGGTGCCCTAAGCTGTATTGCTTTGAAGGTGCTATCATTTGTAGGGTGCTATGCTCTGCCTCAGTCAGACTTTGGGCTTGCTTGGGGGCAGTGCCGTGCTCTGACCGGGCGTTCGGTGCGCAGCAATTCTCTACATTGACTGTGGGTGCATTGGGCTGCAATGTCTGGTGCTGCCATGCTCTGCATTCACCAGGGAATCACGGTGCCCAGGTACGCAATTCTGTGCATTGGCTGCACTGGGGTGCAATGCTATTCGCTGAGACAGGGCTGTCAGTGCTCTGGAGTGCAATGCTATTCGCTGAGACAGGGGGCTTGGGTGTACTTGAATTATAGCCTCTGTATTGAATGGAGTGTGGGGGCACCCCAACCGATTCTTCGAAGAAATGTTGACCTCCACTGTTCACCATTTGCCTACGATTTGTTGCAAAGAGTGAAATCCACATAGAAAATACCCAGCAGGAGTTGTCGGGCTCTGTATCTGAAAGGGAGTCTTTCACCTAAACTGACCATTATAGGACACTAACACCATGATCTGCATTATAGTCCCCATATTGGCATGCTACTTGCCGTATAGCTGTCCGTCGCTTATTTTTGCTTAAAACAAAAAACACTTTTACTCAATATGTTAATTAGCTCTGAAGGTGCCCAGGGGCGGCGTTCAAGCGGCCGGTGCCCAGGCCCCTTGTCGCTTTTCATATGAAACCCCTCCCCTTTCACCCCTGTGGCCCGCTTTAGGTTCTTCAGAAATCCAGCGCAGTTCACAAGATTCGCTGCACCTGCGCACTTTATTCCCCGTTATGGGCAGATGCACTAGAGCGTTTAATGCTCATGTGCCGGAATGGGGAATGAAGCGCATAGGCGCGGCGAATCTCGTGAACGGCACTGGATTTCTGAAGAACCTAGGGTGGGCCAAAACGGTGAAAGGGGAAGGGTTTCATATGAAAAGCGATGAGGAGACTGGGCACCGGCCACTTGAACGCCGCCCCTGGGCTCCTTCAGAGCTAATTAGCATATTGAGTAAAAGTGTTTTTAGCATAAATAAGTGACGGACAGCTATACGGCAAGTAGCATTCCAATATGGGGACTATAATGCAGATCATGGGGTTGGTGTTCTATAATGGTCAGTTTAGGTGAAAGACTCCCTCTACATCTGCACGGCAGGCCAGTTTTTACACCTCCTGACCGGAAATCTGCATGTCGCCTCTAAGGGCTTGCCCACAAAGTGAATCGGAAGTCATGTGAATTTTCTGTCCGGATGTGTTCTGCCAGAATGCTATACCCGGAAGTGATGTGGCTGCACCGAAAGTAACGCAGCCGCATCGGAATCGGCTGGAGGAGGGTGTGTGCGGCGCTGCGCAAGCGCACATCCACTGGTAAATAAAAATTACAGCACCACAGCGGGAGAAGCGTGCGCCAAACCAGCCGGGACACACTGCGCGCATTCTGCTAAGGTATAGTATTCTGGCAGGCCACATTTCTGAAGGGTCTGAGCCCTTCAGAAATATGGCCTGCCAGAATACTATACCTTAGCAGAATGCGCGCAGTGTGTCCCGGCCAGTTTTGCGTGGGCACGCTTCTCTCGCTGCGGTGCTGTAATTTTTACTAGTGGATGTGTGCATGCGCAGCGCCGCACACACCCTCCTCCAGCCGATTTTGATGAGGCTGCGTTACTTTCGGTGCAGCCACATCACTTCCGGGTATAGCATTCTGGCAGAACACCGGCAAAGCGAGTGAGAACCAATCTCGTCTACGTGACGCATACATGTTCCATGCACAAAATAAAATACTGTGCTGTTTGGTTTTGTTTTTTAAACCTGTGACATGTCAGTTTTGGGCATGAAATTTTCAGGATAGGCCTGTGATGGCAAACCTCCGGTGCTACAGCTGTGGTAAAACTACAGCTCCCAAGATGTACACTCCGTAGAAATGAATGGAGCGTGCTGGGAGTCGTAGTTTCACCACAACTGGAGTGTCGGAGGTTAGCGATCACTGTGTGATTACGGCGGGGTGATCGTCTGTTGAGTGTTTCAGTGTAGCTCTGGTGCCTGTAGTGCACTGAACCATCGGCTGTGTAGTGCTTAGAGCTGGTTACTGCAGAACTGCTCCCGAAGTGAACGTAAGCAGACCCGTCCACTACACGGTGTTGTTCTGGCGCTGCAGCTACCTTAAAGCAACCGATTGACTAGTGTTTTGTGTCAGACCCTACCGATTGATCTTCATGGCCTGTCTGGAAGGCCATCAGTATAAAAATCCTGGAAACCCTACTATATAAATAAAAGAAACACTTTGGTACGTAGCCTGTATTGTCAGCGTCGCTGGTCCTAAATGTGAAGTAAGCAATGTTCACACAAACAGTCAATGCGTCTTCGGTGTAGGACCGCGCTGCTTTTTTCACAATATTTGAATTCTTCACTCTAGCACAAAACCGTCACCATATTTGAACACAGATTTGGAGGGCAATTTGGTTCTCTGTGTGCAAATATGCTGACCGTTTTGTGCTAGACTGGAAACCCTACTGAAGACCTATTCAGTAAACATCGGCGCACTCCGCTTTTTCCCGACAGACTGGTGGTTGGGACTGTGTCTCGTCTCGCGTTGGTAAAGGTGAGATGAGAACCCATTTAAACATTTTTAAATAATTTTGAGTGGTTATTTTTATAATGGCATATATCACCTTTATGTATAGATAAGACGAGACCCACCATTCACAATAGGTGATTGTCGAGCCTTATGTATTCTTCCTTGTACAATGACCTCTGCGCAGGTCACAGATCATGCCTAGAAAACTCTCCCATAGAAGTCAATGAGGTCCCCTCTAACTATTGTGTCTATGGCCCATGGGGCGGCCATAAAGCAATTTTTTAAATGCTTTGTAAATGCTGTTAATAACAGATTAGGCAAAATGGCCGCCCCTGTAATCAAGGAAATAGAATTTAAAAAAAATCTGCAGTCAGAAAATAAAAACGGATTAGGCTACTTTCACATCTGCCTTGGTTTCCGTTTTTGAGATCCGGCAGAGGATCTCAAAATTGGACCAAAGCTGTTCCGTTTGATTTAACACATCAGGATGCATCCGTTCCATTAGGATGCGGTTGTGCTAAATCGAAATGAAACAATCCGGATCAGTCACTAAAAACAATGTACTGTAAGTCAGTGGGTGACAGATCAGAAAAAAGGGATGCAGCACCATTGACTTACAGTACATTGTTTTTAGTAATGGATCCGTTTGTTCCATTTCGATGACTAGACACTAAACCGCAGCTGTTTTGTGTCCAGTCACAAAACGGAATGCTACCGGAACGGAATTCATACTGATGCATCCCGAACGGAGCATACCCCATTCACAATACAATGGCCCTAAACGAAAAAGTTTAGCCCGATTTTGCTGGGTCTCAAAAAGGAATGCCAAAACGCTGATGTGAAAGTAGACTTACCAAATAGGATATGTTTTTATCTATCTGGTTTTAACTGACAGGAAAAAAAAAAATTGACACATTTCCTTTAAACGGTCATTAACTTTTCACATAACTTTGCATAAATCAACAGTACAAGCAACCCTAAGAAACTTTGTAATATATTTTTATCAGAAAAAATATATCTTTCTCCTGTTATCAGCAGTTTTTTTTTGTCTGGTAAAAAGAGAGGATCCCAAACAGAAACTGAATGGATCCCATCATGGTCCTTGGAGTCGGTTCAGCTCTGTTCCTGTTAGTTCGGCCGGGTTCACATCATGTTTCAGTCATATGTTTAAGGTACATGAAAAAACTTGTACTATAACGGACGCCTTAGACAGATGCCATACTGTGGCAGCTGTCACCATAGAGTTCCATTGTAGAAAAAAATGTATAATTTTTTTTTTTTTTCTCTAGACTTTGCAGGATGGAAAAACGTGGTACACTACGATTTCCCATTCTGCAAAAATACGTATACATTATGTTTTTTACAATGGAACTCCATGGTGATGGATGGCATCTGTCTGAGGGATCCGTTAACATACAGTTTTTTTTTTGTTTTTGTTTTTTATACGTTAAACATTATGACAAAAATCCAACCCTTCCATTATTTTCATTGTTCTGCTTATCTAACAGAGCAGAACAACAGAAATAAATAGTGGTGGTGTGGACGGGCCTGAGAGGGGTATGCAGGGCAGGGCCGGGCCGGTTCAAGGTGAAATGGGGCCCTGGGGCAATTGCCCCCCTTGCCTATATTAAAGCGCCAGCCATGATGCAGGGAGCCATTACTGGTCTAAATAACATGAAGCAATTATGGCGAAGTGATAAAGTCCAGTCCAATATGGTGGATCTTCCCTGTACTTTATCACTTGGCTATAATAGCCTGCTGTGCACTTACTACACCCTGCAGCACATACATCACACCCCCCACTACATACATGAGTGTGAGATGTACGTGATGTGTGTAGATCTCACCCTGCGCTACATACATTACACACATGGATATATTGCTGCACTACATACATTACACACATGGATATATTGCTGCACTACATACATTACACACATGGATACATTGCTGCACTGTCACCTTGTGGTGCCGGTCAGACTGGATGTCCGGGCTCCCCTGCAGTTGTCCAGCACTCCATTTGTCTTCATTACCACGCCAGGTTTGCTGGCACAGTGCTGCCCCTGCTCTCCTCATACTTCGGGACTCAGGAGCTGGCCCCTCCTCCTTTCAGCTCCCGTCGGCTTCCCCTGCTGCAGGGCGCTTAATCGCTCTGGCGCCCGCCCAAACTAACAAATAGCAAAGCTCCTTACTGTATGGAGCTTTGCTATTAGTTATTTGAGGCACAAGCAGCATCACTGCGCGCCCTGTGCTGCTGAATGTAGGTGAAAAGTCTAAGGTGTATTGGTACGCCTTAGACTTTTTTCAGAGAGTAAAACAGCCTGAACAGGCGTCTATGACGCTTGTACAGGCGTGAGTGCGACCTCTGCCCCCCCCCCCCCCCCTCCCTCCGATTTAAGGAATGTTTTTTTTCTCTTTGAGATTTGTCTTGACGCTATCGAGCACAGAGCAGCTCACTGAGGGATGGGTTTACACATGTCAATATACACTGACGAACAGAAGTATTAGAACACCCTGCGATTCTGCAAGTTCTCCCGCTTAGAAATCATGGAGGGGTCTGAAATTCACATTGTAGGTGCATTCCCACTCTGAGAGACCAAATAAAAAATAAATAAATCTGGAAATCACATTGTATGATTTTTAAATAATTTATTTGTCTTGCACTGCTGAACATAAGTATTTAAACACCTAGAAAATCAGTGTTAATATTTGGTACAGAAGCCTTTGTTTG
Organism: Bufo gargarizans; assembly: GCF_014858855.1. Taxonomy (NCBI): domain Eukaryota; kingdom Metazoa; phylum Chordata; class Amphibia; order Anura; family Bufonidae; genus Bufo; species Bufo gargarizans. The sequence goes on along the minus strand of NC_058084.1, from coordinate 340,123,217 downwards.
CAATTATAGAGGTCAAACATTTCCTGTAGTTCTTGACCAGGTTTGCACACACGGCAACAGGGATTTTGGCCCAGTCCTCCACACAGATCTCCTCTAGATCTGTCAGGTTTCGGGGCTGTCGCTGAGCAAACACAGAGTTTCAGCTCCCTCCAAAGATGTTCTATTGGATTTGGGTCTGGAGACTGGCCAGGCCACTCCAGAACCTTGATATGCTTCTTACGGAGCCACTCCTTTGTTATCCTTGCTGTGTGCTTCAGGTCGTTGTCATGTTGGAAGACCCAGCCATGACCCATCTTCAGTGCTCTGACTGAGGGAAGGAGGTTGTTCCAAAATCTCACAATAAATGGCCCTATTCATCCCCCGCCTAATACAGTGCAGTCGTCCTGTCCCCTTCACAGAGAAGCACCCCCCAAACACGATGTTACCACCCCCATGCTTCACAGTAGGGATGGTGTTCTTGGGATGCAACTCATCCTTCTTTTTCCTCCAAACACAACGAGTGAAGTTTAGACCAAAAAGTTATACTTTGGTCTCATCTGACCACATGACTTTCTCCCATGCCTTCTCTGGATCATCCAGATGGTCATTGGTAAACTTCAGACGGGCCTGGACATTTGCTGACTTGAGCAGGGAAACCTTCTGTGCAATGCATGATTTGAAACCATGATGATCAGCAATTATAATACACAGTGGCACAATATGAGAGATTTTAACTAAATTCTGCTGAGTCATTATGTGCCACCCAGATCACGTTTTCTATTTAATTCTCGTGGCCCGAAATGGGGCTTGACCCAGTGTGGTCATTGCAGCACGTGCAAAGTTATAATGAAAACTGCCAATTTTTGTGATTCAGCTAAGAAACAAGTCTACAATATAGTACACTTCATTAACTGCAGTACATATGGAGTCATTTATTATGCCACGTGCCCTTGTGGGCTTAAATATGTGGGAATGACCACACAAGAGCTACACATTCGCATTCAGGAACATCAGAAAGATATACGTGCAGCTTCAAAGATCGAGAACCATGAGAGGGACAAGATTGCCAAGCTGAAGCCGATGGCAAGACACTTTCGACAAAAACTTGGCAAGAGTTGAAGTTTCGTGGTATCGACAGGGTCTTGCCTGGCTCCCGAGGAGGTGATCTGTTCAGACGCTTGGAATAAGTGGAAACTAAGTGGATTGTCAAACTGAACATGCAGATGCCACATGGTCTCAACAACAAGATTCCTTTTGCATCCTTTCTGTGATCCTTGTTTTTATTATGTTTGCTAATTTGATGGTGGCCGGGTGTGTGTGGTAGTGGTGATTTGGACTAATGTGTGTTTCTATTTTGTAGGTCCTTATGCTGTTGGTCTTTAGGGAGGATTTGAGGTAGACCACCTATGCCTTTGGATGCGGGTGTATTCAGTCCCTCAATGAAGGAAGTGCAGACAATGTCTCTGAATGGCGTTGGGACGAGGAATATATATTATTTTATATATATTTTTTATGTGTTATATATCCCTTCATATATTTTTTATGGGTTAAAATCATGCTGTTTCTATTTGAGATTAGGGTCATCATGTATGCACTGTGTATTACCTGCATAGAAGAAGTGATTTTTTTTCCACCTACTCCATGTCCCTTGCAGTTTTGAGGTGATGTAATATTTCGAGCAGTGTATAAAAAAGGAAAGATCTCACCTTGTGATATCACCTATAGTCATCACATGTAAAATGGGTATTCACCATCATGTTTTATCCAGTTCTCACATCAAGCATACTTAATGTCATTTATTATTCATAATTTATTATTCATTTTTGATTCATTATTATTTAACAATTTATAATTTCTCTTTTCATACTTTCACATTTATTTAAAATGTATTTTATCTTATTTTTATCTTCACTAATTGTTTATTTTATACATTTCTGTTTACACATTTTGCACTTCACACATTTTTCATTTACACCATTTAGTCTTGCTATGCACTGTATCCATGTCATTTACTCTCACATCCCACATATGTAGTTATTCTGTTTTTGTCTTTTATGTAATTTTCACTTCTAGTAGAGGGGTATTAACATCTAGGTACAATACATGCCTGCATATCGACGTTGTTGCTAACTTCATTGTTTTCCTGGTACTGCATATTCTGTTATATTGAGACGATTTCCAGCCCTGCTGCCCTCTCCTAATATGGCGTGCGTGGTGCCCATGGACTCCCAGTGCATGCATCAGGGTTGCAACACCGCTCCGGGCTCCGTGAGGATGGACGCCGCAAAATCTCGCATGACTCTCCTCCTCCAGACTTTGGCATTGGCATGCGCTCCCTGGTCGCGTGGCGGGAGGTCCATGCACCATATAGTGAACGGCGCCAGTTAAGTCTTTAGTTCCAGGTGAGGCATGGCTTGCAAATTACCTACCGGCGCTCGTGCCAGATCTGTGATTGGCCAGACACTCTAATGCGATGGCTGTCTCTGCCCTACATATAACCAGCATCACCCTTCGTTCTATTACCCCTTGAGGAAGCAGCACGCGAAACGCTCGTCAGGGTGTGGACTGGTGGTGCTGTCACCGCCAGCTCTGTGAGAAGATCTGGCAGACGTTCTTCTCTACCTGTTGTATGATGTTCTTTGTTTTGGTTTCACTTTCTCATCTCCTTTCCTTCTCCCAGCTGTCACCTATTTGCAATGATTGTCTCCCTTTATATTCCCTCCCATACTGCCTCACTTTGCGGTTTATAGTTAAATAAGATGTCGCACTAGGAGAAATGGACCCCAAATCGGTGCACCTGTGTATTGAGACCACTCACTAAATAATAAATAGTGTAACAGGGCACTCAAGAAATCGTGACCATGTGGTTGATACAATTTAAAGTCTTTATTACTGTTGTAAATGATATTACTCGAACAAATCAAATGTTAAAATCGATAGATTAATTGGTAGAATAAAATATTCGATAATATAAGGACTCGAGACAATGTACTGCAAAAATCGACAATCATTAAAAACACAGTCTATAATTCGATCGTTCAGTCCGATCTTGGTGTATACACCTGGGTATCGATAAAATCCAGTCGAATTTATTATGTACCACTATCAATTACAGCAGCATCCCGCCGAAAACAAAGTAGGTAGCGGCGTCCCGCTATAAAGTTACTTGCAAGTAGAGATTACCTTATAATCGACCGAAGATTCTCCAGACTTTAAACTTTAGATCCTCTCCTCTCCTCGGAAGTGTCTGTGACACGATATATCAAGAGGTTTTCTTCGACGACTCTGTATTTCTGTTAGATTTTACTGCCAAGTCCACCAGATCTCGATCTTTGGGTGAAAAAGTCCGCAGTGATGTTTGTAACAGAGGTATTTTGTCGAAAGAGGCATCCAAATGTAGTCTGTAAGCTGGTCGGTTTAGGGTACTTTGTTCCTTCAATATAAAGCCCCCCATATAAGGTACGAGGGCATGCAATTGTCTACCATAAAGACTTTTGCATGGGCATAGCAGTCAGGAAGAGCTCTAGGGGTTTTATAGGGCTCACCCATATGCTCCTTAGTTTGGGATCAAGCCAGTCGGATGTTTATTTATAAGTTCCAGCTTTCTGCAACACCATACGTGACAGGTGCATGTCTGGTGGGAAACTCTTTTTGGGTCAGTACAGTGCTTATGATTATGACTTATTATATGTCAGTCAGTATTTTCATTTAGTGTTGTGACTTATTCACATATCATTTGTGTACTCAGCCTGGTGAATCTTTGTTTGCCATTTATACAAACTTTGTGGTGATCCGCTATATGGTATTTATGTATTTAGTCCCGTTATTTATTAATTGTACACTGGTGTTATTCATATTTATAATTTTTTCACTATGGATGTATGTAGCCTGGGTATTTATTAGGCACTAAACTCTGCTGTAGATACTAAATCTCTCAGCATTTCTTGAGCCAGCTGTACATTTTGCACTGAACAGCGTATTTACTGACCATGATATATTTGCACTAGCACTTTATTATCCTGTCAACAGTCATGTACTATCAGTCATTTTTGTTTTAATACTTTAATTGTTGTGTATTGTCTTTCATGTGAATCGATATTATGAAGTGATGTACCAATAAAATATTTTTTTTTATATGTGCCGTATTTTTCGCCCCATAAGACCTAGGTTTTTGAGGAGGAAAATAGGAAAAATATATTTTGAACCAAAAGGTGTGCTTTTGGTGGGCTTTGAACTAATGGTAGCCTGTGAATGACACTATTGTGGGGATCTGTGGATGACGAACTGTTATGGGGTATCTGGATGACACTGTTATGTGGTATCGGATGACACTGTTATGTGCTATCGGATGACACTGTTATGTGCTATCGGATGACACTGTTATGTGCTATCGGATGACACTGTTATGTGGTATCGGATGACACTGTTATGGGGGATCTGTGGCTGACACTGTTATGGGGGATCTGTGGATGGCATGACACTGCTATGGGGGATCTGTGGATGGCATGACACTGCTATGGAAGATCTGTGGATGGCATGACACTGCTATGGGGGATCTGTGGATGGCATGACACTGCTATGGTCGGTGTGGCGAAACCAACCTCGCCACTGGGTTTTGGAGGGGCCTGGCTACCAGCCTCTTGCCTCAGGATTATGGCCCATACCAACTTTAAAGGAGAAGACAGACCGGCCGCACAGCTTAAATCTGTCTTTGGAATTGTATTTTATGTTATGTGAGGGTACCCAGATAGCTAATTTTATTGTATTCGTGTAGTCTGAGTGCCATTCACCTAATAATATGCACTCAGACTTGAGCTATCTGGGGATATGTTAAATGTCTGTGTTTACTGTAAGGGTTGTGACATTGTATGTTTAAATGGTGATTTCTGTCCTGTTGTCTCCACATATGTATTGGCGATTTCCCTTTGTCCTGAGAGATAATTGAATTGCTCCTCGGGTGTCTCCAGGGCAGAGAGGAAACATGATGCATTGTGGGGATGTATTGTCTGTGTATCCTGAATTGCTGCATATCTGTCCTGTGTCACAGTCTTCCATCTGGTCCCCTAGGGGCGTGTCCACCAGATGGGGACCTGCATAAATATGGGCGGGTAGCCCTCCATAAAGAGTGCCTGTTTTATCCTTCATCATGTTGAGGCTGGTGTTTGGGTAACTGATCAACACTGGGGGATTGCTATATGCTGAAGATTTGCTATACTCCCCTGGCATAACTACTAGCTCTTGTAAGAGCTGTTCCTGCTCTCTGGCTGTAGGAGAGGTTCACCCACTGGAGCCTTGTCGTAGGTCCAGGGTTGGTAGGAGACGGTGAGGCCTCAACCAAGCTTCGGCGGTTCGTGGGGTCTGCAGTGCTTACGGTGTCAAGTGGAGTGCTTGGAAACCTCGGGAAGCACTAGGAGCATCTATCGACGGAGGTGCCCGGTCTGGGTGCTAGGAGATCCGTTACAGTGGGTATCTGTGGATGACAGATAAATAGCATTTTATGCTATGTGTCATCCACAGATCCCCCCCCCCCCCATAAGTGTCCCTGTGTATTGTGAATGACCCCTAATACAGGGGGTGGGGGCTGGCATCTACAGTAGTTTTGTAATGGCAGCGGGGCGCAGTGCAGTCATTGTATTCTATTGCACCGAGCCCCGCTCACTGTACTAATCATATCTAACTACAGGCAATGTTTAACTATAGAATATCTTCAATCCAGCAGCCTGTACTTACGTCCATAGCAGGCAAGAGGGCGGGCGGGCACTGGTAGCTTAACTTACTACGTCATGCGCCCGTGCGGCCTGCTTTATTCATAAAGTGGGCGGAGCAGGCGCGTGACGTAGTGAGTTACGCTGCCAGTGCCCGCCCGCCCTGCCTCCTGCCTGCTATGGACATAAGTACAGGCTGCTGGATTGAAGATATTCTATAGTAAAACATTGCCTGCAGTTAGATACAATTAGTACAGTGAGCGGGGCCCGATGCAATAGAATACAGTGACTGCACTGGGCCCCGCTGTCGTTACAAAACAAGACGCCGGCCCCAACCCCTCCTTCCTCCGTGCTGATACACCACCGACCGCATGCTGCACAGCGCGGTCGGAGGTGTATCAGTGGAAACGGCAGCATTCGCCCCATAAGACGCACTGCCATTTTCCTCCCACTTTTGGGTGCGTCTTATAGGGCGAAAAATACAGTATATGGTGTTGATCTAGTTTTTTACATGGAGACTCGTGTATTTTTTTGTAGGTTATGTTGCTGACTTATATATGTTTCGCTTAATGTATAACTCTTTTTGGGAAATAATTTTTTGGTTTTTCATGCTTGTTGGTAGATATTCCCAATATTATGGATTTTCGTGCTAAGGAATCTGATTGGCTTTCACAAGTAACAAGGATCTTTAAGAGCGATGCCGCAATGAGCCTGGGCTCAACATAACCGGATGTCCTAGAGACACAAAATTTTCCATATCATCACCACGACGGCCATACAAGGAGATTGACCCCTGACCTCTGTAGGGGCAGGAGGCAGAGAAAGGTTTAAATACCCCCCTCCCACCACCAAACACCAGTGTTTCCTGTCCCTACAGAGGACAGGGGCGGAGAAAGGTCTCCGCAGGCAGCTGCCGTGGAGATGAAGGTCCAGAAGTGGATGGAGTCGCGTACCTGCTTTAGCGGGACCCACCTGTCAGCCCGCGGTCTTGTACTAACGCCGGACAGGGGGGAAAGGGAGAGACTCTCCTCCGGTTGATCTGGGGCCTGCTCCCAGAGCACGGAACGCCCGCTGGTTCACCGAAACCATGCCGGCTTGTGCGCCCTAAAATTGACGCCCAGGTAGCTAGGGTCAATATAAAGACCAGCCTACCATTTGAGGATGCCTCTCAGCTCAAAGATCCACTGGATAGAAAGGCTGACGGCCTATTGAGAAGGTCCTGGGAGGTGGCCATGTTCACGCTGAAGTCGAACATAGCAGCCACATCAGTTGCCAGATCTATGTTCATCTGGCTCTCTGAGTTAGAGAATAGGGCCTCCAGCGAATCCTCAACAGATGAGATTGTGAGTGCCATCCCCCTGTTAAAATCTGCTACAGCCTTTTTAGCGGACGCCTCTGCGGAGTCGGTACGTTTTTCAGCAAAAGATGCGGGTCTGTCCAATGCAGCTCGCCGTGCCTTGTGGGTGAAATGCTGGTCGGGGGACAAAGTGTCAAAATCCAGACTATGTGGCATCCCCTTTTCTGGAGAGCATGTCTTCGGACCAGAACTAGAGAAGATCCTAGAAAGGGCCTCCGATAAAAAGAAGGGTTTTCCGGAGGAAAAAGTCTACAAAAGGAAGTATCCCTTTCGTGCCCCTTCCAACCAAAGTAGTCAGTACACTGGTAGGGGCAAGTCGGGCCGTTTCAGTTACCCCAAAGGGGGGAGAGGTAGGGCTCCCGCTTCTGCCCCCCAAAAAGGAAATGGAAACCAGTGACATCAGGGTAGGGGGAGATTGAGGATGTTTTTTCCCCGTTGGGAGGAGATATCCTCAAACTCCTGGGCTCTGAGGATTGTAGAGTCAGGTTACAAAATACAATTCTCGGACTCTCCCCCAAGGAGATTTCTAGTCACCAAGGTTGCGATCCCAGAATTCAATCATCCTATTCACGTGGGTATTCGGGAACTACTCGCAAAAGGGGTAGTGGTGAAAGTACCATGATCCGAACAAGGAAAGGGTTTCTATTCAAACCTCTTCCTAGTGAAGAAGGAGGGATCCTACCGCACAATAATAAACTTAAAGTGCCTGAACAGATACATTACCTATCAAAAATTCAGGATGGAGACCCTAAGATCTATAGTCCCTCTGCTCCAGAACAATTCAGTAATGTGCTTGGTCGATCTGACCGACGCCTACTATCATGTACCGATACATCCCAGCTCTCAACGGTTCTTAAGGTTCGCGGTCAGAGACCATCTCGGCAGAATCCTTCATTATCAATTCACCTCTCTCCCCTTCGGCATATCATCAGCCCCTCGAGTTTTTACAAAGCTAATTATCGAGGTAGTGGCTTATCTAAGGAAGGAAGGTCTGACAGTTTTTCCATACTTAGACGATTTTCTGATCTCAAACAGTTCCGCTCCTCTTCTGCAGAGAGATCTAAGTTTTTTCCGTCAAACCCTAGAGGGTCTGGGTTGGTTGATCAACATAAAAAAATCTCAGTTAGATCCGACAACAAAGATCCAGTTCCTGGGGGTTATTCTGGATTCCCAGAGGCAGATAACCTGTTTACCTCAGAGCAAGATACAGGACATCCAGAAGAAAATCTCCATCTTCAACTCAAAGAATTTCTGCTCCTTCAGAGACTCAATGAGTCTCCTGGGGATCCTCACATCCTGCATACCGTCTGTTCAGTGGTGTCAGATCCACTTCCGAACCCTGCAGATGTGGATCCTCAGGGTTTGGGACAGAAGGGAATCTTTCCTAGACCAAAGGGTGATCATCCCTCAGAGGATAAAAACCTCCCTTATTTGGTGGAAAGACAGGCTCAATATCTCCAGGGGGTGCAGTGGTCAAAGAATCCCTATGCCCAGATCACCACAGATGCAAGCCAGTACGGTTGGGGAGCGAAGGTCGGAGATGTTTATTACCAGGGAGTCTGGCCCAAATCTTTCAGTCTCCAGTCATCAAATCTTCGAGAATTGATGGCAGTCTGGGAAACTCTAAGGCAAGCAAAGAGTCATCTTCAAGGCCATCACGTAAGTCCTGTCAGACAATACGACAGTGATAAGGTATTTAAACCATCAGGGAGGCACAGGTTCAAGCAGCCTGCTGGAATTGTCGGCAAGGATATTCACCTGGGCCGAGGCGAACGTCCGGTCAGTGTCTGCAGTCCACCTGAAGGGGTCCCTAAATGTGGAAGCAGACTACCTAAGCTGGGCAAGGATAGATCACTCAGAATGGTCCTTAAACAAGGAAGTCTTCCTGATGATAGTGGACAAGTGGGGGAGACCAACAATAGATCTCTTTGCCACTCGAGTAAACTCAAAGTTGCCAGTTTTCTGTTCCCTACATCCCAGAGACAGCCCGAGATTTCTGGACGCCTTCTCTTTCAGATGTAACCGAGGTCTCCATTACGCTTTCCCTCCTCTTCCGTTAATACCAAGGGTGGTACAGAAGATCATATAGGACAGTACTTCAGTCATACTAGTGACACCCTACTGGCCAAAGAGGAGCTGGTTCCCAATCTTGTGGAACCTTGCCAGCGAAGATCCTTGGATTCTGCCAAAGAGACGAGACATCCTTCACCAAGGTCCGATCCTACACCCGGACTTTCTCAGCCTAGCAGCCTGGATCCTGAGACCCAGATCCTAAAGCATCAGGGACTATCGGATGCGGTAATTTCAACCCTAAAGGCTTCCAAAAAGAAGGTGACCTTTTCAATTTACCTGAAGATCTGGAAACGTTTCTGCTCGTGGTCGGGTTCGCCTTCACTGAATACCTCAGCTCCAAACATCCAAATGATTCTGGACTTTTTACAAAAAGGCTTTGACCTGGGATTAAGACCATACACACTCAAGGTACAGGTATCAGCCCTTAGTTGCTTTTACGACACCGAACTGGCAAGCCATAGGTGGATAAAGCGTTTCATGAAGGCAATAACTATCACATCCTCCATTTGAACCTCTGAGTGACTGCTCTTTGAAGCATAAATCCTACAAGACTGCGTTCCTGGTTGCCATCACCTCAGCCAGAAGAATAAGTGAACTACAGGCCCTTTCAATTAGAGATCCTTACCTACAGGTCCTGGACGACAGGATAGTTCTAAAGCTAGACCCGTGTTTTCTACCGAAAGTAGTCTCAAAGTTTCATAGGGACCAGGAGATCACTCTCCCTTCCTTGTTTAACAACCCATCTAATGATTGGGAATCTACCCTTCATTCACTTGATGTCAGACGGGCAGTACTGGATTATTTAGAGACCACTAAAGACTTTAGGAAATCAGACTGCCTCTTTGTCCAGTTTGGAGGAAGAAACAAGGGTCAGAAGGTTTCCAAGTCCTCCATTGCCAGATGGATCAAAGCTACCATCGCTTCTTGTTATTCCTTACAGAATCTTTCCTAGCCCACTCTACCAGGGCAATGTCATCTTCTCAAGCAGAAAAAGCCGGTGTCTCCCTTGAGGAGATCTGTAAGGCAGCCACCTGGTCCAGTATCCATACTTTTGCCAAACATTATAGGTTGGACCTTTTCAAAAAGACTGATATGTCTTTCAGACAAAAAGTCCTTCAGTCTGTGTCCCCCCGTAGATTATTTGATATACCTCCTTGTATGGCCGTCGTGGTGATGATATGGAAAGCCGGAATCAGTACTTATCGGTAATTCATTTTCCATGAGATCACCACGTATTTCCCTCCCTGTTAATTACCTGGGGGTTGATATGATGAAATATCTTCTCCTGTTTATTTATTTTTTTCACGTGTGTATCCACCACCCTTTACTCTGGTATTTTGGAAGCACTGGTGTTTGGTGGTGGGAGGGGGGTATTTAAACCTTTCTCTGCTTCCTGCCCCTACAGAGGTCAGGGGTCAATCTCCTTGTATGGCCGTCGTGGTGATCTCATGGAAAATGAATTACCGGTAAGTACTAATTCCGGCTTTTTTTTAAAATCTATACAAAAATAGGACGAAAACATGGTGGAATAAAGCAGCACTGGAACAATATTTGATTAAGGAAATGACCCCAAGAGGTCTGCGGGTACAAGTATATCCATCCTTTCCACTAGATGGTCTACTTAAACAAGGATGGGAAGACACGTGCAAATTGTGCTTGTGCACCTTAATTAAATTACTTGTAGGATATGAAAAGAAGCTCCTCGAGGAAATTGAGAAATCAATTGGTCCGCTACAAGAGAAGTTGCGTGAAGTGGCAGACTCTGAGGGATGTGCACGATTCGAACAGGAATTAAACAATGAATATTGCAGATGGGATAAGGAGATCCAGGAAAAAAAAGCAAGGACATTTCAAAGAGATATTCAGGATTATCAACAAAATAGGATCTTTTCAATGGCAACATTGGTGTAAGACATGTAGGTCAGAGGCCAGCTCAACAACCTCATCAGACAACAGTGTGTCACAATAGCTATTCACTGCCCCAAATACGTACAACAATGAAGAGAAAATACAATCATTCTAGCGACTCTGGAAACAGCGAACTTAAAGGGGTTATCTGAGTTATGGAAAAAAAAACGTATAAAACTCATCAGGACATATATATACATTAGTTAAGCTTGATTTCTTAAGAGAAAAACCCATACTTACACCTTTGCATTGTGTTATTCATGCTTTGTGTACATGCTGCAGCAAACCTGTGGGGGTGTGTAACAACAATGACTGAGCTGTCCCTCATTAATATTTATAGGCGTGAACAATCTGAGCGTCCCTGCCCCCCTGCTCTGCACATCCTAACTTTGCATAAAAAAAAAACACATGATCATCTCCTAGCTCACACAGGCAGAAGATCTTCCTGTCACATTGCTATATGACAGCTATATGTATCTAAGCTGTGTGACAAATATATGTATCTAAGCTACATGACAGATATATGTATCTGAGCTATATGACGCTATATGTATCTAAGCTATATGACAGATATACAGTACAGACCAAAAGTTTGGACACACCTTCTCATTCAAAGAGTTTTCTTTATTTTCATGATTATGAAAATTGTAGATTCACACTGAAGGCATCAAAACTATGAATTAACACAAGTGGGATTATATACATAACAAAAAAGTGTGAAACAACTGAAAATATGTAATATTTGTGAAGTATAATGGTTTTCACTTCACAGGGCACACCTGTGAAGTGAAAACCATTTCAGGTGACTACCTCTTGAAGCTCATCAAGAGAATGCCAAGAGTGTGCAAAGCAGTAATCAAAGCAAAAGGTGGCTACTTTGAAGAACCTAGAATATGACATATTTTCAGTTGTTTCACACTTTTTTTTATGTATATAATTCTACATGTGTTAATTCATAGTTTTGATGCCTTCAGTGTGAATCTACAATTTTCATAGTCATGGAAATAAAGAAAACTCTTTGAATAAGAAGGTGTGTCCAAACTTTTGGTCTGTACTGTATGTATCTAAGCTACATGACAGATACAGTTGCAATAAAAAGTATGTGAACCCTTTGGAATGATAAGCAGTCTGCTTAAACTAAAAGGGGTATGTGGACCCCTAGACTAATGACATCTCCAAGAGCTAATTGGAGTGAGGTGTCAGCCAACTGGACACACCAGACATCCCAAGAATATTGCTGAACAGTTCTGTAAAGAGGAATGGTCAAGAATTACTCCTGACCGTTGTGCACGTCTGATCTGCAACTACAGGAAACATTTGGTTGAAGTTATTGCTGCCAAAGGAGGTTGAACCAGTTATTAAATCCAAGGGTTCACATACTTTTTCTACCTGCACTGTGAATGTTTACATGGTGTGCCCAATAAAAACATGGTAACATTTAATTATTTGTGTATTGTTAGTTTAAGTAGACTGTGATTTTCTATTGTTGTGACTTAGATGAAGATCAGATCACATTTTGGATTATTATTTAAAACCTTGTGTTCAATGTTTACCTTCCTATGTACGGGACTCCCACCAATTTGTGCAGAAATCCATATCATTGCAAAGGGTTCACATACTTTTTCTTGCAACTGTAGCTTAGATACATATAGCTGCCATAAAGCTTAGTTACATCTATCTAAGCTATATCTATATGACGGACAATGATTTACTTTGTGATGTTCCTGGGGGTGGTTTTGTTTCTGATGGTCGGTGGAGTAGGGCAATAGTAACTTGCTGAGGCTGCCGACACTGGTAACGATCGCCAGACACAGAGACAGGGGAATGGGCACACTTGTGGATCACAGGGAGGGAGCGGGCACACCATTGAATCTTTCTGCACGGCTGCCAGCACTGGTAAGGATCACGCATTCGCGATCCCTCACAGGAGCCGAGGCAGCAAGAGGGGGGCGGGCACACAAGGCTCTGACAGTTAGTGTATAGAGCCGGACCACTCCCTAAAGCAGGGAGAAGCCTGTACACGAGACGTCAGCAACGGAGCTTGGTAGATGACGTCAGGGGTCATTTGACCCGCATCGGCCGTGGTGAAACACGGCAGAATAAATATTGTGAGTAAATTACAAATGTGTTTTTAATACTTTTATAAGCCACCTTAACATATATTGATATAACTCGGACAACCCCTTTGAGGTAATTCATTTATCTAAATTACAATTTACTAAGACTCAGTGGAGGTTTTATCTTTGGGGCTGTCCTTTAGTCCAGTATTGGCCTATGATAATTTTGTGGCCATAAAGGATACATTTCTGTTTGTTAGAAAATTGATTTTCTAAAAGCATTATTCTAAGACCGTGATTTATGATATTTTTTTCAGCCCCGGAGGAGTTGGAAACACTCAGGAGGTTAGAATCTCTATTCGCTGAACAAGAGGTAGGTGTTTCTAAATTTCCACCATTTATTCACTGCCGGTCGTCCACATTCCCCCCGTCTCTTAGTCTGCCCATTGAGATGTTCGTCAGAATGGTGGTGATGGAATTATACAAGCTTCCTGGCGGACGAAAATATGACAATTTAACGAAAGATCAGAGATATGCATTGAAACAACTATAAGAGATGAAGGCCTCATGCACACGACAGTTTTTTTTCACGGTCCGCAAAAACGGGGTCCGTGGGTCCGTGATCCGTGACCGTTTTTTCGTCCGTGGGTCTTCCTTGATTTTTGGAGGATCCACGGACATGAAAAAAAAGTCGTTTTGGTGTCCGCCTGGCCGTGCGGAGCCAAACGGATCCGTCCTGAATTACAATGCAAGTCAATGGGGACGGATCCATTTGATGTTGACACAATATGGTGCCATTTCAAACGGATCCGTCCCCATTGACTTTCAATGTAAAGTCTGGAGTTCTTTTATACCATCGGATTGGAGTTTTCTCCAATCCGATGGTATATTTTAACTTGAAGCGTCCCCATCACCATGGGAACGCCTCTATGTTAGAATATACTGTCGGATATGAGCTACTTCGTGAACCTCAGATCCGACAGTATATTCTAACACAGAGGCGTTCCCATGGTGATGGGGACGCTTCAGGTTAGAATACACTACAAACTTTGTACAAGACTGCCCCCTGCTGCCTGGCAGCACCCGATCTCTTACTGGGGGATATGATAGCACAATTAACCCCTTTAGGTGCGGCACCTAAAGGGGTTAATTGTACTATCATATTCCCCTGTAAGAGATCAGGGCTTCCAGGCAGCAGGGGGCAGCCCCCCCCCTCCCCAGTTTGAATATCGTTGGTGGCACAGTGTGCCCCCACCATCGCCCCCCCTCCCTCCCTCTATTGTATTAAATCGTTGGTGGCACAGTGTGCCAACCACCATCGGCCCCCCTCCCTCCCTCTATTGTATTAAATCGTTGGTGGCACAGTGTGCCAACCACCATCGGCCCCCCCTCCCTCCATCTATTGTATTAAATCGTTGGTGGCACAGTGGCCTATGATAATTTTGTGGCCATAAAGGATACATTTCTGTTTGTTAGAAAATTGATTTTCTAAAAGCATTATTCTAAGACCGTGATTTATGATATTTTTTTCAGCCCCGGAGGAGTTGGAAACACTCAGGAGGTTAGAATCTCTATTCGCTGAACAAGAGGTAGGTGCTTCTAAATTTCCACCATTTATTCACTGCCGGTCGTCCACATTCCCCCCGTCTCTTAGTCTGCCCATTGAGATGTTCGTCAGAATGGTGGTGATGGAATTATACAAGCTTCCTGGCGGACGAAAATATGACAATTTACAAGACTGCCCCCTGCTGCCTGGCAGCACCCGATCTCTTACTGGGGGATATGATAGCACAATTAACCCCTTTAGGTGCGGCACCTAAAGGGGTTAATTGTACTATCATATTCCCCTGTAAGAGATCAGGGCTTCCAGGCAGCAGGGGGCAGCCCCCCCCCCTCCCCAGTTTGAATATCGTTGGTGGCACAGTGTGCCCCCACCATCGCCCCCCCCCTCCCTCCCTCTATTGTATTAAATCGTTGGTGGCACAGTGTGCCAACCACCATCGGCCCCCCTCCCTCCCTCTATTGTATTAAATCGTTGGTGGCACAGTGTGCCAACCACCATCGGCCCCCCCTCCCTCCCTCTATTGTATTAAATCGTTGGTGGCACAGTGTGCCAACCACCATCGCCCCCCCCCCTCCCTCTATAGCAGTAACATTGGTGGCAGTGTGCGGTCTCAACAGTAGAAGATTCATACTTACCTGCTTGCTGCTGCGATGTCTGTGTCCGGCCGGGAGCTCCTCCTACTGGTAAGTGAAAGGTCTGTGCGGCGCATTGCTAAAGAACTGTCACTTACCAGTAGGAGGAGCTCCCGGCCGGACACAGACATCGCAGCAGCAAGCAGGTAAGTATGAATCTTCTACTGTTGAGACCGCACACTGCCACCAATGTTACTGCTATAGAGGGAGGGGGGGGGGGCGATGGTGGTTGGCACACTGTGCCACCAACGATTTAATACAATAGAGGGAGGGAGGGGGGCCGATGGTGGTTGTCACACTGTGCCACCAACGATGTAATACAATAGAGGGAGGGAGGGGGGCTGGTGGTGGTTGGCACACTGTGCCACCAACGATTTAATACAATAGAGGGAGGGAGGGGGGCCGATGGTGGTTGGCACACTGTGCCACCAACGATTTAATACAATAGAGGGAGGGGGGCCGATGGTGGTTGGCACACTGTGCCACCAACGATTTAATACAATAGAGGGAGGGAGGGGGGCCGATGGTGGTTGGCACACTGTGCCACCAACGATTTAATACAATAGAGGGAGGGAGGGGGGGCGATGGTGGGGGCACACTGTGCCACCAACGATATTCAAACTGGGGAGGGGGGGGTCTGCCCCCTGCTGCCTGGCAGCCCTGATCTCTTACAGGGGAATATGATAGTACAATTAACCCCTTTAGGTGCCGCACCTGAAGGGGTTAATTGTGCTATCATATCCCCCTGTAAGAGATCGGGTGCTGCCAGGCAGCAGGGGGCAGTCTTGTACAAAGTTTGCAGTGTATTCTAACTAGAAGCGTCCCCATCACCATGGGAACGCTTCTGTGTTAGAATATACTGTCGGAAATGAGTTTTCACGAAGTGAAAACTTAGATCAGAAAAAGCTTTTATGCAGACGGATCTTCAGATCCGTCTGTATGAAAGCAACCTACGGCCACGGATCACGGACACGGATGCCAATCTTGTGTGCATCCGTGTTCTTTCACGGACCCATTGACTTGAATGGGTCCGTGAACCGTTGTCCGTCAAAAAAATAGGACAGGTCCTATTTTTTTGACGGACAGGATACACGGATCACGGCCTCGGCTGCAAAACGGTGCATTTTCCGATTTTTCCACGGACCCATTGAAAGTCAATGGGTCCGCGAAAAAAAACGGAAAACGGCACAACGGCCACGGATGCACACAACGGTCGTGTGCATGAGGCCGAAGGAGGTGGTTTTCAAGCCGGCTCAACGATTGCCTGATAATCCCACCATTAACTTTAAAACCCAATTGGATCTTATTCTCAAGAAAGCGGTGGCAACTGGCATTATCAACAAGAGTGTTTATGAGGGGCTTTTAGTCAAACATCCGGTAACTCCCACTCTATATATGTTGCCCAAAGTGCACAAATCCCTATCACGACCGCCGGGCAGACCTATTGTCTCAGGCTGTTGGGGGCTTTGTGAGCCAGTGTGTCACTTTTTGGATTATTATTTGAAACCTTGTATTCAATGTTTACCTTCCTATGTACGGGACTCCACAGATGTACTCAAACAACTGGCATAAAGATGGAGAGTAGGGCTGCACTATATGGCAATTTTGTGCAATTGCGATTAGGGCCCTAAAAATTGCCATAACGATATGCTATGCAATATTTTAAGGGAATTGTGCTAGAGATCTATTTGCTTGGATTTTCAAGGCAAAATCACACACAAATTACTGATAATGCTGAAATGTAGTTATGCTCAACTCAAGAACGGAAATGCACAGTGTTTTTCAAAATAAAACATCTTTTACTAAAGTAAACAACATATTTGCATTACTGCAAAAGTACAAAATACAAAACTTGCCATTTTCTTAATAGCACTGCACAGAACAGATAAATAAATTAGTATAGATATAAGAACATGTGTTCATTAAAATAACATTTTCCGAACACTGAACAAACAGGAACTTTTTAAAGAACACCATAGTCAGCAGCAGCAGCAGCAGCAATATAAAGTAATATACCATAAGACACACCTAGGTTTTTGAGGAAGAAAATAATAAATAAAATTAAGATGACACTATTATGGGGGATCTGTGGATAGCCCTGTTATGGAGGGGATCTGTGGATGGCACTGTTATGGAGGGGATCTGTGGATGGCACTGTTATGGGGGGATCTGTGGATGGCACTGTTATTGGGGGATCTGTGGATAGCACTGTTATGGGGGGGATTTGTGGATAGCACTGTTATGGGGGGGATTTGTGGATAGCACTGTTATAGGGGGATATGTGGATGGCACTGTTATGGAGGGGATATGTGGATGGCACTGTTATGGAGGGGATCTGTGGATGGCACTGTTATGGAGGGGATCTGTGGATGGCACTGTTATGGGGGGATCTGTGGATGGCACTGTTATTGGGGGATCTGTGGATAGCACTGTTATGGGGGGGATTTGTGGATAGCACTGTTATGGGGGGGATTTGTGGATAGCACTGTTATAGGGGGATATGTGGATGGCACTGTTATGGAGGGGATATGTGGATGGCACTGTTATGGAGGGGATCTGTGGATGGCACTGTTATGGAGGGGATCTGTGGATGGCACTGTTATGGGGGGATCTGTGGATGGCACTGTTATTGGGGGATCTGTGGATAGCACTGTTATGGGGGGGATTTGTGGATAGCACTGTTATGGGGGGATATGTGGATGGCACTGTTATAGGGGGATATGTGGATGGCACTGTTATGGAGGGGATCTGTGGATGGCACTGTTATGGGGGATCTGTGGATGGCACTGTTATGGGGGATCTGTGGATGGCACTGTTAGGGTCCATTCACACATCCGTTGTTTCTTTCCTGATCTGTTCCGTTTTTTGCAGAACAGATCTGTACCCATTCATTTTCAATGGGTCCTGAAAAAAAATCAGACATTGTGCTGTCTGATTTTTTTTCAGGACCCATTGAAAATGAATGGGTCCAGATCTGGTCCAGATCTGTTCCGCAAAAAACGGAACAGATCAGGAAAGAAACAACGGACGTGTGAATGGACCCTTATGGGGGGATCTGTGGATGGCACTGTTATGGGGGGGATCTGTGGATGGCACTGTTATGGGGGGGATCTGTGGATGGCACTGTTATGGGGGGGATCTGTGGATGGCACTGTTATGGGGGGGATCTGTGGATGGCACTGTTATGGGGGGGGGATCTGTGGATGGCACTGTTATGGGGGGAATCTGTGGATGGCACTGTTATGGGGGGATCTGTGGATGGCACTGTTATGGAGGGGATCTGTGGATGGCACTGTTATGGGGGGGATCTGTGGATGGCACTGTTATGGGGGGGATCTGTGGATGGCACTGTTATGGGGGGGATCTGTGGATGGCACTGTTATGGGGGGGATCTGTGGATGGCACTGTTATGGGGGGGATCTGTGGATGGCACTGTTATGGGGGGGATCTGTGGATGGCACGGTTATAGGGGGATCTGTGGATGACACATATATAGCATCTTATGCTATGTGCCATCCACAGATTCCCCCCACATAACAGTGTCCCTGCAGTATGAATGACCCCCAATACAAGTGCTGGGGGCCGGCATCTGGATTAGGAATGACAGCTGTAGGCATTGTTAAAATCTAATAATCATGTGTAATCCAGCTGTATTACTTACAACTAAATTCTGGAGGATATAGGGAGGGCGACGCGTCACTCACTACGTCCCGCGCCTGCCCCGCCTGCTTCATTCATAAAGTGGGCAGCGCAGGTGCATGACGAAGTGAGTGACGCGCCGCCTGCCCTCCCGGCCTGCCTCCTCCCTTCTACTGAATTTAGTTGTAAGTAATACAGCTGGATTACACATGATTATTATATTTTAACAATGCCTACAGGTTAGATAAGATTATACAACAGTGAGTGGGGCCGGTGCATTAGAATACAGGGACTGCACCGGTCCCCGCTCTCATTCCTAATCCAGATGCCGGCCCCCAGCCCCTCCTCCCTCTGTTGATACACCCGCCGACCGCGCTGTGCGGTGGATGTGCATCATTGTAGGTAATCGCAGCATTTTTGGTCGGCCAAATCTCCATATCACAATCGTCGATTATCACGATACGATTGCTTTGGCAATATATCGCGCAGGCCTAATGGTGAGCAACATGGTCTTGGTGTCCTGTGATGTTGAATCCCTGTATACGTGTATTCGTCATGATTTGGGCTTGAGAGCGTCTCGGTTCTTTTTACAGACGAGCAACCTAACATCTGAATTGGTAGACCTCCTGTTGGAACTGATGTATTTTGTTCTTACTCATAACTATTTCCTTTTTAAAGATTATAATTATTTACAGTTACGAGGAGTTGTAATGGGTGCGACATGCGCACCCTTGTATGCAAATCTCTTTCTTGGGTACTGGGAACGTGAGTTTGTTCAGTTTGCCATGGATGGGACTCAGGGACAAGTGTTGTCATGGATGTGTTTCATCAACGACATCTTGTTCATGTGGCAGGGCTCAGAGAATGCTCTAGATTTGTTTCTTAAGGCGATAAATACCAACGATTGGAATATAGTCCTGACCCAAACCGTGTCCCTGAAAAAAACTGATTTCCTGGATATCATTATTAATGTGTCTGAAGATTGACAGTTACAGACATCTGGGCATCGTAAGGAAACTGCTGTTAATGCCCATTTTCATGCCTCTTCCTTTCACCCTAGGCACCTGAAGACATCCATACCTACTAGACAGTTCTTGCGGGCCAAACGGATTTGCACCTCTAGTGGTGACTTTGAGAAACAATCTGATATTTTAAAACAACGCTTCCAACAGAGGGGATATTCAAATCGGGACATTTAGCGGGGATATGAACGTGCAAGGTACACAAAACGGGAAACATTACTTACTCCCAGACACAGGGACGTTTCTTCATTTTCCCAAGTGGTCCTGATGATCACCAATTATAATACACAGTGGCACAATACGAGACAAATTTTCACTAAATTCTGGCCTATTCTGAGATCAGACGTGTGCTTCCACTGGCTCAGGCCTTTGTGGCCAAACGCAGCAAAAACTTAAATGACCTATTAGTGCAGAGTCGTTATGTGCCACCTAGATCACGTTTTCTATTTAATTCTCGTGGCCCGAAATGGGGCTTGACCCAGTGTGGTCGTTGCAGCACGTGCAAAGTTATGATGAAAACGGACAATTTTTGTGATTCAGCTGGGAAACAAGTCTAAAATATAGTACACTTCATTAACTGCAGTACATCTGGAGTCATTTATTATGCCACGTACCCTTGTGGGCTTAAATATGTGGGAATGACCACACGAGAGTTACACATTCGCATTTAGGAACATCAGAAAGATATACGTGCAGCTTCAAAGATCGAGAACCATGAGAGGGACAAGATTGCCAAGCTGAAGCCGATAGCAAGACACTGTCAACAAAAACATGGCAATCGTTGGCAAGAGTTGAAGTTTTGTGGTATTGACAGGGTCTTGCTTGGCTCCCGAGGAGGTGATCTGTTCAGACGCTTGGAACAAGTGGAAAGTAAGTGGATTGTCAAACTGAAAACGCAGACGCCACATGGTCTCAACAACAAGATTCCTTTTGCGTCCTTTCTATAATCCTTGTTTTTATTATCTTTGCTAATTTTATTGTTCTATATTTGGTGATGCCGGGTGTGTGTGGGAGTGGTGATATTTGGACTAAGGCCTCTTTCACACTTGCGTTGTCCGGATCCGGCATGTACTCCACTTGCCGGAATTACACGCCGGATCCGGAAAAACGCAAGTGTACTGAAAGCATTTGAAGACGGATCCGTCTTCAAAATGCTTTCAGTGTTACTATGGCACCCAGGACGCTATTAAAGTCCTGGTTGCCATAGTAGGAGCGGGTAGCAGGGGAGCGGTATACTTAGTCCGCGCGGCTCCCGGGGCGCTCCAGAGTGACGTCAGAGCGCCCCATGCGCATGGATGACGTGCCATGCGATCACGTCATCCATGTGCGTGGGGCGCCCTGACGTCACTCTGGAGCGCCCCGGGAGCCGCACGGACGGTAAGTATGCTGCTCCCCCGCTCCCCACTACACTTTACCATGGCTGCCAGGACTTTAGTGTCCCGGCAGCCATGGTAACCATTCAGAAAAAGCTAAACGTCGGATCTGGCAATGCGCCGAAACGACGTTTAGCTTAAGGCTGGATCCGGATCAATGCCTTTCAATGGGCATTAATTCCGGATCCGGCCTTGCGGCAAGTCTTCAGGATTTTTGGCCGGAGCAAAAAGCGCAGCATGCTGCAGTATTTTCTCCGGCCAAAAAACGTTCCGTTCCGGAACTGAAGACATCCTGATGCATCCTGAACGGATTTCACTCCATTCAGAATGCATTAGGATAAAACAGATCAGGATTCTTCCGGCATAGAGCCCCGACGACGGAACTCTATGCCGGAAGAAAAGAACGCAGTGTGAAAGAGCCCTAATATGTGTTTCTATTTTGTAGGTCCTTATGCTGCTGGTCTTTAGGGAGGATTTGAGGTAGTCTCACACTTTATAAAGATACGTAGGTAGGATTTGAGGTAAACCACCTATGTCTTTGGATTCGGGTGTATTCAGTCTCTCAATTAAGGAAGTGCAGACAATGTCTCTGAATGGCGTGGGCATGAGGAATATATATTATTTTTCATGTGTTCATATATCCCTTCATATATTTTTTATATATTTTTTATGGGTTAAAATAGTTATGTTTCTATTGAGATTAGGGCCATCATGTATGCACTGTGTATTACCTGCAAAGAAAAAGTGAATTTTTCCATCTACTCCATGTCCCTTGCAGTTTTGAGGTGATGTGATATTTCGAGGAGTGTTTGTAGAACACTAGTGCATAAAAAAGGAAAGATCTCACCTTGTGATATCACCTACAGTTATCACATGTAAAATGGGTATTCACCATCATGTTTCATCCAGTTCTCACATCAAGCACACTTAATGTCATTCACATTTATTATTTATCATTTATTATTCATTATTGATTCATTATTATTTAACAATTTATTCTTTTTATTTTCATACTTTCACATTTATTTCTAATTCATTTAATTTTTACTTTATCTTATTTTTTATTTATATATTTTTTTTCTTATCTTCACTAATTGTTTATTTTATACATTTCTGTTTACACATTTTGCACTTCACACATTTTTCATTTACACCATTTAGTCTTGCTATGCACTGTATAAGTTATTCTGTTATTGTCTTTTATGTCATTTTCACTTCTAGCATAGGGGTATTAACATCTAGGTACAATACATTATTTCAATCTCATGTACCATACATGCCGGCATATCAACGTTGTTGCTAACTTCATTGTTTTCCTGGTACTGCATATACTGTTATATTGAGACGATTTCCAGCCCTGCTGCCCTCACCTAATATGGTGTGCGTGGTGCGCATGGACTCCCAGCGCATGCGTCGGGGTTGCGATGCTGCTCCGTGAGGATGGGCGTTGCACGAAATCTCGCGTGACTCCCCTCCTCCGGACTTCGGCGTTAGCGTGCGCTCCCTGGTCGCGTGGCGGGAGGTCCATGCCCCATATAGTGAACGGCGCCAGTTAAGTCTTTACTTCCAGGTGAGGCATGGCTTGCAAATTACCTCCCAACCTACCGGCGTTCTCTGGGCACATGTGCCAGATCTGTGATTGGCCAGACACTCTAATGCGATGGCCATCTCCGCCCTACATATACCCAGCATCACCATCCGTTCCATTACCCCTTGAGCAAGCAGCATGCAAAATGCGCATCAGGGTGTTGATAGGTGGTGCATGTCTGGTGGGTAACTCTTTTTGGGTCAGTACAGTGCTTATGATTATGACTTATTATATGTCAGTCAGTATTTTCATTTAGTGTTGTGACTTATTCAGATATCATTTGTGTACTCAGCCTGGTGAATCTTTGTTTGCCATTTATACAGTCTTTGTGGTGATTCAACTATATTGTATTTATGTATTTAGTCCCCTTATTTATGAATTGTACACTGGTGTGATTCATATTTATAATTTTTTTTTCCCACTATGGATTTATGTAGCCTGGGTATTTATTAGGCACTAAACTCTGCTGTAGATACTAAATCTCGCAGCATTTCTTGAGCCAGCTGTACATTTTGCACTGAACACCATATTTACTGACCATGATATATTTGCACTAGCACTTTATTATCCCGTCATCAGTCATGTACTATCATTTTTAATTGTTGTGTATTGTCAATCATGTGAATCGATATTATGAAGTGATGTACCAATAAAATATATTTTTTGATATGTATATGGTGTTATAGTTTTTTACATGGAGACTCGTGTATTTTTTTGTAGGTTATGTAGCTGAGTGATATACGTGTTGCTTAATGTATAACTCTTTTTGTGAAATAATTTTTGGGTTTGTCATGACGGCGTAGTGTTCTACCGACAGTGACCTTTGAAACTGTGGTTTCAGCTCTCTTCATGTCGTTGACCTGCTCCTCTCTTGTAGTTCTGGGCTGATTCCTCACCTTTCTTATCATCAGTGATACCCCATGAGGTGAGATCTTGCATGGAGCCCCAGTCCGAGGGAGACTGACAGTCGTCTTTAGCCTCTTCCATTTTCTAACAATTACTCCAACAGTAGATCTATTTTCACCAAGCTTCTTGGCAATTGCCCCGCAGCCCTTTCCAGCCTTGTGGAGGTCCACAATTGTGTCTCTGGTGTCTTTTGACACCTCTTTGGACTTGCCCATGGTAGTAGTTGGCGTCTGACTGTGGGATGGACAGGGGTCTTTAACCCCTTAAGGACCAGGCCATTTTTTTGCAAATCTGACCAGTGTCACTTTATGTGTGAATAACTTTAAAACGCTTTTACTTATCCAAGCCATTATGAGAATGTTTTTTCGTCCCATATTTTACTTCATGACACTGATAAAATGGAGTAAAAAAAAGCATTTTTATTTATTAAAAAAAAATACAAAATTTACCAAACATTAGGAAAAATTTACAAATTTCCAAGTTTCAATTTCTCTACTTTTATAATACATAGTAATACCTCCAAAAATAGTTATTAATATACATTCCCCATATGTCTATTTCATGACATGTTTAGATCATTTTGGGAATGCCATTTTATTTTTTGGGGACGTTACAAGGCTTAGAAGTTTAGAAGCAAATCTTTTTCAGAGATTTTCCAAAACCCACTTTTTAAGGACCAGTTCAGGTCTGAAGTCACTTTGTGAGGCTTACATAATAGAAACCACCCAAAAATGACCCCATTTTACGAACTACACCCCTCAAGGTATTCAAAACTGATTTTACAAACTTTGTTAACCGTTTAGGTGTGCCACAAGAGTTATTGGCAAATGGAGATGAAATTTCAGAATTTCACTTTTTTGGCAGATTTTCAATTTTAATAATTTTTTTCCACTAACAAAGCAAGGATTACCAGCTAAACTAAACTCAATATTTATGGCCCTGATTCTGTAGTTTACAGAAATATCCCATATGTGGTTTTAAACTACTGTATGGGCACACGGCAGGGTGCAGAAGGAAAGGAATGCCATACGGTTTTTGGAAGGCAGATTTTGCTGGACTGGTTTATTTACACCATGTCCCATTTGAAGCCCCCCTGATGCACCCCTAGAGTAGAAACTCCCAAAAAGTGACCCTATTTTGGAAACTACGGGATAAGGTGGCAGTTTTTTGGGGACTATTTTTAGGGTACATATGATTTTTGGTTGCTCTATACTACATTTTTGTGAGGCAAGGTTACAAAAAATTTTAATTCTGAAATTTCATCTCCATTTGCCAATAACTCTTGTGGAACACCTAAAAGGTTAACAAAGTTTTTAAAATCAGTTTTGAATACCTTGAGGGACGTAGTTTCATAGATGGGGTCACTTTTATGAAGTTTCTACACTAAGGGTATATCAGGGGGCAGGGCCGGTGCAAGGATTTTTGCCGCCCTAGGCAAGATAAAAATTGCCGCCCCCGCTATCAGATGATCTGCCCATATCATGTGCCATCCCTTGCTCAGCATTTAAATTAAAAGAACTGCTATGTTTCCTTTAGGGTTAATCAAGCTTCTTGTAGCTGTCTCCCTGACAGCCGCTAGAGGTGCTTCCGCGATTCTCACTGTGAAAATACAGTGGGAAGACGCAGAACATAGTTTTGAATGCGTGCGCATGCGCATTCGCAGCTGAGAGGAGAATCGGGGAGAAGAGTTCCCAGTGCCGGCGCTGGAGAAAGGTAAGTGGCTGAAGGGGTTTTAACCCCTTCAGCCCAGTGGAAGGGGGACACGAGGGTGCCCCCCTCCTAACAACTATATAGTGCCAGGAAAATGAGTTTGTTTTCCTGGCACTATAGTGCTCCTTTAACACCAGTACTGCACAGTGTCTTTTCTCTGCAGGAACAGGCTATAGACGCCAGTACCACTACATTAAACTGTACTGGTTCTGGGACTATAGTGTCCTTTTAGGCTCCATTCACACGTCCGCAATTTCGTTCTGCATTTTGCGGAACGGAATTGCGGACCCATTTATTCCTATGGGGCAGCACGATGTGCTGCCCGGACACAGAATTGCGGATCCGCACTTCCGGGTCCGCACTTCCGTTCTGCAAAAAAATAGAACATGTCCTATTCTTGTCCGCAATTGCCGACAAGAACAGGCATATTCTATTAGTGCCAGCAATGTGCGGTCTGCAAAATGCGGAACGCACATTACCCCTTTCCACAAAACACGTTGCGGACATGTGAATGGAGCCTTAATGTGAGGTAAATTAGTTTCTAATGTAGTATTAATAACTAAACAATTACGGTACATAAAAAGCATATTGCGTTGTCTACTTACCACCAGGACGATAAGATGATCTGGTCTCTGGCTGCAGTCTGGCTCTGGGGGCTCCCTTGTCACTCTCCTCTCCCCCCCACTCCCTTGTCACTCTCATTCTCCCCTCTCCCTTGTCACTCTCATTCATCCCTCCACTCCCTTGTCACTTTCATAATTCCCCCCACTCCCTTGTCACTGTCATAATTCCCCCCACTCCCATGTCACTCTCATCATTCCCCCCCACCTCTACCTCTAGTGTAGCGTGGCCGAGCTGTGTTTGGTCTGCATTTGTTTCCTGTACCCGGCCGGACTGAAAGGAAGTGCACAGAGCTCGGCCACGCTACACTAGAGGCGCTTCCCCAGTGCGGGGGAGGGCCCGCCGTACTTAAAGAAAAGAAAAGAAACTTGCGGCAACGCTTTTTTTTTTAAAACCGCACAGGGCCGGCGCCCCCTGCTAAATTGCGTTTTAGGCGGCTTCCTAGGTCGCCTTACAGGTTGCGCCGGCCCTGTCAGGGGGGCTTCAAATGGGACATGGTGTAAAAAAAAAAAACAGTCCAGCAAAATCTGCCTTCCAAAAACCGTATGGCGTTCCTTTCCTTGTGTGCCTTGCCGTTTGGCCATACAGCATTTTGCAACCGCATATGGGGTGTTTCTGTAAAATACAGAATCAAGGCAATAAATATAGAGTTTTGTTTGACTGTTAACCCTTGCTTTGTTAACGGAAAAAATTGATTAAAATGGAAAATTTGGCAAAAAATTGCTGTTTTGGCACAGTTTTTATTAAATTTTTTTGACTGTGTTCATTTGAGGGGTTAGGTCATGTGGTATTTTTATAGAGCAGATTCTTACGGACGCGGCAATACCCAATATGTCTATTTTTTATTTAGGTTTTACACTATAATATCCTTTTTTAACCTCTTCAGGACACATGACGTATCGGTACGTCATGTGTATTTCCGATCACCCGCAGGCGGTGATCGGAACAAGGTGCATGCTCAAATCATTGAGCAGGAACCTTGGCTCAATGCCCAAAGGGTCCTGTGACCCCACCCCCCGTGTCGGCGGTGCCATCGGGTCCCCGTAGGGCTGTAGGGGGAACCCGATGGCATGGAAGGCAGCGCGATGCCTTCCTGAGGCATCGGCTCTGCCTTCCGGTAAATAGCCTGTGAGATTCAGCCCCCTGGATCTTACAGGCCAGAAGCTGTAGGAGTAATACACTGAGTATTACTCATACAGCCAATGCATTCCAATACAGAAGTATTGGAATGCATTGTAAAGGATTAGACCCCCAAAAGTTGAAGACCCAAAGTGGGACAAAAAAAAAAAAGTTAAAAAAAGTTAATAAAGTTCCCCCCCAAAAAAAATTAAGTTTTAAGTAAAAATAAACAAAAACGTAATTTTCCCCAAATAAAGTTTAAAAAAATAGTAGGAAAAAAAAAGTTTACATATTAGGTATCGCCATGTCCGTATCGACCAGCTCTATAAAGATATCACAAGACCTAACCCCTCAGATGAACACCGTAAAAAATTTAAATAAAAACTGTGCTAAATAAACTATTTTTTGTCACCTTACATCACTAAAAGTACTACAGCAAGCGATCAAAAAGGCGTATGTCCACCAGAATAGTACTAATCTAACCGTTGCCTCATCCCGCAAAAAATTAGCCCCTACCTGAGGCAATTTCCCAAAAAATAAAAAGAAACTATGTCTCAGAATATGGAGACACTAAAACATAATTTTTTTTGTTTTTAAAAAGCTGTTATTGTGTAAAACTTACATAAATAAAAAAAGTATACATAATAAGTATCACCACGTCCGTATGGACTGGCTCTATAAAAATATCACATGACCTAACCCCTCAGATGAACACCATAAAAAATAAAAACTGTGCTAAATAAACAATTCTTTGTCACCTTACATCACAAAAAGTGTGATAGCAAGCGATCAAAAAGTCATATGCCCGCCAAAATAGTACCAATCTAACCATCATCTCATCCCGCAAAAAATTAGACCCTAAGATAATCGCCCAAAAACTGAAAAAACTATGGCTCTCAGAATATGGAGACACTAAAACATGATTTATTTATTTTTTATTTAAAAATGATATTATTGTGTAAAACTTACATAAATAAAAAAAGTATACATATTGGGTATTTGCGCGTCCGTAATAACCTGCTTTATAAAAATATCACATGACCTAACTCCTCAATTGAATACCGTTAAAAAACAAAGCAAAAAAAACGGTGTAAAAAAAAACTATTTTTTGTCACCTTACATCACAAAAAATGTAATAGCAAGTGATCAAAAAGTAATACGCACCCCAAAATAGTGCCAATCAAACCGTCTCACCCGCAACAATCATACCCTACCCAAGATATTTGCCCAAAAACTGAAAAAACTATGGCTCTCAGACTATGGAGACACTAAAACATGATTTTTTTTGTTTCAAAAATGAAATCATTGTGTAAAACTTACATAAATGAAAAAATAGTATACATATTAGGTATCGCCGCGTCCGTGACAACCTGCTTTATAAAAATATTACATGATCTAACCTGTCAGGTGAATGTTGAAAATAACAAAAAATAAAAACGGTGCCAAAACAACTATTTCTTGTTATCTTGCCTCACAATAAGTGTAATATAGAGCAACCAAAAATCATATGTACCCTAAACTAGTACCAACAATACTGCCACCCTATCCCGTAGTTTCTAAAATAGGGTCACTTTTATGGAGTTTCTACTCTAGGGGTGCATCAGGGGGGCTTCAAATGGGACATGGTGTCAAAAAAACTGGTCCAGCAAAATCTGCCTTCCAAAACCATATGGCATTCCTTTCCTTCTGCACCCTGCTGTGTGCCTGAACAGTGGTTTACGACCACATATGGGGTGTTTCTGTAAACCACAGAATCGGAGCCAGAAATATTGAGTTCTGTTTGGCTGTTAACCCTTGCTTTGTAACTGGAAAAAAATATTAAAATGGAAAATCTGCCTAAAAAGTTAAATTTTGAAATTGTATCTCTATTTTCCATTAATTCTTGTGGTTTTTAAAATCAGTTTTGAATACCTTGAGGGGTGTAGTTTCTAGAATGGGGTCATTTTGGGGTAAAAATGAATTTTTTTTACTCCATTTTTCCAGTGTCATGAAGTACAATATGTGACAAAAAACTATCTCAGGATGGCCTGGATAAGTCAAAGCGTTTTAAAGTTATCACCACTTAAAGTGACACTGGTCAGATTTGCAAAAAATGGCCTGGTCCATAAGGTGAAAATAAACCCGCTCCATAAGGGGTTAAACAAAAAAATATATATATTTTAGTATCTCCATAGTCTGAGTCTTTTTTTTTTTTTAAGCTGATTGTCTTAGGGGCTCATTTTTTGCGGGATGAGAGGATGGTTTTATTGGCACTATTTTGGGGTGCATATGACTTTTTGATCGCTTGCTATTACACTTTTTGTGATGTAAGGTGACAAAAAATAGCTTTTTTTACAGTTTTTATTTAATTTTTTTGACTGTTCATCTGAGGGGTTAGGTCGTGTGGTATTTTTATAGTTCAGGTTCTTACGGATGCGGCAATAACTAAAATGTATACTTTTTTATATTTTTTATTTTAGTTTTACAAATTAATATTATTTTTGGGGAAAATGTTTTTTTTTTTCAGGGCGATTGTCAGTGGCCAAATAGAATTAAAATTGGGGAAGGGGATTATAAATGTAGTACTCCATGGAAGTGTGGTACTCCCTGAAGCAACCGTCAATGCAGAGGCCCGGATGATCGGGGCACGTGTCACACTGAGTGGTGGTGACCTTCCGTATCCCCCTCCTGTGATACACTCTGCACTTTTTATAGAACCGTCCCTTCTTTCCAGTATCCGTGCGCCTCCAGTTCCCGAGGTACTCTGGCCTGCTCTTTCCCGGTCAGAAAAGATCAGGGCCTTGAGGGCTGCCTCATAGAACTGCAGGAATTTCCCTGTGTTGCCAGCGCTCCCGGACAGCACAAGAGTTGTACAAGGCGACCTGTACCAAGTAGACTGCAACTTTTTTGTACCTTGCCTGGGTTTTGCGCATGGCGTTATATGGCTTTAGGACTTGATCAGAGAGATCAACTCGTCCCATATACTAATTGTAGTCCTCGATACAGTCGGGCTTGAGGACTGTTGCCGCGGTACCTCGCACAGGGACATGGGTGATGCCGTTACCGTGAATTGTGGACAGTACAGGGACATCCCTCTTGTCCTTATATCTGACCAGCAACAGGTTTCCACTGGTAAGGGCACGGGTCTCACCCCTGGGGATAGGTACCTGGAGGGGGTGGGTAGAGAGGCTGCGTTGATCTACAAGCGGACGTGGATCTGGCAGCAAGGGACTGGAACAAGGGGATACTAGTATAAAAGTTATCCACGTACAGGTGGTAACCATTATCTAACAGTGGGTGCATAAGGTCCCACACAAGTTTCCTGCTAACACCCAGAGTGGGGGGACATTCTGGGGGTTCAATACGGGAATCTCGCCCCTCGTACACACAAAACTTGTAAGTGTACCCTGAGGTACTCTCTCACAAAGTTTGTACAGCTTCACGCCATACCTCGCCCGCTTAGAGAGAACATACTGCCGGAAAATGAATCTCCCCTTGAAAGCAATAAGAAACTCATCGGCCTCCCTTCCAGGTACATAGGCCTCCAAAACTTTGGCCCCGGAGTGATCGATGACCGGCTTGATTTTTTACAGGCAGGCATAGGCAGGATCACCCCGGGGAGGGGACATGCTGCATTATCTGCATAATGCAGTCATTTCCGAATGGCCTCAAAACGGGAATGTGTCATGGCCGTACAGTACAGTGGGGTCTGGTAGAGAATGTACCCACTCCAGTACTGCCTTACACAGTTTTTTTTTTTGACTAGGCCCATGTGCAGCACGAGGCCCCAAAATGTCCTCATCTCGACTGCACTGACCGGAGTCCAGCCACCGGACCTAGCCAAAAAGGAGCCAGGGTGTTGCGCAATGAACTGTTGGGCAAACAAGTTTGTTTGCTCCTCCATCAGATTCGCAAAGTGGTCACTGAAAAAAAAAAAGTCATATTCAGTGAAGCCCACTGTGGGAATCTGGATTCCTGGTTGGCCAACAAAGTCAGGAATCACGGACTCAAAATCCTCTGGGGTACACCAGACAAGTTCACCGGTAGGGACTCAGGTGGACTTATCTGGTGGGCCGGAAAACTAGTACGAGCCTCAAGGCGGGTCATACGAGTGTGGGCCACAGGGTATCTGGCATTGGGGCCTGGCGGCGTCTCCGCCACCTTGGCAGCTCGTCATCACTAGATGATGAGGAGGACGCGGATGATAAGAGGAAAGTGGGGTCATCCTCGTCCTCACTGGGGCTCTCCGAGTCGGAGAGCAGCTGGGCGTATGCCTCCTCGGCCGTGAACATCCGGAGGACCATAGGGGAGTGTGTGTGTGTGGTGGGATGGGTAATCACGTTTATTTACAGTTGCAAAAGTATATGAACCTCCTGTGAATGTTTACATGGTGTGTTCAATAAAAACATGGTAACATTTACGCTGGGTTCACACCTGAGCGTTTGCGATGGAGCGCTCTGTATGCGCGATTGTACCGGCTTTTGCAATCGCGCATACAGAGACAAGCAAACGCCCATTGTCGCGCGTTCCCGAAAGTCTATGTACGGGAACGTGCGACAAGACGCCCCAAAGAAACTCATGCACAGTACAGACCAAAAGTTTGGACACACCTTTTCATTCAAAGAGTTTTTTTTATTTTCATGACTATGAAAATTGTAGATTCACACTGAAGGCATCAAAACTATGAATTAACACATGTGGAATTACAAACCGGATTCCAAAAAAGTTGGGACACTATACAAATTGTGAATAAAAACTGAATGCAATGATGTGGAGATGGCAAATGTCAATATTTTATTTGTAATAGAACGTAGATGACAGATCAAACGTTTAATCCGAGTAAATGTATCATTTTAAAGGAAAAATACGTTGATTCAAAATTTCACAGTGTCAACAAATCCCCAAAAAGTTGGGACAAATAGCAATAAGAGGCTGGAAAAAGTAAATTTGAGCATAACGAAGAGCTGGAAGACCAATTAACACTAATTAGGTCAATTGGCAACATGATTGGGTATAAAAAGAGCTTCTCAGAGTGGCAGTGACTCTCAGAAGCTAAGATGGGTAGAGGATCACCAATTCCCACAATGTTGCGCAGAAAGATAGTGGCGCAATATCAGAAAGGTGTTACCCAGCAAAAAATTGCAAAGACTTTGCATCTATCATCATAAACTGTGCATAACATCATCCGAAGATTCCGAGAATCTGGAACAATCTGTGTGCGTAAGGGTCAAGGCCGTAAAACCATACTGGATGCCCGTGATCTCCGGGCCCTTAAACGACACTGCACCACAAACAGGAATGCTACTGTAAAGGAAATCACAGAATGGGCTCAGGAATACTTCCAGAAACCATTGTCAGTGAACACAATCCACCGTGCCATCCGCCGTTGCCAGCTGAAACTCTACAGTGCAAAGAAGAAGCCATTTCTAAGCAAGATCCACAAGCTCAGGCGTTTTTACTAGGCCAGGGATCATTTAAAATGGAGTGTGGCAAAATGGAAGACTGTTCTGTGGTCAGACGAGTCACGATTCGAAGTTCTTTTTGGAAATCTGGGAGGCCATGTCATCCGGACCAAAGAGGACAAGGACAACCCAAGTTGTTATCAACGCTCAGTTCAGAAGCCTGCATCTCTGATGGTATGGGGTTGCATGAGTGCGTGTGGCATAGGCAGCTTGCATGTATGGAAAGGCACCATCAATGCAGAAAAATATATTCAGGTTCTAGAACAACATATGCTCCCATCCAGACGTCATCTCTTTCAGGGAAGACCCTGCATTTTTCAACAAGATAATGCCAGACCACATTCTGCATCAATCACAACATCATGGCTGCGTAGGAGAAGGATCCGGGTACTGAAATGGCCAGTCTGCAGTCCAGATCTTTCACCTATAGAGAACATTTGGCGCATCATAAAGAGGAAGGTGCAACAAAGAAGGCCCAAGACGATTGAACAGTTAGAGGCCTGTATTAGATAAGAATGGGAGAGCATTCCTATTTCTAAACTTGAGAAACTGGTTTCCTCGGTCCCCAGACGTCTGTTGAGTGTTGTAAGAAGAAGGGGAGATGCCACACAGTGGTGAAAATGGCCTTGTCCCAACTTTTTGGGAATTTGTTGACACCATGAAATTCTGATTCAACATATTTTTCCCTTAAAATGGTACATTTTCTCAGTTTAAACTTTTGTTCCGTGATTTATGTTCTATTCTGAATAAAATATTAGAAGTTGGCACCTCCACATCATTGCATTCAGTATTTATTCATGATTTGTATAGTGTCCCAACTTTTTTGGAATCCGGTTTGTATATACATAACAAAAAAGTGTGAAACAACTGAAAATATGTCATATTCTAGGTTCTTCAAAGTAGCCACCTTTTGCTTTGATTACTGCTTTGCATTCTCTTGATGAGCTTCAAGAGGTAGTCACCTGAAATGGTCTTCCAACAGTCTTGAAGGAGTTCCCAGAGATGCTTAGCACTTGTTGGCCCTTTAGCCTTCACTCTGCGGTCCAGCTCACCCAAAACCATCTCGATTGGGTTCAGGTCCGGTGACTGTGGAGGCCAGGTCATCTGGTGCAGCACCCCATCACTTTCCTTCATGGTCAAATAGCCCTTACACAGCCTGGAGGGGTGTTTGAGGTCATTGTCCTGTTGAAAAATAAATGATGGTATCTGAACCTTTATTCATTGTTGATGGATTACATGCACTTTATATTGTCATTTGCTTATTGATGTGGGGGTTTGTCTATGTGGTTGTGGTGAGCCAGGGTGGCATGTGCTGATACATGGATCACATGGCCTTGATCTGTTGTATACAACAATTTTAACTTATTTTGTGTTGTGTCTGTTTTTTCCAATAAATTTGTTATATTTTAGATGTGCGGCTCCTGTTTCGGTATTCTTTTTCTTTGTCATATTGTATATTATATACCGTGAGCCGGCACTCTTTCTTTATTGTTGGATGTGCCCCCAGTTTTTGAATTGTATGGGCACAAAGACACGGTGGTTGGAACCAAAGATCTTAAATTTGGACTCATCAGACCAAAGCACAGATTTCCACTGGTCTAATGTCCATTCCTTGTGTTCTTTAGCCCAAACAAGTCTCTTCTGCTTGTTGCCTGTCCTTAGCAGTGGTTTCCTAGCAGATATTCTACCATGAAGGCCTGATTCACACAGTCTCCTCTTAACAGTTGTTCTAGAGATGTGTCTGCTGCTAGAACTCTGTGTGGCATTGACCTGGTCTCTAAGCATGCGTTTAAGCATTCATGGGATAGGCATAAGGCCATCCTTCATATAAGATAGGGCCAGGGGCTATCCATAGTATTTAGTATATTGGGCAGACTAGATGGGCCAAATGGTTCTTATCTGCCGACACATTCTATGTTTCTAATCTGAGCTGCTGTTAACCTGCGATTTCTGAGGCTGGTGACTCGGATGAACTTATCCTCCGCAGCAGAGGTGACTCTTGGTCTTCCTTTC
The DNA here is from genome assembly GCF_014858855.1 of Bufo gargarizans. Lineage (NCBI taxonomy): Eukaryota > Metazoa > Chordata > Amphibia > Anura > Bufonidae > Bufo > Bufo gargarizans. Next base: position 340,088,510 of record NC_058084.1, on the reverse strand, counting down.
CTGGGGCGGTCCGCATGTGTGCCAGTTTCTTTGTAGCGCTTGATGGTTTTTGTGACTGCACTTGGGGACACTTTCAAAGTTTTCCCAATTTTTCGGACTGACTGACTGACCTTAATTTCTTAAAGTAATGATGGCCACTCGTTTTTCTTTACTTAGCTGCTTTTTTCTTGCCATAATACAAATTCTAACAGTCTATTCAGTAGGACTATCAGCTGTGTATCCACCTGACTTCTCCACAACGCAACCGATGGTCCCAACCCCATTTATAAGGCAATAAATCCCACTTATTAAACCTGACAGGGCACACCTGTGAAGTGAAAACCATTTCAGGTGACTACCTCTTGAAGCTCATCAAGAGAATGCCAAGAGTGTGCAAAGCAGTAATCAAAGCAAAAGGTGGCTACTTTGAAGAACCTAGAATATGACATATTTTCAGTTGTTTCACACTTTTTTGTTATGTATATAATTCCACATGTGTTAATTCATAGTTTTGATGCCTTCAGTGTGAATCTCCAATTTTCATAGTCATGAAAAAAAAAAAAAATAATAATTTTGAATGAGAAGGTGTGTCCAAACTTTTGGTCTGTACTGTACTTCTTGGGGCGTCGGGCGTTTTACAGTGCGTACGATCAGGTGAGAACCATTCCCACAGGGAAGCATTGGTTTCTCCTTGTTGAGCGTTTTACAGCGCGTAGGAACGCGCTGTAAAACGCTCAGGTGTGAACCCAGCGTCAAACAGGAAAGTAGCACGAAAGCACTGAAAAACTATAAGGAAAAAAATAGAACATGTAAAAAACAAATAAAAGCGGCCAAACTAGAGACCGAGAGATTAATTGCCAAAGAGAGTAAAACTAACCCTAAAATGTTCTTCAATTATATAAATGTTAAAAAGTATAAATCTGAAGGTGTCGGGCCGTTAAAGAGTAATGAGGGGGGAGTCGCAGAGAGCGACGAGGAGAAAGCAAAGCTGTTAAATATTTTTTTCTCCAATGTATTCACTGAGGAAAATAAACTGTCAGATGACATGCCGAATGTTGAAATAAATTCCCCATTAAAAGTGTCCTGTCTGACCCAGGAAGAAGTGCAACAGCGACCTAAAAAGATTAAAATAGACAAATCGCCAGGACCGGATGGCATACACCCCCGTATCCTAAGGGAATTAAGTAATGTCATAGCCAGACCCTTATTTCTGATATTTGCAGATTCTATGTTGACAGGGAATGTCCCACAGGATTGGCACATGGCAAATGTGGTGCCAATATTCAAAAAGGGTCCAAAAACAGAGCCTGGAAACTATAGGCCGGTAAGTTTAACATCTGTTGTAGGTAAACTGTTTGAAGGTTTTCTGAGAGATGCTATGTTAGAGCATCTTAACGGAAATAAGCAAATAACGCCATATCAGCATGGCTTCGTGTGGGATCGATCATGTCAAACAAATTTAATCAGTTTCTATGAGGAGGTAAGTTCTAGACTTGACAGCGGCGAATCAATGGATGTCGTGTATCTGGACTTCTCGAAAGCATTTGACACTGTACCACATAAAAAGTTAGTATATAAAATGAGAATGCTCGGACTGGGAGAAAACGTCTGTAAGTGGGTAAGTAACGGGCTCAATGATAGAAAACAGAGTGTGGTTATTAACAGTACACACTCAGATTGGGTCACTGTCACTAGTGGAGTACCTCAGGGGTCAGTATTGGGCCCTATTCTCTTCAATATATTTATTAATGATCTTGTAGAAGGCTTGCATAGTAAAATATCAATTTTCGCAGATGACACTAAACTGTGTAAAGTAATTAACACTGATGAGGACAGTATACTACTACAGAGCGATCTGGATAGATTGGAGGCTTGGGCAGATAAGTGGCAGATGAGGTTTAACACTGACAAATGTAAAGTTATGCACATGGGAAGGAATAATGCAAGTCACCCGTACTTATTAAATGGTAAAACACTCGGTAACACTGACATGGAAAAAGATCTAGGAATTTTAATAAACAGCAAACTAAGCTGCAAAAACCAGTGTCAGGCAGCTGCTGCCAAGGCCAATAAGATAATGGGTTGCATCAAAAGGGGCATAGATGCCCGTGATGAGAACATAGTCCTACCACTTTACAAATCGCTAGTCAGACCACACATGGAGTACTGTGTACAGTTCTGGGCTCCTGTAAACAAGGCAGTCATAGCAGAGCTGGAGAGGGTCCAGAGGAGGGCAACTAAAGTAATAACTGGAATGGGGAAACTACAGTACCCTGAAAGATTATCAAAATTAGGGTTATTCACTTTAGAAAAAAGACGACTGAGAGGAGATCTAATTAATATGTATAAATATATCAGGGGTCAGTACAGAGATCTATCCCATCATCTATTCATTCCCAGGACGGTGACTGACGAGGGGACATCCTCTGCGTCTGGAGGAAAGAAGGTTTGTACACAAACATAGAAGAGGATTCTTTACTGTAAGAGCAGCGAGACTATGGAACTCTCTGCCTGAGGACGTGGTGATGGTGAGTACAATTAAGGAATTCAAGAGGGGCCTGGATGTATTTCTGGAGCGTAATAATATTACAGGCTATAGCTACTAGAGAGGGGTCGTTGATCCAGGGAGTTATTCTGATTGGAGTCGGGAAGGAATTTTTATTCCCCTAAAGTGAGGAAAATTGGCTTCTACCTCACAGTTTTTTTTTTGCCTTCCTCTGGATCAACTTGCAGGATGACAGGCCGAACTGGATGGGCAAATGTCTTTTTTCGGCCTTATGTACTATGTTACTATGTTACTAATTCTGTGTGTTATTAGTTTAAGCAGACTGTGATTGTCTATTGTTGTGACTTAGATGAAGATCAGATCACATTTTATGACCAATTTGTGCAGAAATCCATATAATTCCAAAGGGTTCACATACTTTTTCTTGCAACTGTATAAACCTAACAGAAAAAAAAAGAGATGGGCAGAGACAGATACTGGCTATGCAAGCTCTCTTCCTAAGCCTGAGTGCTAACTTTAAAGACTATGTACTCCATTGTACTCCTCCTATGTACTCCATTGGAGGCAAATTTTGTTTAAGATTGCATTTTACTCATTATTGGCTAAAAATCACATTTGGTCTTTATTAAAACTATTGAGCTGTTTTTTCCAAAGGGATTAACTCTTTTTCTAACTGTGACTGGTACTTTCACTTTTTTCTGGTCATCTAATAAACCGTATCTCTAAACTACTAAAAGGTCATAAACACTTATTTAACCCCATTCGCTACCAGTGGTGTACATGTACGGCGCTGGAGCGATGGGCAAACATGGCGCCCGCTCGCACATGCAGCGGGCATCATGGCTGGCGGGTCTCCGCTGTTTCAAATTAGGCTCAAATACTAGCTTCAAAATCATTTAAAAAAAGTAAAAAAAAATATATTTAAGAATATATGAAAAATATAAGTTTAAATCACCTCCCTTTCTGTAGAATAAAAAAATAAATACCGGTACATAAATAATAAAAGATATAAACATCATGGGCATCACCGCGACTAAAAACGCCCATACTATTAAAATATAAAAATATTTTTCCAATACGGCGAATGGCGTAACGGAAAAAAGGGTAAAAATGGCCAATTTTCCATTTCTTTTTCATCGCTTCTCTTACCCGAAAAAATAAAATGGGATCAAAAAGTCACACACACTCCAAAATGGTATAAAAAAATAATAATACAGATTGTCCTGCAAAAAATGAGCCCCCACACAGCGCAGTGGTTATTACTATTAAAAAAAAGTTATGGGGGTCAGAATATGTTGATGTAAAAAAAAAAAAATATTTTTTTTTCCCCCTCAAAGTTTAAATTATATTTGCACTATTTAGACATAAATAACTATACATACTGTACATACAATCGTACTGACCCAGAAAATGACGTGCACAGGTCAGTTCTGCTGCTAACAGAACGGTGTGGGAACAAAACCCATAAAACTGTGGAGGAATAGTTGTTTTTTTCCAATTCCACCCCATTTTTTACTTTTTTTTTTCCCTCTTCCCACTACATGGTATGCCATATTAAATGGTGACATTAGAAAGTACAATTTGTCCTGCAAAAAATAAGCCCTCATACACCTATGTGAACGGAAAAATAAGTGTTATGGCTGAAGGAAGATAGGGAAGAAAAATTAAAACGCAAAAATGAAAAACCACCAGTATCCAAAGTCTTAAAAGGGTTATCTAACCCCTATAATTATCCCCATTCTGAATGGAGAGCATTCCATTCAGGATGCATCAGTTAAGTCCCTTTTACGTTTTTTGGCCAGAGAAAATACTGCAGCATGCTGCAGTTTTCTCTCCGGTCAAAATCCTGAGCACTTGCCGGAATGCCGGATACAGCATTTATTTCTATTGAAATGTATTAGTGCCGGATCCTGCATTAAGTGTTACGGCAAAACGTATCTGGATTTCCGGTCTGCGCATGTGCAGACCTTTAAAAGTGCAAAAAATAAGTAAATACCGGATCCATTTTTCCGGATGACACCAGAGAGACGGATCCAGTATTGCAATGCATTTGTCAGACGGATCCGCATCTGGATCCGTCTGACAAATGCCATCCGTTTGCCTCAGGATTGCCGGATCCGACAGACAGTTCCGGCGATGGAACTGCCTGCCAGAATCCTCTGCCGCAAGTGTGAAAGTACCCTGAGGCCTCTTTCACACTACCGTTTTTTTTTTCCGTTTTGCGGTCCGTTTTTTGCGTTCCGTATACGGAACCATTCATTTCAATGGTTCCGCAAAAAAAACGGAATGTGTTCCATATGGATTCCATTTCCGTATTTCCGTTTTTCCGTTCCGTTGAAAGATAGAACATGTCCTATTATTGCCCGCAAATCACGGTCCGTGGCTCCATTCAAGTCAATGGGTCCGCAAAAAAAACGGAACACATACGGAAATGCATCCGTATGTCTTCCGTTCCGTTTTTTCTGAACCATCTATTGAAAATGTTATGCCCAGCCCAATTTTTTCTATGTAATTACTGTATACTGTATATGCCATACGGAAAAACGGAACGGAACAACGTAACGGAAACGGAACCACAACGGAAGCAAAAAAACGGAACAACGGATCCGTGAAAAACGGACTGCAAAACACTGAAATGGACATACTGTAGTGTGAAAGAGGCCTTAGACAGAGAAATACGGAAAAGAACAAACAGCAGGTGGCGCTATACAGATACATTTTATTGAATAGCTGACTGGCTGTACAAAATTTTTAATTACATGGAATTCTAAAAGTATTCAGAACGAGGTGCTGGTTTGCGAAAAGTTTTGTGGCACAACCCCTTTAATTGTCTTCTTATTTTTCTTAGGGCCCTTGCACACGACCGTATGCCCTCTGAGACATACGGTCTTTGAGCCGGTCATATGTCCCGGAGCGGCATTGATCGGGAGCACACAGCATCATAGATTACAATGATGCTGTACACGTCAGGCCGCCCGCGGTGCTATTGTCCTGCACTCATATGACTTTGAGTGCAGGACAATAGCACCGCGAGCGGCCTGACGTGTACAGCATCATTGTAATCTATGATGCTGTGTGCTCCCGTGCGCACGATCGATGCCGCTCCGGGACATATGGCCCGCTCATGGACCGTATGTCTCGGAGGGCATACAGTCGTGTGCAAGGGCCCTTATGGTTGCACATAACAGGATTTTCATATTACAATGATCGTAACAGAATGGATCAGTAAGTGGAATGTTCTTGCTCCGCAGCACATCGTGGACGGAAAAACGCTGCATGCAGCATTATTCTGTCCTCAATGGGGATGCAACTAAACTGAACGGAATGCATTTTAGTGCATTTCGTTCAGCTCCGTTTTGTCCCCATTGACAATGAATGGGGACAAAACTGAAGCGTTTTCTTCCGCTATTGAGATCCTATGACGGATCTCAATAGCGGAGTTGAAAACACTAGTGTGAAAGTAGTCTTAGATTTCGCCCAGTGTGCTCCTAAGGCTTGTGGAGGAAAGTCCATGAGTTTATGCTCCACTGTTTACAGGGAAGAATGAAGTTTTATCTGTCAATTATGTTTGCACTCAAATACAGGATGCTGGAAAGGACTGGGGTTTTTGCAGTTGGTAATTGTTTGGCGAATCTATGGCAGTCCTTGCGCCTGCCGAAAAAAATATTAGTTTTTACCAATATTTACGTCTGTTTCCATGCACAAATGTTAGTATATTTGCCTTGGCTGGAGTCCTAACCAGGGCCGGCTCCAGGTTCATGTGGGCCCTTGGGCGATAAATCCCAGTGGGCCCCCATGAGGCATTTTTTTACATTGACATGTCCCCCTGTGGCTCCCACACGGTATAATGACCCCCAGTGGCCTCTATACAGTATAATGACTACTAGTGGCCCTTCACACAGTATAATGACTACTAGTGGCCCTTCACACAGTATAATGACTACTAGTGGCCCTTCACACAGTATAATGAACCCCCAATTCCCCCCCCCCCACTGTATTATGACCACCTGTGGCCCTGCATTCAGAATAATAACCCCCAGTCGCCCCCATTCAGAATAATGGGGGGAATACTGTATGGAGGGGTTCTGGGGGTCATTATACTAAATGGGGGACACTGGGGGTCATTATACTATGTAAAGGGCCCTCACAGTATAATGACCCCACAGTGACCCTCCATTCAGAATAATGACCCCCAATCGCCCCCACACTGGGGGTTATACTGTATGGAGGGGGCACGAGGGGTTATTATATTTAATAGGGGGCTCTGGTGGTCATTATGCTAAATGGAGGGTCAATGGGGATCATTATACTAAATGGGGGGCACTGGGAGTCATTATACTGTGTAAGGGGCCCTCACAGTGTGATGAATGACCCCCCCAGTGGCCCCCTCACATACCTATCATTGCTGAGAGCAGGGGAGCCGGCGGTCCTGTCCATCACTAACCGCAGCTCCCTGCGCTCCTTCTCTCCGGCGGCCCGCTGCAGCAGTGAGCCAGGCCTGGAGGAGAGAAGTAGATGTGCAGTGATGTAGGTAGAACTGACTGGGCCCCACAGCAAATTTTAGTACGCCCCCCTCCCCCCCAATGTGTGTTCACATCACGTTTTTCCTATCGGTTTGATGTATACAAATGTGCAGCACTCCACGTTTTTGTATCCTGCAGAGTCAAGTAAAAAATGCATACGTTAACGTATATGTTTTTTTACAATGGAACTGTATGGTGAACGGACGCCACTGTACGGCATCAGTCTGAGGATTGTATGGTGACCGGACACCACTGTACGGCATCAGTCTGGGGCATCTGGTAACGCATATATTTTTGGTATACATTAAATGGATGGCACAAATGGGATGTGAACCTAGCCCTAGTGTCAGAATAAGCCCCAGTACACAGCGGAGCAGCGTGGCGGAGAGGGGAGGCCACCATGTACTGACAGAGCGCTACCTGGTCCTGGTGGTCAGGGATGAGGACTGTGCTTCCCAAGGATCATTTTCTACTGGGAAATACAGGGCACAGTATAATACACTAGAATCTATATACTATAATGATATTAGCCCTACCCCAAATAATAATACAATTAGGGGGTCATTTATTATATAGAAATACGTCTTTGTTAGGCTACTTTCACACTAGCGTTCGGGGCTCCGCTTGTGAGTTCCGTTTGAAGGCTCTCACAAGCGGCCCCGAACGGATCTGTCCAGCCCTAATGCATTCTGAGTGGATGCGGATCCGCTCAAAATGCATTAGTCTGGCAGCGTTTGTCCTCCGCTCCGCTCAGCAGGCGGACACCTGAACGCTGCTTGCAGGGTTCGGGTGTCCGCCTGGCCGTGCGGAGGCAAACGGATCCGTCCAGACTTACAATGTAAGTCAATGGGGACGGATCCTTTTGAAGTTGACACAATATGGCTCAATTTTCAAACGGATCCATCCCCCATTGACTTTCAATGTAAAGTCTAAACGGATCCGTTTGCATTATCATGCAAACGATCCGTTCTGAACAGATGTAAGCATTTGCATTATAGATGCGGATCCGTCTGTGCAGATACCAGACGGATCCGCACCTAAACGCAGGTGTGAAAGTAGCCTTAGGCGTATTTCTGACACAGATTGTGGCGCAAAGGTCCTTAGCACCACAATCTGTATCTTTTCCCGCTCATGCCAGGTCTAAAAAAGGATGGCGTGGGCAGGGAAAGGGATACAGTTATGGCCATGCAGTTATTGGATACCACCGCCATATAGTGATAACACCGCCATACAATGATAAAACCACCATACAGTGACCGGATAAAAGGGTATAAGAGGGCACAGTACAGGGAATGACTATGGGCACTGCACAGGGTGTGGTAAAAGGGCACAATGCAGGGTATAAGTGGGCACAGTACGGGGTGGGGGGCACAGTCACATGACCCTGTGACGTTAGAAGGTCCTTATGGTGAATGCTGTTCAGATGCCACCATAATGAGAGGCAGAGGAGTGAGACAGGGGCCCGGGATGGACAGGAGGGGTGGACACAGCAAGTAGGTGGAAGGGGCTCTGAGGAGGATTCATACAAGAAGTAGGGGCAGGAGGTCTGTGCAGGGCAGCAACAGGAGATAGGAGGGTGAAACAGGAGCTCTGGATACATGAGGGAGGAAAGGAGACAGCAGGGGCCCCATGAGGATGAGATAGGACAGGATATGGGGGGGGGGCAGGTGTCATGGAGGCAAACTGCTTAATGAAACAGTAATACAACTAAATAGAATGAAGAAGCAGCAGCAGATCGGAGAGTCCCCCCCTTCTGTCCCACAGACAAGAAACAGTCACAGTGCAGACTCACTCACAGCTCCAGCCCTGCGGTCTCTCTCCTCAGGCAGCATGTGTCCTGTGTAGAGGGGGCGTGTTCTGAGTCTCTGCAGCTCAGAGGGCCCCACCAAAGGGGTACTGCGTAACTGAAATGACAGCAGTGAGAGCTCCCATCTGTATTGATGGAAGTGCTCATAGCAGCTCAGTGGGCCCCCCCAGGAGCATTGGGCCCCGGCACTTGCCCGGGGATGCCGGGTTATGACCCCGGCCCTGGTCCTAACCCCGGCATGTCCCCTGCTCAGTCCCCATCCCGCCTTACTAGTGAAAACAGTGCAAAACCGGCCACAAGACAAAATATTGTCACACGGCCGGTTAAAGAGGGTGCTTGCAACTATTTTTCAACTAAAATAGTCACAAGTCCCTTGATAAATGTGTCCCTCTTTTTTTTTTTTTTCTGCCAGAAAACTGCCACAGAGAGATAAGTCTTCCCCATATTCTGCAGACTATCTATTAGACAATGTATGTTTCACCTGGCCATTTCTATTGTTTCATCTAGAGATAAGTGACGCCCAAGGTGTCTGACAGCTGCTTGTTAATGAAGGATTCGTGACAGATTGCTGTGGGCCATACTATTGTTTGTCTGACAACACGTCTAATCTGTTCAGTATACTTCTATACAGCGTCAATCATGGATGTTTGGTGGCAGATGTTTTGCTAGTAGGCAAAAGAAAGGGTAATACCTTTCAGGTATACTGCTTACTAGTAGTTTACAGACAGGTGCTCACCTGATAGTGTCATGAAAGGTCACAAGAACTATACAAGTGTGTATGCCTTTCCGGTTGGCTTAACAGCCGACCTAGGACGAGAAAACGGGTCCTAACTGGCTGGTATTTAACGCCTTAGGATGGGCATTCTCAATTTCATCTGTGAGGTTATTGTGGGCATCAATAAATTGGTTATGTGTACAGTCGTGGCCAAAAGTTTTGAGAATAACACAAATATTAGTTTTCACAAAGTTTGCTGCTAAACTGCTTTTAGATCTTTGTTTCAGTTGTTTCTGTGATGTAGTGAAATATAATTACACGCACTTCATACGTTTCAAAGGCTTTTATCGACAATTACATGACATTTAGGCTGGGTTCAGACCTGAGCGTTTTACAGCGCGTTCCTACGCGCTGTAAAACGCTCAACAGGCAAGAACCAATGATTCCCTATGTGAATGGTTCTCACCTGGGCGTTTTACAGCGCGTACGATCGCGCTGTAAAACGCCCGACGCTCAAACAAGTGCTTGAGCTTTTTTTGGGGCGTTTGTCGCTCGTTCCCGCACATAGATATTCGGGAACGCGCGACAATGTGTGCACGCCTGTCTCTGTATGCGCGATTGTAAACGCCCGTACAATCGCGCATACAGAGCGCTCGTTTCAGAACGCTCAGGTCTGAACCCAGCCTTATGCAAAGAGTCAGTATTTGCAGTGTTGGCCCTTCTTTTTCAGGACCTCTGCAATTTGACTCGGCAACTTCTGGGCCAATTCCTGACTGATAGCAACCCATTCTTTCATAATCACTTCTTGGAGTTTGTCAGAATTAGTGGGTTTTTGTTTGTCCACCCGCCTCTTCAGGATTGACCACAAGTTCTCAATGGGATTAAGATCTGGGGAGTTTCCAGGCCATTGACCCAAAATGTCAACGTTTAGTTATCACTTTTGCCTTATGGCACTGTGCTCCATCGTCCTAGAAAATGCATTGTTCTTCACCAAACAGTTGTTGGATTGTTGGAAGAAGATGCTGTTGGAGGGTGTTTTGGTACCATTCTTTATTCATGGCTGTGTTTTTGGGCAAAATTGTGAGTGAGCCCATTCCCTTGGATGAGAAGCAACCCCACACATGAATGGTCTCAGGATGCTTTACTATTGGCATGACACAGGACTGATGGTAGCGCTCACCTTTTCTTCTCCAGACAAGCCTTTTTCCTGATGCCCCAAACAATCGGAAAGAGGCTTCATCGGAGAATATGACTTTGCCCCCAGTCCTCAGCAGTCCATTCACCATATTTTCTGCAGAAGATCAATCTGTCCCTGATGTTTATTTTGGAGAGAAGTGGCTTCTTTGCCCTTCTTGACACCAGGCCATCTTCCAAAAGTCTTCTCCTCACTGTGCGTGCAGATGCGCTCACACCTGCCTGCTGCCATTCCTGAGCAAGCTCTGCACTGGTGGCACTCCGATCCTGCAGCTGAATCCTCTTTAGGAGACTATCCTGGCGCTTGCTGGACTTTCTTGGACACCCTGAAGCCTTCTTAACAAAAATTGAACCTCTCTTGGAACTGCCTGCTCCCGGTGACTGCATTTGATTTCAGACCGGCTCGCGCACAGGCACAGGTAAGGACTTACCTGCGCCTCGCCGGAATTGTGAGAAAAGATGGCAAACAATGCGAACTGGCCATCACTGTCCCGGAGTACAGCTGGGAGGAAGGGGAGAGCTGATAGGAGCATTATGTTGCTCTTGCATGGGGAGCTGTGTCTATGGTGGTTCCCACTAGCTCCAGCACACAGCTTGTGCACATGTTCCTAAGATCTGAGGCTTCCCCCAGGACTGTTATGGAGTGAGGGAGCTGGAGAGACGCCATTTCCGCTCAGAGCATTCGCTGCCAGAGGTGAGGATCGTAGGTGAGGGACTGTACCTTCTCCTTGCCCTCTTTTCTCCGTGTCGGGTGTGTGCGCAGCGCGTCCCACTGGTGAGGAGGGAGCGCTACTTCCGCCATCTTGTGCGCGGTCTTTGTCATAGAAAAAACTTAGTTTCCCCTGGGCTTTGATGGATCTCTTGCCCCTCCTCATCCTCGGTGGTTGTGGCATGGATGTAGTAGGGAGGATCTCGTTCCGGAGTGCTCTCACCGGGTCAGGTGCTGTGTTGTCGCTGCTGTGTATGCGGAGCTCCTCTACTCAGAGGCCATCTCACATGCCAGCAGGCCACGCCCCCCTAGGACGAGCATTCTTGTCCTAGGGTTATCCAGCTGCCCCACATGCACTGCAGCGATCAGCAGCAGGGGCCTGGCTGATACTGAAAACCGGGCCCCTGCTGTATCCGCCAGCATCGGTGAAAACACAGATGCCGGCAGATTAACCCCCTGTATGCTGCGGTTGCGCTGACCGCTGCATACAGGGGGTTTGCGGCAGCTTGTACATCCCTATCGGATCCCCATGCTGCTTGCTATGGCGGCCTCGATGCCTTGAATAGGCATCAAGACTGCCAGCTACGGAAGCCCAGGAGATCCAGTCCCAGGGCTAGGTCTCCTAGGCAACTGTCAGTGTCTTACAGTGTAAGGCACTGACAGTTCAATACAGCACAATACAGATGTATTGTGCTGTATTGAAACAGGGATCAGACCTTGAAATGTTGAAGTCCCATAGTGGGACAAAAATAAAAAATAATAACCGTCAAATAAAAGTGTTTTTATCAATAAAACTAATTTAAGTTTAAAAAAAAAAAAGTCCCTTCCCCAATAAAAGAGATATATGAAATTGTAAAAAATAGAAAAAATAAAATAAAAATCACACATATTAGGTATCGCCACGTCCATAACAACCTGCTCTATAAAAATATGCCATGATTCACCCCGTCCGTTCAACACCATAAAAAATAAAAACTGTTTAAAAAAAGCCATTTTTTGTCACATTTGTTCACAAAAAGTGTAATGCCAAGTGATCAAAAAGTCATATGTACCCAAAAATGATACCAATCAAACCATCATCTCATCCCGCAAAAAATAAGTCCCTACATAAGCCAATGAATAATAAATATATGGCTTTCAGAAAATGGAGACATAAAACATCATTTTTTTCTTTCAAAAATGCTTTTATTGTTTAAAACGCTGCATCCATAACAACTTGCTCTATAAAAATATCAGATGAGCTAACCCATCTGGTGAACACCGTAAAAAAATAAATAAATAAAAATAGTGCCCAAAAATTATTTTTTGTCACTATACATTAAAAAAAAGTGTAATACCCCAAAATACTACCAATCAAACTGACATCTCATCCTGCAAAATATTAGACCCTAAGACAATCGCCCAAAAAATAAAAAAGATTTGGCTTCCTGAAAATGTAGGGATGTTCTTTTTTTTCAAATGTTCTTTTTTTTTTCTAAAATGCTTTTATTGTGTAAAACCAAAAGAAATATAAAAAATTTGACAAATTAGGTATCGGCACGTCCGTAACAACCTGCTCTATAAAAATATCACATGATTTACCCTGTCAGGTGAAAACCGTAAAAAAAAAAAAAAAAAACGTGCCAAAATACATTAGATAATCACCTGAAAAATATAAATAATATGGCTTTCAGAAAAAGGAGACACAAAAACATGATTATTTTTTCCAAAAATGCTTTAATATGTAAAACTGAAACAAAATAAAAGTAGACATATATTTAATATCGTCGCCTCCATAACAACATGCTCTATAAAAAGAGAACATGATGTATCCTGTCAGGTGAACACCGTAAAAAACTAAATATACAAACTGTTCCAGAACAGCCATTTTTTGGTTACCTTGCCTCACAAAAAGCATAATATAAAGCAATCAAAAGTCATATACCAAAAAATCGTACCAATACAACTGTCACCTTATCCTATAATTTGGGTCATTTTTTTGGAGTTTCTACTGTAGGGGGCATCAGGGGTCTTTAAATGTCATATAGCAACTTAAAATTATCCCAGTAAAATCTGCCTTCCATAAGCCATATGGCGCTCCTTTCCTTCTGCGCCCTGCTGTGTTGCCGTACAGCAGCTTACAACCACATATGGGGTGTTTCTGTAAACTGCAGAATCAGGGTAATAAATATTGAATTTTATTTGGCTGTTAACCCTTTATGTGTTACAGGAAAAAAAAAAGAATTAAAATGGAGAATCTTCCAAAAAAGTGAAATTTAAAAATGTCATCTCCTTTTCCCTTTAATTCTTGTGGAACACCTAAAGGGTTAAAAAGTTTGTAAAAATTGTTTTAAATAACTTGAGGGTAGTTTCTACATTAGAGTCATTTATGGGTGGTTTCCACTATGTAAGCCCCACAAAGTGACTTCATAACTGAAGTGGACCTTAAAAAAATGGTTTTTTGAAATTCTCTTAAAAATTTTAAAATTTGCTTCTAAAATTCTAAGCCTTATAAGGTCCTAAAAAATAAAATTACATTTACATAATGATGCAAATCTTAAAGTGGACATATGGGAAATGTAAGGTAATAACTCTTATGGTGTATCACTATCTGCCTTAGGCCTCATGCACACGACCGTTGTGTGCATCCGTGTCTGTTGTTCCGTTTTCCGTGATTTTCTGCAGACCCATTGACTTTCAATGGGTCTGTTGAAAACTCGGAAAATGCACCGTTGTTCATCCGCGTCCATGATCAGTGTTTCCTGTCCGTCAAAAAAATATGACCTGTCCTATTTTTTTTTACGGACAACGGTTTGCGGACCCATTCAAGTCAATGGGTCCGTAAAAAAACATGGATGCACACAAGATTGTCATCCGCGTCCGTAGGCTACTTTCACACAGATGGATCGCAGATAAAAACAGCGGAGCTGTGTTTATAAATGTATGGGGGCACAACTGGGACCGTAATAAATGTATGGGGGCACAACTGGGTCCGTAATATATGTATAGGGACACATCTGGGGTCATAGTATATGTATGAGGGCACAACTGGGGCCATAATATAAAGATGGGGGCACAACTGGGGCCATAGTATATGGGGGGCGGGATTTTAATTAGGAGGGGGGAGGGGAGGCCGCACTGGCCACCAATGAATGTAATACAGGGGAGGGAGGGGGGCCGCACTGGCCACTAATGAATTTAAAACTGGGGAGGGAGGGGGGGTCTGCCCCATCCTGCCTGGCAACACCTGATCTCTTACAGGGGGCTATGATACGCACAATTAACCCCTCAGGTGCCGCAATTGTGCGGATCACAGCCCCCTGTAAGAGATCGGGTGCTGCCAGGCAGCAGGGGGCAGTCATGTACACAGTTCTTAGTATATTCTAACTTGAAGCGTCCCCATCACTATGGGAACGCCTTTGTGTTAGAATATACTGTCAGATCTGAGTTTTCATGATATAACTCAAATCCGATGGTATATTCTAACATAGAGGCGTTCCCATCGTGATGGGGACGCTTCAAGTTAAAATATACCCTGACTTTACATTGAAAGTCAATGGGGGACGGATCCGTTTGCAATTGCACCATATTGTGTCAACGTCAAACGGATCCGTCTCCATTGACTTGCATTGTAAGTCAGGACGGATCCGTTTGGCTCCGCACGGCCAGGCGGACACCAAAACGACTTTTTTTAAACTTTCCTTCATGTCTGGTGATCCTCCAAAAATCACGAAAGACACACGGAAAAAAAAAGGAACACGGATAACGGAACAACGGAACCCCGTTTTGCGGACCATGAAAAAAAACTGTCGTGTGCATGAGGCCTTAAAAGCAGTGAAATAAATATTTCGAAAATTGCTAATTCTTTAAAATTTTCCATAAATGTTGGATTTTTTTATAAATAAAGGTGAATTATAGCGATTAAATTTTTTCATTATCATGAAGTACAATATAGCGCGTCTCAGAATGGTTTGGATAAGTAAAAGCATTCCGAAGTTATCACCACGTAAAGTGACACATGTCAAGTTTCCAAAAAACAGCCTGGTCTTTAAGGTGAAAAATAGCAAGGTCCTTACGGTGTTAACAGCTGCAGGTGTGTCAACCGGGTATCCGGAGTGTTAGGGTCCATTCACACGTCCTTATGTGTTTTGCGGATCCGCAAAACACGGACACCGGCAATGTGCGTTCCGCATTTTGTGGACCACACATCGCCGGCACTCTCCTAAAAAATGCCTTTTCTTGTCCGCAATTGTGGACAAGAATAGGACATGTTAAATTTTTTGCGGAATGGAAGTGCGGATCCTCAGATGCGGACAGAACATTCCGGCCCCATTGATGAATGGGTCCGCACCTGTTCCGCAAAATTGTGGAACGGATGTGGACCCATTTTGCAGATGTGTGAATGGACCCTTTGAAAAAAAATGTGTACCATAAAACTGTGGAACAGAAAATGCCAGGTACATGCACTACAAGCTTATGAAGAAGAAGGTCATCACTGAAGAATAAATGTCCAGAACTACAATTGGAGCTGTGGATTCACAGACATGCATCACAATTAGAGATGAGCGAATTTCATATTTTGAAATTTATTCACGCTTTTTTTTTACTGATAAAAAGTGAATTGCGTTATGGATTCCGTTACCAAGGACCATAACGCACTTCTATGACGGAATGCATAACGGAATGCCTTTAGAGGCATTACGTTATTCATTCCGTCATAATAGAAGTCTATGGGCTCCAAAACTGATCCGTCCCGTTTCTGTTATGCAGGAGAGGACTCCCCTGCATACCGGAAACATGACGTTTTTCTGCACTTCTACTTTTTTTTATTGGAGTTTTTTGCACTGCCGTTTCTTACTCTGGATACTCTGGATATTAGTTGAAGGTCTATGTGAAATCTGAAACACAGGACACACAAGCACTTTTTGCTTCTGGCATTTTCACAATTAGGTGACTTTTGTCTTTATAGCTAAAACACTGCATGCTATATAGCTCTGATATTTTAGCCTTGGTAATTAGTTTCAGTTCAGATATATCACAAAGTCACGGAAAAAAAACCCGCAAACTCACTACAGTAGCTGGAGGAGTAGAAGACCTGGACTAGTATTTCTAGACAAAGGTGTTGAAGTGGCAGGGGTCCAGCTGTTCCTGACAGCCCTGCCCCTGCTTTATGCGCCGGCTTCTGTGAATACGATGCCGACGCTTTAACCCTTTGTATGCCTCGGTCAGCCGGCATATACAAGGTTTGTGGAGGGACGGGACTCCCTTCCTGTGCCCATCGGGTCCCCTCGCTGCGGTGACGGGGACCCAATGGCTGAGAAGGCAGCCCGATGTCTTTCATAGGTAATAAGCTGGTAATACACTAACAGCCAATGCATTACAATACACATTTATTGTAATGCATTGCAGGGGGGATCAGACCACCCAAAATTTATGTCCCACAGTGGGACAAAAATAAAAAGTGTTTTTCATAATAAAAATAACAAAACAAACAAACCTCCCTTTCCCATAATAAACATATATAAAATTGTAAAAAAAAATTGAAAAAAAACGAACAAACTGATTATTATATTAGGTATCGCTGTATCTGTAATGACCAGCTCTATAAAAAGATCACATGATCTACCTTGTCAGATGAATGCCGTAAAAAATAAATAAACCTGCACCAAAATAGCAATTTTTTTTGTCACTTTGCCTTACAAAAATTGTAGTAGCAAGCAATTAAAAAGTACAATGTACCTCACAATGGTACCACTGAAAACGTCACTCATCCACCCAAAAATTAGCCCCTACACAAGACGATCGGCAGCGATCGGCAGAAGAAAAAATGGCAACACAAAAACAGTGTTTTTTTTTCAAAAATGCTTTTATTGTGTAACATTGCAAACCAAAATTAAAAAATAGACATTAGGTATAATTTTTTGTCCCTTTGCCTAACAAAATGCTTAATAGCAAATGGCCGAAAAGTACTATGTACCCCAAATGGTACCAATAAAAACATCAACTCATCCCGCAAATAATGAGCCCCACCACAAGACAATCAGCAGAAAAATAAAGAAAAATATGACTCCCAGGCAATTATTTTTGACGAGTATTCTTATCTTGTGTAAGATTGCAAACAAAAATGAAAAAATAGACATATTAGGTATCTTTGCATCCATACTGATATTCTCTATAAAAATATATAATGGTCTACCTCTTCAGTTGAATGCTGTAAAAAAAAAAAAAAATGTCTGCCCCCACACAAGATGATTGGCAGAAAAAAAAAATATATGCCTCTCAGTAAATGACACAAAAATAGGATTTTTCTTTTAAAAAATGCTTTGTGCAAAGTGGTAGAACATAAAAAAAAACTATATAACATTGGTATCTTTGTCATCGTACTAACCATCAGAATAAAAACATTGGTGTAATTTTTCCTGCATGGTGTTCAATTACAAATCCAAAATAATAATGGCAGAGTTGCCGCCTTATCTTTATCCTGCTTCTCAAAAAGTGAAATAAAAAGCGATCAAAAAGTTGTATGTACCCCATAATAGAACTAATGATAAAGCTCCGTCGAGAGAAAAATAAAATGTATAGTTGTCAGAAAATGGCTGTACTGGTTTCAAAAGCTGATCAATGGCAACATAGCGCCCGTAAACCATTCCACCAGAGTTCCATATGGCACTCTTTCTCTTCTGATCCTTGCCATATGCCCAAACTACATATGGGGTATTGCCGTGTTCAATATTTGGGCTGCTTTTAATCCTATTACTTCTTGTGAAAAAAAAATTGGGAGCTTATGCAACATTTTATTGGAAGAAATGAAAACTTTCATTTTCACACCCAAGTGTTTCTAAATTTTATTAAAAGCCTGTGGGGTCAAAGTGGTCAATACGTTTTTTTCTACAAAGCAATAGACCCTAGACATATGTAAGGCACTTAATTATTTATTTACAAATAGTCATTTAGACTAACATTTAGACTAAGGGTACTTTCACACTTGCGGCAGGACGGATCCGTTCACCCTGTCGGATCCGTCCTTCCGCTGTTTTGCTGTCCCGCCGGACCGCCACTCTGTCCCCATTAACTATAATGGGAACGGGGGCAGCGCTCCGGCGCAGTACAGCAGTGCATGTCCGACTTTTTAGTCTTGCGGCCTCTGACTGCGAACTGCCGTACTGCGCCGGAGCGCCGCCCCGTCTTCATTATAGTCAATAGGGACGGAGCGGCGGCACAGCAAAACAGCGGAAGGACGGATCCGACAGGGTGAACAGCCTGCCGGATCCGTCCTGCCGCAAGTGTGAAAGTACCCTAACCAGGGCCGTCTTTACCGCAGGGCAAAAGGGGCAGCTTCCCCGGGCCCAGTTGCTCCTGGGGGCCCAAGCAGCACTCGGTGACCAACAAGACTTTTTAGCCTTAGCTGCTGAATATTGCGGCGGGGCATGTTAGCTGTGCGCTGTGCA
The DNA here is from genome assembly GCF_014858855.1 of Bufo gargarizans. NCBI lineage: Eukaryota > Metazoa > Chordata > Amphibia > Anura > Bufonidae > Bufo > Bufo gargarizans. Next base: position 340,069,650 of record NC_058084.1, on the reverse strand, counting down.
CAGGGCCGGCCTTTGGGGTGTGCGGGCGGGCTGTGCTTACTACTATATTTTGTTGCCGCCGTCTAACAGCACAGAGTCATGGTCCGGACTATAGAAAGAGACTGAGTGAGGAGGGGGCGGGGCCCGTGGCCGCTCTGCGCTCCGCTCTGTGCCTGGCCTGCCTGTCTCTTTAACAGAGCAGAACAGTGGCTGCTGGAGCGTGACGCAGCTGCCGCACAGGCAGAGAGAAGAAGGCGGCGGAGCGAGCCCGAGCGCCAACCAGGAGCCACAACAGACACAGCCTGAGCCAGCCAAGCAACTAAGCAAGTTCCAGTTGTACCATAACAAGTCAGAACAGAACTTACAGGTATTTGATAGTACAAAGTACAGTTTTGTACAAAGATAACAACTGGATGGATCCCATCTGCCACTGGCCCATGATGGAGTGGGAGAAATGTGCCATGGAGAGGCTCATAGAGGACAGGGGGACAATGTGTGCTTTCCTGCTACTACATCAACCCCCCCCCCCCCCCCAGGGATTTTGGGGGCCCTTAAGGGTTGGACTTTAACTCCTTGCTGCTGATGTTGAGTGTGTCAGTGCCACCAATCATATTCCCCTCCCCCCAGCACATCAGTTACCTTTAGGAGGGGGGGGGATATGATTGGTTGCTATAGTGCACACTCCGCATCATCCAACCCCTAATGCCCCCCAAAATGCCCGTGGGGGGGGTTGTATGACAGGCAGGAGGGGCGATGTGTATGCAGGCCCTTGCCCTACACTCGCTCAGCTGTGCTCGCATACATATTGTGTCCACTGTCCTGTGCCCACTCTGCTAAAGCCTGGCATAGCCCAGCTAAGCCCTGCTTTACCAAAGCAGACAGGCAGGAGCTGTGTGGTGATCATATTTATTGTATGTATGTGTCTGTCCCTGTGTGTGTGTGTGTGTGTGTGTGTGACTGTCCGTCCCTGTGTGTGTGTGACTGTCCGTCCCTGTGTGTGTGTGTGTCTGTCCCTGTGTGTGTCCCCGTCCCTTTGTGTGTGTGTCCGTCCCTGTGTGTGTGTGTGTCTGTCCCTGTGTGTGTGTGTCTGTCCCTGTGTGTGTCCCCGTCCCTTTGTGTGTGTGTCCGTCCCTTTGTGTGTGTGTCCGTTCCTGTGTGTGTGTCCGTTCCTGTGTGTGTGTGTATGTGTGTGTGTCTCTCACTCTGTGTCACCATCACCATGCCCACAGTGTTCCTATGTCTTGACGCAGCTGCTTCAGAACGTTCTGTGCGGGGCAAGAAGAAGATGGAAGTCCGTGCGATAGACACTAAGGACGAAGGTAACACTTCCACATGATCTACACTAGTGTTATCTGTGGTTTTACATAGGACTGCAGATAACAGTACTACACTATTCAGCACTAGTGTTATCTGTAGTTTTACATAGGACTGCAGGTAACACTACCACAAGGTTAGCTCGCACAGGGCGCCTGAACACCTAAGGCCGGCCCTGGCTGCGCACCCCAGCAAACCCCCCCCCTCCCCCCCCACACACACATCCGGCGCTTACCTCAATATGACTGCAGGAGCCCAGGAGCGCGACCGAAAGTCACGTGACTGTCAGAGCTTCCGGTGTAAAGAGCAACGGCTCTCAGCTAGAAGAGAAGGAAGATGGCGTCAGCGGCTGCCAAGCAGATAGCGGCGGAGCAGGTGTCTCATCCCTTGTACATATAGATATGTATACTGTATGGAGACCAACCCCGCCGCCCGCTCATTTCCTGGGGCTCCGTCCTCTAAACAGTTTGTGTGTGTCAGGCACATGTCTGATGTCTCACTCTGCAGCTTTATAATCTCCTGTGTCATACAATAGAACGAACTGTAGTCTGTAACGTCATATAGAGGGATGACGCCACTGATGTAATATGCCTCTTATATGTGGAGAGCGGTGATGTCACTGATGTAATATAACATTATATGTAGAGAGCAGTGATGTCACTGATGTACTATATCATTATATGTGGAGAGTGTTCATGTCACTGATGCAATTATTGCATGGTCGCCAATGCGCCTTAAAATTTGCAGATGGCGACAAGACTTGTCATAGGCTACAGGCCTGAGGTCTATTTGGTAGTGAAATCCCAGCGCAGGCAGGCGTGATGATGTCATCACGCCCGCCTGTGCCAGGATGCGGTGAGGTGTGCGCGTCTGCGTTGCACCATCCCTTGCCGTACCAGCAGCTAGTGAGCGCCAGTGAAAGGACACAGGAGGTTTCGCTTTTTTTTAAGGTGTGGGAAGGCGGGATCCAGGGGGCCCAAGTAAATTCTTGCCCAGGGTCCAATCAATATTAAAGACGGCCCTGAGACTAACAATTGCCTTAACTATTTTTGCTTGTAGTAAAACTTACCGGTAACTTTTAATAATAATTATATAAAAAAATCAATTGGCCAAATAAACAGACTTCAAAATATCAGTTGTGTCGCTTTCTTTTTCTTTTTATAATTTTGATGTATAAGCACTGTTAAATAGTACAGTGCTAATACCGTAGCAATGGACCTAGGGAGACTGGTAACTGTGCACTAGCTCCAGCTCCTGTCACTTGTAAATCTGTCCCTAGTTACTATGTTGCATTTTGTATTTTTCTGCTGATAGAAGCAGCACCCCTGTCCTAAAAATCCCTCAAACACTGCCCCCGACATGTTTTGCAGCAGCTCTGGCGTCTTTAGAGGAACTCACTGCCCGTTAAGTTTTACCACTAGCAAAAATAGACATATGTCAAGCTAAGGCAATTGTTAGTCTAAAGGACTATTTGTAAATAAATAAAGTTGTCAATACAACCCTCAATAAATTCCTTGAGGGGTGTAGTTTCCAAAATGGGGTCACTTTTTGGGGGATTCTACTATTGGGGGTACATTAGTGTGCCTTCAAATGTAACATAGCGCCCAAAAACCATTCCCACAAAATCTGATCTCCAAAAACCATATGGCGCTCTTTTCCTTCTGAACCCTGCCGTGAGGCCATAGAGCAGTTTACGACCACACATAGGGTGTTTCTGTAAATTGCAGAATCAGGGTAATAAATATTTAGGTTTGTTTAGCTGTTAACCCTTTCTGCCTTACTAGTAAAAATTGATTAAAATGTAAAATCTGCAAATCTTGTGAAACATAGAAAGGTTTAACCACGTTTTGAATAACTTGAGGGGCGTTGTATCTAAAATGGGGTCATTTATGTGGTTTCTACTACATAAACCCCACAAATTGACTTTAAAACTCAATTGGTCCTTAAAAAAGTGGATTTTGGAAATTTCCTTTAGAAATTAGAAAATTTGCTTCTAGAAATCAAAGCCGTCTACTGTCCTAAAAAATAAAATTACATTCACAAAACATTTCAAACATAAAGTAGACATATGGTAAAAGTTAATTAATAAATACTTTATGTGGTTTCCCTATCCGTCTTAAAAGCAGACAAATTAAAATTTAGAAAATAGTGAATTTCTCCACATTTTTATTTTGGATTTCTTTATAAATAAAGGTAAAAAATATTGACTCAAATTCCCTTCAACATAAAGTACATTGTGTTATGACAAAATAGTCTCAGAGTCGCTTGTTTAAGTAAAAGTGTTCCAAAGTTGTTATTAACAGATAAAGTGATGTCAGATTTGGAAAAATAGGCTCTGTCAAGAAGGTGAAAAATTGCTGTGTCCTGAAGGGGTTGAAAAAAATTGAACAAACAATATGCCAATATTTTGTGTATTTGGTGCAAAGTGCAACAACATAGACTCAAGAAAATCTGACTTTATCATGAGGGAAAAAATATTTAAACACCTTCCCACTGTGAGCAAAAACTTCTAGAAAAAAATTGTCACAAACAACTTGCCAAAAATAGCTAAAAAAAAAATAGTACTTTATTATTCTGGGTTTTTTCTGGCAAAAAAAGGTCAGAACTAAAATCTTGTGTGGTAAAAAAAAAGGTAAATAAAATATTTGCTATATACTTCCTTTCACCTTATGATCCAGACCTGGTTGTGTTTTCCAAATTCTACAGTATACAAATACCTGAAAATGTTCAGGCACCCTAAATCCTGGACAAGCAGTATACCATATCCACATTTTCTTCCACTTATACAAACTGACATAAATGGTTAATAAATATGTTGCAGAGTAGACACTGTTTTGGAGTTTAACCCTTTCCCGACCAGCGCCGTACTAGTACGCCGCTGGCCGGGTCTTTAAAGATGGAGCCCGCTCCTGAGCGGAGCGGGTGCCATAGCCGCGGGTGGCCTGCTGTTTCTTATAGCAGACACTTGCGGCTAATGTCCGCAACCTGTAACCCCTCACATCTGGTGATGCGGCTCCCCCTGCGGCAATCAGAAGAGCCAGAGCTTGTGTGCAGCAGCCCCTGTCTTTGTGAATGACAGGAGGCTGCTGCATAGTATTTCCTTTAGAGCCCTTGCCTGTAATAGGACTCCATAGGAAACTAGCAATTTTCTCACAGACTCCAATGCTAGTGCATTGGGGCCTATGAGAATAGCAATCTAATAATTGATTGTTATAGTTCCCGATGGGAACTATAAAAAAAGTGTAAAGAATAAATTTAAAAAAAGTTTTGAAAAAAAAAAACATAAAAATTCTAATCACCCCCCTTTTCCCAAAATAAAAATAAAAGAACTAAAAAAATAGACATCATGGGTGTCGTTATGGGCGAAAACACCCATAGTATAAAAATATATTCCCCATACAGCAAACAGCAAAACAGAAAAAAGCGTCAAAATATCTATTTCGCCGTGTTTGGTCGCTTCATTTTCAAATTTTTTTTTTTATAAAAAGTGATCAAAAAGTCAAACACACCCCAGAATTGTATCAATGAAAAGTTCAGATCACCCAGCAAAAAAATTAGCCCCCATGCAGCCCGAACTCATAATTACAGAATATGGCGATGAAAAAATTTTACAGATTTTTTCCCAAAAGGAAAAGAATATACACACTTCACTGTTACATTTATTTGTGGTGAAAGACTTTAATGGTCTATTTCAGTACAAAACAAAAAATATATACACATTTCACTTCTGCAGTTATATGTGGTGAAAGCGTTCAGTGTCCTAATTCATTACCAAAAGGAAAAAAATATACGCACTTCACTGTTGCATTTATTTGTGGTGAAAGACTTTAGTGGCCTATTTCAGTGCAGAAAGAAAAATATATTCTCCGTTCACTTCAGCGGTTATTTGTGTTGAAAGCATTTAGTGGCCTATTTCAGTACAAAAAGAAAAATATATTCTCAATTCACATCGGCGGTTATATGTGTTGAAAGCATGGCTAGGAGTCAGCAGGGTGGCAGCAGTGGGAGGTCGGGAGACAAACGTGCCTGGGGTAAACCACCTGCTTCACAGCAGCCTACCTGCCCTGGAAGTAGTGGTGCAGAGGTTCACGGAAGCAGTAGCAGTCAGTCAGTGCAGACTGTTGGGGGGAAAATCACCTACTCGGTGTGGCAGTTTTTTGTTAAGCCGCCACAGGAGGTTAACATGGCCATATGTTGAATATGTGGGCAGAAGGTGAAGCGTGGCCAGCCTGCGTCAACATATGTGGTATCCTGCTGCTGCTACTGCCATCTCCACACTATGTCACCTTGCCAATATGTGGTATCCTCCTGATGCTACTGCCATCTCCACACTATGTCACCTTGCCTCTCTGTGGTATCCTGATGCTACTGCCATCTCCACACTATGTCACCATGCCACTCTGTGGTATCCTCCTGATGCTGCTACTGCCATCTCCACACTATGTCACCTTGCCACTCCGTGGTATCCTGATGCTGCTACTGCCATCTCCACACTATGTCACCTTGCCACTCTATGGTATCCTCCTGATGCTGCTGCTGTCGCCACCTCTGGACTCGGTCATTGTGCCACTCGGTGGCCTCCTCCTGATGCTGCTGCTGCCGACTCCTCCACACTCTGTCATTGGGCCACTCTGTGGTCTCCTCATGCTGCCACCAACTCCAGACGTTTTGATGTATTTAAGGCTCAGATATTGTCGCAAAGGTGTACGCCACTTACGCCTCTTTTCTTGAGTTCCGAGGATAGAATGCAGAGCTGCCGTAGATTTAATCTTGTTGAGCGGCTGCCGGATCATGCATTAAAGTTATGTAGAGGCTGTAGCCTCTGCGTAAGGATACTTTAACACTCACGTTTTGTGTGGAACCGTCATGGACGGATCCGTTCAGATAATACAACTGTCTGCATCCATTCAGAACGGATTCGTTTGTATTATCTTTAACCTAGCCAAGATGGATCAGTCTTGAACACCATTGAAAGTCAATGGAGGACGCATCCATTTTCTATTGTGTCACAGAAAATGTCTCAGTTTCATCAGTTTGGCTCAGTTTCATCAGACGGACACCAAAACGCTGCAAGCAGCGTTTTGGTGTCCATCTCCAAAGCGGAATGGAGACTGAACTGATGCAAACTGATGCATTCTGAGCGGATGCTTTTCCATTCAGAATGCATTAGAATGCAAACTGATCTGTTTTGCACCGCTTGTGAGAGCCCTGAACGGATCTCACAAACGGATAGCAAAACGTGATTGTGAAAGTAGACTAACTTAGGCGTATTAAGCTGCAGCAGACAGGGTTTAAGACTTAGTCTTAGTAAATGTCCCCCTTTTATTTTTATGCTATTTGCTTGATTTTTGCATTTAGATGAAAGTGAAATGTAGTAAGATAAGCAGCTCTATGTTGAAAAACTGTAAATGCGTACAGAAACTCAATAGAACTAAATGTGACACTATTTCCATCTAGTGGCTGAATGTAACATCGCCATCTTTATGACTTTACAGGCTTGCTAAATTACAGAATCAAAAGATCATGAAAAAGTATCCATTTAAAATGCTATTGTATTATTTAACCCTTTCAAGACCAGGTCATTTTCATTTTTTTTATTTTCATTTATTAATCCCAGCTCTCCCAAAGCCATAACTTTTTTTATTTCTTAATTCACATAGCCGTATGAGGGCTTGCTTTTTGCAGGACAAGATAAACTTTCTAATAGTACCATTTACAGTTGCATACAATGTGGTGGGAAGCAGGAAAAAAAATTCCCAAATGACGTGGAATTATATTTAAAAAACACCCTTTCACCACAGTTTGATGTTTTGTTTTCTTTTAAACCGTTTCCTATGGGGTAAAACTGACCTGTTACTTTTATTCTCTGGGTCATTATGGATTTCAATGATACTACATAGATATAGCTTTTTTTTACATTTTAATACTGAAGAAAATTTAAAACTTTGGAAAAAAAACTAATTTTTCCTCTGCATTACCATCTTCTGACCCCCATTACTTTTATATTGTTATGAGTATCGACAGTGTAAGGGTTCATTTTTTGCAGGACAATCAGGAACAATACTTTTCATTGATACCATTTTGGGGTGTGGGAGGTGAAGCAGCCAAAAAGAATTGGCCATTTTGACTTTTTTTTTATGTTTCGTGTTTTTGCACATGGCGATGTCCATGATGTTAATTTCTAAAAATTATTTATGTATTTTTATTTAGGGGAAAAGGGGTGATTTTTATATATATATTTTTTCTTTTTATTTATAAAAACTACATCCGAACACTGCATCCGACTCCCCCAATCCTCGCTGGGTGGAGCCAGAGCACAGTCTTTAACTTCTCAGATACTGTGGTCACAGTTGACCACGGGATCTTAGGGGTTAAATGTATGCGATCGACGTTATCGTCGATTGCATTCATTAGTCCCGGGTGCCTGCTGTTTAAAACAGCAGGCACTCGGCAGCTATTTTTAAATGCCCAACCCCCAACGTAAATTTACGTTGGTTGGTCAGGAAGGGGTTAAATGGATATTGTATTATAGCAACCAGCTGATGAATGACCATCCACTGTTTGTTCCGGCACAGATGGGAGTCCCAAGCTGCGGACCTCTTTTTATCATGAAATGACCTGATAGGGAAAAATACATGACACAACCCCTTTAACCCCTTCTTAATTTCCTGGTGTTCTCATGTTTGATCTGGACAATTTTAGGCTACAGATCAATGTGGCCTTATTAAGGCTCTTGGAGGTTGTTTAAATGGACTGTACCATGGGTGAACTGGAAACTTAACCCCTTAGGGACACAGCCTTTTTACACCTTAGGACCAGGCCATTTTTTGCAAATCTGACCAGTGTCACTTTAAGTGATGATAACTTTAAAACGCTTTGACTTATCCAGGCCATTCTGAGATTGTTTTTTCGTCACATATTGTACTTCATGACCCTGGTAAAAAAAAGTTAAAAAAAATATTTTTTTTTGCATAAAAAAATTTCAAATTTACCAAAAATTGGGAAAAATTAGCCAATTTCAAAGTTTCAGTTTCTCTACTTCTGTAATACATAGTAATACCCCTAAAAATTGTGACGACTTTACATTCCCCATATGTCTACTTCATGTTTGAATTATTTTGGGAATGATATTTTATTTTTTGGGGATGTTACAAGGCTTAGAAGTTTAGAATCAAATCTTGAAATTTCAGAAATTTACAAAAACCCAATTTTTAGGGACCACTACAGCTCTGAAGTCACTTTGCGAGGCTTACATAATAGAAACCACCCAAAAATGACCCCATTCTATAAACTACACCCCTCAAGGTATTCAAAACTGATTTTACAAACTTTGTTAACCCTTTAGGTGTTGCACAAGAGTTATTGGCAAATGGGGATGAAATTTGAGAATTTCATTTTATTGCCTAATTTTCCATTTTAACCAATTTTTTCCACTAACAAAGCAAGGGTTAACAGCCAAACAAGACTGTATCTTTATTGCCCTGACTCTGCCGTTTACAGAAACACCCCATATGTGGCCGTAAACTACTGTGCGGCCACACAGCGGGGCGTAGAGTGAAAGGTGCGCCGTTTGGTTTTTGGAAGGCAGGTTTTGCTGGACTGGTTTTTTGACACCATGTCCCATTTGAAGCCCCCTGATGCACCTCTAGAGTAGAAACTCCATAAAAGTGACCCCATCTAATAAACTACACCCCTCAAGGTATTCAAAACTGATTTTACAAACTTTGTTAACCCTTTAGGTGTTGCACAAGAGTTATTGGCAAATGGGGATGAAATTTGAGAATTTCATTTTTTTGCCCAATTTTCAATTTTAACCCATTTTTTCCACCAACAAAGCAAGGGTTAACAGCCAAACAAGACTGTATCTTTATTGCCCTGACTCTGCCGTTTACAGAAACACCCCATATGTGGCCGTAAACTACTGTACGGCCACACAGCGGGGCGTAGAGTGAAAGGTGCGCCGTTTGGTTTTTGGAAGGCATGTTTTGCTGGACTGGTTTTTTGACACCATGTCCCATTTGAAGCCCCCCTGATGCACCCCTAGAGTAGAAACTCCATAAAAGTGACCCCATCTAAGAAACTACACCCCTCAAGGTATACAAAACTGATTTTATAAACTTTGTTAACCCTTTAGGTGTTGCACAAGATTTAATGGAAAATAGAGATACAATTTCAAAATTTCACTTTTTTGACAGATTTTCCATTTTAATATTTTTTTTCCAGTTACAAAGCAAGGGTTAACAGCCAAACAAAACTCATTATTTATGGCCCTGATTCTGTAGTTTACAGAAACATCCCATATGTGGTCGTAAACCGCTGTACGGTCACACGGCAGGGCGCAGAAGGAAAGGAATGCCATACGGTTTTTGGAAGGCAGATTTTGCTGGACTGGTTTTTTTGACACCAAGTCCCATTTGAAGCCCCCCTGATGCACCCCTAGAGTAGAAACTCCAAAAAAGTGACCCAATTTTAGAAACTACGGGATAGGGTGGCAGTTTTGTTGGTACAAGTTTAGGGTACATATGATTTTTGGTTGCTCTATATTACACTTTTTGTGCGGCAAGGTAAAAAGAAATTGCTTTTTTGGCACCGTTTTTTTTTTTGTTATTTACACCATTCATCTGACAGGTTAGATCATGTGGTAATTTTATAGAGCAGGTTGTCACGAACGCGGTGATACCCAATATGTATACAATTTTTTTTATTTATGTACGTTTTACACAATAATTTCATTTTTAAAACAAAAAAAATGTTTTAGTGTCTCCATAGTCTAAGAGCCATAGTTTTTTCAATTTTTGGGCGATTATCTTAAGTAGGGTCTCATTTTTTGTGGGATGAGATGACGGTTTGATTGGCACTATTTTGGGGTGCACATGACTTTTTGATTGCTTGCTATTACACTTTTTGTGACGGAAGATGACAAAAAATGGCATTTTTTACACCGTTTTTATTTTTATTTTTTTACGGTGGTCATCTGAGGGGTTAGGTCATGTGATATTTTTATAGAGCCGGTCAATACGGACGCGGCGATATCTAATATGTATACTTTTTTTTATTTATGTAAGTTTTACACAATGATTTCATTTTTGAAACAAAAGAAATCATGTTTTAGTGTTTCCATAGTCTAAGAGCCATAACTTTTTCAGTTTTTGGGCGATTATCTTGGGTAGGGTATGATTTTTGCGGGATGAGATAACAGTTTGATTGTTACAATTTTGGCGTAGATGCGACTTTTTTGATCACTTTTATTACCTTTTTTGGGAAGTAAGGTGGGCAAAATTCCAATTTCATCATAGTTTTTAATTTTTTATTTTTATGGCGTTCACCGTTCGGGTAAAGTAACATTACCATTTTATAGATCAGGTCGTTACGGACGCGGCGATACCAAACATGTGTAGGGAATTTTATTTTTTTCATTTTTAATCAGTGATAAATGTGTTTTTTGATTTTTACTTTATTTTCACTTTTTTCACTTTTTTTTTTGGCCCAGACCCACTTGGTTCTTGAAGATCCAGTGGGTCTGATGTCTGCATAATACAGTACAGTACAATATATATTGTACTGTACTGTATTTTACTTACACTTTGTCTGAACAGATCTATGCTTTCAGCACAGATCTGTTCAGAACCATGGACAGCAGGACGCCTGAGAAGGCGTCCTGTTGCCATGGGAACCTTCCCCGTCTGCTCAGTAGTGTTCAGAACTGCGCAGACGGGGAAGGGTAAGGACGGGGCTTGGGGGGCTGCCTGAAAGCTCTCTCCCTCTCCATTCGGGGGACTGCAAAGGCACAGCAGCCCCCCGATGGGAGAGGGAGGGAGCTCCCTGAGCTGTTAACCTTTTCCATACAGCGGTCCGTACGGACCGCTGTATGGAAAGGGTTAAACGGCTGACATCGCATCACCGATGTCAGCCGTTTATACCAGGGTGCCAGCAATGTGCTGGCACCCTGTTATACCCACTAGACGCCAACGATTACGCAATGGGAGGCGGGCGGGGGATCGCGATCCCGCCTACCGCACCGCCCGCCTCCTGCACCGCCCGCACCGCCCGCAACCCTCCCCCTGCACCTCCCACCGTGCCCAAATAACTCAGGGGTGCAGGGGGGAGGGATACTGGACAAAGTTTTGAATCCTATAGTTTCTGATCCCCGCGGTCCCTCATAAACTGCAGAAATCGCAGCAAACCGCAGGTCTGAATTGACCTGCGGTTTGCCGCGATCGCTGACATGGGGGGGTCACGGGACCCCACCGCGCATTTAGCCTAGGTGCCTGCTCAATGATTTGAGCAGGCACCGGGTTCCGATCACTGCCAGCCGCACGGCAGTGATCGAAAATGCACAGGGCGTACATGTACGCCCTGTGTCCTTAAGTACCAGGGCACCAGGGCGTACCTGTACGCCCTGTGTCCTTAAGGGGTTAAAGTGGCTCTGGAAAAAAACTAAAAGTAGACCAACACAAGTAGGCAGGGACAAAAGTAGTAGTTGGGGCCTGCAATACTATGGTGCAGCACAAAATGGCGCCCTAGCAGAACTGAATACCACAATGCAGCACAATATACTGCTGCCCGCTCCATAGTATTCAACTGTATCACTGTTTTGTGGATGATGACGCATAGATACCTGATTCTGGCAGAGAAAAAGAAAAAGAATACCGAAACAGGAGCCGCACATCTAAAATATAACAAATTTATTCAAGAAGACAGACACAACACAAAATAGGTTAAAATTGTTGTATACAACAGATCAAGGCCATGTGAACTATATATCAGCACATGCCACCCTGGCTCACCACAAACGCATAGACAAACCCCTACATCAATAAGCAAATGACATTATAAAGTGCATGTAATCCATCAACAATGAATAAAGGCTCAGATACTTATCATAAAAATGGCATGATGGGGGGCATGCGTGGCGGTCAGGAAAAAAGCCCAACGCGTATCGCCAGACTAGCTGGCTTCCTCAGGAGTGCCTGGTCCTAAATGGTCCATGATCAAACATATATATCCATAGTAATCAGATGATAATAGAGATATAAATGTAAAAACACAAAATGCAATCGCACACTGCAACCAGCACTCTGCCCTGCCTTTATGCTGGATGTTGAATAAGGCATTGGTGTACATTTTGGCCAAAGCGTAATAAGCCACTCACCACGTCAAGGTCGCCTTCATGAGTGGTCCGTAACACTAGTTCCTACCTTTTATGGGCCATGACAGCCACATAAAGTCCACAGCAGTCAAGCAGTCAAGCACACCTGTCCAGTTAATCTGCCCCACAGGAGGCTGGTTTTAAAGTCAGTATAAAACTGAGTCTGCTTATATAGCACCTACCAGGCCATTAGGCTCCAGGAGAAGTATATAGTGGGTTCAGCATGCATGTGAGTACTTGCATCCCTGGATCCGATGAAAGCTGTAATGGCACCGGACGGGGTTAAAAGCAGAGTGTGCTTGGCGTGCATGCTGTACCTGCGCTCCCTGGACTTTATGTGGCTGTCATGGCCCATAAAAGGTAGGAACTAGTGTTAGGGACCACTCATGATGGCGACCTTGACGTGGTGAGTGGCTTATTACGCTTTGGCCAAAATGTACACCAATGCCTTATTCAACATCCAGCATAAAGGCAGGGAAGAGTGCTGGTTGCAGTGTGCGATTGCATTTTGTGTTTTTACATTTATATCTCTATTTCGCCATAGCAATCTGCACCTGCTAGGGGTAGTGCGGGCTGAATTTTCCAGATGATAATAGTCTTTACCTGTGTATCAGGTCCCCATGTGGAAGGAGGGGGCGGCGACCACCTCATTAACATGGAGGAGGAATAGAGGGGAAGGGGGTGGGTGACACCTCGGGCCAAAGGGGAGTACATGAATAAAACTATTGTAACAGATGAAGGACGCCACAGGTAAGCGGCGTCCGGATATGCCGCCCGCGCATGCGTCCCATCGAGCCGGCGCAGGCTGCGCTCCAAACACCGGATGCAGCAGGCCGCGCAGGCCCATAGGACACACGCTGCGTGTCAGCAACCGGAAGTGACAACATGAACATGGAACACAGGGTACGCAAGTGTGTGGGATGCTGCGGGCGAGCGCACAGCCGCGGAAAGAGGAGAATAGACACACAGAGAATAGAGCAACATTTATATACAGGGACAATAGTAAATAGATCGAGTCCCTATGTAAAACCTAATGCCAATACTGATATACAAGATTCAGAGTATACAGACAATAGGTAAAATTAAAGACAGAAATCTATATAAAAAAGGGAATGGCACATGAAAAAACCTTTTTGTGAACAAAGAAATAAAAAGCAATAAAGCACAAAAGTGAAATAAACTAATATGTGAGGGTAATAAAATTGTGATTCATACAGATAATCTAATAGAAAATCTATTATATTCATAAAATATAAAAGTTAATTAGTGCATAAGAGGGCACCATCAAGACCCTAAGTGAACCCTATATTATATTCTCCTGATTAATTCATGTGCAGAATTAACCATCAGTCAAGTAAGACTTGACGTGTTAATTCAACTGCATGATTTACACCCAGAATGATGTGAAGAAATACAAATGCCTCGTTATTATTTTTCCCTTAACCCAACCTTCTTGATTTTTAATATTTAATTTCGTCTGTTTGCATTCTCAATATTAGATTTCTCTTTCCTTTTTGTTAAAAATATTTTCATCCAAGGATATACATTTTATTTTTGATTATTTTTCATATTTTCATATTTTTTATTTTCTATATTTTTTATTATTTTATGTATTACTATTTTCTATTATTATAGTTTTTTATATTAAATTTAATTTATTATATTTTGTTTTAATTTTTGAATAATTTTCTTTTTTTAGATATTTTTTTATTAGTTTTTTAATTATTTTTTATTTTTTTATTTATTAATTATATTTTATATAAAAGATTTTTACTATTGTTTTTCAAATTATGATTTTTTAATAATTAATATATATATCTTTTGTAATATTAATATGTCCAACAATTATTTTCAATCTAACTTTTATTCAATTGATATTGTATTATACACTATTCTCTCCTAGATGACTCCCTATTCCACATGAATTGAAAAAAAAAAGAAAAAGAGATACCTGATTCTCCTACATTAATTATTGCTGAGAGCATCAGATCATTATTTACCTAGCTGGCAGCCATGAGGTGGACTTAGGTGGCACCATGGCGATCAGCCCACAATAAATTTTCCCTGTAAGGTCTATGACCACTCCGCCCCTGAACTGTACTTAATTCCGTTTGGAATCTGTGCACACTATTCTGTATTCCATGCACCTCTTGTGTCTGGATTTCCTGCTTCTGTCATTGTTATGGCAACTGTCTATAACTTGTACCAATAGAGCACTATAGTCCATTTACTCCATGAAGTCCCAGCACCACAGGGGTCTCTCTTCTACTATTTATCCAAATAGGGGTGCAATGGACAAGAAGAATGTTCTATTCAATTAGGCAATATTTGTATCAAAAGGTTCTGCAGATACAAAATTTCAGCTAAACTTCCACACTTTCAAGCAGGACATAGTGAGATGTTCAGCCATATCTCACAGAGCAGCATTGGTTTGTGGTAATCAGCATGAATCCAATTTTGCTGCACTTCACATGGAGACGCTATGAGGAATAAATGAGCGTGGAACCACACTTGTGACATTTCCAGGGCTTGTACTGCTATCGCAATACACTGCCAATATCCATATAAAGAACTCCATTCCTTCCCCACGGCCAGTCAATGAGTGTTTCCCTCCATGATATCTTTTCTACATTCCTTCTTCTGTCTAGCCCTCAACATGCAGGTTTTGATGCACAAAACAAGGTCCATCTTCTATTAGTACATTTACAAACCTTCTATTAATTGTAGCAAAAAAAGTTATTGGGGAAGATTTATCAAAACTGGTGTAAAGTAGAACTGGCTTAACTGCCCAGAGCAACCAATCAGATTCCACCTGATATTTATCAGAGCTCCTTTGGAAAATGAAAGGTGGAATCTGATTGGTACCTATATGCAACTAAACCAGTTTTCCCTTACACTAGTTTTAATAAATCTCTCCCAAAAAGAGTGAATGTGACAAAATACATAGGCAAAATAAAAAGGTTTCTTGTGAAACCTCGAAAGAGCCATTTCAATGGTATCATAAAAGGTAGCATAAGGTGGTGACCAACATAGTGGCCACCGCATGGTCAAGGCACTGCTCAATGCGGCTGACAACTCTGTGTGCAGGGTAATGAAATAAAGTAGTAGGTGGTAGCTGATTGTTAGTGGTCGTGTGTTTTTTCTAAAAATGTGTTCCATTAATAATCAGTAGCCAGTAAGTTTGTATATGATTAGTAAACTGCCTGCACAAGGGGCTTCTGGCTTCATCGTGGAAACATTTTAGCTATGGGGCAGCCACTATTTAGGACATCACTCTAAAGCAACCTACAGCGTCACCAAGGGTATACACAGATCTTATAGGGCACTATAGCAAAACTTAGTATGGCCCCTGCCCCACCTAGTTTCCCCCTACACGTACGAGAATCACTTCCAGGCAACCTAAAGAGCAAGCACCACAGCTTTCTGATGATTTTACATTTTTATTAAGCAGAAAATATTTTGATTTTGAAAAATTGTAATAAACTCACCCTCCACCCACTACTTTTGAGTTGGAAAAAGTAGAATAGGTGCTTCATGAATATGGTGTTGATTCTGACCACCATATTTCAGTGTATGTACATCAGACAACTGGCAAAAATATATTACTAAATCTCCTGCTTCCCATCTATTACAAAGGTGGCTGCCTGCAGCCACCAATAGGGGGAGCTCAGTGGCTCAGAATGTATACAGGTACCATTTACTATAATGGAAGCAATTTTAATTTGAAGTCGCCTTAGTGGCGGCTGAATGAAAAGGAGTTCAATGTTGGGCCCTATAGCAGTTGTGTGATCTGCCTCCACCAAAAGTATTCCACTGACAAAAATAAAGTTCTAATTAGCCTGTAAATAAATATCCCCATCATATACACTTATGGCATATCCTCAGGTTATGCGATAATGAGTGAATAGTGCATGTCCCACCATGGGCATCCTCTGCCACGTTTGGGATACTCACCTGTTAGGAGATTGGAAGTCCTGTGACAATGAGGCAGCACTCACCATTGACTGCAATAAAGAAGTGGTTGGGTGTTACTTTCTCCCCATAGGTGAAGGTTTCATAGGTGGGACCCAGACTTATAGAACAAGATTTATAATAGAAATACTAATTTAAAATATGATGATATATTGTTCAAGGTTGTACCTTTGCTTTAAAAAGTTTGTTCATGAGCATACACTTCAGTAGAGGGCCACTTATTTTAAAGAGGTTTTCTAAACTACAGATAGTGATGATTTGTCCTCAGGATAGGTCATTAATATCAGATGACTGGTGGTGGTGGGGGGGAGGTCTTACACCTGGCAACCCCGCTGCTGCTGGAAACTATACAGTGTACAGAGTTGGAAACAGACAGCTCTGTAGACTATGTAGTGGACATGTGGGGTATTGCATCCCAGCTCCCATTAAAGAGGACCTTTCACCTGGAAAAAGAATGTGAACTAAGTATGCTGACATGTAGAGCGGCGCCCGGGGATCTTACTGCACTTACTATTATCCCCGGGCGCCGCTCCGTTCTCCCGTTATGCCCTCCGGTATCTTCGCTCTGTAAGTTATAGTAGGCGGAGACTGCCCTTGTTCTGTGGGCGTCTCCTTCTCCTAGGCTGCAGCGCTGGCCAATCGCAGCGCACAGCTCACAGCCTGGGAGGTTTTTTTCTCCCAGGCTGTGAGCTGTGCGCTGCGATTGGCCAGCGCTGCAGCCTAGGAGAAGGAGACGCCCACAGGACAAGGGCAGACACCGCCTACTATAACTTACAGAGTGAAGATACCGGAGGGGAGAACGGAGCGGCGCCCAGGGATAATAGTAAGTGCAGTGAGATCCCTGGGCACCGCTCTACATGTCAGCATACTTAGTTCACATTCTTTTTCCAGGTGAAAGGTCCTCTTTAAAGTACACAATGTATGTCGCCTTCAGCAGATCGGTGGGGGTGTGACGCCCAGCACCCTGAGGATAGGTCTTCGATATCTCTAGCTCTGACAACGCCTTTAAATTTTGTTATGCAAATAAGTTCCACAGCTTAAATTCCTCACTTTTCTTAAATGTTCATGTCTGTGAAATTTGTATTAAGAGCTTATGATTATAAACCAGTGAATTTTTTATATTTAGTGGTCTAATGACTTTATCATTTTTTTACTAAAGTGCTAGGTAATATACTGTACAATAGCCACTTATTTGTTAGTAATACAAGAAGACAAGTTAATAATGAAAAGGCCAGGTCTGGTAACTTGTAAGGTGTAAAATACCATTTTACGAAAAAATGTTCATGTGGAATAAGGGACTCATACGGCTCCAATTCTTACTTTGTTTAAGCTGCAAACTTGCTGATTTCCTCACTTTCACAGCATTATTTGGATACAAGTTGAATATCATACTTGATTAAATTACAGCAGGGTGATCCAAAGAAGACTGGCATGAGACCAAACCATATGCACACTTTCATTAATAGCAGCAGAAACACCCGTCTAAGTATTTTACATTAGCAATTTGATCTCTCCTCATTCGCTTCAAGTTCACCAACTTAGGCTCACATTTTGGTTAAATATTTTTCACGATGATTATTTAATATTCATAATTACTGAAATTTGTTTTTATGAAAATTATAGTTTAAGAAACAGCATTAAAAACACTAGAAATAGTAGATTTATAGGCCATGTATACCTTTGGGGCATTTTTTTGCTATTGCATTAGCAGAAGGACCCGGCTTTGCACGGGTATCTTTCCTCTGTTTCATTAAATGTTTGTGTGTGTCGTTAAAAGATATTGACAGTATCCCCCATAACAGTGACCTCTACAGCACCCCGCCCCTTTAATAGTGAACTCCACAACCCCCCACCCCTTAAAACTGCCCCCCCACAGTGCCCCGCCACTTTAAAATGGGACCTTCACAGCAGCCCATCCCCTTAACTTTGACCTTCACAGCAGCCTGCTCCTTTAACAGTGAGTTTCACAGCACCCCACTCACTTGACAGTGACCTCCTCAGGGGCCTGCCCCTTTAACAGTGACCGTCACAGTACCCAGCTCCCCTAACAGTGATCTCACAGCAGTTGCCCCTTTAATAGTGGCCCCTGCCCCCTTTACATTGACCTCCACAGTAAACGCCTATTTAACAGTGACCTCCACAGTGCCCACCGCTTTAACAGTGACCTCCACACCACCACTGCTAGGGGTACACGACAACATGTGTCGCGCAACATTTTGTCTCAACAATTTTTATAATGATAGGCGATGGTGTCGCACTGCGACATGTGACAAGATGGATTTTTCTGAGACTGTGGCTTCGCAGTCGCAGCATGTCACATGTCGCAGTGTAGTTGTGCCCTATGTGTCATGCGACTTATTGTCGTTGTGTAGTCCTAGCCTATAGCTGACCTACAGCAGTGAAGAAAAATGGCTGGGTTGTTATGGAAACCTGGAGTAAAACTGTGTGTATGTGGAGACTAAGGGCCTGCAAGCTTCTATTGGCTGATAAGGGACATGTGACCGTGGGTATGGCAGTTGGGATATTAAGAGAAAGACTTGCAGGCTTGTATTGGCTAATGCAGGTCATTTTTTGGGAATATCTCAGGAACGGTACATCTTAGAGATTTGAGACCCGGTATAAAACCTTCCCGGACACCTGATGTACCTGTGTTGCAAATTTGGTGAAGATCGGTCCAGTCGTTTGGTCGCACATAAAGGACAGACAGACAGGCAGACATCGGGACAGACAAAAACTGTGTACCAGCATGTTATCTCCACAGTATTCTTTCCCAGATAGTAAGTAATATGTGTACCAAGTTTAGTAGAAATAGTTCGATGAGTTTTTGAGTTACAGAGCAATATGTGTGTAGCAAAAACAGTTGGAGCATGCAAACTCCATGCAGCTGCTGTGTAGGGGCGTATGACTCCCACAAGATTTCTTTCTGGGTAGCAAGGGATGTGTATACCAAGTTTCGTTGAAATTGATGGTTGCGTTTTTGAGTGATCGCGGAACATACATACACACACAAACACATACAGTATATATGTCCTTCTTTATATACAGTATATATAGATTTTATTCATTTTGAGCTAAAAATCTTTTTTTTTATTTGGTCTTTATAAAAAATGTGGAACCCTTTTTTCTGTACATAGCTAAGATGCTCTAGTAGCAGCCTATGAATTTTCTCTCTTTTCCGTCAGCCAGCTCACCTGAAGGGCTCCTTATCTCTGCTCTCTGACATTATAAACACATTATAGCTCAGTTTTTATCTTACTAATAAGAATGTGACTTATATAAGTGTTTATGACCTATTTAGAGATAAGTTTTATTGGCACAAAGTGAAAGTACCAGACACACAGCTAGAAAAACTGTTGACCCTTTGTGACAGAACGGCTCATTTTTAATAAAGACCAATTGAAAAAATTATTTTTAGCCCAAAATGAGTAAAATACAATCATTAAAGAAGGTGTGAATAGCCTTTAAGTCTTCTTGAAAAATGCATTGGTGATTTACACTGTTCACTTAGAGAAAGCACACATTGGATTTGAAATGAAAAATCAATGTGCATACTCTTCATGGGCAGACTTCAACCTGTTTGTTGTATCCGACTAAATATCATATAACTGCAATTTGGTAAAAAAATTTGGTTTCCAAGAGTTTTCAGGAACTGGCAATTAATAGGCAGCATGCATTTTCTCGACACATGGTTAAGTAAATTGATTTCAGTACATGCTGATCGTTAGGCCCGTTGTCCCTACTCATTGTTGCCTCTCTTCTCTTAGTAAGCATGTACTCTGGGTTGTTCACCATCCCTCTGGCATGTCTTGGCAGTCAGTGTCCCCTTGCTTCCTCCCATCAGCAATCATCCATCCACTCCATGCAGGCTGAGGCCTACTGTTTGCTTGCTTTGCCTCTCCCCACTCATAGGTCATGCGCTTGTGCCTCCTCTTGCTCTCCTCCTCTTGATGTCCCTTCACCTCAGTGCATATACCTAAGGGTATATTAAGTACTTTCCCCTGTGGGAAGGTGCCTGTGCAATTGGTTTAAGTTGTTCTTTTCTGCTAAGCAGTGCATTGCTGTTTTGCTTATTTGTGTACTGACTTTTACCTGTCTCTGGATTTGACCATTCACTGCCTGACCCAACCTCTGTCTGTTCCTCAAACTGACCCTGAGCTGCCTGCACTGACCCTCGGACTGAATTTGGATTACACAAACTCAGCCTGCCCTGACCTCATCTGGTCCCTGACTATAATACCTCCTGACCCCTCTGTGCTTTTCACCAGTGTCTCCTGACCCCTATGGGTCAGCAGTCTACTGAACAGAGACTACAGAAGGTAGTGGCCTGGTGGTTTCCCTGCAGTGAAGTCCTGATCTCTGTACAGAGGTTAAAGGGTGAATCCTCAAATCATATTTGTTCTGTAGATACAGCGGACCCAAATCCACTTTGTAACACTGATTGACTTCAATAGTATCAATCTGCTTCTAAGAAGTAACATGCCACTTCAGATGCGGATCTCACTTTAGCAGCAGAAAAAAAAGCCACAATGTGCACATGGTGACTTTTTTTCATTAAGATCAGTGAAAACCTATTAATGCCATTTTGACTGTGGATTTTACGGCAGATAAGGCCTCATGCACACAACAGTATTTTTTCGCGGTCTGCAAAACGGGGTTCCGTTGTTCCGTGATCCGTGTCCGTTTTTGTTTCCGTGTGTCTTCCATGATTTTTGGAGGATCACCAGACATGAAGGAAATAGAAAAAAATCTAAGTCAAGTTTGCCTTGCAAATGATAGAAAAAAAAACGGACACGGATCACGGACGCGGATGACAATCTTGTGTGCCTCCGTGTTTTTTCACGGACCCATTGACTTGAATGGGTCCGCGAACCGTTGTCCGTAAAAAAAAAGGTCATATTTTTTTCATGGACTGGAAACACGGATCACGGACGCGGATGACAAACGGTGCATTTTCCAAATTTTCCACAGACCCATTAAAAGTCAATGGGTCCGCAGAAAATCACGGAAAACGGAACAACGGACACAGAACACAACAACGGTCGTGTGCATGAGGCCTTACATTAGTTTTCCATGTTGAAATCTGCGGCAGATTTAGTGAACATTTCCTGATGACCCTTCCGCCATGCTCCACAGATAGATTGAGATCAGGTTTGATGTTGGTGTAGATTGTTCTTTTTCAAACATACTGTAGCAATACCAATACCCCTATTGCTTTGAAGATGGACCTCAGAGTTTGGCCCAGGTTTTTACTTAGCAACACCTATTTTTATCAATTTAATTGCAATGGGAATTCTGCTTTTAGCAAGTAAGAGTTAATAGAGCTGACCACATGCCGTTCTCAAACTGTAATATAATCTACATCAAAATTCAGTATCCAAGGACATCAGTTATGCTTTTCTTGGATTTCAGGTTGTTTTTTGGAGATGAAGACAAAATTATAGAAAAATGAAACATACCATGCCTGTCTAGACTTCAGATTCTATAAAGATTACAGGTAAATTCTTGTGATTTATATGGTTAGTAGCAGAAAAGCAAAAACCTTACTTCAGTATTTCTTGTCCTGAGGCCTCTTTCACACTACCGTTTTTTTTCCCTTTTGCGGGCCGTTTTTTGCGTTCCGTATATGGTCCGTATACGGAACCATTCATTTCAATGGGTCCGCAAAAAAGCGGAATGTACTCTGTATGCATTCCGTTTCCGTGTTTCTGTTCCGTGCAAAGATAGAACATGTCCTAAATATTTGGCCGCAAATCACGTTCCGTGGCTCCATTAAAGTAAATGGGTCCGCAAAAAAAACGGAATGCATACGGAAATGCATCCATATGTCTTCCGTATCCGTTCCGTTTTTTGCAGAACCATCTATTGAAAATGTTATGCCCAGCCCAATTTGTTCTATGTAATTACTGTATATGCCATACGGAAAAACGGAAACACAACTGAAACAAAAAACAGAACAATGTATCCGTGAAAAACGGACTGCAAAACACTGAAATAGACATACGGTAGTGTGAAAGAGGCCTAAATGGAACATTTTTTGTCTAAGCAGCTGGATATTTCGTATAGAGATACTTTTGTGAAGGTTCTGTCTAGGTTTCAATATAATTTTCAAGTGACACAAAATAAAGGCTTAAAAATTGAAGCAAAAAGCAGACTACCTGTTGTCTGGAGAATAGACTGAAATAAAAACTGATCTGAACCCGTTCAGGACTTTGTGAATTTTCATTTTTTTTTCCATTTTCATTTTTTACTCCTGGCCTTCCCAAAGCCATATTTTTTTTATTTTTCTGTTAACATATGAGGGCTTGTTTTTTTGTGGGACAAGTTGTACTTTTTAATGGCACCATTCCAAATAGGGTAGAATTGGGGAAAAAAATGCAATTATGCCACAGTTTTATGGGTTTCATTTTTACAGCATTCTCTATGTGGTAAAAATAACCTGTTACCTTCATTCTTTTGGCCAGTACGATTATAGCAATACCACATTTATATAGTTTTAATATAGAAAAAAATGACCTATTTTGACGACCATAACTTTTTTATAGTTATTTCTACAGAGCTGTGTGAGGGCTCATTTTTTTTTTAGAGTGATTTATAGTTTTTTACTAATACCATTTTGGAGTGTGTAAATTTTTTATCACTTTTTATAAAAAAATATTTGGGGAGGTAAAGTGATGACATCATTGTTCAGGATAAAAACCTTTTATATTCTAATAATACTGGTGTTTTGGGAGCGGTGGTACAAATGATTTATATTTTTTATTGTTTATTTGTTTTTAATATGGGGAAAGGCAGGTGATTTTTTTGAGGTAGCCTCAAACCTTAGGAATTCTGTTTGAATCTCCCATAGGTTGCAATGGTAAGTCATTGTAGTTTATAGGAGAAGTGATCAAACAATCGCATGTTCAAGTTCCCTAGTGGCCAGCTCCTGTCTAACTAGAAATCCCCTAGGGGGGGGGGGGGGCATAGGGAATATCTTTCCCTTTATTAGGTACCCCCAACAAAAATAATGAATAAAACGTAACCTTTACTAATGTAAATGAAATAAATGTATCCCACATCATGAATCATGATCAGATCACTGCAGTATTTAGATGGAATGTGTGGAGTGAGTGGCAGAGTACTTTTGCAAGTATCGATTGATCTATTAGGAAGACCTATGGTTCCTATATTCTGGAAACAGTGATTGCATCCTGTCTTACTAATCACCAGCTCCTCAAACGCTGCTACTTATTTATATATATACAGCCCTACTGTTCACAACAATTGTATGAGGTATAAATAGCTCTCTAGATCACTTTCTTGAAGATAATTCTGTAACTATTTGGGCTAGTTCAGACGAATGATTTTGAAAAACGCCCTTTTTTTAACATGTTTTTGATGCTGTTTTTTGAAATGCCTTTTTGTTAACCAATGTTCACTTCATGTCACAACCAGACAGCTGAGAAGCTCTGACAGAGGCCTTTCAGAACCTCCTCTTTGAGTTTCTGTGTTGTGGTATTCAGCTCCTCCTCTCCTTAGCCTCTCTCAGCTGTCATGTGTTGGACTAATTGCTTCCCTTTAAATTCTTCCCCAGAAGGCTTTTCTGGGCGGCTTATATTTCTTCCTGGAGTGTGTGTGCATGCCCATCTGGTTCTCCTCTCCTCTACAAAGTTAAGTGTTAAACTGTTATCTGTTATTTTCTGTTTGCTGGATCCCAGGTGACCCTGACTCCCTCCGGGTCTGGTGTAGGGACCCGGTGGTCGTGTCCCCTCACTATTGTAGGGTGCTCAGGGGTTATATAGTCAAGGTACGTGGATATGCATACCTCCACCATTCGGATCTATGCATAGGCTAAGCAGCCAGGGAAAGTGCCAGGTCTTCTACAGGGGTCTCCCTTTTGTTCCTTAGCTGTTGGATCCAGCGAGTCATTTATGCATGTTGTTTTGCCTTGTTACCTGTACACATTCCGTGACACTTCAATACAAAGCTGCATTTTCAGCTTGAGTTTTTTTTACGTGGACAACACACAAAAGACGGATCGACTTATATGGAGCTGTTTTTGCATGCTTCCCATTCATTTCAATGGTAGATTCAGGCAGCGTTGATTCCGCCCTAAGATAGGGCATGCTGCTTCTTTTTTCCACACTTCTATTTTCCATGTGTTAAAAAAAGCAAGTGCTGCTTCCCGTCAATTAATAAGAGGCTGTTTTGAGGTATTTTTTTAAGCTACTTTTGAGGCAGAAACACTTCAAAATTAGCTCCATGTGAACTGGCACTAAATCCTACTAGGGAGGCTGTTATATTGTGAATCCTGAGTGGTATGTTGTTATAGACAACACTGATGATTATAGCTCTGTATAACCGGATGCAGAGAGAAACCTCTTCCGCAACCTCACATTAGCCACCTCTGGAAGGGGTGAGGGGTAGAGTTGAGCGGACAGCTGGATGTTCGGGTTCGACGGGTTCGGCCAAACTTCACAAAAAAGTTTGAGTTCGGAACCCGAACTTGACCCCGAACCCGAACCCCATTGAAGTCAATGGGGATCCAAACTTTTGAGCACTAAAATGGCTGTAAAAATGTCATGGAAAGGGCTAGAGGGATGCAAATGGAATCAAAATGTGGTTAAGAGCATGGCAAGTGCTCTGCAAACAAATATGGATAGGGAAATGACTTTAAATAACATAAAATACGTAAAAATAAAAAATAATAATCTTGATCTAGGAGGACGAGGTCCATATGGAGTAGGAGGTTGAAGAGGCGGTGTAGGTGGAAGTGGCGGTGTAGGTGGAAGTGGCGGTGGAGGAGGTTTTAAATGTATTTATATTTTTTTAAATTGGGGTACACCCCAAAAAATTGGGAAATATAACCTGTGCTAACCCCCTCCAGTCATGCTAAACACACGTTCAGACAATACACTGGCTGCAGGGCAGGCCAGCACCTCCAAGGGGTAAAGGGCAAGCTCAGGCCATGTGCCCAATTTGGAGACCCAGAAGTTGCAGGGGCTGACCCCTGTCAGTCAGTTTGTGTAGGCGTGTGCACACTTACTGCCTCACCATGTCGCACGTCCCTTTGATGTTCACGATCCAATTTGATATCTGCTCTATCAACTTTCGATGTTCTTTTATGAGCCTACCATGGTGATCACGGGTTCCAGGCTGGAGAGGGAGCGTGAGAAAGAGAGACCACATGCAAAGGAGGATACATTTTTTCAAATTTAAAATTATAGAGCAGAATTATGGGACAAATTATTAAAGCGGAAAAGTGGGACAACTTTTTAAAGTTTAAGCATTGAATAAAAGGATGTGGCGCGCATTAATTAATGAAGAATTTATTAAATTTTATTCCCTGTAAACTATGCAGAGCAGGGGTTTCTATCTGGCAAAGTTTGAAAAATGTCACCTGACAATGTAATTGACGATTTTTTAAAAATTTATGTTCCTGTCACCTATGTAGAGGTGCCCCAGTGACATCCACCATCCATTTCGATATATTCTCTATTAACTTTCGATGTTCTTTTCTAAGCCTACCATGTTGATCACGGTTATCGGCGAATCAGGGTTCCACGCCGGAGAGGAAGCGTGAGAAAAAGAGACCAAATTTAAGGGAAATAAATTTGTTAAATTTTTTGGGGATCGAGCGGAAATGTGGGAAAAGCTGTTAAAGCGCAAATGTGGGACAAATTACAGAAGCCAAATGTGGGCAAAAGCGGAAATGTAGGACAAAGTATTGAAGCCCAAATGTTGGCTAAAAAAGTAAAGCGGAAATGTGGGACAAATTATTGAAGCGCAAATGTGGTACAACTTGTTAAAGTTTAAGCATTGAATCAAAGGAGGTGGCGCGCATCAATTAAAGAAGAATTTCTGAAATTTTATTCCCTGTCTCCTATGCAGAGCAGGGGTTTATTCACGTCTAAAATTGTATAATGTCAACCCAAGAATGTAACAGAAAAATTACAGAAATGTATTAACCTGTCTACTTGGTAGAGCAGGGGTCTATGACAGAAAAAAATTGTTTATTGTCACCCGAAAATGTTAAAGAAAAATTATTGAAATTTATTAAGCTGTCAACTAGGTAGAGCATGGGTAAATGAAATTTTTTTTTTTTTTTACGGTCTAATAGGTATAGCAGTGGTACATCACACCCAAAAAAATTGTGAATTTCACCCGAAAATGTAACTGACAAAGTAGTGAAATTACATAAAATAAAATACGTACAAATAAATAAATAAAAATTGATTTATGAGGTGGAGTTCCATATGGAGTAGTAGTTTGAGGAGGCGGTGGACTTAGCGGTGTAGGTCGAAGCGGCGGTGGAGGCAGAGGAGGTAGCCAACACTGGTTTTTGGTTTTAATTTTATTTTTTTAAAATTAGGGTACAATCCAAAAGAGACGAAAGTAGAGCACGGCGGCACTGCTGACAACGGGTATGAGCTTCGGTCCTCAGTACAGGCTGAATTAACGGCAGTGTAGCTGGGTGCTTCGTGCGCGGTGCTCAGCATGAGAGTAGGAGGCAGTGTCAAATGCAACAATGTAGCGAGAGAGCAAAGAACATGCGGCACTCACCGGAGCATATAAATATCTGTGTCTTTATTCAGTCCTCAACATTCGGACAGATCGGTGGGGTGGCGGGGCGGACGCGCTCCTGCAGATGCGTGGCGGCTACGGCCGTTTCGCGCAATGAATAGCGCTTCTTCTGGCCGCTGATCGTCAGGGCGCAGTACTGCGCCATATATACGCGACGCCCGTCAGCCGGCATCATGTGCAGCAGCTGTGCGCCGTGAAGGGAATGACGTAAAAGCAATTAAATGTGATCGAGGGGGAGGAAAAATATATCCAAATACAAACATGAAACCAAAAGCACATTTAAGATGTTCGGCAGTAACTACTGATTGTCTAAGCAGAAGTTATTCCTAAGGACATCAATGTTAAGTTAAAGAGGGGATACATGCAGACGGGAGGAAGTACACAGGAATGGTTGTCTTAAAGGGCCATGGGGTCCATAGGAGACAAAACAGTCCATGATGGTTAAATTATAACAAACCCCCATCATTGAAGAAATACGGACATGTCATTCCTATCGTTGAGTCCGGCAGCGCCAGTGGCTTTGGTGCGGAGAATCCATCTTGCTTCCCTCTGCAGGAGTAGCAGGTGCCGATCCCCTCCCCTGGGGATGGGTCGGACCTGTTCCACTCCCGCAAAGGAAAGACAACGAGGATGACCATTATGCACGTCCCTAACATGTTCAATAAGGCGGGGACACCCTTTACCAGAACGAATGGAATTTACATGTTCCCGTATCCGTTCGAAGAGCGGGCGAATGGTTTTACCTATATAGTACCTATTGCAAGGGCAAAATACGGCATACACGACGTATGGCGTGCGACATGTTATGAAGTCCCGCACAGTGTGCTGGACCCCTCCCATCACTAACCATTTTCTGCACGTGTTTAATGCGCAAAAGGAACAATGCCCACATTTATAATTACCCTCAGGTTTTTTACTGGTGAGCCATGTCTCCGCCTTAGGGGTGCAGAATACGCTGTTCACCAGTTTGTCCCTGAGGGTTGCGCATTTTTTAAAAGTGACTAATGGTCGTTGACTGGAGAGGTTACTTAAGGCTGGATCTCCCTTAAGGAGGTCCCAGTTATCTTGTATAACTCGCTTGATGATATCTGCAGCAGGACTGTATTTAAAGGCAAAGGCAAAACGGGGTGATTCAGTTCTCCTATTCCTTTCTACCAGCAATGTGTTACGGTCAAGTGCGGCAGCCTTGCACAAGGCCGCCGAAACTCCCCCTGGTGGGTAACCCCGATCCACGAGTCGATGACTCAATTCATTGGCTTGCCTATGAAAACCTTCCTCGGTGTCATTGATCCTTCTAAGCCGGACAAATTGTCCGTATGGGACAGCTTTTTTGACCGCAGGTGGATGATAACTGGTCTGGTGAAGCAGCGAGTTAGTCGCGGTGGGCTTGCGGAAGCCCGTGGTGTGTAATTCACCATCCTTGACTGTCACACGCACATCCAGGAAGTCTAGCGAATCACCCCCAAAATTGAGGGTGAAGCGCATATTCATCCTGTTGTGCGTGTTGAGGTGTTCTACAAAAGTGCGACACAACTCCTCGCTGCCTGACCAGACCAGAAAGATGTCGTCCACATAGCGTAAAAATAAATGCATGAACCGCAGGAAGGGGTTACCCACCGAGAATATGTATGTATCTTCAAATACCGCCAGGTACAGGTTCGCAAATGTGCACGATACGGGTGTGCCCATTGCGGTACCTAGTACCTGGCGGTACCATTGGCCGTCAAACTGAAACACATTGCTGGTGAGGATGAGGTCAAGTGCATCAATGACAAAGCTCTTGAACATAGAGTCTTTGTCACTTCTATTCAGGACAGTATTGACAGCCCGAAGTCCCAGATCGTGCGGAATTCTGGTATATAGACTCTCGACGTCCAAGGACACCAGGCAGAACTCCCTCCGCCACTCGAAATGTTGGAGTGCTCGGAGGAAGTCCCCGGTGTCCTTAAGGTACGTCGGAGTCCCCAAAAGGAGAGGCCTGAGGAGCCAATCCACGTATCCAGACAGTGGTTCGGTCACTGACCCGACCCCGGCTACTATGGGGCGGCCCGGGGGACGGGTCAGTGATTTGTGGATTTTTGGTACAAAGTACCATACCGGAGCTTTGGGGTGAGGAGGGATGAGTCGATTGGCCATGCCTTTAGGCAGGAAACCAGCTGCTATATACTTCTCAATAAATACCCGAAGTTTTTCTAGTATAGCTGGTACCGGGTCTCCCTTAAGTCTACAATATACCTCGCTGTCCCCCAATTGCCTCCCCGCCTCCTCCAAGTAATATTCCCTGGTCATCAGGACCACATTCCCTCCCTTGTCGGCCGGCTTTATTATAATGCCATCCTGTTGTCTTAACCACAAAAGGGCCCGATATTCTTCCCCGGTAACATTCGGGGGTGCTGCTGGATAAATCAGCGCACGTATATCTCTAAGCACCCGTTTGTGGAACAGGTCAATGGCAGAGCCGGCCGGCATGGGAGGAAGGAAGGTGGACCCGATGCCACCGGTATATGTATCCACCTCGTGGCCACCACTGTCTAGGGTGTCTGCCTCTATGTTGGCCAAGAAGTGGATGCACTGTATCTCCTCTTCACTGAAACGACCCTTGAGATGAAAGTCAGTCCCTGTGATAGTCGCCGGGATCTCTCCAGGCAAAGGTGCGGCACTTCTAAGGGGAGATTCAGCAAACAGTTTCTTCAAAAATAGTTTGCGGATCGACAAAAATAGGTCGATCTCGAAGTCCACAGGGCAGAACTGCTCCGCTAGGCTGAATCCCAGTCCTCGATTGAGGAGTGAGATGCAGCCCGGGGGGAGTTCAATGTCCGTGAGGTTCACCACTATGTCAGCAGTATTGGTGCGGGTGTCATCTTCTTCTATTGTCGCCACGAGACCTGGCGTCTCCGTCTCGTCGACTTGCGTGGTACTCTTGGTTCTTCTTGTACGCCTGCCACGCCCCCTTCTCGTTCTCCTTCTAAAGGGGAGGGGTTAGTGGATGGGTAGATCCCATTTCCCTCTGAGAGACTTGAATCTGAATCGGTTGCCCAAAAATTATTGCGTCCTCGTCGTGGGGTCCGTTTGGGGCGTATTCTCTTTTTGCCCCAATCAAAAACTCGATCTAATTCATAGTCATTCTTGTCTCTAATGAACTTGTCTCGTTTCTTTTCCTTAACTTCCATCTGGGTGGCCAACAACTTTTTGTTCAGTCGTTTTTCAAAGTTGGAAAATTGAGACTCCAGCAATCTCCTCTGTAATTCCTCTCTGGCTTTGCTTAGTTCCTCTGTTACTGCGGTGTATTCCGCTTCGTCCCTGGTTAATACGAGACCCATAAGTTGCATGGAAAATTGCTGGTGTGCATCCTTCCACGCAGTAACAAATGCAGGGTCGTCCTCGTACTGAACAATATCTTTAAATAAACGCAGGCCTCTTGGGACCCGGTCACAGTCCTGGTAGGATTTTAGGGACTTAATTGTCCAAAATAGACGAACTTCTCTGTCTGCCAGCTGAAAGATTTTCAATTCTAAGGCTTTACTGCTGATGGTATGTGTGTAATCCCCCTCATCACACACTGCGAAGAACGTGTCCGCCCCTTCTCTTCCCTGTGTTAAGCTACCTGCGGTATCTGGAGCAGCCTGGAGGGCCGGTACCTGTAGATCCTCTGCATGCTCAGCCATGATGACGTGGACAAGTTATGCAAATGGACGAAAGTAGAGCACGGCGGCACTGCTGACAACGGGTATGAGCTTCGGTCCTCAGTACAAGCTGAATTAACGGCAGTGTAGCTGGGTGCTTCGTGCGCGGTGCTCAGCATGAGAGTAGGAGGCAGTGTCAAATGCAACAATGTAGCGAGAGAGCAAAGAACATGCGGCACTCACCGGAGCATATAAATATCTGTGTCTTTATTCAGTCCTCAACATTCGGACAGATCGGTGGGGTGGCGGGGCGGACGCGCTCCTGCAGATGCGTGGCGGCTACGGCCGTTTCGCGCAATGAATAGCGCTTCTTCTGGCCGCTGATCGTCAGGGCGCAGTACTGCGCCATATATACGCGACGCCCGTCAGCCGGCGCAGTACTGTCCAAAAGAGTGTGAAACATCCAAAATACAAGAATGAGTAATTGTGCTGCAGTATAACAATGGCTGGTTAGTGCCGGTATACATGTCTATTCTGCACAAGGTACGGACAAGTCCTGTGGGATCCATGCCTGGTTCATTTTCATGAACGTGAGCTTGTCCACATTGGCTGTGGACAGGCGGCTGCGCTTGTCTGTAATGACGCCCCCTGCCGTACTAAACACACGTTCAGATAATACACTGGCTGCAGGGCAGGCCAGCACCTCCAAGGCGTAAAGGACAAGCTCAGGCCATGTGCGCAATTTGGAGACCCAGAAGTTGAAGGGGGCAGACCCGTCATTCAGTACGTGTAGGCGTGTGCACACATACTGCTCCACCATGTTGGTGAAATGCTGCCTCCTGCTAAAACGTTCCATATCAGCTGGTGGTGCTGGTTGTTGTGGCGTGCTGACAAAGATTTTCCACATTTCGGCCATGCTAACCCTGCCTTCTGAGGTGCTGGTGGTGCCCCAGCTGCGTTGGCGACCTCTTCCTCGTCCTCTGCCTTCGCCTTGTACTTACATTGTGCTCCCGCTGTCAGGTGGGAATGCCACCAGCAGTGCATCTACCAGTGTGTGTTTGTACTCGCGCATCTTACGATCACGCTCCAGTGACTGAATTAAGGATGGGTCTGTTGTCCTTGTAACGGGGATCCAGCAGCGTGGCCACCCAGTAATCAGCACAAGTTAGAATGTGGGCAACTCGGGGGTCGTTGCGGAGACACTGCAGCATGTCGCTCATGTGTGCCAGGCTGCCCAGAGGCAACGAAAAAAGCTGTCCTCTGTGGGAGGTGTATCGTCTGTGTCCTCTGTATCCCCCCCAGCCATGCACCAGTGATGGCCATGAGCTGGTCTGGGTGCCACCCTGCTGTGAACATGGTTCCTCCTCCTCCATCTCCTCCACCTCGTCATCCTCCAGAACTGTGCCCTGGCTGGACAATTGTGTACCTGGCGTTTGTGGGTGCAGGAACCCACCCTCAGAGCCACTTGTGAATGACTGGCCGGAAACCCTACGAAATGATCCCTCTTTCTCCTCCTCCTCCTCCTGTGCCACATCCTCTTCCATCATTGCCAGCAGCGTTTTTTCAAGGAGGCATAGAAATGGGATAGTTATGCTGAGAACGGCGTTATTGGCACTGGCCATGTTGGTGGAGTACTCAAAACAGCCCAACAAGGAACACAGGTCTCGCATGGAGGCCCAGTCATTGGTGGTGAAGTGGTGCTGTTCCGCCGAGCGACTCACCCGTACGTGCTGCAGCTGAAACTCCACTATGGCCTGCTGCTGCTCGCACAGTCTGGCCAGCATGTGCAAGGTGGAGTTCCACCTTGTGGGCACGTCGCATATGAGGCGGTGAGCGGAAAGGCCGAAGTTATGCTGCAGCGCTGACAGGCGAGCAGCAGCAGGGTGAGAACGCCGAAAGCGCCCACAGACGGCCCGCACTTTATGCAGGAGCTCTAACATATTGGGGTAATTTTTAAGGAATCTCTGCACCACCAAATTCAGCACATGCGCCAGGCAAGGGATGTGTGTCAAACCGGCTAGTCCCAGAGCTGCTACGAGATTTTGCCCATTATCGCACACCACCAGGCCGGGCTTGAGGCTCACTTGCACAAACCACACATCGGTCTGTTGTTCATGGCCCGTCCACAACTCCTGCGCGGTGTGGGGTTTGTCCCCCCAAACAGATACGTTTTAAAACTGCCTGCTGTCGTTTACCCCTGGCTGTGCTGAAGTTGGTGGTGAAGGTGTAAAGCAGACCGGATGAGGAGCCGGTAGAGGATGAGGAAGCAGAGTAGGAGAAGGAAGCAACAGGAGGCAAACTGAAGCGCCCTGCAATCCTCGGTGGTGGAAGGACATGCGCCAAACTGCTATCTGCCTCAGGCCCAGCTGCCACTGCATTTACCCAGTGTGCTGTTATGGAGATATAACATCCCTGACTGTGCTTACTGGTCCACGTATCCATAGTGAGGTGCACCTTACCACAGATGGCATTGCGCAGTGCACACCTGATTTTGTGCCCTACTTGATGTGCAGGGAAGGGATGCCTCGCCTGCAAAAGTAGTGGCGGCTGGGCATGACGTACTGTAGGACAGCCACCGCCATAAGGCCTTGAAAACTATCCGTCTCCACCATACAGAATGACAGCATTTTAAAGGCCAGTAATTTAGAAATGCTGGCATTCAGGGCTAGGGATTGCGGGTGGGTAGAGGGGTACTTCCTCTTCCTCTCCAGTGTTTGGGAGATGGAGAGCTGCAGGCTTCCGTGGGACATTGTGGAGATGCTTGGTGACCCAGGTGGTGGTATGCTGGAAGATCCTCCGTTTGCGGGGTGGCAGGTGGCACTGTCACTCCAGAGCTGGATGAAGAGGCCGAGACTGCAGCAGAAGACGAAGCAGGAGCCAGAGACCTTTCTTGGTTTTTGAGGTGTCTACTCCACTGCCACGTCCCTTATTTGAATCTCTCCTCATATTTCTCGAATTTAGGATCTTGCCCTAAATGGGTGTTTAATTAATAGTAGAATAGAATGACAGTATGTACAGGATGTATCTCACACGCCCTGAACCAGACTACGC
This sequence comes from Bufo gargarizans, assembly GCF_014858855.1. NCBI lineage: Eukaryota > Metazoa > Chordata > Amphibia > Anura > Bufonidae > Bufo > Bufo gargarizans. The sequence goes on along the minus strand of NC_058084.1, from coordinate 340,035,999 downwards.
AGCAATTAAAGATTTGTGCACAAAATGGATGTATTTCAAATATCTGAATATAACCCAAATATATAAAGGGTGTATCTCACAATGACATCTGCAGCAAAGGCTGTCCAAATTTTTTTGGCCAAAACGGGAGTTTAATAACTGAATATGACAGCAGTATATAACCCTGGAATTTCAAATGCCTTGATGCTGCAAGGCCTGAAAAATTTCGTATTTTGCACAAAAAAAGGTGTTTTATTAATAAAAGAATAAAACCCCTGTATATAAAGGGTGTATCTCACACGTCCTGACCCATACTAGGCCGCAATTAAAGATTTGTGCACTAAATGGCTGTATTTCAAATACCTGAATAGAACCCCTGTATTTAAAGGATGTATCTCACGTGCCCTGACCCACACTAGGCCACAATTAAAGATTTGTGCCCAAAATGGCTGTATTTCAAATAACTGAATATAACCCCTGTATATAAAGGGTGTATCTCACACACCCTGACCCACACTAGGCCGCAATTAAAGATTTGTGCACTAAATGGCTGTATTTCAAATATCTGAATATAACGCCTGTATTTAAGGGATGTATCTCACACGCCCTGACCCACACTAGGCCACAATTAAAGATTTGTGCACAAAATGGCTGTATTTCAAATATCTGAATATAACCCAAATATATAAAGAGTGTATCTCACAATGACATCTGCAGCAAAGGCTGGCAATTTATTTATTTTTTTGCCCAAACGGGTGTTTGTTTAATAACTGAATATGACAGCAGTATGTAACCCTGGAATTTCAAACGTCTTGATGCTGCAAGGGCACAACAATTGTGTATTTTGTCCAAAAAAGGGTGTTTTATTAATAGAAGAATATAAGCCCTGTATATACAGGGTGTATCTCACAAGCCCTGACCCACACTAGGCCGCAATTAAAGATTTGTGCACAAAATGGCTGTATTTCAAATATCTGAATATAACCCAAATATATAAAGGGTGTATCTCACAATGACATCTGCAGCAAAGGCTGCCAAAAATCTTTTTTTTTTTTGCCAAAACGGGTGTTAGTTTAATAACTGAATATGACAGCAGTATATAACCCTGGAATTTCAAACGTCTTGATGCTGCAACGCCTGAAAAATTGTGTATTTTGCACAAAAAAAGTGTTTTATTAATAAAAGAATAAAACCCCTATATATAAAGGGTGTATCTCACACGCCCTGATCCAGACTGGGCCTCAATTAAATTTGTTTGCCCAAAATGGCTGTATTTCAAATACCTGAATACAACCCCTGTATATAAAGGATGCATCTCACAACAGGGCTGGGACAAGGTCCACCACCAACAGAGGCTTAGCTGCCCAAGTGCGCCCCCCCCCCCCCCATCTACCCCACCAGACATTTAGATGTTATTTATTCCTGCAGCTCTAATGCTCTGATGACTGATCAGTAGATGACTCAAGTCAAGCCCCCCCCCTTCCATTTAGATATGTATGTTTGTTATTAATCATAAAAAAAATATAAAAAGTATTATGTCCATTGATTTTTTTTTTCTAACTGATCTGTTACCTGTTGAATCTGCTATGTAAATACCCTGGTAGCGCCTCCCGTGATTTTATGGAAGTGACGCACCTTATTTGGCGATTATCGCCTGGTTATATGGTGGTTTGTGTGAACTTGAGTGAGCCCACCTCTATGTCTCCACGTCTCCATCTTAAATCCGCCCCTTCACAGCGCTAGACCTACCTCCTACTTTAGAGGGCTGGCCTCAGCGAATGGGCGGCACTGAGACATAGTTGGTGCCGATCCCGATCATGTGATTCTGTGTTGTGACGCGGGTACCTTGTGACCAGTTACGTCACGACCCGTGTGACCGATCACGTGATCCTAGGGGCGGACTCAATTAAACCTGCTGCTGTCTTAAAAAGAACGCCAGCATGAGCATTCGCTCCCCCGCCATACGCAGGAGAGGAGCGGACCCAGGAATCCTATACACATGGCGAGCTAAGTAATCTCTATTCACTAATAGCATTGTTCTTTACTTGCTGGCGCCGGCATATTTGGTAGTGTCTGATGCTGGAGGAGCGCCCACTATGTGCATTTACTGATTTCTTAATATTCATTGGTCCCCTGATGACCTGGCCCATTGCCAGTGAAACGCGTCGGGACAGTATATACGATATATGTTTGTTTGTCTGCCCCAGGGTGTGATTGGTCTTTAAGTTCTGACGAAGCTGGGCAGTCAATATATTGCCTATAAGGGACACCAAGGGACAGACAGAGAGGGGTGTTTTTGTTCATGAGTGAGGATTAAGGGATGATTTAGGGGAAGAGACCCAGTATCTGTCTCCCTCTTTTATTGTATCCCTTTGTTTCCGCACTCACCCTCTGAGTAAGCCAGTGAGCACACCTTGTGGCTGCTTGTACTCTCCACCATATCACTCTGGTTGGCAGTAGATGACTATCTTTTGAGGTAGTTTTGTGTGATAAATTATTGGGCCTATCATTTTAACATACGATTAATTAAAGATTGTTTTAAGGTTTTCCCATTATTGTACCTCTTGGTACCTTACCTCCTCATTGAAAGGCACTTTAGGTGCCCTTAAGTTGTAAAATCACTCTGTGCTTGACATGTGCCTAGAATTATGCTACAGATGAGATGTCAATTGATTAACAATTATGTCAGAAAGTACTCTGTCTTTCCTTCCCTTTTTGTTTTCCCATTTGTTTTATGCAGTGTCGGACTGGGGTGCCTAGGGCCCACCAGTAAAATGTATTTTGGGGGCCCACCGTATGAATACATTCAAATATTACCTGCTCACACAGCAGCGAGATGCTACCAGATAATTGAATATGGGGGTCCCTGCAGCAAATTTCAGAAGGTAGGTCCTGGGGAGAAGAGGACACTGGCAGCTTTCCCCTATACATAGAAGTCATCTCATCTCTGATCGTGTCTATAATAATAAACTGGGGAGTTTCTTTAATAATTAATCAAGTGTTTTTAGATGAACATATGGGTTGAGGTGCTGCACATTGGATATATGTATGTAGTGCAGTAAGTCTACTGTGTTATGTGCCACTTGTGCAGGGAATGGGAAACTAGGGGCCCACCTTGCTCAGGGGCCCACCGGGGGATTCACCTGTAACCCTGTGGGCCAGTCCGAGCCAGGGACTATACATGGGGTGCAGTGTAATATGCAGGACTATACATGGGGTGCAGTGTAAAATACAGGACTGTACATGAGGTGCAGTATAATATACAGGACTATACATGGGGTGCAGTGTAATATACAGGACTATACTTAGGGCACAGTGTAATATACAGGACTATACATGGGGTGCAGTATAATATACAGGACTATACTTAGGGCACAGTGTAATATACAGGACTATACATGGGGCGAAGTATAATATACATGACTATACATAGGGTGCGGTGTAATATACTGGACTATACATGCGGTGCAATGTAATATACAGTACTGGACATGGGTGCAGGGTAATGTACAGGATTATACATGGAGTGCAGTATAATATACAGGACTATACATGCGGTGCAGTATAATATACAGGACTATACATGGCTGCAGTGTAATATAAAGGACTATACATCGGGTGCAGTGTAATATACAGGACTATACATGCGGTGCAGTATAATATACAGGACTATATATGTGGTGCAGTGTAATATACAGGACTATACATGCGGTGCAGTATAATATACAGGACTATATATGTGGTGCAGTATAATATAAAGGACTATACATCGGGTGCAGTGTAATATACAGGATGGGACATGGGTGCAGTAAAATATACAGAACTATACATGGGGTGCAGTGTAATATACAGGATTATACATGGGAGGCAGTATAATATACACGACTATACATGGTGTAGTGCAATATGCAGGACTATAATTGAGGTGCAGTGTAATATACATGAGTATACATGGATTGCAGTGCAATATACAAGACAATACATGGGGTGCAGTATAATATACACGACTATACATTGGGGACAGTGTAATATGCAGGACTGTAAATGAGGTGCAATATAATATACAGGAGTATACGTGAATTGCAGTGCAATATACAAGACTATACATGGGGTTCAGTATAATATACAGGACTATACTTTGAGTGCAGTGTAATATACAGGACTATACATGGGGCGCAGTGTAATATACAGGACTATATATGTGGTGCAGTATAATATAAAGAACTATACATCGGGTGCAGTGTAATATACAGGATGGGACATGGGTGCAGTAAAATATACAGAACTATACATGGGGTGCAGTGTAATATACAGGATTATACATGGGAGGCAGTATAATATACACGACTATACATGGTGTAGTGCAATATGCAGGACTATAATTGAGGTGCAGTGTAATATACATGAGTATACATGGATTGCAGTGCAATATACAAGACAATACATGGGGTGCAGTATAATATACACGACTATACATTCGGGACAGTGTAATATGCAGGACTGTAAATGAGGTGCAATATAATATACAGGAGTATACGTGGAATGCAGTGCAATATACAAGACTATACATGGGGTTCAGTATAATATACAGGACTATACTTTGGGTGCAGTGTAATATACAGGACTATACAAGGGGTGCAGTATAATATAGAGGACTATACATTAGGGCAGTGTAGTATACAGGACTATACATGGGGTGGACTGTAATATACAGGACTATACAAGGGTGCAGTATAATATACAGGACTATACATGGGGGGCAGTGTAATATACACAACTATAAATGGGGTGCAGTATAATATGGAATATACATAACATGCAGTGTAATATACAGGACTATACATGGGTGTAGTGCAATATGCAGGACTATAATTGAGGTGCAGTGTAATATACATGAGTATACATGGATTGCAGTGCAATATACAAGACTATACATGGGGTGCAGTATAATATACAGGACTATACATGGGGTGCAGTATAATATACAGGACTATACTTTGGGTGCAGTGTAATATACAGGACTATACATGGGGGCAGTGTAATATACAGGACTATACATAGTGTGCAGCGTAATATATAGGACTATACATGAGGTGCAGTATAATATACAGGACTGAACATAGGTAAAGTGTAATATGCAGGGCTATCCATGGGGTGCAATGTAATATACTGGACTATACATGAGGTGCAGTAAAATATACAGGACTATACATGGTGTTGTGTAATATACAGGACTGTAAATGAGGTGCAATATAATATACAGGAGTATTCATGGATTGCAGTGCAATATACAAGACTATACATGGGGTTCAGTATAATATACAGGACTATACATGATGTGCAGTATAATATACAAGACTATGCATGGGGTGCAGTATAATATACAGGACTATACATGAGGTGCAGTGTAATATACAGGACTGGACATGGATGCAGTGTAATATACAGGACTATGCATGGGGTGCAGTGAAATATACAGGACTATACATGGGTGCAGTGTAATGCAGAGGACTATACATAGGGTGCAGTATAATATACAGGACTATACATGGGTTGCAGTATAATATACATGACTATACATGAGGAGCAGAATAATATATAGGACTATACATGGGGAGCAGTGTAATATACAGGACTATACATGGGGTGCAGTGTAATATACAGGACTATACATGGGGTGCAGTGTATTATACAGGACTATACATGAGGTGCAGTATAATATACAGGACTATACATGGGTTGCAGTATAATATACATGACTATACATGAGGAGCAGAATAATATATAGGACTATACATGGGGAGCAGTGTAATATACAGGACTATACATGGGGTGCAGTGTAATATACAGGACTATACATGGGGTGCAGAATAATATTCAGGACTATACAAGGGGTGTAGTTTTAATATACAGGACTATACGTGCACTGTAATATACAGGACTATGCATGGGGTGCAGTGTAATATACAGGACTATACATGAGGTGCAGTGTAATATACAGGACTATGCATGGGGTGCAGTGTAATATACAGGACTATACATGGGGCGCAGTGTAATATACAGGACTATACATGAGGTGCAGTGTAATATACAGGACTATACATGGGGCGCAGTGTAATATACAGGACTATACATGGGGCGCAGTGTAATATACAGGACTATACATGGGGTGCAGTGTAATATACAGGACTATACATGAGGTGCAGTGTAATATACAGGACTATACATGGGGTGCAGTGTAATATATAGGACTATGCATGGGGTGCAGTGTAATATACAGGACTATACATGGGGTGCAGTGTAATATATAGGACTATGCATGGGGTGCAGTGTAATATACAGGACTATACATGGGGTGCAGTGTAATATACAGGACTATACATGGGGTGCAGTGTAATATACAGGACTGTTGCAGATGGTCACACTAATATGGGGACACTAAGGAGGTATAAATACTATGGGGGGCATTAAGGGGGAATTATACTGTGTAGGGTCAATAAGACATTCTACTGTGTGGGGGGCACTAAGGGTGCATTATACTGTGTAGGTGTAAATATAGGCATTGGGCACACTTAGAGGACTTAGTGTAAAACTAATTTCTCATGCCACGCTATGCGTGCCGCTAATATTCTCCCTGCTTTATAAAAGTCGGGAGGTATGCAATAATAATCCACCCTTGTGCACAATGAAATAATGATGTCTCCTTTTGTACACAAAAGCAAGAATAATGTCCCCTTTGTGCCTTCATGCAGGAATAATACCCCCTTCATGCACAATAATAATTTCCCCCTTAGTGCCCCTGACGCGTTATTCTACCCTACCTCGTGAGATTTCCCTACCCTCTGACTTCCTGTCGCATGAGCGATGACGTCGGGGGGCGTGTCTCACTTTTCTCCATCTGCGCATGCCCAAAAGGACACTCTAGTGAACATCTCAAGGCTGAACTTAGCAGCACGCCGGGAACCTGCGCATGCGTCTGGGAGCCGAGGTAGGGAAAAATCACGGGTCAGTGCGCAAGCGCAGTTAACTCATTAAAATCCACCCGATATACGCGCCTGCGCAATGTGATGGTAGGGAAAAATTACGTCCCAGTGCGCAAGCGCCGAGGGTAAGCATGAATATCCATGCCAAAAGCACTTTTAACCCTTTGCAGGAGCTATTCTCATATTGGTTCTTGACTGATTGTCCTCCTATATATAGGTTCTATTATATAGGGGGTCTGTCTGCACAGTATATGGGGGGGGGGGGGGGGGTCTGTCTGCACAGTATATGGGGGGGGGGTCTGTCTGCACAGTATATTTGGGGGGCTGTCTGCACAGTATATTTGGGGGGCTGCCTGCACAGTATATTTGGGGGGCTGTCTGCGCAGTATATTTGGGAGTCTGTCTGCGCAGTATATAGGTGGCTGTCTGCACATTAAATGGGGGGGCTGTCTGCGCAGTATATGGGGGGCTGTCTGCGCAGTATATGGGGGGGCTGTCTGCGCAGTGTATTGGGGGGCTGTCTGCGCAGTGTATTGGGGGGCTGTCGCACAGTATATGGGGGGGTCTGTCACACAGTATATGGGGGGGCTGTCTGCGCAGTATATGGGGGGGCTGTCTGCGCATTAAATAGGGGGGGCTGTCTGCGCAGTATATGGGGGGCTGTCTCTGCAGTATATGGGGGGCTGTCTGCGCAGTATATGGGGGGCTGTCTGCGCATTATATGGGGGGGCTGTCTGCGCAGTATATGGGGGGGCTGTCTGCGCAGTATATGGGGGGGCTGTCTGCGCAGTATATGTGGCGCTGTCTGCGCAGTATATGTGGCGCTGTCTGCGCAGTATATGGGGGGGCTGTCTGCGCAGTATATGTGGCGCTGTCTGCGCAGTATATGGGGGCTGTCTGCGCAGTATATGGGGGGCTGTCTGCGCAGTATATGTGGCGCTGTCTGCGCATTATATGGGGGGGCTGTCTGCGCATTATATGGGGGGGCTGTCTGCGCATTATATGGGGGGGCTGTCTGCGCATTATATGGAGGGGCTGTCTGCGCAGTATATGGGGGGCTGTCTGCGTAGTATATGGGGGGGCTGTCTGCGCAGTATATGTGGCGCTGTCTGCGCAGTATATGGGGGGGCTGTCTGCGCATTATATGGGGGGGGCTGTCTGCTCAGTATATGGGGGGCTGTCTGCGCAGTATATGGGGGGCTGTCTGTGCAGTATATTGGGGGGGGTGTCTGCTCATTATATAGGGAGGTCTGTGCAGTATATGGGGGGGGCTGTCTGTGCAGTATATGGGGGGGCTGTCTGTGCGGTACGGTATATTGGGGGATGTATGTGCAGCATATTTGGGGGGGGGGCAGTGTATTATATTTGTGGCCTGTGTGTTAGATGTGTACAACCCTATTTTAACAAAAAAATAAATAAAAATTCCCTATATCTCCTATGCCATGGCATGTTTTTTGCTACGAAACTGCAGTCATCTCGTCACTTGGAGAAGGATGAGAAGCGGCCCCCATCCAGAAGGACACACCTGCCACCAAATCCGTCTCTCACTGGATTCTGTAATCCCCGTCTGCTGTGTATATGTGCACCGTCCGTCTGCTGCACTGCGTCTGTTCTGCCATTTGCTCTAACCATTTTAATAAAAAAAAATTGTGTCACAACTCTGACCAGCATGTTCTCCTATGGAACACAAAGTACCTGAAGTGGTAAGAAGAAGCCCATGTGTGAGGCCCGCGCCCTGGCGGGAGCATTGAAGGGGCATCTGACAGGTGACGAGCTGCTCCAGCATTGTGTACTGTGATCACCGCGAGTTCAGAGGTCGGCACCCATAGGCTGTCCACATGCTGTGAATTACATCTCCCATCATGCTGGTAAAGTATTATGGGAGGTGTAGTCCAAAACATCTGGAATACCAAATGCGTATGAATGAAAAGCATGGTGTGTGACTGGTCAGTAACAAGGGTTGAAGCCTTGACGTGGCGTTACTGCTCACATGTGTATCCATGTGCCAATTCAACCAATGTGAGTGACTGTAATTAATACTGATTAGGTAACTATAAATACTGTGACAATGGAGAATTAAACGACCGTATCTCCTACACACTGCTTACACCGTGACCGTATCTCCTACACACAGCTTACACCGTGACCGTATCTCCTACACACTGCTTACACTGTGACCGTATCTCCTACACACTGCTTACACTGTGACCGTATCTCCTACACACCACTTACACCGTGACCGTATCTCCTACACACCACTTACACCGTGACCGTATCTCCTACACACCACTTACACCGTGACCGTATCTCCTACACACTGCTTACACTGTGACCGTATCTCCTACACACCACTTACACCGTGACCGTATCTCCTACACACTGCTTACACCGTGACTGTATCTCCTACACACTGCTTACACTGTGACCGTATCTCCTACACACTGCGACCGTATCTCCTACACACTGCTTACACTGTGACCGTATCTCCTACACACTGCTTACACCGTGACCGTATCTCCTACACACTGCTTACACCGTGAAAAAAAAAAAAAAAAAAAAAAAAATATATATATATTTTTTATAAAATTAAATAAAAAACATAAATACAGAAATAATATAAGAATTAACAGTATGTGTGTATATATATATGAGGTATCTGTATTTTTTTTGTTGGCTGCGCAGGATGCTGCAGCCTGACCTTAGAGCGCTGGCCGTATGCCTGCCCCTATTCCATAGGCGGCATGTTGCGCTCCGTGGCACTGGCCAGGTATACATGTTCCCCTTCTAGGCGGACCCTTGCCCTCTCCTGGGATACGGCGCTGGCCAGGTGCAGGCCGCCCTTTTCTATAGGCAGAATTAGTCGCCTTCTCCAGTCACGGTACTGGCCATGTGCATGACCCCCCATTATAGGCGGCATACTGCACTCTCTCTGGCTGCGGGCTGGCCTTGTGCATGACCCCCTTCTGTAGGCGGAATACTGCCCTTTTACCGCATACGATGCTGACCATGTGCACGACCCCCTTCCATAGGCGGAACGCTGCACTCTCGCTGGGTTTGCTACGGCCATATGCGTGACCCCCTTCCATAGACGGGACGCTGCACTCTCGCTGGATTCGCTACGGCCATATGCATGACCTCCTTCCATAGGCGGAACGCTGCACTCTCGCTGGGTTCGCTACGGCCATATGCATGACCTCCTTCCATAGGCGGAATGCTGTACTCTCGCTGGGTTCGCTACGGCCTTATGCATGACCTCCTTCCATAGGTGGAATGTTGCACTCTCTCTGGCTTCGCTGCTGGTCATACGCATGACCTCCGTCCAAAGGAGGGCTGCTGCGCTCCCTCTCTCTGGATTCGCTGCCGGCCATATGCATGACCTCCGTCCATGGGCAGAACGCTGCACTCTCGCTGGATTCGCTGCCGGCCATATGCATGAGCCGGCCATGTGCATTGCCTCCTTCCATAGGCGGAATGCTGCACTTTCTGGATTCGCTGCCGGCCATACGCATGACCTCCGTCCATAGGCGGAATGCTGCACTCTCTCTGGATTTGCTGCCGGCCATGTGCATGAACTCCTTCCATAGGTGGTTTGCTGCACTATCACTGGATTCGCTGCCGGCCATGTGCACGACACCTTCCTTGGGTGGTGTGCTGCACTCACTGGAATCGCTGCCAGCAATGAGCATGTATCCTTTCCTCAGGCGGCATATGCACAACGCCACTGACTGTGGTTGTTTTCTCGCCAGTGCGTTGCTGGCCATGTGCATGTCCCGCATCCTTGGCGGGGTGCTTGCATTTTTGCTGGATGCGATGACGGCCGTGTGCATTACCCGCCCCTTTCTGGGTGGAATACTGCTCTTTCGCCGGATATGTTGCGGGCCATACACGGCCCACCTCATCCATGGGCAAGAATTTGCACCCTCACGTGACCCATGGCTGTCCTTGAAATGCTGTGCGGGATTCTTGCTTGTTCTCCTTCGTTGTGGAGTAGTTGCACTCTCACAGTATTCGGTGTTAGGTGGGTTATTGCGCACTCGCTTTATGGTAAGATAACCCCGTGCATGTCCCCCTTTCTCTGGGCGGACCTCCTGCGTTCCCGCTGGGTACTGTGCGGCCATGTGATTAGTCACCTTCTGGGCGAACTATGGTATGTTCTACTTCTCTGAAGTTGTTACTGGCCTTGGGCAACCCCCCTTTGGGACGGGCCTTTGCATTCTTACCAGCTGCAGTGTTGCCAGGTGCATTTCCCCCTTTTCTGGGGGGCCTGCCTGCGTTCCCATCGCATGCCATACTGATGTCTTGTGCATCACTCCCTTTCAGGTTGCACTTTGCACTTCCGTTGATACTGTTGGGCTCTGTGGCTGATCCCCTTCACTGGGTGGCTATTTTTTTGCAGTGAGCGGAATTTTCTGGTGCGCTCTGTCCGTTGTTTGGGCCGTGTATGCCTTCTCCTCCCATAGGTGGGTTGGCCTTCTCACTGCTTGCGGGGCTGTTCGTACGTATGCCTCACTTCCTCCTGCGACATACCCTTTTTTCTCTTGGGATGTGGTGCTGTCACGGGCCTTGCACTCTTCTCTAAAGAGATCATTCTGTCCACCTGTATAACCCTTGGGTGCTGTCATACAAGCATTACAAGTATGCCGCTGTATTCAAAGGTGTATTCTTTAGATATGAGTAGATGGGCTCTACTTGCTCTCTACTTCGCCGAGCTGGGTGGTGCTCGTTTTCTGGTTTGGCCTGTATATTGTGGTCCCGTTGTTTCGGCATCCACCATGTCCGTTGGCCTTTCCACCTGGGGAGTGTTCGTGGTTCTTTGATACGTACCCTTTCGTTCTCCCGTGCACTCGCTTCCCGGCGCAAGTGGTCACTGGGTCGAGAGTGCCGTTTGCAGTGCCACTCGATTTCTGCGTTAGCTCTGGCGGGACTGCTGTTCCCTCGCCTGCTACTGTTTTTTCCTCCTCTTCGGGTGTCGTGCAGTATGAGTTTTTTCTTTTGGCGCCCCCTCTGCGCTTTAGGCTGGTCCGCTACCGGGTTCGGGCCGCTTTTCTCGGGATGGTCACCCAGCTGCTCTTGGGTGCTCACTTACCCAGGTCCGTAGGACCTCCACCTTGGGTTCTTCAGGGTACTCGCCTTCTGCGTGGCAGTGAACCGGGCGTCTCGGTGAGCGGGGTTCTGCCTTTGAGCTGTCCTATGGCTTCCCTGTTGCCCACTCCTCCTTTCAGTTGTAGGGTGTTATGCCGGCCTCTGTCTCGACTGCCTTTTTTCGCCGGCTCTGCTTGGCTCCCACTCGGTTTGGCTCGGCTCCCTCCGATGTGGCTTTTGCCCCGGCCGCGCTTCAGTGGCTGTTCCTTCGCTGCCCTCCCCTCTGGGGAGAGCTTGGTTGTTCATGTGGATGGTTCTGATGTTCCTCTTGGCCTCGTGCTGTCTCCCTTGTTCACTCTGGCTGTAACTTGGGAGGACCCCCATTCGGTCGAGATTGTCATTAGATCTCCCACACCGGGACTGTAGGACGTCTTCCTGTGGTGGCTACATCAGCATGGACTTTAGCCTGTCTTGTCCTGGCGGTTGCTGGGCGGACCCTTCGGTTCCTTCCGTCTGTCCTTCTGCTCCCCCACTCCGGGTGGTTACAGGACTACGTTGCTCGGGGGCCGACGGGACCAGTTTTGCCGACCGTTCTGCCCGTGTTACTGGTCTGCGCCTGTTCACATTGGGTTTCACCCGCTTGCCCAGGCGACTCTAGCGGGCTCGCTAGTGTTCGCTCCTGGCCGTGTTTTGTCCAGGATCTGTTGTAGGACTTAGGGGTTTTACCGGGGGTTCTGTGGGAAGCTGGGCGTTCCCCCACTCTGCCTTTCTCTCTCCATGGTTCTGTCTTTCTCCAGTCCGACCTGGATCTGGGACTGGGACTCTGTTGCTTGAAGTGTCAAGTGTCAGCGCTGTCCTTCCCCTTTCGGCGTTCCCCGGCCCTCTGGGCCTGTCAGGGCCCTTTTCCGTGGAGCGGCTTTGGGGTTCCCTCGTACTGCCCCTGGGTACCGCCCTGGGCATTGCATACTGGGCTCTTGGCGCTCCAATCTTTCCCTTGGAGCCGTTACAGGAGTTCTCTCTACTCCTTCTGTCCTGTACGGTTATGTTTCCGTAGCCGTCGTGTCTCTGGCGGGTGCCTGGGTGGCGGCCCTTCTTGTTCCGAGCCTTCTCTTTCCTCGGGACAGGGCTGTTCTCCATCCCGTCTCTTCCTTCCTTCTGAAGGTGGTGTTTGTCTTTCATTTTAACGGGGCTTTCGTCCTCCCCTTCCCACCCCCGGGAACGGACACTTCACCGATTTGGGAGTTGTTTGGGCCTTGCGGTTTTTACTTGGAGATCTCCGACTCTTGTCGACGTTCGGTCTCTTGGTTTTCCAGGAGGTCCGCGCAACGGGTTGGTGGCCTCCGGGGTGGCTTTCCTCCGCTTTCTCACAGTGGTTGTTGCTGTGGTTACCGCACCAAGGGCAGGGTTCTGCTTTTGGTGTCACCGTTCGTTTCACCGGAGCGGTCGGTGCCTCCTGGGCCGGTGGCATTTGGTTTCGGCCATGCGTCTGTGCGCGGCGGTCACTGGTCTGCCTTACAGCGTTCTACAGGGTGCATACTCTGGCTTCGGCAGATGCTGCCTTGGGCCGCCTGGTCTGCGGGCGGCGGTTTCTTGATGCCTTCGGGTGATTCGCCTTGGTGCTGTGGTCCCTCCCCCTTTTGGACTGCTTTTGAACGTCCCAAGGTCTTCTGTGTCCCCCAAGGAAACTGGGCGAGAAAACGAGATTTTTGTATAACTTACCAGTAAAATCTCTTTCTCGCTCTTTCCTTGGGGGACACAGCACCCACCCATTCTTTGTTTTTTCTCTACACGGTTTCCGAGTTGTTTTACCCGTTGGGTAGTTGGCTTGTTGGTTCCACTTTTGGACTTTGCCTTTTTTTTCACTACTTGGACACGCAACTGGCAGCCTCTCTCTCCAGGCTGAGGGTATAGCTGTGGAGGAGGGGCTTAACAGTTTTCACTTAGTGTCACGCCTCCTATGGAGATGAGCTATACCCCTCATTCCATGGGTGGACTTTTTGTGCGCTCACAGGACTCACAACTGTCCTTGTATATGCTGTGCTGGACTTGTTTGGAGGCTGTCATCCGTCTTCTCGGCTATTTTTCTCTCGACGGCTCTGTTTTGGCTTCTCCGGGGTCAGTTTTACTCCGATGTGGCTTCTGCCCCGGCCAGGCTTCAGGGGCTGTTCCTTCACTGCCCTCCCCCCTGGGGAGACCATGGTTGTTCATATGGATGGTCCCGGTGTTCCTTATGACCTCGTACTGTCTCCATGGTTCACACTGGCTGTACTAGCTGTGTGCCTATTACCGGGTTTGCCACATTCTGTCCTCCCGCTGGGTGCAGATTACTTTTACCTTTCTGGGCGATGGTCCTACTTGGACTTTACCTTCTCGGTAACCTGGCGGGCCTACTTTCTTCTGTCAAGATTACCCTTCAGGCCCCCACACCGGGACTGTAGAACACCACCTTCTTGTGGTGGCTACAACGACAAGGACTTTAGCCTGACTTGTCCTGGAGTCTGTTGGATACTGGCCGGGTCCCTTTCGGTTCCTTCCGTTTGTCCATCTGCTCCCCCACTCCGCGTGGATTCGGGACGGCGTTGCTCGGGGGCCGACGGGACCAGTTTTCCCGACCTTTTTGCCCGTGTCACTGATTTGCGCTTACTCGCATTGGGTTTCCTCCCGTCTGCCCAGAACGCTTGCACTTCCATTGGATACGGTGCTGGCCTTGTGCGTGACCACCTCTCATTTCAAGGGCAGAATTTGACACGCTCATGAGATTCACGGCTGTCCTTATATGGCTGTGCTGGACTTGTACATGTCCCCCTTCGTTAGCAGAGTAGTTGCACTCTCGCTGAGTTCAGTGTTGGGTGCATTGTGGCACACTCACTTAATGCTGGGATACCCTGTGCTTGTTCCCCTTTCGCTAGGTGGACCTCCTGCGTTCCGGCTGGTTTATAGGGTATGTCCTGCTTCTCTGAAGTAGGTACGGCCTTAGGCATCACTTCCTTTTGGGACGGGCCTTTGCACTCTTACCGACTGCTGTTGACCTGGTACATTTCCCCCTTTCGGGGTGGACTGGTTGCGTTCCATCGCATTCTATGCTAGGTTTGTGCATAACTCCCTTTCAGGTTGCACTTGCAATTCCGTACATGCTGTGGCACTCTGGGGCGGGCCCCCCTTTTTCTAGGTGGGTTGGCCTTCCCGCTGCTTACGGGGCTGCTCGTACGTATGCCTCACCTGCTTCCTGCGGCATATCTTTGTTTCTTGGATGCGTTGCTTGCCGCAAGCCTTGCACTCGTCCCTAAGGAGTTCATTCTGTCCTCCTGACCGAACAGGTTCTATTGCTCTCTGCTGCACCGAGCTGGGTGGTGCTCATTCATTTCGTGGGCTTTTCATTCCAGGGAGTGTTCGTGGGTCCTAGATGCATGCCCATTCGTCCTTCTGCGGCATTGCTTCCCTGCGCTGGTGGTCACATGGTCGAGAGTGCTGTTGTCTGCAGCGCCTCTCGAATTCTTCGTTGGCTCTGGCAGGACTGCGGTTCCCTTGCCTGCTGCAATTCCCTCCTCTTCGGATGCAGTGTGGTATGAGTCCTTCCTCTTGGCGCCTTTACGCTTCTGTCTGATCTGCTACCAGGTTCGGGCTGCTCTTCTCGGGAAGGTCACCCGACTTCTCTTGGGTGCTCGATTACCCGGGTCCGGAGGACCTTCGCCTTGGGTTCTTCACGGTATTCGCCTTCTGCGAGGCGGTGGACCGGGCGTCTCACAGTATAGTGGGTTCTGCTTGAGCTGTCCTATGGCTTCCCTGTTGCCCACTCCTCCTCCTTTCGGTGGGAGGGTGTTATGCCGGCCTCTGTCTCGACTGCCTTATCTCGCCGGCCTTGTTTGGCTCCCGCTCGGTACAGATCGCTCCAATGTGGCTTCCCGCCTGACTTCAGAGGCTGTTCTTCGTTGTCCTCCCTTCTGGGGAGAGCATGGTTGTTCATGTGGGTGGTTCCGGTGTTCCTTTTGGCCTCGTACTGTCTCCCTTGTTCACACTGGCTGTATTAGCTGTGTGCCTATTTACCGAGTCTACCGCGTTCTGTTCTCCCGCTGAGTGCAGATTGCGTGGCCCATTCTAAGACGATGGTCCTGCTGTAGACTTACCTTCTCGATAACTTGGGGGGACTACCTTTTCATTCCAGATTCTCCTGATCTCCCACACCGGGACGGTCCGACGTGGTTACGTCAGCATGGATTTTAGCCTGTCTTCTCCTGGCATCTGGCGGATCGTTTGGGTTCTTTCCATCTGTCCTTCTGCTTCCCCATTCGGGTGGATACGGGATAACGTTGTTCGAGGGCCGATGGGGCTATTTTTGTCGACCCTTCTGCCTGTGCTGCTGGTCTGCGCCTGATCACATTGGGTTTTCGCCCGCTTGCCAGGCGACTCTAGCGGGTTCGCTACTGTCCACTCCTGGCAGTGTTTCGTCCAGGATCTGTCGTAGGGCTTAGGTTTTTTTGTCTGGGGTTCTGTGGGAAGCTGTGCATTCCCCACTCTGAATTTCTCTCCCCATGGTTCGGTCTTTTACTTGAGGTGTCAAGTGTCGGCGCTGTCTTCCTCTTCCAGCGTTCTCGGCCCCCTGGGCCTGCCAAGACCTTCTTCCTCGGAGTGGCTCTTTGGTTCCTCTGTGCTGTCCTTCGGTACCGCCCTGGGGACTTTATACTGAGCTCTCGGTGCTCCAATCTTGTCCTTGGAGCCGTTACAGAAGTTCTCTCTACCCCTTCTGTCCTGTTCGGTTGTGTTCCGTATCAGTCGTGTCTCTGACGGGTGCCGGAATGGTCCTTTTTTTGTTCCAAGCCTTCTGTCCTTTCCAGGGCAGGGCTGTTCTACGTTCAGTTTCTTCCTTCCTTCCTTCCTTCTGAAGGTGGTGTTTGCCTTTCGCTTCAACACCTCACCTGTTTGGGCCTTGCCGCTTTTATTTGGGGATCTCCGACTCTTGTAGCCGTTCGGCCTCTTGGGTTTCCAGGAGGTCTGTGCATAGGGTTGACTGACTCCAGGGTGGTTTTCCTCCGCTTGATCAGTTTGGCTATTGCTGAGGTTACCGCACCGAGGGCAGGTTTCTGTCTTTGGTGTCACCGTTCATTTCGCCAGAGCGGTTGGGGCCTCCTGGGCCGGAGGCATTGGGCTTCGGCCATGCATTTGGGCAAGGCGGCCACGGGTCTACCTTGCGCCTTGCCGTGTTCTACAGGGTGCATACTCTGACTTTGGCGGATGCTGCCTTGCCCCGCCTGGGGTTGCGGGCGGCGGTTCATTGATGCCTTTCGGGTGCTTCACCTTGGGCTGTGGTCCCTCCCCCTTTTGGACTGCTTTTGAACGTCCCAAGGTCTTCTGTGTCCCCCAAGGAAACTGGGCGAGAAAACGAGATTTTTGTATTACTTACCAGTAAAATCTCTTTCTCGCTCTTTCCTTGGGGGACACAGCACCCACCCATTCATTGTTTTTTCTCTGTACGGTTTCCGAGTTTTTTGTTACCCGTCGGGTTGTTGGCTTGTTGGTTCCTTGTTGGACTTTGCCTTTTCTCACTGCTTGGACACGCAACTGGCAGCCTCTCTCTCCAGGCTGAGGGTATAGCTGTGGAGGAGGGGCTTAACAGTTTTCACTTAGTGTCACGCCTCCTATGGAGATGAGCTATACCCTTGCTAGAGTGCAACATTCCACCTATGGAAGGAGGTCATGCATAAGGCCGTAGCGAACCCAGCGAGAGTACAGCATTCCGCCTATGGAAGGAGGTCATGCATATGGCCGTAGCGAACCCAGCGAGAGTGCAGCGTTCCGAGCAAATCCAGCGAGAGTGCAGCGTCCCGTCTATGGAAGGGGGTCACGCATATGGCCGTAGCAAACCCAGCGAGAGTGCAGCGTTCCGCCTATGGAAGGGGGTCGTGCACATGGTCAGCATCGTATGCAGTAAAAGGGCAGTATTCCGCCTACAGAAGGGGGTCATGCACAAGGCCAGCCCGCAGCCAGAGAGAGTGCAGTATGCCGCCTATAATGGGGGGTCATGCACATGGCCAGTACCGTGACTGGAGAGGGCGACTAATTCTGCCTATAGAAAAGGGATGGACGGAGGTCATGCGTATGGCCGGCAGCGAATCCAGAAAGTGCAGCATTCCACCTATGGAGGGAGGCAATGCACATGGCCGGCTCATGCACATGGCCGGCAGCGAATCCAGCGAGAGTGCAGCGTTCTGCCCATGGACGGAGGTCATGCATATGGCCGGCAGCGAATCCAGAGAGAGGGAGCGCAGCGTTCCGTCTATGGAAGGGGGTCACGCATATGGCCGTAGCAAACCCAGCGAGAGTGCAGCGTTCCGCCTATGGAAGGGGGTCGTGCACATGGTCAGCATCGTATGCAGTAAAAGGGCAGTATTCCGCCTACAGAAGGGGGTCATGCACAAGGCCAGCCCGCAGCCAGAGAGAGTGCAGTATGCCGCCTATAATGGGGGGTCATGCACATGGCCAGTACCGTGACTGGAGAGGGCGACTAATTCTGCCTATAGAAAAGGGCGGCCTGCACCTGGCCAGCGCCGTATCCCAGGAGAGGGCAAGGGTCCGCCTAGAAGGGGAACATGTATACTTGGCCAGTGCCACGGAGCGCAACATGCCGCCTATGGAATAGGGGCAGGCATACGGCCAGCGCTCTAAGGTCAGGCTGCAGCATCCTGCGCAGCCAACAAAAAAATACAGATACCTCTTATATATATATATATATACATACTGTTAATTCTTATATTATTTCTGTATTTATGTTTTTTATTTAATTTTATTAAAAATATATATATTTTTTTATTTTTTTATTTTTTTTTATTATTCTAAAACACAGCCTCTTCCACTTTTGGACTGTACATCTTTCCTCCTCTTCCCCTCCTGCCACGGGTTCTTCGGAGGATCGCGGCAGAGGGCGTTCCCGCGATTCTGATCGCCCCGGATTGGCCCCGTCGGTCCTGGTACGCCGACCTAATGTTGCTGTTGGCAGACGTTCCGTGGCCACTGCCCTCCAGGGAGGACCTTCTCTCTCAAGGTCCGATCTTCCACGAGCATTTAGGCTCGCTAGTATTTATAATACGAGAAAGAGATTTTACTGGTAAGTTATACAAAAATCTCGTTTTCTCGCCCAGTTTCCTTGGGGGACACAGAAGACCTTGGGACGTTCAAAAGCAGTCCAAAAGGGGGAGGGACCACAGCACCAAGGCAAAGCACCCGAAGGCATCAAGAAACCGCCGCCCGCAGACCTCTCTTGTGTTTCCAGGATGTCCGCGCAAAGGGTTGACGGCCTCCAGGGTGGCTTCCTTCGCTGCCTTCTAAGAAATAGATTCTGCTGGACCTAGGCTGGCCCCTGAGGTGTCGTTGGGAACAGCCATGTTTCTGGCGCTCTCCTGAGATGCGATGCTGCCGTGTGCGATTCATTGCACCCTCACCGAATACGTTGCATGTGCATCACTCTCACTGGATTTAATGCCGGACAGGTGCATGACCCCCTTCTGGGGCAGAAGAATTGCCTGAAGCTCTCTCTCCAGGCTGGAGGGGGTATAGCTACCAGGGGAGGAGCTAACAGCTTTATCTAGTGTCAACGCCTCCTAGAGGACATAGCTATACCCCCGGGAACGGACACTTCACTGATTTGGGAGTTGTTTGGGCCTTGCGGTTTTTACTTGGAGATCTCCGACTCTTGTCGACGTTCGGTCTCTTGGTTTTCCAGGAGGTCCGCGCAACGGGTTGGTGGCCTCCGGGGTGGCTTTCCTCCGCCTTCCTCCGCTTTCTCACAGGATTCCGGCTCCTTCCCGGGCCCCCTGACTGTTCCGGCCCGCGGGGTGGGTTCAGGTTTGAACTTTGAGTTCAAAGTATTCTAGAGGACATAGCTATACCCTATATAGTATGTATGTAAGGACACCCTCTATGTTCTGGGCTTCCTGGTGGGCCTGTGTGAGATTGTGCCCCTGTATGGTGGCCCCTTTTTTTTTTTTTTGCCTCAGAGTGGCTGTGTTTTTAAAAAAAAAAAAAATATATTTTTTTGAGGGTATAGCTCATCTCCATAGGAGGCGTGACACTAAGTGAGAACTGTTAAGCCCCTCCTCCACAGCTATACCCTCAGCCTGGAGAGAGAGAGAGAGACTGCCAGTTGCGTGTCCAAGTAGTGAGAAAAGGCAAAGTCCAAAAGTGGAACCAACAAGCCAACTACCCAACGGGTAAAACAAACTCGGAAACAAAGAATGGGTGGGTGCTGTGTCCCCCAAGGAAAGAGCGAGAAAGAGATTTTACTGGTAAGTTATACAAAAATCTCGTTTTCTCGCCCAATTTCCTTGGGGGACACAGAAGACCTTGGGACGTTCAATAGCAGTCCAAGAGGGGAGGGACCACAGCACCAGGGCAAAGCACCCGAAGGCATCAAGAAACCGCCGCCTGCAGACCAGGCGGCCCAAGGCAGCAGACGCCGAGGCCCCAGCGCGCACCCTGTAGAACCCAGTAAGGTGTGCAAGGAAGACCAGCGACCGCCTTGCACAAAAGCATGGCCGAAGCCTAATGCCTCCGGCCCAGGAGGCACCAACCGCTCTGGTGAAATGAACGGTGACACCAAAAGCAGAACCCTGCCCTTGGTGCGGTAACCACAGCAATAGACACAGAGAGCGAAGGAAGCCACCCTGGAGGCCGTCAACCCTTTGCGCGGACATCCTGGAAACACAAGAGACCGAACGCCGACAAGAGCCGGAGATCTCCAAGGAATAACTGCAAACCCAAACAATCTCCAAGCGGTGAAGCGCCCGTTCCCGGAGACGGGAAGGGGATGACCAAAGCCTCGTAGATAAGAAGGCAGATACCACCCTCAGAAGGAAGGGACGGGATGGAGAAACAGCCCCGTCCTGGAAAAGGACAGAGGGCACAGAACACGAAGGGCCACCCATCAGGCACCCGTCAGACATGATGGCAACAGAAAACACAACTGTACAGGACAGCAGGAGTAGGGAGAACTTCTACAACGGCACCAAGGGAAAGAGTGGAGCGCCAAGAGCTCAGTGTGTAGTTCCCAGGGCGGTACCAGGGAACGGTACAGAGGAACCAAAGAGCCACTCTGTGGAAGAAGGTCATGACAGGCCCAGGAGGGCCAGAAAACGCTGCAAGGGGAAGGACAGCGCCGACACTTGACACTTCAGTAACAGAGTCCCAGTCCCAGGCCGGACTAGAGAAAGACAAAACCAAGGGAGAGAAAAGCAGAGTGGGGGAATGCCCCACTTACCACAAAACCTAGTCAAGAACCCTAAGTCCGACAACCGAACCCGGACGAAGCACAGTCGGGAGCGAACACTAGCGCGCTCGCAGGAATCGCCTGGCAAGCGGGAAAAAAAAACCCAATGTGATCAGGCGCAGACCAGTAACACGGCCCAAGGGTCGGAAGAAAACTCCCGTCGGCCCCCGAACAACATAGTCCCGTATCCAACCGGAGTGGGTGAGCAGAAGGACAGACGGAAGAAACCGGAAGGGTCCGCCCAGCAGCCGACAGATGCCAGGACAAGACAGGCCAAAGTCCAAGTCGACGTAGCCACCACAGGAAGGAGTTCTACAGTCCTGGTGAGGGAAAGTCAAGGACAACCGTGACCGAAGGGTAGTCCTCCCAAGTTACCGAAAAGGTAAGTCCAGCAGGACCATATGCCCAGAATGGAAAGGCAATCTGCACCCAGCGGGAGGACAGAACGCAATAGGCCTGGCAAACAGGCACACAGCTAGTACTGCCAGCGAAAACGAGGGAGACGGTACGAGACCACAAGTAACACCGGAACCATCCAAATGAACAACCATGCTCACCCCCGAAGGGGAGGGGGCAATGACGAAACAGCCTCTGAGGCCTGGCCGGTGCAGAAGCCACCTCGGAGTGACAAACTCAGAAAGGAAGCCAAAACAACCGAGCCGGCGAGGAAAAGCAGTCGAGACAGAGGTCGGCATAACACCCTCCGAACCGAAAGGAGGAATGGCAAACAGGGAAGGCATGTAGAGCCGGCCATGTGCGTGACCCCCCTTCCTGGGCGGAACGCAGCACTCTCACTGGATCTGTTGCCGATCATGTGCATGACCCCCTTTTTTAGGCGGAATACTGCACTCTCACCGGATACGGTACTGGCTATGTGCACGACCCCCTTCTATAGGCGGAAGGCTGCATGATGTGCTATGTTGTACTTAGGTGCTGTGTTATTATGCTGCACTCTCACTGGTTTCGCTGCCGGCCTTTTCTTAGGCGGTATGCTGCACTTTTATTGGATTCCCTGCCGGCCTTGGGTATGCCTCCTTCCCTCAGGCAGCTTACATACATCCCCCTGTCTGTGGTTGTTTCCTCGCAGGTACGTCACTGACCATGTGCGTGTGCCCAATACATGGCAGGGTGCTTTCACTCTCGCTGGATCCGCTGTCGGCCATATGCATGACCCCTCTTCCGTGGCGGTGTACCCACTCTTGCTGGATTCGCTGCCAGCCAGGGGCTTGCCTTCCTTCCTCAGGCGACATGCACGCATTCTTAGTGACTGTGTTTGTATCTCGCCAGTACGTTGCTGGCCATGTGTATGACTCCCATGCATGGCGGTGTGCTCGCACTCTCCCTGGATGAGATGCTGGCCATGTGCTTTACCCCCCTTTTTTTCTGGGCGGCATGCTACACTCTCACCGGATACATTGCTGGCCATGTGAATGGCCCTCTAACAGGGGTGGAACTATGAGTTCTAGAATATATATTGAACTATTGAACCAGAAAAGGGGGAAGAAAGGCACCTGGCAAACTCTGCAGACGGCAAGAGTGCAAAGGCCCGCACCAAAGGACCTAGTGAAGGGGGAAGGGCACGCACAGGATTATCCTGGCATTAAATTATTGTGCAATAATCCAACCAACACCGAATTTTGTGAGAGTGCAACGAGTAGTTCGCCAATGAAGGGGAACGTCCAGTACAGCATATAGAAGGACAGCCGTGAATCTCATGAGCGCGCAAATTACCGCCCACGGAATAAGAAGTGGTCATGCACAAGGCCAGCACCGTTTCCAAAGGGAGTGCAAGCAGCGCACCCATGTTTAGAGGGCCATGCTCCCGGCCAGCAACGTATTCGGTGAGGGTGCAATGAATCGCACACGGCAGCATCGCATCCCAGGAGAGCGCGAGCACCCCGCCACGGACGGGGCCATGCACATGGCCAGCAACGTACTGGCGCAAGAACAAACACCGTCAGTGAAGGTGCATGTATGTCCACCCCGCGGGCCGGCAGAGACAAAGGGCCGGATTGCGGCCGAGCAGGCCGAAGCCTGGGTCAAAAGTTTGCGGCTCCCGGCCGACCGGAAGCCTCAACAGTCAGCCGGGGCCTGCCGGAGCATCGCGCCCAGTACATGCAGGCCGTGAGGGCCTTGCGTCCTCTGGTGGCCGGTACCCAACAGGTTAACAAACCTCATGGTTTCTATACTATAGGTTTGTATATTAGTCTTTTATATTTCTCTTCCCACGATCCTGTCCTTCCTCCAGTCGGGCCTGGACCTGGGGCTGGGCCTCAGTTCTCTGAAGGGACAGATTTCGGCGCTGTCTATTCTTCTCCAGCGTCCCCTGGCCCCTCTGGGGCCGATTAAGACCTTTTTGCAAGGGGTGGCTCACTCTGTTCCACCGTATCGCCCTCCGGTTCCTTCCTGGGACCTGAATGTGGTGCTCTCGGCGCTTCAATCTGCCCCCTTCGAGCCCTTGCGGGAGGTCTCCCTTCGCCTTCTGTCCTGCAAGGTCATCTTTCTTGTGGCCATCACGTCTCTCCGGCGGGTGTCTGAGTTGGCGGCTCTTTCTTGTTCCGAACCTTTCCTGATCTTCCACCAGGATAAGGTTGTGCTCCGACCAGTCCCGGCTTTCCTGCCAAAGGTGGTCTCCGCCTTTCACATCAATGAGGACATCGTCCTTCCGTCGCTCTGTCCCTCTCCTTCCCACTCCAGAGAACGGGAACTGCACCGTCTGGATGTGGTCAGGGCATTGAGGATTTACTTGGAGGTCACCGGATCCTTCCGGCGCACGGATTCCCTGTTTGTGGTCCCGGAGGGTTCGCGCAAGGGTTTGGCGGTCTCCAAGGTGGCCATTGCCCGGTTCATTAAACTGGCGGTGTCTGAGGCTTATCGAGCCAAGGGTAGGGCTCCGCCTTTCGGCGTCACTGCTCATTCCACCAGAGCAGTCGGGGCTTCCTGGGCGCAGAGGCATCGAGCCTCGGCTGAGCAGTTGTGCAAAGCGGCCACTTGGTCCTCTTTGCACACTTTCACCAGGTTCTATAGGGTGCATACGCACGCGTCGGCGGATGCTGCTTTGGGCCGCCTGGTCTTGCAGGCTGCGGTTTCCTGATGCTCCGGTGGTCCGCCTTGGGTTATGGTCCCTCCCTTCTTGGACTGCTCTTGGACGTCCCAAGGTCTGTGTCCCCCAAGGAAAATGGGCGAGAAAAGGAGATTTTTGTATAACTTACCAGTTAAATCTCTTTCTCGCTCTTCCTTGGGGGACACAGCACCCACCCTTCTGTGTTTGGTTCTAGGGTTTTGGCTGGCGCCCCGTTGGGTTGTTGGCTGTTGTTTGCATTGTTGGTTGTTTCCTTTCACTACTTGGACACGCAACTGGTAGCCTCTATCTCCAGGCTGAGGGTATAGCTGATGGAGGAGGGGCTTAACAGTTTTACTTAGTGTCACGCCTCCTAGGGAGCTGAGCTATACCTATATACATCCTATTGAGTTTTCTTTCCCCCCCCCTTGTGGACCCACCCAGGGTCCTCAATTCCTTCCTACTGGGAATAGCCGTACGGTTCCTCCATGCCGTCCTCCTTTTACCGCCTTGGGATCAGACCTTGGTCTTTTTAGCACTCCGGAATTCTCCCCTTGAACCTGTCCTGGTTTTGCCAGGGGTAGGAGCTTCCCTGGGGCCGTTCTTCCTTTCTCCCGACGGTGATCTCTGATTTTCATCTCAATGAAGAATCTGGCCTTCTATCACTGCGTACCTCCCCTTCACACCCTCAGGAACAGGTGTTGGGTCGTTTGGCCGTTGTCAGGGCTCTGACTGTTTATTTGTCAGCCTCCAGTTCCTTCCGGCGTACGTGCTCGCCTTGGTTTTGTCTTTCCGGAGGGTCCTCGCATAACATTGGCGGCCTCCAGGGTGTCAATTGCACGTCTGCATTTGTTTGAACTTCTGTCCCCGGGGCAGGGTTCCACCCTTCAGTGTTGCGGCTCCTTTCACCAGAGGGGTTAGCGCTCTTGGGCTCGGATGGTTCAAGGTTCAGCCGCAGTTGTGCGGGGCGGCTACTGCCCTCCTCCGCTCATTCACAAATATTTGCCGAATGCATACTTATGCATCGACGGGCACCGCCTCTGGAAGCTTGGTCTTGCAGGCAGCAGTTTTCTGTTGCCTGCAGGGGCGATGGCTCCATGGGAGGGGTCACCTAGGTCCGCCAAAGAGAAGACCCTCCCGCCATACCAGACGCCTGCCACTCCGGTGCCAGCTGCTGAGGAGGTGACCCTGCTGGAAAAGGTGACCTTGAGGGTCCACTTCGGGAGGGTGAAGAGAGAGGATGAGAGAGGTGAGTACATGGGACTAGGTGAGTATGAAGACGTCCCAAGGTCTCTGTGTCCCCCAATGAATATGGGCGAGAAAAGGAGATTTTTGTATAACTTACCAGTAAAATCTCTTTCTCGCTCTTCATTGGGGGACACAGCACCCACCCAGTATTGTTGTTTGGTCACAGTTGTGGCAGTTGATGGTTTGAGCCTGTTGGGTCCTTGCCATGGTTGGTGTTCTGTGTTTTTTCTTAGCTTGCTTCTCCTACTGCTTCTCACAAACTGAAGCTCTCTCTCCAGGCTGGAGGGGGTATAGCTACCAGGGGAGGAGCTAACAGCTTTATCTAGTGTCAACGCCTCCTAGAGGACATAGCTATTCTCTGTACGGTTTCCGAGTTTTTTGTTACCCGTCGGGTTGTTGGCTTGTTGGTTCCTTGTTGGACTTTGCCTTTTCTCACTGCTTGGACACGCAACTGGCAGCCTCTCTCTCCAGGCTGAGGGTATAGCTGTGGAGGAGGGGCTTAACAGTCTTCACTTAGTGTCACGCCTCCTATGGAGATGAGCTATACTATATAAGGGTGGGAGATATCGCTAGTGGATGGATAACTAACTAATTTGAGACTTCTACTAGTTTTCTGGCATACTAAGAGTCACAAACTTTGACGCACGCAGGTTTTATGCAAAAATTTGTCATTTTACTTAACGCTTCTCAATGGGATCGTTTTTAATGGTTGCTTAGACCAGTGTTTCCCAACCAGTGTGCCTCCAGCTGTTGCAAAACTACAACTCCCAGCATGCCCGCACAGACAAGGGCTGTCCGGGCATGCTGGGAGTTGTAGTTTTGCAACAGCTGGAGGCCCACTGGTTGGGAAACACTGGCTTAGACAAGAGTGCACCTGACTAATGGCCATTAGAAATTGGTAATTTGGTGCAATATGGTTATGGAGTAAAAAAAAAAAAAAAAAAAATACTCACCTCACCCACTTGCACTCACAGAGGCAGTCGCTCTTCTCTTGATTGAAAAGGACCTGCCGAAGGATCATGTGCTCAGCGTTAGACGTCACAACGTGATCATTCTGGGAGGGTGCAGTGATGTGACCACACTTAGTGCAGGTCCTTTACAATCAAGAGAGGAGCAACTACCTCTGCGTATGCAAATGGAGTGAGGTGAGTGTTTGTTTGTTTTTTTCTAAAAAGAAACATTACAGCTGGGGGACACTATGGCGGACATTATTACTGATGGGGACACTATGGGGGTCATTATAGGCTACTATGGGGGACATTATTACTGCACTGCTGGGGACACTATGGAGGTCATTATAGGCCACTATGTGGGACATTATTACTGCTGGGGACACTATGGGGATCATTATAGGACACTATGAGGGACATTATTACTGATGGGGACACTATGGGGGTCATTATAGGCTACTATGGGGGACATTATTACTGCTGGGGACACTATGGCGGACATTGTTACTGCACTGCTGGGGACACTATGGAGGTCATTATAGGCCACTATGTGGGACATTATTACTGCTGGGGACACTATGGGGGTCATTATTACTGCACTGCTGGGGACACTATGGAGGTCATTATAGGCCACTATGTGGGACATTATTACTGCTGGGGACACTATGGGGGTCATTAAAGGCCACTATGGGGGACATGATTACTGCGGGGGACACTATGGGGGACATTTTGGGCCTCCATACGGGTCATTATTACTGCTGTTGCCACTATGGGGGACATTATGGGCCTCAATAGAGGACATTATTACTTCTGGCGCCACTATGGGGGGCATTATTCCTGTTTGGGGCCATTATGTATACTCAGGGCACTGCAGCAGTTGAGATTTTTATAAAATAAAAGCCAATCACATTCATCTGTTTTTAATGGCCATTTTGAAAGGCTATGAAAAACTGATGCAAAACGGCCATTAAAAAAAGACTAATGACCAGGATGCAAAAATGGTTTTAATGGCCGTTTTTTTTTTCCACTGTCATGTGCATGTAGCCTCATATTCTCTAGCAGATATCATCACAAATAGTGTTTCTAAGGAAACAAAAGTGACCGTGCCAGAATTCTAATGATGACACCACAAGAAGTGTAACCATGTTAGGATTCTAATGATGACATCACAAATAGTGCCTTAGCATGAGAGCGGCCATATTGAATGTACTGGGCTCACACTTTGTGAATATACCGTTAAGGGAGATATCACTAGTGGATAAAGTATTACCTGGGGGAATAATTTATTTTGAAACTTGTGTTAGTTTTCTGGCATAGTATAAGGCACAAACAAAAATTTGTGAGGTTACATAATACACTTTTGAAAATTCTTAACTCATCCCTTCAGGCTCCAGCTCTGAACCAACGCACTTAGGATACCCATAGAAAATAGGGCTGAGTACAATTTGTGCAATTTGATAATTAAGATAAATAAAAAAACGTTTTTTTTTTTAAAAGAAACTATGTTTATTATAAAACAGTTTAGGTTTTCAGCGCATTTTCTGAGGCGGCTCTTTAAGGGAGGCAGTGGCTCCATCTGCAGGATTGGCTGGATTCAGGTTCGCTAACTTGTAGAGAGGAGGTTGAGGGTCGAACTTCTGGCAGATTTTCAGGGACTGAATAGTGTCACGAGAGGTTCCTCGTGTTGTTTTGTAGTCAGATCTTAGAAGAGAAAATATCCAAATAAGAAAAACTGTTTGCAAAAACACAAAGAGAAGACGAAGGAAAGCGGCCAAACTTACCAGGCCTGGTTGTGCTCTACTTATCTTCATGGGGATTTCAGATGGTTTGGATGGTAAAAACCATCTGTAGATGGTAAGTGGGCCCCAAGGGGTAGATGGTAAGTGAGCCCCAAGGGGTAGATGGTAAATGGGCCCCAAGCTGCAGATGGTAAATGGGCCCCAAGGGGTAGATGGTAAATGGGCCAAAAGCTGCAGATGGTAAATGGCCCCAAGCCGCAGATGGTAAATGGCCCCAGGCGGCAGATGGTAAATGGGGACCAAGCAGCAGATGTTATTTTGATGGCACAGGGGCAGATGTTATTTTGAGGGCCTATCGGTAGATGTTATAGCCGGCGGCAGATGGTACAAGATGGCCGCTTTCTCTTCCGGGGGTAAGAGGCCCTGATGTTGGTGGTGACCCCCTGAAGATCCTCCATCTCGACATCATCAGGATACTGGCGAGGGCCAATATCCATCTTGTCGTCATCGCTGGGAACGGATTTCATTTCTTCATCATCTGGATACTGGCGAGGGCCGACATCCATGCTCTCTACAGTATTCATCACAGGAACAGTCTTTGGAACCAACCTCCTCCTCTTCCTAGATTTTCCCATGGTGACAGACAGCTAGAGAAACTGACACTGCTGTCAGGGTGTGACCCCGATTTATAGGATTAGACCACACCCCCTGATTATTATGTCATAAGTAGGTGAGTCATGCCCCTATTATGACATCACAAGTAAAGGGGTCATAGTAAGCGGGAAGGGGGATTAAAGGGATTCTGACACCAGTTTTTGACCCCCACATTCAAAAATATGGTTATGTGCATGGTGCCCTTGTGATTCCTAATGTGGTCTTATAAGCTAAATCTGTAGGCTCATTTAGTGTAAAAAACGTTTTATCTAACCTGTCATTCATCAGATTAAGGTGCCCAGGAGGACGCCCATGTCTCCAAGATGCCGCCCGCCGCCGTTCGTGCCCAGCTCCTCCTTTGCTTTCTGAAGCGATGTGCCCAGCTCCTCCTTTGCAGTCCTGCTCCAACGGTCTTCAATCTGCCCAAGGGGCGGCGTTTCACCTCTCTTGCGCCCAGCCAGCCTCCCCCAACTGCCGCTTTGAAGCGCCGCCCAGCTCATGAATATTCAGTTTGCTGGGCGGCTTCTGCGGTCCCCGCTCTGAAGCTCTGCGCTTAACAGTCCGGTACAGTAAGCGCCGCCCAGCTCATCAATATTCACTTCGCTGGGCGGCGCTTACTGTCCCCGACTTCACAAGATCCGTCGCATGCGCAGGGCACTGTTAAGCGCAGCGCTTCAGAGCGGGGATCGCAGAAGCCGCCCAGCAAACTGAATATTCATGAGCTGGGCGGCGCTTCAAAGCGGCAGTTGGGGGAGGCTGGCTGGGCGCAAGAGAGGTGAAACGCCGCCCCTTGGGCAGATTGAAGACCGTTGGAGCAGGACTGCAAAGGAGGAGCTGGGCACATCGCTTCAGAAAGCAAAGGAGGAGCTGGGCACATCGCTTCAGAAAGCAAAGGAGGAGCTGGGCACGAACGGCGGCGGCAGCGGGCGGCATCTTGGAGACATGAGCGTCCTCCTGGGCACCTTAATCTGATGAATGACAGGTTAGATAAAACGTTTTTTACACTAAATGAGCCTACAGATTTAGCTTATAAGACCACATTAGGAATCACAAGGGCACCATGCACATAACCATATTTTTGAATGTGGGGGTCAAAAACTGGTGACAGAATCCCTTTAAGCACGCCCATGCCATTCTAATGATGACATCACAAGAAGTGCCTTAGCATGAGAGTGGCCCTATTGAAAGTAATGGGGTCACACTTTGCACTGAGAAATGTTCTTGGGACAATTTTTTAATAACACAGCATCTATATACATGTCTAAAAGTAAAACTTTGGTCCTTGTAGCAGCCAATAACAGCGCAGGTTTCATTTCATATTCTGCTCTTGGAAAAAAAAAATCTGCGCTGCCATTAGTTGCAACAAAAAACTTTTTTATTTTGCCCACTTCACCACATCTGCCCCAGATCTAAATCTCTCAACCTCTTTCATTTTTAAAATTGCTTTGGAAAAATAAAAGCAGTTCTGTGATTGGTTGCTAGGGGCAACAAGGACCGTTTTACTGTTGATCTGACCCAATGTGTGAGATGATGGGAGTAATACATTGTGCAATGATGGTTTCTAATATATTGTGTATGAGATGGTGGGAGTGACAAAGTATGTATAAGATGGAAGAGATGCATTGTGTGTGACATGATGGGAAAAAATACATTGTGTGTGACATGATGGGAGTAATAAACTGTGAGATGATTGGAGTGCTTACAGATAGTTATCTATAATGTTACATTTTCACAATAAAACAACATTTTAAAGATATTTCCGATAGTTTACAGTGGATTATTGTGCAATATACAGGATTATACATGGGGTGCAGTATATTATACAGGACTATATATTGTGAGCAGTGTAATATACAAGACTATAAATAGGGGGCAGTGTAATTTCACATGACTATACATGGGGTGCAGTGTAATATACAGGAGTATACATGGGGTGCAGTGTAATATACAAGACTATACATGGGGTGCAGTGTAATATACAGGAGTATACATGGGGTGCAGTGTAATATACAGGACTATACACGGGTGCAGTATAATATACAGGACTATGCATGGGGTGCAGTGTAATATACAAGACTATACATGGGGTGCAGTGTAATATACAGGACTATACATGGGGTGCAGTGCAATATACAGGAGTATGCATGAGGTGCAGTATAATATACAGGACTATACACGGGGTGCAGTATAATATACAGGACTATACATGGGGAGCAGTGTAATATACAAGATTATACATGGGGTGCAGTGCAATATACAGGAGTATGCATGAGGTGCAGTATAATATACAGGACTATACATGGGGAGCAGTGTAATATACAAGACTATACATGGGGTGCAGTGTAATATACAGGACTATACATGGGGTGCAGTGTAATATACAAGACTATACATGGGGTGCAGTGTAATATACAGGACTATACATGGGGTGCAGTATAATATACAGGACTATACATGGGGAGCAGTGTAATATACAAGATTATACATGGGGTGCAGTGCAATATACAGGAGTATGCATGAGGTGCAGTATAATATACAGGACTATACATGGGGAGCAGTGTAATATACAAGACTATACATGGGGTGCAGTGTAATATACAGGACTATACATGGGGTGCAGTATAATATACAGGACTATACATGGGGTGCAGTGCAATTTACAGGAGTATGCATGAGGTGCAGTATAATATACAGGACTATACACGGGGTGCAGTATAATATACAGGACTATACATGGGGAGCAGTGTAATATACAAGATTATACATGGGGTGCAGTGTAATATACAGGACTATACATGGGGTGCAGTGCAATATACAGGAGTATGCATGAGGTGCAGTATAATATACAGGACTATACATGGGGTGCAGTGCAATATACAGGACTATACATGGGGAGCAGTGTAATATACAAGACTATACATGGGGTGCAGTATAATATACAGGACTATACATGGGGTGCAGTGCAATTTACAGGAGTATGCATGAGGTGCAGTATAATATACAGGACTATACACGGGGTGCAGTATAATATACAGGACTATACATGGGGAGCAGTGTAATATACAAGATTATACATGGGGTGCAGTGTAATATACAGGACTATACATGGGGTGCAGTGCAATATACAGGAGTATGCATGAGGTGCAGTATAATATACAGGACTATACATGGGGTGCAGTGCAATATACAGGAGTATGCATGAGGTGCAGTATAATATACAGGACTATACATGGGGTGCAGTGTATTATACAGGACTATACATGGGGTGCAGTGTATTATACAGGACTATACATGAGGTGCAGTATAATATACAGGACTATACATGAGGTGCAGTGTAATATACAGGACTATACATGGGGTGCAGTACAATATATAGGACTATACATGGGGTGCAGTGTAATATACAGGACTATACATGGGGGATAGTGTAATATACAGGACTATACATGAGGTGCAGTATAATATACAGGACTATACATGAGGTGCAGTATAATATACAGGACTATACATGGGGGATAGTGTAATATACAGGACTATACATGTGGGACAGTGTAATATAAATAGAAACATAGAATGTGTCAGCAGATAAGAACCATTTGGCCCATCTAGTCTTCCCAATATACTGAATACTATGGATAGCCTCTGGCCCTATCTTATATGAAGGATGGCCTTATGCCTATCCCATGCATGCTTAAACTCCTTCACTGTATTTGTAGCTACCACTTCTGCAGGAAGGCTATTCCATGTATCCACTACTCTCTCAGTAAATTAATACTTCCTGATATTACTTTTAAACCTTTGCCCCTCTAATTTAAAACTATGTCCTCTTCAGCAGTTTTTCTTCTTTTAAATATTCTCTCCTCTTTTACCTTGTTGATTCCCTTTATGTATTTAAAAGTTTCTATCATATCCCCTCTATCTCGTCTTTCTTCCAAGCTATACATGTTAAGGTCCTTTAATCTTTCCTGGTAAGTTTTATCCTGCAATCCATGTACCAGTTTAGTAGATCTTCTCTGAACGCTCTCCAAAGTGTCAATATCCTTCTGGAGATATGGTCTCCAGTACTGCGCACAATACTCCAAATGAGGTCTCACTAGTGCTCTGTAGAGCGGCATGAGCACCTCCCTCTTTCTACTGGTAACGCCTCTCCCTATACACCCAAGCAGTCTGCTTGTATTTCCTGCTGCTCTGTGACATGGTCTGCCTACCTTTAAGTCTTCTGAAATAATGACCCCTAAATTCCGTTCCTCAGATACTGAGGTTAGGACTGTATTACTGATTTTATATTCTGCTCTTGGGTTTTTACGCCCCAGGTTCATTATCTTGCACTTATCAACATTACATTTTAGTTGCCAGATTTTTGACAATTCCTCTAGTTTTCCTAAATCCTTTTCCATTTGGTGTATCCCTCCAGGAACATCAGCCCTGTTACAAATCTTTGTGTCATCAGCAAAAAGACACACCTTACCATTGAGGCCTTCTGCAATTTCACTGATAAAGAAATTAAACAATGTGGGTCCCAGAACAGATCCCTGAGGTACCCCACTGGTAACAAGACCTTGGTCTGAATATACTCCATTGCCTACAACCCTCTGTTGTCTGTCCCTCAGCCACTGCCTAATCCATTCAACAATATGGGAGTCCAAGCCCAAAGACTGCAATTTATTGATAAGCCTTCTGTGTGGGACAGTATCGAAAGCCTTGCTAAAGTCCAGATAAGCGATGTCTACTGCACCTCTGCCATCTATTATTTTAGTCACCCAATCCAAAAAATCTATAAGATTAGTTTGACATGATCTCCCTGAAGTAAACCCATGCTGTTTTTCATCTTTCAATCCATGGGATTTTAGATGTTCCACAATCCTCTCCTTTAGGCCTCATGCACACGACCGTTGTTGTGTTCCGTTCCGCAAAATGGGGTTCCGTTGTTCCATGATCCGTTTCCGTTTTTGTTTCCGTGTGTCTTCCTTTAACCGTGATTGGTTAAATAAATCTGTTCATGGTTTTGCTAGTTCACCGCTGAGCTCTTTTTATAGCTTTGGGTGTATCCCATCAGGCCCCTGTGACTTATTTGTATTAATTTTAGACAGCTGACTTAGAACCTCTTCCTCTGTAAAGACACATGCATAAAAAAATTCATTAGTCTTCCTTCCCAACTGAGGTCCTTTTCCAAGCCAAGGGTACTGCAATGGGTACAGACTGCACACTGATTTACTCAAATCTTTTTTGGGGTGGTGGGAAGACCAGATTGTCTTTTCTGAGGAATTCCTTTTCTTTCACATTTTATTTTGGCTCAGATACATCGACGATATTTAGATTTTTTTGGGAAGGGGAAAGCACATTTTTCTGGATTTCATGGATATACTCAATCACAATGACATTGGCATGCATTTCACTCATGAAATTCATGAGAATGACGTCTTTTTTTTGGATCTCAAAATAATAAAAGATTCTAGTGGTCGCATATAAAATGATATTTACAGGAAGCCCACATCAACAAAAGTTTCCTGCATTGGAGTAGCTGGCATCCCACTGCATTTAAAAATGGTAGACCAACTGGGCAGTACCTCCGGGTCTGGAAAAAAACTGCACTGCCATGGAAGCATTTGAGAGAGAATGTGCCAATTTTTTTCATAAATTCACGTCGCAAGGATATCCCAGGAAACCTCTAAAGAGGGCATACAATAAAGCCCGAGAAGGGAATCTTCACTAACAGAAAAACTAACAACAAATCAGAGAATCATTAGATATGTTGGCACTTACAAAGAGAGAAGTCATTACGGAGAGATAAATAATATTCTCAAAAAAACATTGGTCCGTCCTTATCTCAGATCCGGAACTTGAACAGGTTCTATTAAGACATCCAGCATTGATGTTTCATAGGGGACAGAATTTGAGAGATCACCTTGTGCACAGTTTTTTTTACCTGAAATAAGAAATGAGAATTCACTTTGGTTGAGTTCCAAAATAAAAAGATCATTCCCATGTGGCAATTGCTCCTTTTGCAAATACTTACCCAGAATAAGGGAATGCCAAAACCATGTGGATCACTGCATCAATGACATCAGGCAATTTTGTAACTGTAAGGCTACTTTCACACTTGCGCTTGATCGGATCCGTTCTGAACGGATCCGATCATATTAATGCAGACGGAGGCTCCGTTCAGTACGGATCCGTCTGCATTAATAACTTAAAAAAATTTCGCAAGTGCGCAAGTAGCCTGCGCGGATCCGTTCAGACTTTCAATGTAAAGTCAATGGGGGACGGATCCGCTTGAAGATTGAGCCATATGGTGACATCTTCAAGCGGATCCGTTCCCATTGACTTACATTGTAAGTCTGAACGGATCCGCACGCCTCCGCACGGCCAGGCGGACACCCGAACGCTGCAAGCAGCGTTCAGCTGTCCGCCTGTCCGTGCGGAGGCGAGCGGAGCGGAGGCTGAACGCCGCCAGACTGATGCAGTCTGAGCGGATCCGCATCCATTCAGACTGCATCAGGGCTGGACGGAGGCGTTCGGGTCCGCTCGTGAGCTCCTTCAAACGGAGCTCACGAGCGGACCGACGAACGCTAGTGTGAAAGTAGCCTAAGAGTAGGGGGATTGTGTACTTGGCCTCATGCACATACCCACAATTATACATTGGAAAAACGATCCAGGAAATCCAGAGAAGAATCTCTGGCCACCTAAGCAGAATTAATGCCTTATTACCATGTTAGTGTTTTGGTCAGTGATTTCCATCAGGGACTGTGAGACAAAACCAGGATTGGAGCCTCCAAAGACATAAGGTATAAGGGAAAGATCTGCATAAAGCTGTCAGTATGATTCCGTTACAGAAAGGTCAGGCAGAGGCACACAGTATTATCAATCATGATAATGCCGTGCACTTCCTAAGGCTACTTTCACATGGGCATTAGCAGGGTCCAGCAGGCTGTTCCGGCAGGGGAATAGCCTGCCGGATCTGTACTAACGCTAGCCCATGTGTTCCGACGGAAGTCCGCTCCATTCACTATATAATGAGTTTTTGTCCGTCCACCTCTTGGTATGTTTGTCATGCTGTGGCCAGACCTCTGGCCCGTCCACTTTATAGTGAATGGGGCCGGAGCGGACTGCCAGTGGCACACATGGGCTAGCATTAGTACGAACAGCCTGCTGGACCCTGCTAATGTGAAAGTAGCTCAAGTCCAGAATGCACCATCCTTCTCTCACACGGAGCATGATTCCAGCAAGTGCCACACTCATGTGAAAGAGACCTAAGGCCTCGTTCACGTGGCAGATTTTGCAAAGGCAAAATCTGCCACATACTGCAGAGGTTTCTGCCATGGAATATCATCTGCAGTTTTTTCAGTTTAAATGCAGCTGATCCACATGTAGCTTAGCCCCATTGAATGAAGCTTAACTGCGAGTGGGCACCACACCAAGAAAGGACATGTGCTTTTTTGTTACGATCATGGCTTTAAACCACCAGATGTATGAACAGCAGCATCAGGGGACGACTCTGCATTTTTGGGGGCGTCAAACAAAGTTAGGTCTGGAAGTCCAAACAAGAAGATGCCCCATGCCCCCCACCCCAAAATAAATAAATAATGCATTTAGTAAGGCTACTTTCACACTTGCAGTAGCCTTTTCCTGCAGGCAGTTCGGGAAGGGGAACAGCAAACATGCCGAGAAGCAGCCAAAATATAAATACAGCACTCTACAGTTGTTGCCCTGGACTTTGTGTGGCTGTCGTGGCCCATAACAGGTATGAACTAGTGTTAGGGACCACTCATGGAGGCGACCTTGACGTGGTGAGTGGCTTATTACGCTTTGGCCAAAATGTGCACTAATGCCTCATTTAACATCCAGCATAGAGGCAGGGCAGAGTGCTGGTTGCAGAGTGCGATTGCATTTGTGCTTTTGCGTTTGTGTACTGTTATTAGTCTGACCTCTGGTTGTTGTTTTTCAGTTAGACAGGTTCATATTCACTTAGACTGGTCTATTTTATTTGCGCATGAAAAATAATATATCTGCGTAGAGAAAAGTTGAACTTTACCAATCAAAACTGTCTAATGAAATAGACCAGCCCTGGAGTGGAGTAAAAATTCAACAGTTTTTGTGCCTAATTCATACGTAAAAAAATAAGGCACACGTACATAAATAGATTGACAAAAATTGGAAAAAAATAAACAACTCCTAAATTAATATAAAAGTTCAAAATAGTTGAAAAGAGGTGCAAAAGGCACACTTTCAGTTGTAAATACAGCATCAGAAGACCAAAGAGTGGCAAGGTGACATAGTGTGGAGGTGGCAGCAGCATGAGGAGACCACAGAGTGGCAAGGTGACATAGTGTGGAGGTGGCAACAGCATCAGGAGACCACAAAGTGGCAAGGTGACATAGTGTGGAGGTGGCAGCAGCATCAGGAGACCACAGAGTGAGCTGGTGACAGAGTGGGGAGGTGGGAGGCAACATCAGTACCAGCTGAAGCTGGTGGGTGAAAGAAGAAGCATTGACCTAAGATGTGTGGCATCAGGCGGGTGGCAGCATCAGAATAGTAGCTGAGGTAGGTAGCCTGAAGAAACCGGTCTCTTTTGTCAAAGTGTTGGTGTGGCACCATGGATGATCTACTCTGATGCATCAGGCATGGGTGGGTGGAAATCCTGGCTGATCTATGCCTGATTCATCTTGACAAAGGTCAGTCTCTCCACATTTTGGGTGGACAGGCGAGTTCTTCTTGGGGTGACTATGGCCCCCGCCGCACTAAACACCCGCTCTGATGCCACACTACTGGCTGGGCAGGACAGCTCTTCCAGGGAAAACTCAGCCAGTTGTGGACACAAATCCAGTTTGGCTGCCCAGTAGTCCAGCGGATCTTTAATGACGGATGGCAGGGTGCACTCCAAGTATGCCACCACCTGCTGATTGAGGTTCTGCTCTATGTCTAGCTGCTGGTGAGTAGTTTCTTCAATATGCAGGTCAGCGACTCTAGACTCAGGCTGCTGCTGATGGAGCTGGTACTGCTCCTGCCACCCACCCCTTCTCAGCAGCCATGGCAGTGGAACGTGAGCGCAGAGGGCCCCCACAGTCAGACCTGCGAGAGGATGGATGATGGCGCAGATAGGCAGTGGCTAACTGACTACATACTGTAGGATGTCTCTATAGTAGTTCAGTTTGTCCTCCCTCTCAGCGGGTGTAAAAAAAAAAAAGGCCCCCATTTTGGACCAGTAGTGAGGGTCCAACAAGGTGGAGAGACAGAAGTCATCCCTCTGCCTAATGCTGACAATTCGGCTGTCACTATGCAAGCAAGTGAGCATGCATCGGGCCATTTGTGCAAGTGACTCGGAGGGGCTCCATCTCCACTGCATACTGCCACGGTGTGTCTGGGTCCTCTGCCTCGTCTTCCTCATCGCCCTTTAGCTCTTCTGCCTGCTCCTCCTCTCCTGTCACCTGTGTAGAAAAACAACCCATTTCGCTACACATTGCAAGTGCTCCAATGTCCTCCTCCAGTTCAGCCCCCACAGGGCTCATGTGGCCTTGAAATATAGGTGCCACGTCTCCAGTCCCCTGACAAGCCAGATTTACCAGCATCTGTTCCAGGACATGAATCAGTGGAATGACATTGTTCATCCCGTAGTCCTGGCGACTGACAAATAACGTGGCCTCCTCAAAGAGCCTGAGCAAATGGCAGGTGTCATGCATGAGCTGCCACTGGCTGACATCGAACTTACACAGGGGAGTACTCCTGTCCGCTTGGATCATCAAGAAATCGTTTATGGCCTTTCTCTCTTCATATAATCGGTCCAACATATGGAGGGTGGAATTCCAATGGGTGGAAACATTGCATATTAGCCTATGTTGGGTGATGCCTTTCTGCCGCTGCAGCTCAAAGAGGGTGTACTTTGCGGTGTACGAGTGGCTGAAGTGCATGCAAAGTTTCCTGGCCATTTTTATGATGTCCTGCAGATGGTTGGAATACTTCAGGAACCGCTTGACAACCAGATTGAACACTTGTGCCATGCAGGGTGCATGGCTCAGCCCTCCTTGACGCAGGGCCAACACTATGTTCTTCCCGTTGTCGGTCACCATGGTTCCGATTTTGAGTTGTCGCGGAGAAAGACAGGATTCGATTTCTTGATGAAGGACACGGAGCAATTCCTCCCCTCTGTGACTAGGCAAACGAGATGCAGAACAGCGTGAAACCGCCGTGCCATGCACATGTGGTATGCTGGAGGCGCACTGTGAATTGTCCCTGCAGTGCAGGCCGAGGACACGGTGGAGGATGAGGAGGCAGGGGCGGACATTGTTGCAGGACCAACGGCATGAGAACGTGGAGGCGGAAGCGGCGTGACCCAGCCAAGTTGCTGGTGTGGCTGCACAGGAACCACATTCACCCAGTGGGCCGTAAAGGACATGTACTGTCCTTAACCGTAGTTACAGCTTCACATGTCGGCGCTGCCGGGCACTTTGACAAACACCGACAGGCTCAAGGACTGGCCCACCTTTTGATCTACATGTGTGTGCAGGGCTGGTACTGCCTTTTTGCCAAATAAATGACGGCTTGGGACTCTCCACCATGGCTCGGCACAAGCCATCAATTCTCTGAAAGGTGCAGAGTCCACCACTTGGAAAGGGAGGGACTGCAGCACCAGCAACTTGGACGGGAGTACTGGGTGATGCAGCATTGGCTGCGGCAGGCTGGACCAACACATCGAAGCCACGGTTCTCCGAGGCCACTTTATGGTGACGCGGCATATATTGACGCAGGGCCCTGGTGCCAGCATTGGCACCCTGGCCATGCTTCACCTTCTGCCCACAGATTCTACATATGGCCATGTTCACCTCCTCCGGCGGCTTAACAAAAAAACTGCCACACTGCCGAGTAGGTTATTTTACCCCCAACACTACACACTGACTGACTGCTACCGCCGCTGCCTTCGTGAATGGGTGTAATGCTACTTCCCGGGCAGGTAGGCTCCTGCGAAGCGGGTGGTCTACCCCGGGCACGTTTGGCTATCGACCTCCCACTGCTGCCACCCTGCTGACTCCCGGCCACGCTAGCGACTTGTTGGCCCCTCTGCTGCCAGACGGGCAAGCTGCCACCCTCTTCTCCCGATGATGAAACCCCTTCGTCACCCGACTCCCAAGTGCGATCAGCTACATCATCATCATCGAGTACTGTCTGCATGTCACTGATGTCCTCCTCAACCATCTCTGGGTCAGGAGCGTGACCGCTTGCAACACCAGCTCCCACTCCACTCTCCTCATCACTACTTGCCGCTGAAAGGTGGGGCAGATGTCACTTGCGCCGAAAGATCGAGTCAACCATTCAAGAACCGCTGGGTTGCTGGTCATGACATGAGCACTAGCTGGCACTTGGAGCTCAGGCCTCTCGAAGTGACCCGTGCTGCCACGGCCCCTTACTCTGCTGCGACCTCTGCCTGCGCCAGAAACATTTAGGCCTCTGCCACTCCCCTGTGCAGGGCCTGGCACTTCTCTGTCTGACATACTGTTAGATCAAATAAATAAATAAAAAGGAAATGAAAACACCCCAAAAAAGTCTGTAATTTTCTCACTTCACCACACAACGGCTTTAGAACATATAACTGCCCCGCTGAACGGCAAATAGGCCCTTATTTTTTCCACTTATATACGTCACAGAAGGCTTTAGAACATATAACTGCATCGCTGAACTGCAAGTATATTTTACTTTTGCCACTAATACACAGAAAAAAGGGCTTTAGAACATATAACTGCACCCTGAAAAGCAAATATATTTTTCTTTTGCCACTAATACACAACAAAAAGGGCTGTCATTTTCACACTTCACCACACAACGGCTAATATGCCCTTTTTTCCCACTAATACAAGCCAAAAAATGCTTTACAACATATAACTGTACCGCACAAGGACAAATAAGACGTAGAAATATTTCCTAGTAATAAACCCTTGTGGCGAA
Organism: Bufo gargarizans; assembly: GCF_014858855.1. Classification (NCBI taxonomy): domain Eukaryota; kingdom Metazoa; phylum Chordata; class Amphibia; order Anura; family Bufonidae; genus Bufo; species Bufo gargarizans. The sequence continues at coordinate 339,995,113 of NC_058084.1, read as the reverse complement.
AGTAACTTAGCCACTGGGTTTTGGAGGGGCCTGTTTGCCAGCCTCTTGCCTCAGGATAATGGCCCATGTACATTCTGGAAGGAGAAGATAGACCGGCCACACAGCCTAAGGCCTCATGCACACGACCATTGTTTTATTCCGTGTCCATTGTGCCATTTTTCGTGATTTTCTGCGGACCTATTGATTTTCAATGGGTCACCATTTGCCATCCGCGTCCGTGATCCGTGGTTCCAGTCCATCAAAAACAAATATAACCTGTCCTATTATTTTTACGGAAAACGGTTCGCGGACCCATTCAAGTCAATGGGACCGCTAAAAAACGCAGAGGCACACAAGATTGTCATCCACGTCAGTTTTTTTCCTATCATTTGCATGGCAAACCTGTCTTAGACTTTTTTTTACTTTCCTTTAAAAATAAAGGAAGACACATGGAAACAAAAACGGAAACGGATCACGGAACAACGGAACCCCGTTTTGCGGACCGCTAAAAAATACTGTTGTGTGCATGAGGCCTAAATCTTTGGAACTGTTTTGGGCAGGAAAGCCATGCTTGCGGTCGGTCAAATGTGACTTCCGTGGAATTCGGCAACCCCTGCTCGGATCTGGGTGATTTTTGGATATGTTGTTCGCCCAGATCAGAGCTATCCAGGGATGTATAATTGTTTTTGTTGTTTTCAGTGTTTTGGGAAAAATGTGTGTTTTCTGCCTGTGAGTGATTAAGTTAATTGTGTTTGGTAATTGTATCACAGGCAGAGCCTATTATTGTATTTTGTTAATTGTACACAGGCAATGCCCATTGTATTTGTTGACTGCCTCACGGACAATGCCCATTGTATTTTGTTAATTGTATCACAGGCAGAGGGGGGGGGGGGGGGGGGGGTTCCGTACAATTGCAGGGAGTGTTTCAATACTGTAAATGCAAGTGATTGGTTAATGTAAAAACGATCTCAGTCTTCCACAAGGTCCCAAGGGTGAGTGTCCCTTGTTGAAAGACCTGCATAAAAGGCTGACAGGTAGCCCCATTAAAGAGTTCCTGTTTTACCCTCAACATAGAGCCTCGTCTAATGTGTGGGGGGAAAGGTTGCATCTACACTGGGGAATGCTATACGCTGTGTACTCCCCTGGCTATAATCCCAACCAAGCTGCAGCGGTTCGTGAGGTCGGCAGTGATTACAGTGTCAAGTGGAGTGCTTGGAGCCCTCGGGAAGCACTAAGGACATCCATCAATGGAGGTACCCAGTCGGGGTGCCAGGAGATCCGTTACAACCCTAATAATGGCTGTATCAAACATCACTTGCACCCCAATAACGGTTTGCTGGAATTACAGAGCTGTATAATGGCAATTTGGATCCCCAGTCAGTGCAGCAAGGTGTAATAGGATTGTTCCTATTACCTAGGCTGTAACCTCCTCTACTGAACCCTGTTCACCATAAATACTGTGGAGTGATTCCTCCCTATCCTTTCCCTACACCTTGGATAATCTTTCCCTGCACTTGTAAATCGTTTTTTTTAGCACAATGAAGTTTCTTTCTACCACTGTCCCTAGCGCCTGCTGACGTCTCTCCCGGCACTAAGTACACTGGAAAATGGCAGAATCCAAGATGGCTGAGGCTATTTTTAGGGCTGTGACATCACAGGGCTGGCTGACTGCTGATTTGCTGCATGCATGGCATTATGGGTGATGCCGCCTTCCCAGAGTTCCTTGCTCCATGTCCTCACACGTGCAGCAACCATTTTAGGGAAAAATGCGATTCATTTCCACAAAGCGTGAGGAAATTCGGAGTTGGTGCGAATCAAATAATTCCTGAAATTCAGATCGAATTCCACTTCGTCAGCTTTGATTCGCTCATCTCTAGTCGTTACTCGTTCGCTTTTAAATCGTTCCTTGTTATTACATGTAACGATGGGGGACAGATGCATAGTCAAGAGGCAAATATGAGATTGTTAGTGAGTAGACAACGCCATATTATACGAACAGATCTATTAACGAAGAGCAATAATTTTTTAGCATGCTAAACGATCGCAATGGATGAGAAACGAGCGATATGACTTTTGATTGGTCTAATTAGCATGTGCATGAGAATGTGGCGCAAGTGAGCTGAACGTAGGTGCACTTCTCTATGAAAGGGTGACTTTTGAGGTAAAATGTGGCGCAACTCACCATTCAAAAGAGACAAAGAAAAGTACAACAGCCCTGGAGTGGAGCAGAAATTAGACTGTTTTTTCAAGTAAATCAAATGCAAAATAAGGCACACTACATAAATAGGTCAAAGAATAGGCACAAAAGATAGAAAACTTTTGAATTAATCTAAGGCCTCCAGCACACGAATGTGTGCTGCCCATTGCGAACCGCATTTGTGGATCTGCAATACACGGGCATTTCGCATCACGGATGCGTATCCATTCACTTCAATGGGTCCGCAAATCCAGAGATGCGTAATGTTGCGGAACGGAAGTACGGAATGTAACCCTACGAAAGCACTACGGAGTGCTTCCGTGGGGTTTCGTCCTGTACTTCCGTTCCGCAAAAAGATAGAACATGTCCTATCTTTTTGCGGAAAGGGCAGATCGCGGACCCATTAAAGTGAATGGATCCACGATCCGCTGCGGCTGCCTCACGGTCGGTGTTCGTTCAAATTGCGGGCCACAGCACGGCGACATTTAGAAGGCCTAAATGTGACTAAACGCGAATTAGTCTAATCTAATATATGCGACTAAAAAATAAGACAGTCTAAAACAGCATTTTTCCACCTAAAAACATGCGGAGACTCTATAGTAAATGTGCCCCAGCATATTTAGTCCCAGGTAACTGTAATACATCACCACGCAACTAAGATTTTGCTACTGAGAGTAAAACATGTGATTTATACTAAAATGAGCATGCTGATTCCAAATATAAACTCGGAATTTGCCTGACACATCTAGATTTTAACCCCTTAAGGACCCTGGGATTTTCCATCTTTGCGTTTTCGTTTTTCACTCCCCGCCTTCCCATAGTCCTAACTTTTTTATTTTTCCATTCACATAGCCTTATGAGGGCTTATTTTTTGCGGGACAAATTGTTCTAATTTGTTCTAATTGTTCTAATCTAATTTCTAATGGCACCATTTACGGTTGCATACTATGTAGTAAGAAGCGGTAAAAAAAATCCAAATGGGGTAAAATTGGGAAAAAACTAAGGTTTTTTTTGTTTTTTTTTGCACTGTACACTATGCAGTAAAATTGACCTGTTATCTTCATTCTCCATGTCAGTACGGTTACAACGATACCACTCTTGTATAATTTTTCTTGCGTTTTAATGCAAAAAAAAGTTAACCTTTTTTTTTATAACCATATTCTGACCCCTATAACTTTTTTGTAGTTATTTGTACGGGGCTGTATGAGGGCTGTATTTTCTTAAAAAATTATTGGGTAGTTAAAGTGAAAAAAAAATGACAAATTGGCCTTTTTTTTTTCTTTTTTGTTACGCCATTTGCCGTATGCCATTAATATTGTTATATTTTAATAGTATGGGCATTTTCACACGCGGCGATGTCCATGATGTTTTTATTGTTTAAGTAATTTTATTTTAGGGAAAGGGGGGTGATTTAAACTTTTAGTTGAATTTTTTTTGGGCAAAAACTTTTTTTTACTTTTTTTTAAGTCACCTTGGGTGACAATAACTGGCAATCATTAGATTGCCTATTGTGTTCATTGATGTCTATATAGACACCATTGAACACTTAATTTGCACTGTACCAATACAATACTGCCACCTAGTGGTCTGTATTAATATAGTCATCTAATAGGCACCAAAGCCTGGTTGAGGCTCCAGCCTATTAGATCAATGTAACAGGTTCCCCGATCTCAGCCGGGGAATGCTGTTACCGTAGTGGAAGTGCGTGATTTCCGCTTCCGGACTGTGCAGATGCTGTGGTCAAATTTGATCACTGTATCTGAAAGGGAAAATGTATGTGATCAGCCTTATGGCCGCGGGTCTCTGCCATGTTTGGGGACTGGACTTCCACCGTTCATTTAGGTCCTTAAGGGTTAAGGATTAAAGAGTTTACGTTATACATGTAAAGTCTATTCAGTTATAATATTAATGCATTATATTGGAGATATTCCAATGGACATGTACAGACCTGTTCGGACTCACTCAGGCTGATGTTAGCAGTAAGTACTGTATATAAGGCAAGCTGGACAGATTTTGATAAAGTGATCTGTTATAGTGCTATCAGTTTTGAAACTTAAGATGGATAAACGCAAATGTGTTAACGATCCAGACAATTTCTGCTACATATGTGGCAAATATACTACTTATGATCAGGGCAAGAATCTGACAAAGCGAGTGCGTCTTGCAGCTTGGAATGCATTTGCGCTAGTAGTGCAGAACTTCCTTGGGAACAGACGAGCTGCAAACTATGCTGAATAAGCAGACAACATGCTTACTGCATATGAACAACTTGGCTGCCGAATGTCATTGAAAGTGCATTTCTTACATTCCCATCTTGACTTTTTCCCACCCAATTTGAGACATGTAAGTGATGAATATGGAGAGCTTTTTCATAAAGATATTTCTACAAAGGAGAACAGGTATCAAGGCCGCTGGAATCCCAACATGATGGGGGACTACTGCTGGTTTTTGTAATGGGACAATATGACCGTTCACAAACGCAAAAGCAGATGCCTGAAGCACTTTTAACAGTACTGGGCCTTGCTCAAGTAAGGCTACTTTCACACTTGCGCTTGATCGGATCCGTTCTGAACGGATCCGATCATATTAATGCAGACGGAGGCTCCGTTCAGTACGGATCCGTCTGCATTAATAACTTAGAAAAAATTCTAAGTGTGAAAGCAGCCTGAGCGGATCCGTTCAGACTTTCAATGTAAAGTCAATGGGGGACGGATCCGCTTGAAGATTGAGCCATATGGTGACATCTTCAAGCGGATCCGTTCCCATTGACTTACATTGTAAGTCTGAACGGATCCGCTCGCCTCCGCACAGCCAGGCGGACAGCTGAACGCTGCAAGCAGCGTTTAGCTGTCCGCCTGTCCGTGCGGAGGCGAGCGGAGCGGAGGCTGAACGCCACCAGACTGATGCAGTCTGAGCGGATCCGCTCCATTCAGACTGCATCAGGGCTGGACGGAGGCGTTTGGGTCCGCTCGTGAGCTCCTTCAAACGGAGCTCACGAACGGACCCATGAACGCTAGTGTGAAAGTAGCCTAAGACTTTTAAATTGAAAAATGAGACTTTTTGAAATTTTGTTATTCCATTACATTTTCATACACTGTTTACTACGCAAACTTTGATGTAGATCAGGTTATTGTTGGAGTAAAACTCATTCAGTTCAAAATTATTTAATGCTTTCCAAGTGCATAATTCATTTAGGCTAGTTTCACACTAGCGTTCGGCTGTCCGCTCGTGAGCTCCGTTTGAAGGAGCTCACGAGCGGAGCAGAACGCTTCCGTCCAGCCCTGATGCAGTCTGAATGGATGCGGATCCGCTCAGACTGCATCAGTCTGGCGGCGTTCAGCCTCCACTCCGCTTGCCTCCGCACGGCCAGGCGGACAGCTGAACGCTGCTTGCAGCGTTCAGCTGTCCGCCTGGCCGTGCGGAGGCGAGCGGATCCGTTCAGACTTACAATGTAAGTCAATGGGAACGGATCCGCTTGAAGATGACACCATATGGCTCAATCTTCAAGCGGATCCGTCCCCCATTGACTTTACATTGAAAGTCTGAACGGATCCGCTCAGGCTACTTTCGCACTTAGAAATTTTTCTAAGTTATTAATGCAGACGGATCCGTACTGAACGGAGCCTCCGTCTGCATTAATATGATCGGATCCGTTCAGAACGGATCCGATCAAGCGCAAGTGTGAAAGTAGCCTTAGTCATACTTATTTATGCATAGCAAAATTTTGTGACGTGTTACAACAATTCTGACTTCGGATTTGTAATCCACACACTTGAGTATAGGACAAATGTTTTTTGCTCAGTAGCAGACGAAAAGTTTTTTTTTTTGTTGCGTGGTGAATCTCTTTAAATCTAAGATCATGCATACATGGCTGAACCAGCAGATGGCAGCAGAAGGCAACAGCAAAAAATGCCAGAGGAAGGACGCAAGAAATATTTTTTAAAAATATAAAGTTACAGTCCTTCTGATTCAGATCACTGAATTGCTTATTCCTGTTGGCTGCCCTGGTACAGTTTGTTTTAATGAAGATAGCTGTTTGAACGTAAAATAGCTAAAAAGTAATATGAGCATAATTATCTTCAGAGACAAGTAAATTAGAGGTAGTAAGAGCATAAAAATCTATATGCATGCAGTAAAACACACTGGACATTTTTATTATAAGGAATTATTACAGTTATTACGTTGTTTATGATAGATCTTTGGCTTTGGGACCTGCAACAAATCTGTTTGAATTTTTAGCAGCTCCTACATTAGATATTGATTTCATTATCATGTTACAGAGAAACAAATGTATCTTCTTGCTTATATAGCACCGACAAATTCTGAAGCGTTGTACAGACTCTGTCATTACTCACGTCCATCCCGCTCCCCAGTGGGGTCCACAATTAGGGTTGAGCGAACCCGAACTGCAAAGTTCGGGTTCGTACCGAACTGCAAAGTTCGGGTTCGTACCGAACTTTGCGAGTTCGGGTACCTGGACCCGAACCCGGACTTTTTCACTGAAGTTCGGGTTCAGTGTGATTATATTATTTTCCTTTATAACATGGTTATAACGGAAAATAATAGCATTCTTAAGACAGAATGCTAAATAAAATGGCCAATGAGGGGTTAAAAATAATTAAAAAAACTCACCTCATTGCGCAGCCAGTATCCCCTTCTATCTGCAGGACCTGAGTACGTCACCGCAGGCCCTTCTATCTTCATGCAGTAGAACCTGCAATGACATCACTGCGCTCACCACATGGTGAGCGCGGTGATGTCATTGCAGGTCTTTTTGCAGGTCCTGCAGAAAGAAGAAAGGAGAGGATACCGGCTGCGGGATCAAGTGGATGAGGTGAGTTTTTTTAATTATTTTTAACCCCCCAATGGCCATTTTATTTAGCATTCTGTCTTAAGAATGCTATTATTTTCCGTTATAACCATGTTATAACGAAAATAATAAAGTGAAGTTTGGGTCCCCATTGACTTTAATGGGGTCCAGGTTCGGGGTCAAGTTCGGGTCCCGAACCCGAACTTTGACCTGAAGTTCGGCACTTCCAGGTGTTCGCTCATCCCTATCCACAATCTCATGTCTCAGACACACACTAGGGCCAATTTTATGTGAAGCAAATTAACTCTCCATGGGGGAGATTTATCAAATCTGGTGTAAAGAAAAACTAGCTTAGTTGCCCTCAGCAACCAATCAGATTCCTCCTTTGATTTTTCAGAGCACCTTTGGAAAATAAAAGGTGGAATCTGATTGGTTGATGTGGGCAACTAAGCCAGTTTTGATAAATCTGCCTCAGTATGTTTTTGAAGTGTTGGAGAAGCCAGAATACCCAGAGGACACCCAGGCAAATCAGGATGATTTGAACTGAGAACCTAATTATACAATGAATGTGTGTGATGTGTTAGCATCTTACCTTCATTTAATGGCAATGGAGGGACTGTATTAAGACCATACCACCCAACTTTTTGGCCGGTAAAAGAGAGACACTTATAGCTTATTATGCGAAATATCCAATGACTGGCTGATACTGGTCATGGCAGCAGCTGGTGATTTTTAATGCACAGCCATATCCTGCCAGGTTGAAACAGTAGAAATTGTATTGGGCTGCACTCGTCTAAAGGGTAAGGTGCTTCAGGGGAGTGGGTGTGATCCCAATAGCAAATAGTAAGGGAAGTACCACTGTACACTCTCCGCAGGCTTTAGGAGTTGCACAGCACAATAAAAAAAAACAGAACCTACAGTATATGTACCTCACAGATCCCCCACCAATCTTTTATTGTAACATATCCTCTAATCGGTATATAGGCAAACGACATGCCTCCAGCCTCCCCCGCAACACCTATACGCTGTGCCATAGCGGACCTCATACTATTATCTTCTCTGCTCTGTGTGACTTTGTGACCAAGGCCTGGATTTGACAGAAACGTCAAGATTTATAGTCACAATTAATAACAGGCATTTCTTTCTTTGTTTGCCAATGTACCACTTGGAGGATATGTGAGGTACATATAAGTTTTTTTTATTTTTTATTGTGCTGTGCAACTCCTAAAGCCTCATGCACACGTCTGTGGAACACGGACCGTGAGATAGCCTCCTGGATTCCTGATGAGTGCAGGAGCGAACGGCGGAATTGGTTGCTATGTTATAGATCATACGAGTGTATTAGTGTACAGCGGCACAAAGCGTACGGCATTATAGCAACCAATAAAGCCGTGTGCTCCTGCACGCAGCAGGAATCCAGGCCGGTATCTCACGGTCCGTTTTCCACGAACGTGTGCATGAGGCTGTACACAGCTTTTTTTCTTGCCCTCAAGTATCTCTTTAAATCTTAGCACAAAAATCATCTCATTATAGGCATTTTAAACAGTGATGGTCAGTTCGCAGTGTTCGCCAACGAACACATGCGGGCTGCCATCTTGACTCACCTGTCCGGCGATGCACAGGTAAGCCCTTAGCGAACACTGCGAACTGACCATCACTGATTTTAAAGTCAAAACCGCCACAAATAGTGATAAAATATAGGGGAGGTCCAATATACAAGTAGGAACTAGACAGTTTTTGGAGCATTTTAATACACTTATTTAACACATTTTTTTTTTTTTAGGTAAAAAAGAGGGACATTTAAGGAGCAAAGAAGGACAAAGGGACTGTCCCTCCAAAAAAGGCACACTTAGGAGGTATGTTAATACGGAAGTTAGCCCTGATTCACAGTCAGTTGGGTTTATTTACAAAAACTAGCTTTGTAAGCCGGTCTTTGGAGCACATTTATCAAGCTTGCCTTTTTTTTTTTTTTTGGATTGGCAATGCCTGTCTTTAACTTGCGCCTCTTGTATTACCCTTTTATTAATCAGGTTTTTCTTTTTTGTTTTAAGTCTGACATCTAGTGGGTGTTTTCTAGACAGGTTCAAATTCGCTAAGACTGGTCTCATTGGTTTGCGCATTAAAAAATTGTGCAAGTAACCAGAAAAGTCACATCTCTATCTCTTACAATAAAAAAAATTGCGCAAGTTCCCCCTCAAAACAGACTGGTCAGGAGTGGAGTAGAAATAAGACTGTTTATGCACCTAATTCAGGTGAAAAAAAGGCACAACAACATAAATAGGTTGGAAAAAAAGTCACAAAAGTTTGAAAACTTCTGAATTAGGATACTTTCACACTTGCGTTGTGAGAATCCGGCAGGCAGTTCCGTTGCCGGAACTGCCTGCCGGATCCGGAAATCCCTATGCAAACGGATACGGATGCCGATCCGTCTGACAAATGCATTGAAATTCTGGATCTGTCTCTCTGGCATTAATACAGTTCAATGGGAATTAATGCTGGATCCGGCATTCCAGCAAGTGTTCCGGAATTTTGGCCGGAGAAAATACCGCAGCACGCATAATAAATGATCCACTACCTGTTTGTGCGTAAGGTGAATTTTGGCTATTAAACTGGCTGACATTAGCGATGTGCTAATGTCAGCTGCACATAACTATGCTATTCTTGTGATTATTCATGCCCCCGTTACTGCGTGTAATGAGGTGGGAGAACAGAGCCTCTAGGTGCAGGAGCAACGCCCCCCCTGCTCCTAGAGGCTAATTTGCATATTATAAAACGAAGAATTCTGCAGTAACGGGGGCATGAATAATCACAAGAATAGATTAGCACATCGCTAATGTCAGCCAGTTTAATAGTAAAAATTCTGACAGAAACACAAGTGATTTACAAGTGATTTTATTACAACAGAATCAAATACAACATAACAAATACAAACTCGTACTTAAAACATCAGCTTAATATGTGAAACTTACCTTTTCTGTGGTTTTTATTAAGGGTCTTACTTTTGCTTGCCACAAGGAGGAGTCGTTGCACTTTTAAAATTGATAAATCTAGCTGCATATTTCTTGTTTTGAAAAATTCATTTAGATATATAACATCATTCCAAAAGTAAAAAAAAAAAAAAAAAAGAGTTGGATCAGCATAAAAGGATGTCAGTGACAATAATAAGGGGTCTGTCTATAAACAGGTCGCAAGTCATTTCATTAAGTGCTGTTGGTAAGAAGGGAGGTTACTTACTTGGCTCTGTTAGTTTCCAAAACTTATTGAATGCTTTAGCCAGAATTGATCTGGTGGTCACTTTGCAGTAAATGGCAAATTTTCTTAGCCCTGACCCGTTCATAGAGTTCAAGGGTGACGAGCAGATAAATCAATAAGTATAGCATGGCCGTATTAAATATTTATATATTTGCATATCACATAGTAGAAAGAGAACAAAATGACAGTTCCTATGTATTTGCAGTTTATATATATTTAGATGATAGCTTTTTATAGTTTTTTTTTATGAAGTAAGATTACCGAAAAATAAATGGTATAATTTTATTTTATATAGTAGTCTGTGTCATTCATCAACAAAGTCATGTGATTGTAATTGTTTAGCAGGAAATAACAGTGTTCTAAAATGTATGTTATTTCCATATTAGAAGCGCTCATTAGTATAGGACTGGGAAGCAGTGAATGCAGCGCTCCCTGACTCTGTACTCACCACTTCCTGGTCTTCTCCTGCAGTGACCTGCACATAGCTTGAGGATTTTGGTGCTCTCTGACCTCACATTGTGTGACGTTCGGTCATAGCCCAGGCCAACAGGAAGACCAGGAAGGGCACTTGATCTCAGGAACGGTGGCACCCAGAGCAGGAGAGGGGAGTTATTTAATTTTTTTTGCCTGCACATCAATATGATGCCATATTACTGCAGTGTCAGGCCCGGATCGGGAAGGTTACCAGGGGCAAGGTTAGGAGTGGTAGTGGTCCTGACATTGGCAGAAATCGCACTGCTCAGTCCCTTAGGGCCATGCACACACTGAAGGGAGGGGCGGCACACTGGTTCGAGGTCTCCTGCCTGATGAGGGTTCGGGTTCCATTGGTGTAGGTTTAATGTGGGCTGCAAGGCAGGGAGAAGACGTGGTCTTAAGTCAATGATAGTTCTTTACTGAAAACTTTTGGCAGTGTGCAAATACAAGGTAAAGAAACAGAGAGGCCGGATTTGGCGACCAGACCTATTTACTCCCAAAATTAGTGTAGCAAATGTACTGATCCCCTGGGGGACAGAGGGGTAAAACTTAGCATTTAATATAGGTAATTTCTAAAATAAGTGGACACTAGAGGATGGACCTCTGTAACAAACAACATGAAAAACAGCCCATGGGGCATAGACTGTACATATAAACACAGTATGGCAAAAAAATGGTATAAAGAAACAAGAACGTTCTCACCCAGGTGTAGATCGAGGGTTCTCTCAGAGGTTGTAGAGGATGGAGACGGACCTGTAATAGTTGGTAGCCATACTGGAAAGAGATAGGCGTGTGTACCTCTTGATGTTGGTGGGTGACAAGGGTGGGTTAACCCTAGACAGCCCTAAGGAGGGGGCAGGGGCTAGTACGCCCTACCTATCTACACGAGGAACTTGCCCCGCAAGGAGCGTCCCCGTCCGGACGCCTGACCCTGTGGGGGCAGAGTCCCTAGTAAACCCTAAAAGGGTGCTCCCAAATACACATACTTTTAGAAGTAGGCAACTTTTTTTTTGACAGTTCCCATAAACTTCAAGCAATTAGCGTTAACTCCACAAGCCACATCTGGTGGCACTCTTTCTGTATTGCTATTCTCCAATCTAATCCAGCCTAGTGGTGCACTATACTCTCAAAGGGAATATTTCTCCCAAATTGTTCAACAATCCCCACTGCAGGGTGAAGCCCTTTAATAGATTTATATCTGTTTCAAATGACTAGGGACCTGAGGCTTTTACACCTAGTCAAAAGATGCTATGAAGTCTATAAGCCAGTGTACGTGCATTGCCTTCACAGACAGTTCTCCTTCACCAACAAGTATGGCTGCTTAACCTTAAATAAAGTTGCTTTCCGTACCCTCAGTGTGGATGGACAACTAGAGTTCTTCTCTTGAAAAACAAGAGAGGACAGCACGCCTATTTTGATGAGTTATGGGTGCACATTTCCAGGAAAAGTGGTAAGCTTCCCCACGCTGATCGGATGATCCACATATACAGGAAAAAAAAAATGGAGACAGCACGTCCTTTTGTTGGAAATTATTCCAGATGCAACGTTTCGGCTATAGAGCCTTTGCTTAATAAAAGCACTATAGCCGAAACATTACATCTGGAATAAATTCCAACAACGGCATGCTGTCTCCATTTGTTTTTTCCTGTAGAGTTCCCCTTTTGGCCACAATTACTTGGCTGTATTTTACCTCAGGAATCAGGTTCCTGCAAAGCTGCTTCCTGCTCACACTCCAACTTACAACAACCAATTCACTTAATAAGCAGGCCAAGCTCAGGGGATGGGCCAGCTTTTGCCTGGAGTCTACAAATCAATGTGTTTTAACTCTTAATGTTCTAGCCAGACATTGACACAATAGAGGAATAACACAATTTGGCTTAACTATGCACTAAAAATAACATTGGCACCATTCTCCTCTTTAGCAGGGGCCTCCAGGTCACTGCACTATCAGGTACGGGGGCACCACCACATTTATTGATCCAACAGCTTATTATAGATATGGGCTGACAGCGGCATGGACTATGTGGAGTGCAATATCATGTAAAGGGATAAGAAGTGTGGATTACCTATGGTTCACCTCCCCTATGGTACTGCCTAAAATGAAAGGCTTTTTTCTACTGACATAATGATCTTAATTTTTACAAGATGTATGTTGAAATTTTGTTGTATAATGTTTGTTAGCTTCTACCCCAGACAAAAATGTACATTTTTTATGATTTCTGGCAGTTAAAGAGAATACATAACCATAGTTACATATTCAGTAAGGTTGCAAAAAGACACAGGTCCAAGTCCAACCCATAACCCTGCAGTATTGATCCAGGGGAAGACAAAGAAAAACTTTATAGGGCAAAAACCATTTGAACCATATTAAGGAAGACAAAATCCTTCCCTACAGCAATGTCCCATCTACAGAGATCTAGTACCCATAACCTGCAGTATTTTTGCATTCATGATAGGCATCTAGGCCCATCTTAGATGTACTCTATGAATCGACTGTCATAACCTCCTCTGGCAGAGTTCCATAGTCTCACTGCTCATAAAGTAAAGAAACCCCGTCTATGATGATGATGAAACCTTCTTTCCTCTAGATGTAGAAGATGTCCTCTTTTCAAGCCTAGGTGTAAAAGGTTCATTAGAAAGATCTATGTGCTATCCATGAACTGTCTTTTTTCCAGATTAAACAAACTCAAGTTCAGCAGCTTGTCTTGATAGTAAAATCCACCAATTCCTTTAATTACCTTTGTCCCCCCCTCCTCTCCACCAGTTCTAATTCAGTTATGTTCTATAATTGTACATATTCCATGTGTCGTCTGACTAGAATCAAACCTTTGTTCTTGTCATGAGAATCTCTTCCTCTTTTCATGCATCCCATTATTTTATTTGCCTTTGCAGAAGCTGCCTGACATTGGTCGCTAAAATTCCAAAGTTTTTTCTCTGTGGCAGTTTTCCCAGTGTTTAACACATAATTGTGCATTGTTTTCCTCAGCCCAAATTCATGACCTTACGTTTATTCACATTGAACTTTATTTCCCATTTCTCTGCCCAAGTCTCCTCTCCCCAAAACTCTATATATTATCCTCATCTGAAACAGTCGCAATTTAAAGGGTAATTTATTAGGTGTATCACCTGGATACCTGTCCTGCATCTATTGTCTAAGATTCATAATAAAAAACTGCCTGGGTGCCTGATGGTGTCTGGGGTAAGGTCTATTGCATCCATTAGCAATTTATGTTAATGTATTTTGTTTAAAAGACACTTATGGTTTCTTGGCAAAGAGGCAGTGTTTGATGGCTCTGGTTGTCACTTACGTGTGTATATTAGAAGTAAAAAGTCTGTACACCAATATCCCACAGTGTGAAGGCATTTGGTGTAACATAGTTTGTAAGGCTGAAAAAAGATATCTGTCCATCCAGTTCAGCATCTTATTCAGCAAGTTGATCCAGAAGAAGGCAAAAATCCCATGTGAGGTACAAACCGGATTCCCAAAAAGTTGGGACTAAAAACTGAATGCAATGATGTGGAGGTGCCAACTTCTAATATTCACGGAAGAATATTCACAGAACAAAAGTTTAAACTGAGAAAATGTACCATTTTAAGGGAAAAATATGTTGAATCAGAATTTCATGGTGTCAACAAATCCTCCAAAAGTTGGGACAAGGCCATTTTCACCACTGTGTGGCATCTCCCCTTCTTCTTACAACACTCAACAGACGTCTGGGGACCGAGGAGACCAGTTTCTCAAGTTTAGAAATAGGAATGCTCTCCCATTCTTGTCTAATACAGGCCTCTAACTGTTCAATCGTCTTAGGCCTTCTTTGTTGCACCTTCCTCTTTATGATGCGCCAAATGTTCTCTATAGGTGAAAGATCTGGAATGCAGACTGGCCATTTCAGTACCCGGATCCTTCTCCTACGCAGCCATGATGTTGTGATTGATGCAGAATGTGGTCTGGCATTATCTTGTTCAAAAATGCAGGGTCTTCCCTGAAAGAGATAATGTCTGGATGGGAGCATATGTTGTTCTAGAACCTGAATATATTTTTCTGCATTGATGGTGCCTTTCCATACATTCAAGCTGCCCATGCCACACGCACTCATGCAACCCCATACCATCAGAGATGCAGGCTTCTGAACTGAGCGTTGATAACAAACTTGGGTTGTCCTTGTCCTCTTTGGTCCGGATGACATGGCGTCACAGATTTCCAAAAAGATCTTTGAATCGTGACTCGTCTGACCACAGAACAGTCTTCCATTTTGCCACACTCCATTTTAAATTATCCCTGGCCCAGTGAGCTTGTGGATCTTGCTTAGAAAAAGCTTCTTCTTTGCACTGTAGAGTTTCAGCTGGCAACGGCGGATGGCACGGTGGATTGTGTTCACTGACAATGGTTTCTGGAAGTATTCCTGAGCCCATTCTGTGATTTCCTTTACAGTAGCATTCCTGTTTGTGGTGCAGTGTCGTTTAAGGGCCCGGAGATCACGGGCATCCAGTATGGTTTTACGGCCTTGACCCTTACGCACAGAGATTGTTCCAGATTCTCTGAATCTTCGGATGATGTTATGCACAGTTGATGATGATAGATGCAAAGTCGTTGCAATTTTTCGCTGGGTAGCACCTTTCTGATATTGCTCCACTATCTTTCTGCGCAACATTGTGGGAATTGGTGATCCTCTACCCATCTTGGTTTCTGAGAGACACTGCCACTCTGAGAAGCTCTTTTTATACCCAATCATGTTGCCAATTGACCTAATTAGTGTTAATTGGTCTTCCAGCTCTTCGTTATGCTCAAATTTAGTTTTTCCAGCCTCTTATGGCTACTTGTCCCAACTTTTTGGGGATTTGTTGACACCGTGAAAATTTGAATCAACGTATTTTTCCTTTAAAATGATACATTTACTCGGATTAAACGTTTGATCTGTCATCTACGTTCTATTACAAATAAAATATTGACATTTGAAATCTCCACATCATTGCATTCAGTTTTTATTCACAATTTGTTTAGTGTCCCAACTCTTTGGGAATCCGGTTTGTAGAAGCCAACTTTTCTCATTTTAGGGGAAAAAATTCCTTTCCAACTCCAATCAAGCAATCAGAATAACTCCCTGGATCCACAACCCCTCCAGAAAGCTAATAACTATAACCTGTAATATTATTACACTCCAGAAATACATCCAGGCCCCTTTCGAACTCTTTTAGTGAGTTCACCATCATCACCTCTTCCGGCAGAGAGTTCCATAGTCTCACTGCTCTTACAGTAAAAAATAATCTTTTATGTTTGTGTAGAAACCTTCTTTCCTCCAGACGCAGAGGATGTCCCCTCGTCACAGTCACAGTCCTGGGGATAAATAGATTATGAGAGAGATCTCTGTACTGACCCCTGATATATTTATACATAGTTATTAGATCTCCCCTCAGTCTTCTTTTTTCTAAACTGAATAACCCTAATTTTTGATAATCTTTCTGGGTACTGTAGTTGCCCCATTCCAGTTATTACTTTAGTTGCCCTTCTCTGAACCCTCTCCAGCTCTGCTATGTCTGCCTTGTTCACACTAACCCACAGTACACAGTACTCTATATGTGATCTGACTAGTGATTTGTATAGTGGTTGGTCTATGTTCACATCTATGCCTCGTTTAATGCAACCCATTATTTTATATGCCTTGGCAGCAGCTGCCTAACACTGTCAGTGTTACCCAGTGTTTTACCATTTAGTATGTATGGGTAACTTGCATTATTCCTTCCCATGTGCATAACCTTACATTTGTCAGTGTTAAACCTCATCTGCCACCTCTCTGCCCAAGCCTCCTATCTATCCAGATCTATTTGTACTAGTATACTGTCCTCTTCCGTGTTAATTACGTTACACAGTGTCATCTGAAAAAATGATATTTTACTTTGCAAGCCTTCTACAAGATTATTAATAAAAATCATTAAGACAATAGGGCCCAGTACTGACCCCTGTGGTACCCCACTAGTGACAGTGGCCCAATCTGTGTGTACCGTTAATAACCACCCTCTGTTTTCTATTACTGAGCCAGTTACTTACCCACAAAAAGACATTTTCTCCCAGTCCAAGCATTCTCATTTTATATACTAACCTTTTATGTGGCACAGTATCAAATGATTTGGAGAAGTCAAGATATACAACATCCATTGAATCACCATGGTCAAGTCTACAACTTACCTCCTCATAGAAACTGATTAAATTAGTTTGACATGACTGATCCCTCAAGAAGCAATGCTGCTATGGCGTTATTTGCTTATTTTCATTGAGGTACTCCAAAATAGCATTTCTACTTTAAAAACTTTAAACAGCTTACCCATGAACTATAGTTTCCAGTCTCAGTTTTTGACCCCTTTTTGAATATTGGCATCACATTTGCTAAGCGCCAATCCTGTGGAACACTCCCTGTCAGTATAGAATCCTTAAATATCAGAGATAAGGGTCTGGCTATGACATTACTTAATTTTCTTAGGATACAGGGGGTGTATGCCACCTGCTTTCGGTGATTTGTCTATTTTAATCTTTTTAAGACACTGCTGCACTTTTTCCTGCGTCAGACTGGCCACTTTCAATGGGAAATGTACTTTACATTCTGCATTTCATGTGCCAGTTTATTTTCCTCAGTAAATACAGTGGAGAAAAGAAAATATTAAAATAGCTTTACTTTCTCCTCATCGCTCTCAGCCAACACCATTCTGTAAAGGGCCAACACCTTCAGATTTATACTTTTTACCATTTATATAATTGAAGAACATTTTAGGGTTAGTTTTACTCTCTTGGGCAATGAATCACTCTGTCTCCGGTTTGGCTGCTTTAATTTGTCTTACATATTCTATTTTTTTCTTAGTTTTTCAATGCTTCCTTCTTACCCTCCTGTTTTAGTGATTTAAATGCTTTCTTTTTGTCCTTTATTGCTTCTTTTACATTTGAATTTATCCACATTTTTCTTGTTCGTCACCCTTTTATTCCTATAAGATATGTACCTCTCACAATAAGAGTTTAGGATGCTTTTAAAAATGGCTGCATTTTTATTTTTGAGGACATTGTCCCAGTTAGTTAGGCCGATGGCCTCTCTTAGCTGATCAAATTTTGCATTTTATGTACCTCCCTGAAGTCTTTTGAATGACAATTGGAAAGTTATTATTTGTTAGATATTGTCAAAGAAGTAATAGGAAGCAGACCGAGAGGAGATTTGTGTTTTCTTCTCGGTATGACAAACATGGTGGAATGATATGTGAAATTGTTTGCAAAAACTGGTGGGTGCTGAAAGAGCTAATGGTATGATGATCTAGGGAGCCATCGCATATGAAAGTTGGTCACCCCTTGTGGTGATACGAGAAACACTCACAGATCAGCCATATGTGCAGAACATCCTGCAGCCACATGTATTACCTGTAATAGCAGGGCTCCCAACTGGCACATGGGTTTCCCAGAAATATCTCCATCAGATTGGAGCACTTCCTTGGCCTGCTCAATCTCCATATTTATTGCTATTTGAGCATTTGTTGGACCAGTTGGGACCCAGCTTTGGCAGCCTACGAGTGTGCAGTATCTACAGGCCTACAGACAGGCTAGGAATGGCCCACCGGGGAGCCAGGGAAATCCTTGGTGGGCCCCCGAACCAGCAAGCAGTGGCATAGCGGCAGGGCACAGGGAGATGAGCGCTTCCATTGTGGAAGCACTCATGTCTATAGTCATCTGTATCGCCGTCCTCGGGGCAGCGATACAGATGGATGCTGCGGGGTAGGGGAGAGGCATCTCCCTTCCCCTTTCCTCTGATAGGCTGCAGGCTATCAGAGGCCGGTGCAAGCAGCGCGATTATGTCATTGCGCCACCTGAGCCGTACAGCATGGGACACAGGCCAGAAGAGGCCTGCATCGCATCGCTGCCAGCATGATGGAGGTAAGTATTGGTGGGGTTTTTTTATATGGCACAATACACGAGAGGAGCGCTGTGGGGGACACTTTTTACTGGCACATTATTGGGGAGCATCAATGGGGCACTTCTTACTGGCATATTATTGGGGGGCACTGTGGGTCACTTTTTACGGGCACATTATTGGGTGGCACTATGGGGGCATATATGGGGCACTTCGTACTGGCACATTATTGGGGTGTACTATGGGGCATTTCTTACTGGCACATTATTGGGGGGCACTATGGGGGAATTTCTGATTGGCACATTATTGGGGGCCCTATGGGGGCACTTTTAACTGGCACATTATTGGGGGCACTTCTTACTGGCACATTATTGGGGGGTACTGTGGGGGCATCTATTGGGGCATTTCTTACTGGCACATTATTGGGGGGCACTTTTTACTGGCACATTATTGGGGGGCTCTATGGGAGCACTTTTTACTGGCACATTATTGGGGGGCACTATGGGCCATTTATAGGCACTTACTGGCACATTATTGGGAGATTCTACTGAGGCCACAAAAAAGGAGTATTTTATATGTGGGGCTCTATATAGGGGAATTTTATACTGGGACACATGGTGGGTACTATGGGGAATGGGGAATGGGGGAGAGGAGTACTATGAAGGTCATCTACGGGGGCACTAAGAAAGGTTTTTTATAGTGGCACATTATGGGGACACTAAGGGCATCTACTGGGGCACTATATATGGGGCATTTTATACTGGTACATTATGGGGGCACTAGGAGGAAGGGGGGAGAGTAGCACTATGGGGGCATTTACTGGGGACACTATACAGAGGTATTTTATACTCGCACATTATGGGGGCACTATGGGGACATTAACTCAACTGGGGGCCATTAAAAGGAGGTATATTTTTGCACTGGCACACATTATAAGGTGGCATTTTTGTGCTGTCACATTATAAGAAGAATTATTACTACTGGGGGGCATTATGGTGAGCTTTATTACTACTGGGGGTCTATGGGGAACATGATTACTAGTATGGGCACTATGGGAGCATTATTAATTCTGGGGCACAGTGGGAACATGTTGGGGGCACTGTAGGAACACTATTATTACTACCATGTGTGCTCTAGCAGAGAATTATTACTATTGGTGGGACTTTTGAGAGCACTATTACTGTGGGGGCACCTTGGCACAGTATCAGCTTACCACAATTATTTTTTTGGGGACGTTATGTTTACACTATTAGTGTCAGGGCCACTATTTGGGCACAGTTATTTTAGGGCACTGTGTGCCAATAATTATTAAACGGGGCATTATCTGCATGGTACTAGAATTTTCAAGGGGGTTATATGTTTCTGCAGTTTAATATTGGGGAGCACAGTATTGGGGGTGGTAGGATGATTTGTCCAGAGGATGGGAGGATGATAGAAAAGTAGTAAACTAAGATTTTTTTTTAAATCTGCAGAGATGAAAAATGGTGGTCTGGTCTGAAAGGAGAAGATGAGGAAAGAGAACATCTACATCAAAGGAGACGTCACTGGATGTAAGAGGTATGGGGCGCTGTATTACCCTGTATGTTCTGTAGTGATGGGAGGGTGGATATAGAATTCGGCCCACCCTGGCCCTAGACTTCAGGTCACACTGTACGTGTTCTGAAATCTGGGGACTCACACCCATCTACTACATTATCTGTACTCAGAGAGTTACTACTGTGTTATCTGCGGTGTTCCATAGGACTGCAAGTAATATCTGCTACATTATCTGTAAAAGGGGGCATGGCCACAGGTTGGGGGGGGGGGGGCGCAATACTTGGCTTGCCCCGGTGGCTGGCAACACACGCTGTGCCACTGCATTTATGGTAGCTGTACGGTGGGCCCCCAGAATCAATTCCACTGGTGGACCCAAGGCACCCCAGTCCGAAACTGCCTACAGACCATATGGAACCTCAATGCCTCCATGCCCAACTGTATCTGATATTGTATCCAGGCTAGAAGTGACCCAACAGGTTATTAGTATGACAACCTCCTTTCAATTGTACAGTTTTCCCTATTAAACCTATCCTTTAGCTCTAATATTGTAATCACTTACACATGTCATCACTATATTCACGTAAATAAAGTTTCATTTGATTCCAACATCTCCTTCTTAGTACGTTATTTTTTTTTGTCAATGTATTATGTAGTTTGTTAGCATTTTACGATTGCCGATTAATGATGCATGGATATGTTTGGAGCCACATTGACAATATCTATTCACAATGCAAAAACTCCTAAAAATGAGAAGTAGAGTTAGAGGTTATCAATATCTATGTTTATAATAGATAATAATACGAAAGTGTAGAATGAGAGGATGTAGCTGGCAAGGAATAAACGAAAGATAATCTGTTACGTCACATATTGTGAAGAG
Organism: Bufo gargarizans; assembly: GCF_014858855.1. Lineage (NCBI taxonomy): Eukaryota > Metazoa > Chordata > Amphibia > Anura > Bufonidae > Bufo > Bufo gargarizans. The sequence continues at coordinate 339,974,105 of NC_058084.1, read as the reverse complement.
CAAATGTTTGAAGTTGTGCTGATTGATTACAAAATTAATATACAGACATATGAACAATAAATCCTCTTGTCATGTGATTGTTGTGCTCCGGGGACTCTTGCCTCATTTCTCCTGCCTCATTTCAGTAGGTTGCCCTGTGTCTATTTTGTAGTAGTTTGACAGCACCCCTTTAACAAAGTTGAAACATATTCTGCATTAATTACCACAGTTTTAAAAAATCCCAGCAGAATAGAGAGCTGAAAGCTCAAGGTATGCACCACCAACACAGAGCAAATCTATCTGTGTATTATTCACACCCACGTATCCTCTTTGACTCAAGCTGTGCTTATTTGTTACAACATGATGATCTTAATCTTGCGGTAGGACACTCACTAATCTAATTATGTGGCCTCACAAGCAAGAAGTCTTGGTGAGTTAACACATCTGAAACAATGTGCTATTTGTCACTTCAAGAAACAATTCACAAGAATACCCTTTCACTAAAGAAGACAATTTTTGTAAAAAAAAAAAAAAGAGGACAAACCAAATTAGATTCTGAATGTTTATTCATTAGCTAAGGGCTCCGGGTACTATCCAAGTTTTTTCTTTGACAGCACACTAAACCTCTAATGTCTATGGGACCATGCACACATCTGTATTTTTTGCGGATCCGTGTGTTCGTTCTACAGATTATAGAACATGTCCAACTCTTGTCCGTATTTACGGACGAGAATAGTCCTTTCTATTGATTGGAGTGAGAAAAATGCAGAATACAAATTTGAAGGTATCTGCATTTTGTAAATCTGGTTTTTGCAGACCAAAATACGGACATGGCCTTATGCATGAGCCCTAAGGTGTGGAACAGTTTGAAGACTATATTAGTGGCAGTAAAGTATACCAGACATGTTACAATTTCCAAGGTGTTCAGGGTGTCCTCGGTTTTCCTATTCTTTATTGGTATCAAGATTATAGCATGACATTTCTCAAATGAAATAAACTGAACGTCAGTTTTTTGGTTTTTTTAAACACAGGTAGCTATACACGTCATGAAAATACTAGAGCATCATCACTCGGAATGATTAGTACCAGCAGCATCAGTGTCTAGTTTGTATCAGAGATTTTTGCCCTACATTGTATAGACACAGATTTCCACAGTCAGAGGTCCACAGCATCCAAAAAGTTACAAAACTACCATGTGTGAATAGACCCAAATTGTGTACATATACTTTTTATGACTTTAGTGTCTTTATACAATGGCTGATCATATGCTTTTACAATGGGGGCCCTCTGCTAACCACAACTCCCTGTAGCATATCCATAGGTAAATTCTTGGGCAATAGCTGTCAATTTTAGAGAATCTAAACCAGACAACTCCTTTAAGTTGGTTATCAATGGTTCTCATCGATATGTGTGTCTGGGGGTACTGGTTCTCATCGATATGTGTGTCTGGGGGTACTGGTTCTCATCGATATGTGTCTCTGGGGGTACTGGTTCTCATCGATATATATGTGCAATCCTTTAAAAATTATAAAATAGTTCTTTAATTCAGTTTCAAATTTTTTACCATGGGCAACCCACTGTATATCTGGTCCTCATGCATGACTTGACCTATTTTACGCTATTGTGTAAACCATAGGACAGGTTTTCTTTGCCTTTTGTCCAACGTCATGGTTTACTGCATAAGTGTTTGTCCAGGTAAAGCTGATCTTCAGTGCTTTGCGTAAGTTTATTATTCTAAGGCTATAGTCTAAATAATCAGACTTTACAAAGACAGGAAAATCAATAGTCTGACTAACGTTTAACATGAATCGTCACAGTATGCTTGAAACTTTCCTTTTTTTTCCGCCAATAGACCCATGTTAGATGCATGCAAGTAAATTAACTTTAATATTTTTATTTTTTCTTTATATTTATGTTTTGCTTTATATTTTTTTTGGGGAGAATACAGTAGAAATTGAGCCACAACTGATCCCATGCTTTTCTATGGGATCGCGCACACACATCTGGTGCATAAGTTGTGATGCTGGATAGCGCCGGAAAGAAAAACACTGCATGTCCAGATGCTGGATCTGTGCACTGAAGTACAGTCCACATATATCAGTTGTGTCCAACTCCCAGACTAAAACTGGCCGGACACAATTGATATATGTGAAGCTAGATGTGGAATCCGCTACAATAGGTAGCATGCTACTGTGTTTCTTCTCCCCATGGATTATTTTCCTGATCGTGTGAACTGGGTTATAAAACCACAAATTATATGCATTGAGTGTGGACTGTCATTGGATGCATAAATCTGTGTGAAATCCTGAATGACTGTTCAGACCCATAGAAGTACAGCTAGGGAATGACGGACAACCAAATATTGATTTCCTTTTTTTTTGTTTTTCAGCATTTACTGTTCTGTATATTAGTTTTGATTTTGAAAAGCTTTTCCAGTTACTCAGCTCATGTTTCTTCCTCATGCAGTGGATAATATTTATTAGCCCAAGGGCTCGTTGATCGGCTGTGCCGTGCATATGGGACCGCAATTTGCGGTCTCCAATGCACGGGCAACATCTGTGCGGATCCAGGCCCATTCAACTTGAATGGATCTGTGATACGTCTGCAAAGTAAAAAAACACAACATGTTCTATTTTTTTGCAGTGTGGAGGCACGGAGAGAAACCTTTGTCCCTCTCCGACCTTCTGGATTGTGGACCCATTTCAAGTGGATAGTGAATTGCGGACCCATTCAAGTGCATCCGTGTTGCGGGGTGCACACGGTCGGTGCCCGCATATTGCAGACCCGCTGTTTGCTGGTTGCAATACAGCCACGGCCGTGTGCATGAGCCTTATATAGGAGCTTTCACCACCGGGTCTGATATGTCTGTATTATCAAATAATTGCACCTTCCATGAAATAACAAGGTTGCGCTTCTTTTCTTTGAACTTGGTGTTTTATCATCCCTCTTTTATTCCTCTTGGAAATACCTGAATAAATTGACAATGGGGTGCTACTATTTTTAGTGTTGAGCGAATCGAAGTCAAATGAATTGACTTCAATCAGAATTTCAGAAATAAATTGTTTTGCCAAGAAGCCGAATTTACTCGCGCTTCGTGGTAATGAGTCAATTTTCCCTGAAATGGCAGCAAAAAACTCCAAAAAGATACTCACCTCATCCACTTGCACGTGAAGACGCCGATGTGGCCATTTTGATTATAGATGCTGCTTCATACCCTATGTGCACTAGCTGTGCTAGAAAGCTCAAACACTGCCCCGACATGTTTCACCAGTCAAACTGGCGTCTTCAGGGGAATTGGGCAGAGTCGGGCGAAACATGTCGGGGGGCAGTGTTTGAGCTTTTTAGCACAGCTAGTGCACATAGGGTATGAAGCAGCACCTAGGATCGAAACAATTTATACAGCGAAGGGTTTAAAGGACAGTGAGCCATGAACTAGCGCGCAGTACCGGCTCATTACCCCCTAGCTAGTGAAAGTAGCTCTATTGCAGAGAGAATACAAAGCAACCATGTGACACAGCTCATATTTTTTTTTAAAACATCTTTATTTTGTTTATTTTATTTTAACAATGCATCTAATAAATGTTACGTTTTAATAATTGCCACATGAAATAAATAAAAAGGCCTTATGGACCATTTGTAAATATACAGAGTAAAGTGGAGCCTTTACATGTGCCAAGTTGGTATTTAGTGATGTGGTCATCATGTCACCTTGCGAGATTTTGTGCAGTATCTTCAATCAAGATGGCCGTGACGACCTCTATACGAGCAAATGGATAAGGTGAGTATTTTTTATATATATTTTTTTTTATTCTTACACTGATTAACCCCTGAAATGCCTAAATTGTAGCCTCAGATGCCACGATCAGCGATGAACGTGGCATCTAAGGGGTTCAATGACGGGGAGGGCAGCATGATCACCATTCCCCATCATTGCAGCCTGACTAAGTAATTTTTACTTTGTGAAATTCAACGAAGCAGCCAAATCGATTTTTTCATAACTTTGCTTACATCTAACCATTTCCCTTGTCAGTGGGGTATTTTCCTGCACAGGTTGAACCTCCCCAGTTTTGACAATGTAGGGTCAGACTACTGACAATTAGAATGATGATGCCCAGTTTTCAAAATATTTATACATTTCCAGGAGGAACAACAGAGGAATTGTACAGAAAAGATTCAGCGACATTGATATTTTATGTGGAATACACCACTCATAGGTCCTCATTAAGCATAAGAGGTTCCGTTATAAAGGGTAGTATAGCTACTTCCACAGTTGACTGCAATTTGTGAAGCTTTAGCGGAAAATAAAATGAAAAACTTAATATAAGAAATACAGAGCTTCAATCTGTCAAACTGTTGAAAAAGGTCATATTGGTAATTAAGAACAAATGAATGAATAGATAAAAGAGAAGAGTCTAATTAATTGCAATACAAGATGTGAAATCTTACCCATAGCAAATATGACTCCAGCACCATAATGTATAACAGTACCATATGTTAAGCATAAGGTCTCATGCGACTGTGTCCATTTTGAGGTCTGCAGACCGTGTGCGGTGCACATTTTTTTTTTTAGCTGACCCATTGATTTCAGTGGCTTTCTGCAGACATATTCTATCTTTTTGTGGACTAGACATATGGATGAAGAAAGTACACGGATGATCCGTATGTAGTGCCGGTTTTAGACAATACGTGGCCCTAGGCAAAATCAAAAGTGGGGCCCTCAAATCTTGTAATAATGTACCAACAACACAGTCACATTACGTCGATTCCGTAAATGAAAACAAATGTGAACGTGTGTTTATTTAACTATATTAAATGCACCAAATTGAATTGAAATACATAACTTCAACATTCAATGTTGCATCCTAAGTTTATTCTACGCATAAAACTAACAAGCAGTATCTTGTGATTGTAGTCTTTTCATTTAGTTGTTTACTAGTAGAAATAGTATGTATACGATTATTTGATATTACACCTATGGATGCACAGAAATCTGAAAGTGCTGATTAAGCCATTAATAATTGGAACTTACTGTATAAAACTATGTCAGTATAAATAATACTAGAACAATATAGGTAACTTTACAGTTTAGTAAACATGAATAATAAAATAACTTAGCACATCTTGAAGTGGTAATTCTAGTTTAGATATATACAGCATATCCACAGGTCATACAGTATATGTCTAATAGATGCAGGTCAACTCCAGAGATATGTGTGGGTCTCAGAGGTGGATCATGCATCTATCACACATTTGGAGCCTATCTTGTGGATATTCCATATATGTCTAAGGTAAAAATATACCCTTTTAACATAAATAAAAATCAGGACAACAAGAAAAAAACATGTTCAAGTGCATTTGATTATCTTTAAATGGGTTATTCAGGAATTAAGAAAATACAAATACTTACATTTTATTTATTATAAATATATTTCCAAATACCTTTCATTAGTTGCAGTATAATGGCTCGTTTTGTCTGGCTCGTCCTATTAGTACACCTGTTCTAATCATGCGGCATGAAAAGTTACTTCACAACACTGAGATAAAGAGCTGCCACATCCTCCTCTCTGCTTGTCAGGGATTATGATCCTGAATACAGATAAGATATTTCACTAAATCTGTGTAGGAATGGAGTTCATGAGGAGACATGAATTACAGAGAAGATGGACTGTGGTAATGGAGACTGCATACAGGAGCTGCTGCACATTAGCTACTTCCCCACCTCCTCTCTGTACTTCATGTCTCCTCATGAACTCCATTCCTACAGATATTCAGCTGAAGATCTTATCAGCTGTATTCAGGATCATATTCCCTGACAAGTAGAGCAGAGAAGAGGCTGAGGCAGCTCTTTAGCGCAGTGACCGGAAGTAAATTGTCCTGCTGTGTGATTAGGACAGGTTTTGTGTGTATTAATAGGACAGGGTCTATTTTATTTGCCCTGATGATTGCTCCTTAGACAAAATGAGCCATTCTACGTAATGAAAGGTATTTGGTAATATATTTATAATAAAGTAATATTTAAGTATTTTTTGCAATTTTATTTTCTTAAAGGCAACCTGTCATCAACTTTATGCTGACCTCACTGAGGGCGGCATAAAATAGTGACCAAAATGCTGATGTCAGCGGTGTGTCACTCATGAACTAAAAGTAAGTGGTTGCCGAGAACCAGCATCATAATCATTGCAGCACAGACCTGAAAAAGACTCAAATCTACCTGAGAAGAGTCATGGTTATTCATAATCTCTTGCTCGACCCGCCCATATGTAGTGATGAGCGGCAGGGGCTATATTCAAAATTCGTGATATTCCACGAATATTTGGGTGAATATTCATCATATATTTGCAAATTCGAGATTATTCGCGTGGGTCACTTTTGCTACATTTTCCAAGCTGCTAGAAGTTTCATGAGACTGGAGAAAATAGTTGGCATGGCAGAACATCTAAAATGGCTTTATATGCAGTTAGAGTGCTCCAATATATTCGCAATTGCGCAAATCAGCACTAATGATGCAAATTTTTGGGCACACTTGAGCAGGTCTGCATGTATGTATGGGCAGCATAACCTATCACACTACCTAACACACTGCACTGCAACAGCTACAGTACACTATATCAGGATATAACCTGCACTGACTATATCCCACTAACTATCTGTATTATATATATATATATATATATATATATATATATAAAAAGCTATCTAACTATCTATCTAATGTAATGGTATCTCTCTCAGAACTTTCTCAAAACTGTGGAAAATGGCTGCTGGGGAGGTTCTTATATAGTAAGGGGTAGGCAGCTTTCCTATTGGTTGCTAGGGATGTTGCTAAGCTCAGACAATGACATTGCAGCCTTTTCATTGGCCCACAAGCAAGAAGGGAGGATACTGATGAAAAAAAACCTCAAATATTTGAAATTACGAATATATATCACTATATTCTAAATATTTGTGATTTCTCAAAGTGCCGATATTCGCGATCAATATTCGCCAGTTTTCTACTAGAGAGGGGAAGACTTTCAATCATCAGCAGGGGGGCAGGAGAGCAGGAATTTATGAATAACATTTGACTCTTCTCAGGTGGCCGTGACTCTTTTCCAGGCCCAGTCTGCAATGATTATGATGTCGGCAACCACTTACATTTGACTTATAAATGACAGACCGCTGAAATCAACTCGCCTGTCTCTACTTTATGCTGCCGTTAGTATGGGCAGCATAAAGTTGATGAGAGGTTCCCTTTAATTCCTGGAGAACCCCTTTAAAGGACATGTAATAAACATTGACATACAGTTTATGGTAACTAAAAGCGAACCTTCCGAGCTTTTGCTGAGGCAAAGTTTCAATTACTTCTGAAAAGTCCAAATTTCTGCATATTTCACACTCAACTGAAATTTCAGCTAGACCATTTAAACGATCTTGTGACATAGAGGATCTTAAGTAGTTTTTAATAATTTTTTCAAGGACGAGAAACTTCTTTGCCTGAAGCTACTGTCACAGGAGCGCTCATAAGTATACGTAATGCCACGCTAAGATTTGGGTACACATTCAGTAGGTTTGTAGAATAAATGTAATTCAGCATGTTCAGTGGTGAATCAGCAATGTCATCAGGTATGCTCCTTATTGCAGAATTTATTTCAAAATTTAGGTCATTAGGATCAACATCGCCCATTTCTTGTGCAAAGTGTTTGCAGCGGTCTTCTAGCTTTTCGTCATTTCTTTTTTATTAAAATGAAAACCAAAGAGGTGATAAAAGTCATTTACCTGAGAAAACCTCTCACGTATGCTCAGAACTGAAGTATCAATCAGGGGTAAAAAGAAGACCCCTTTCACCATTTCCTCAGGAGTGCTGTTTTCTTCATCTCTTTGTTCATAATTGAACATTCTTCACTTTGTTTTTTTTCTTCTAATGGGCAATGAAAATTCTATATCCGCTTCACTAGCTATGTCCTTTGCAATGGCATAGGCTGACTCAAATCCATCTTCCCTGTAGTCCTGCAGTAAATGGAGCACTGACTCTTTTTCTTTCTTAAGAATGTCAATGCCAACATTTGGATTTTGAAATAGCTTGCTTGCACGTTTAATATGGCATAAAACATTATACCAGACAACCATGCAAATAATAAACTGGCCTGATAAAATTTCACTGGAAAGGCTCTTGGCTTCTGCAGCTTTTACATCATCTTTTTTTGATTCGGCATAGATGACAAGACCTTCAAGTGCAGTACAAACTTCACCTAGGTTGTAGTGAAGGACCTTTACATTGTCAATGCGGCAGCGACTATCAGACAATGGTTTTAAGGTTAAGTTGGTATTGTTTTTCTTTTAAATTGCCCACCGTTGTTTCGATGAACTGAAGAGCACATAAATTTGCTGTAAAACTCCAAAGAACATGACAGAGAGGACAGATGGACAAAGGCTCCATAGAGAGAGCTGAAACGTTGCTGCTAGATGGGTTAATAAACCATCCACTTTTCATCACAATTTTTGGAGTGCTGCCGTCTTTCTTCTATATATATATATATATATATAGTACAGACCAAAAGTTTGGACACACCTTCTCATTCAAAGAGTTTTCTTTATTTTCATGACTATGAAAATTGTAGATTCACACTGAAGGCATCAAAACTATGAATTAACACACGTGGAATTATATACATAACAAAAAAGTGTGAAACAACTGAAAATATGTCATATTCTAGGTTCTTCAAAGTAGCCACCTTTTGCTTTGATTACTGCACACTCTTGGCATTCTCTTGATGAGCTTCAAGAGGTAGTCACCTGAAATGGTCTTCCAACAGTCTTGAAGGAGTTCCCAGAAATGCTTGTTGGCCCTTTTGCCTTCACTCTGCGGTCCAGCTCACCCCAAACCATCTCGATTGGGTTCAGGTCCAGTGACTGTGGAGGCCAGGTCATCTGGCGCAGCACCCCATCACTCTCCTTCATGGGCAAATAGCCCTTACACAGCCTGGAGGTGTGTTTGGGGTCATTGTCCTGTTGAAAAACAAATGATGGTCCAACTAAACGCAAACCGAATGGAATAGCATGCCGCTGCAAGATGCTGTGGTAGCCATGCTGGTTCAGTATGCCTTCAATTTTGAATAAATCCCCAACAGTGTCACCAGCAAAGCACCCCCACACCATCACACCTCCTCCTCCATGCTTCACGGTGGGAACCAGGCATGTAGAGTCCATCCGTTCACCTTTTCTGCGTCGCACAAAGACACGGTGTTGGAACCAAACATCTCAAATTTGGACTCATCAGACCAAAGCACTGATTTTTACTGGTCTAATGTCCATTCCTTGTGTTCTTTAGCTGCCCAAACAAGTCTCTTCTGCTTGTTGCCTGTCCTTAGCAGTGGTTTCCTAGCAGATATTCTACCATGAAGACCTGATTCACACAGTCTCCTCTTAAGAGTTGTTCTAGAGATGTGTCTGCTGCTAGAACTCTGTGTGGCATTGACCTGGTCTCTAATCTGAGCTGCTGTTAACCTGCGATTTCTGAGGCTGGTGACTCAGATGAACTTATCCTCCGCAGCAGAGGTGACTCTTGGTCTTCCTTTCCTGGGGCGGTCCGCATGTGAGCCAGTTTCTTTGTACCGCTTTATGGTTTTTGTGACTGCACTTGGGGACACTTTCAAAGTTTTCTCAATTTTTTCTTAAAGTAATGATGGCCACTCATTTTTCTTTACTTAGCTTCTTTTTTTTTGCCATAATACCACTTCTATTCAGTAGGACTATCAGTTGTATCCACCTGACTTCTCCACAACGCAACTGATGGTCCCAACCCCATTTATATGGCAAGAAATCCCACTTATTAAACCTGACAGGGCACACCTGTGAAGTGAAAACCATTTCAGGTGACTACTAGGGATGAGCGAACTCGAACTGTATAGTTCGGGTTCGTACCGAATTTTGGGGTGTCCGTGACACGGACCCGAACCCGGACATTTTCGTAAAAGTTCGGGTTCGGTGTTCGTCGCTTTCTTGGCGCTTTTGTGACGCTTTCTTGGCGCTTTTTGAAAGGCTGCAAAGCAGCCAATCAACAAGCGTCATACTACTTGCCCCAAGAGGCCGTCACAGCCATGCCTACTATTGGCATGGCTGTGATTGGCCAGAGCACCATGTGACCCAGCCTCTATTTAAGCTGGAGTCACATAGCGCCGCCCGTCACTCTGCTCTGATTAGCGTAGGGAGAGGTTGCGGCTGCGACAGTAGGGCGAGATTAGTCTGATTAACTCCTCCAAAGCACTTGATTATTGATCGATCTGCAGCTGTGGATCATTGAGCTGCTGATACTCAATTGCTCACTGTTTTTAGGCTGCCCAGACCGTTTGTCAGTCACTTTTTTCTGGGGTGATCGGCGGCCATTTTGTGTCTTGTGCGGTGCTGCGACCAAGTGCATCCAAGCTGCGACCAAGTGCATTTAACCCTCAATGGTGTGGTTGTTTTTTGGCTAAAGCCTACATCAGGGTGAAGCTGTCACACCAAGTGCATTTAACCAGCAATAGTCTGTTTATTTTTTGGCCATATACTACACCAGGGGCAAGCTGCGCCCATCACCAAGTGCATTTAACCCTCAATGGTGTGGTTGTTTTTTGGCTAAAGCCTACATCAGGGTGAAGCTGTGACACCAAGTGCATTTAACCAGCAATAGTCTGTTCATTTTTTGGCCATATACTACATCAGGGGCAAGCTGCGCCCGTCACCAAGTGCATTTAACCCTCAGTAGTGTGGTTGGTCAAGCTGTGACACCAAGTGCATTTAACCAGCAATAGTCTGTTCATTTTTTGGCCCTATACTACATCAGGGGCAAGCTGCGCCCGTCACCAAGTGCATTTAACCCTCAGTAGTGTGGTTGGTCAAGCTGTCACACCAAGTGCATTTAACCAGCAATAGTCTGTTCATTTTTTGGCCATATACTACATCAGGGGCAAGCTGCGCCTGTCACCAAGTGCATTTAACCCTCAATGGTGTGGTTGTTTTTTGGCTAAAGCCTACATCAGGGTGAAGCTGTCACACCAAGTGCATTTAACCAGCAATAGTCTGTTCATTTTTTGGCCATATACTAAATCAGGGGCAAGCTGCGCCCGTCACCAAGTGCATTTAACCAGCAATAGTCTGTTCATTTTTTGGCCATATACTACATCAGGGGCAAGCTGCGCCTGTCACCAAGTGCATTTAACCCTCAATGGTGTGGTTGTTTTTTGGCTAAAGCCTACATCAGGGTGAAGCTGTTACACCAAGTGCTTTTAACCAGCAATTGTCTGTTCATTTTTTTGGCATATATATACTACATCAGGGGCAAGCTGCGCCCGTCACCAAGTGCATTTAACCCTCAGTAGTGTGGTTGGTCAAGCTGTCACACCAAGTGCATTTAACCAGCAACAGTGTGGTTATTTTTTGGCCATATCCCAGTCTAATTCTGTCACTAAATCCATACCGGTCACCCAGGGCCTAAATACTAGGCCTCAAATTTATATCCCGCTAAATCTGTCGTTACCGCTGTACTGTTGTGGCTGGGCAAGTTATTTAGTGTCCGTCAAAGCACATTTTTTGTTCAGGGTTGAAATACAATTCCCAATTTAGCAATTTCATAATTTAGTGGTTTCTGCTATATCAGAGCTATTTGAAATCTATCCCTAAAAGGGTATATAATATTCAAGGTGCACATAGGGTCATTCAGAATAACTTCACACACACGCTACTGTGCATTTCCAAGTCTAATTCTGTTAGTAAATCCATACCGGTCACCCAGCGCCTAAATACTAGGCCTCAAATTTATATCCCGCTAAATCTCTCGTTACCGCTGTACTGTTCTGGCTGGGAAAGTTATTTAGTGTCCGTCAAAGCACATTTTTTGTTCTGGGTTGAAATACAATTCCCAATTTAGCAATTTCATAATTTAGTGGTTTCTGCTATATCAGAGCTATTTGAAATCTATCCCTAAAAGGGTATATAATATTCAAGGTGCACATAGAGTCATTCAGAATAACTTCACACACACGCTACTGTGCATTTCCAAGTCTAATTCTGTCACTAAATCCATACCGGTCACCCAGCGCCTAAATACTAGGCCTCAAATTTATATCCCGCTAAATCTCTCGTTACCGCTGTCCTGTTGTGGATGGGAAAGTTATTTAGTGTCCGTCAAAGCACATTTTTTGTTCTGGGTTGAAATACAGTTCCCAATTTAGCAATTTCATAATTTAGTGGTTTCTGCTATATCAGAGCTATTTGAAATCTATCCCTAAAAGGGTATATAATATTCAAGGTGCACATAGGGTCATTCAGAATAACTTCACACACACGCTACTGTCTATTTCCAAGTCTAATTCTGTTAGTAAATCCATACCGGTCACCCAGCGCCTAAATACTAGGCCTCAAATTTATATCCCGCTAAATCTCTCGTTACCGCTGTACTGTTGTGGCTGGGAAAGTTATTTAGTGTCCGTCAAAGCACATTTTTTGTTCTGGGTTGAAATACAATTCCCAATTTAGCAATTTCATAATTTAGTGGTTTCTGCTATATCAGAGCTATTTGAAATCTATCCCTAAAAGGGTATATAATATTCAAGGTGCACATAGGGTCATTCAGAATAACTTCACACACACGCTACTATGCATTTCCAAGTCTAATTCTGTTAGTAAATCCATACCGGTCACCCAGCGCCTAAATACTAGGCCTCAAATTTATATCCCGCTGAATTTGAATACAATACATTGGGCCAAATAATATTTTTGTTGTTGTGGTGAACCATAACAATGAGGAAAACATCTAGTAAGGGACGCGGATGTGGACATGGTCGTGGTGGTGTTAGTGGACCCTCTGGTGCTGGGAGAGGACGTGGCCGTTCTGCCACATCCACACGTCCTAGTGTACCAACTATCTCAGGTCCCAGTAGCCGCCAGAATTTACAGCGATATATGGTGGGGCCCAATGCCGTTCTAAGGATGGTAAGGCCTGAGCAGGTACAGGCATTAGTCAATTGGGTGGCCGACAGTGGATCCAGCACGTTCACATTATCTCCCACCCAGTCTTCTGCAGAAAGCGCACAGATGGCGCCTGAAAACCAACCCCATCAGTCTGTCACATCACCCCCATGCATACCAGGGAAACTGTCTCAGCCTCAAGTTATGCAGCAGTCTCTTATGCTGTTTGAAGACTCCGCTGGCAGGGTTTCCCAAGGGCATCCACTTAGCCCTTCCCCAGCGGTGAAAGACATAGAATGCACTGACGCACAACCACTTATGTTTCCTGATGATGAGGACAAGGGAATACCACCTCAGCATGTCTCTAATGATGACGAAACACAGGTGCCAACTGCTGCGTCTTTCTGCAGTGTGCAGACTGAACAGGAGGTCAGGGATCAAGACTGGGTGGAAGACGATGCAGGGGACGATGAGGTCCTAGACCCCACATGGAATGAAGGTCGTGCCACTGACTTTCACAGTTCGGAGGAAGAGGCAGTGGTGAGACCGAGCCAACAGCGTAGCAAAAGAGGGAGCAGTGGGCAAAAGCAGAACACCCGCCGCCAAGAGACTCCGCCTGCTACTGACCGCCGCCATCTGGGACCTAGCACCCCAAAGGCAGCTTCAAGGAGTTCCCTGGCATGGCACTTCTTCAAACAATGTGCTGACGACAAGACCCGAGTGGTTTGCACGCCATCAGAGCCTGAAGCGAGGCATTAACGTTCTGAACCTGAGCACAACCTGCATGACCAGGCACCTGCATGCAAAGCATGAACTGCAGTGGAGTAAACACCTTAAAACCAAGGAAGTCACTCAGGCTCCCCCTGCTTTCTCTTCTGCTGCTTGCGCCTCGGCCTCTTCCTCTGCCTCTGGAGGAACGTTGGCACCTGCCGCCCAGCAAACAGGGGATGTACCACCAACACCACCACCACCTCCGTCACCAAGCGTCTCAACCATGTCATACGGCAGCGTTCAGCTCTCCATCTCACAAACATTTGAGAGAAAGCGTAAATTCCCACCTAGCCACCCTCGATCCCTGGCCCTGAATGCCAGCTTTTCTAAACTACTGGCCTATGAAATGCTGTCATTTAGGCTGGTGGACACAGACAGCTTCAAACAGCTCATGTCGCTTGCTGTCCCACAGTATGTTGTTCCCAGCCGCCACTACTTCTCCAAGAGAGCCGTGCCTTCCCTGCACAACCAAGTATCCTATAAAATCAAGTGTGCACTGCGCAACGCCATCTGTAGCAAGGTCCACCTAACCACAGATACGTGGACCAGTAAGCACGGCCAGGGACGCTATATCTCCCTAACTGCACACTGGGTAAATGTAGTGGCAGCTGGGCCCCAGGCGGAGAGCTGTTTAGCGCACGTCCTTCCGCCGCCAAGGATCGCAGGGCAACATTCTTTGCCTCCTGTTGCCACCTCCTCCTTCTCGGCTTCCTCCTCCTCTTCTTCCACCTGCTCATCCAGTCAACCACACGCTTCCGGCATTCACATCCTGCTGCTGCTCGCCTGTCTGCGCTACAGCGTAACTTCTGCCTTCTCGCTCACCGCCTCATATGCGACGTGCCCACCAGGTGGAACTCCACCTTGCACATGCTGGACAGACTGTGCGAGCATGCAGCAGGCCATAGTGGAGTTTCAGCTGCAGCACGCACGGGTCAGTCGCACTACAGAACAGCACCACTTCACCACCAATGACTGGGCCTCCATGCGAGACCTGTGTGCCCTGTTGCGCTGTTTCGAGTACTCCACCAACATGGCCAGTGGCGATGACGCCGTTATCAGCGTTACAATACCACTTCTATGTCTCCTTGAGAAAACACTTAGGGCGATAATGGAAGAGGAGGTGGCCCAGGAGGAGGAGGAGGAAGAGGGGTCATTTTTAGCACTTTCAGGCCAGTCTCTTCAAAGTGACTCAGAGGGAGGTTTTTGGCAACAGCAGAGGCCAGGTACAAATGTGGCCAGACAGGGCCCACTACTGGAGGACGAGGAGGACGAGGATGAGGAGGAGGTGGAGGAGGATGAGGATGAAGCATGGTCACAGCGGGGTGGCACCCAACGCAGCTCGGGTCCATCACTGGTGCGTGGCTGGGGGGAAAGGCAGGACAATGACGATACGCCTCCCACAGAGGACAGCTTGTCCTTACCCCTGGGCAGCCTGGCACACATGAGCGACTACATGCTGCAGTGCCTGCGCAACGACAGCAGAGTTGCCCACATTTTAACCTGTGCGGACTACTGGGTTGCCACCCTGCTGGATCCACGCTACAAAGACAATGTGCCCACCTTACTTCCTGCACTGGAGCGTGATAGGAAGATGCGCGAGTACAAGCGCATGTTGGTAGACGCGCTACTGAGAGCATTCCCAAATGTCACAGGGGAACAAGTGGAAGCCCAAGGCCAAGGCAGAGGAGGAGCAAGAGGTCGCCAAGGCAGCTGTGTCACGGCCAGCTCCTCTGAGGGCAGGGTTAGCATGGCAGAGATGTGGAAAACTTTTGTCAACACGCCACAGCTAACTGCACCACCACCTGATACGCAACGTGTTAGCAGGAGGCAACATTTCACTAACATGGTGGAACAGTACGTGTGCACACCCCTCCACGTACTGACTGATGGTTCGGCCCCATTCAACTTCTGGGTCTCTAAATTGTCCACGTGGCCAGAGCTAGCCTTTTATGCCTTGGAGGTGCTGGCCTGCCCGGCGGCCAGCGTTTTGTCTGAACGTGTATTCAGCACAGCAGGGGGCGTCATTACAGACAAACGCAGCCGTCTGTCTACAGCCAATGTGGACAAGCTGACGTTCATAAAAATGAACCAGGCATGGATCCCACAGGACCTGTCCGTCCCTTGTCCAGATTAAACATTAACTACCTCCCCTTAACCATATATTATTGGACTCCAGGGCACTTCCTCATTCAATCCTATTTTTATTTTCATTTTACCATTATATTGCGAGGCTACCCAAAGTTGAATGAACCACTCCTCTGTCTGGGTGCCAGGGCCTAAATATATGCCAATGGACTGTTCCAATGTTGGGTGACGTGAAGCCTCATTCTCTGCTATGACATGCAGACTAATTCTCTGCTGACATGAAGCCAGATTGGAAAAAATGCTCCAGCACCGCAGTGGATAGTATGAAAATCCCGGTCTTTATTAACACCACAGAAAATTCAGGTGTATACAGCAATCGAAGACAAACACTGGTGGTCCCCGGTACCCCGGATCTACGCGTTTCGAACTGTTGAGTTCTTAGTCATGATCCTAGGTGTCTCCCATGCTCCAAGCCTCAAATACTATCCGCCCGCCACTATCCCCTCCTAGTAAGGGAGGGGCATAGTGGAACAGGGCCGGCAGCAGAATCAGCTGGGCCCATGGGAGACACCTGTGTAAACCCAATCACATGTTAACAATCCAAATCCCTATAGTATTCCATGAAAAGAGTAATATATACATAAATAAAACAAACTGATATAAAATCCTCTGTAGGTCGTCTCTCCAGACATATTTAACATAAGATTCTATTCTGATTCCATATGAGTCATGAATAAATAGATCTAATATTCAAAAGACAGATATACAGATAGATACAAAATCTCCGGATCACAGTCAGCGCACGAAAATAAGAATTTTATCGTATTGTATTGTCCCATTTTTATCACATGTGTGTCACATCTTGGTTTGGTTCCATACATTGTTCTTTTAATTTTTCTCCTCTCTTTCGTTCATCCAATATATTAGAGTATTTGATTTTCTTCCTTATGCTTGGAAAACGCATTGTGTGAGCCGGGGTCAATCTTTAGACTGAAAAAAAGGGGGACTGCATTTATCAGACATAATACATTCAGTACCTGATCCATATAACAAGTCCGTGGTGCACCATATCATGTAATGGATGATTTGATAGGTGTAAGAACACCCAATTATATATATAAAAAAAAAATTTGGATTAAAAATTAACATATACCTAACTATAACTATATATAGTTAGGTATATGTTAATTTTTAATCCAAATTTTTTTTTATATATATAATTGGGTGTTCTTACACCTATCAAATCATCCATTACATGATATGGTGCACCACGGACTTGTTATATGGATCAGGTACTGAATGTATTATGTCTGATAAATGCAGTCCCCCTTTTTTTCAGTCTAAAGATTGACCCCGGCTCACACAATGCGTTTTCCAAGCATAAGGAAGAAAATCAAATACTCTAATATATTGGATGAACGAAAGAGAGGAGAAAAATTAAAAGAACAATGTATGGAACCAAACCAAGATGTGACACACATGTGATAAAAATGGGACAATACAATACGATAAAATTCTTATTTTCGTGCGCTGACTGTGATCCGGAGATTTTGTATCTATCTGTATATCTGTCTTTTGAATATTAGATCTATTTATTCATGACTCATATGGAATCAGAATAGAATCTTATGTTAAATATGTCTGGAGAGACGACCTACAGAGGATTTTATATCAGTTTGTTTTATTTATGTATATATTACTCTTTTCATGGAATACTATAGGGATTTGGATTGTTAACATGTGATTGGGTTTACACAGGTGTCTCCCATGGGCCCAGCTGATTCTGCTGCCGGCCCTGTTCCACTATGCCCCTCCCTTACTAGGAGGGGATAGTGGCGGGCGGATAGTATTTGAGGCTTGGAGCATGGGAGACACCTAGGATCATGACTAAGAACTCAACAGTTCGAAACGCGTAGATCCGGGGTACCGGGGACCACCAGTGTTTGTCTTCGATTGCTGTATACACCTGAATTTTCTGTGGTGTTAATAAAGACCGGGATTTTCATACTATCCACTGCGGTGCTGGAGCATTTTTTCCTATCTTCTTCCGCTTACAAGGGACTGGCTTGAGTCCGCCCCGTGCACCGCCGTGCAGGACGATGAGGTGAGCTGGCTACAACCTTTCTCTATGAAGCCAGATTGTCTGTTACGGGACCTCTCTCCTCTGCCTGTGTGCTGGGCCTAAATAAATGCCAATGGACTGTTGCAGCGGTGGCTGACGTGAAGCCTCATTCTCTGCTATGACATGCAGACTAATTCTCTGCTGACGTGAAGCCAGATTGTCTGTTACGGGACCTCTCTCCTCTGCCTGTGTGCTGGGCCTAAATATATGCCAATGGACTGTTGCAGTGGTGGCTGACGTGAAGCCTCATTCTCTGCTATGACATGCAGACTAATTCTCTGCTGACATGAAGCCAGATCCTCTGTTACGGGACCTCTCTCCTCTGCCTGTGTGCTGGGCCTAAATATATGCCAATGGACTGTTGCAGTGGTGGCTGACGTGAAGCCTCCTTCTCTGCTATGACATGCAGACTGATTCTCTGCTGACATGAAGCCAGATCCTCTGTTACGGGACCTCTCTCCTCTGCCTGTGTGCTGGGCCTAAATATATGCCAATGGACTGTTGCAGTGGTGGCTGATGTGAAGCCTCATTCTCTGCTATGACATGCAGACTAATTCTCTGCTGACATGAAGCCAGATTGTCTGTTATGGGACCTCTCTCCTCTGCCTGGGTGCTGGGCCTAAATTTATGAAAATGGACTGTTCCAGTGGTGGGTGACGTGAAGCCTGATTCTCTGCTATGACATGAAGACTGATTCTCTGCTGACATGAAGCCAGATCCTCTGTTACGGGACCTCTCTCCTCTGCCTGTGTGCTGGGCCTAAATATATGCCAATGGACTGTTGCAGTGGTGGCTGACGTGAAGCCTCATTCTCTGCTATGACATGCAGACTAATTCTCTGCTGACGTGAAGCCAGATTGTCTGTTACGGGACCTCTCTCCTCTGCCTGTGTGCTGGGCCTAAATATATGCCAATGGACTGTTGCAGTGGTGGCTGACGTGAAGCCTCATTCTCTGCTATGACATGCAGACTAATTCTCTGCTGACGTGAAGCCAGATTGTCTGTTACGGGACCTCTCTCCTCTGCCTGTGTGCTGGGCCTAAATATATGCCAATGGACTGTTGCAGTGGTGGCTGACGTGAAGCCTCATTCTCTGCTATGACATGCAGACTAATTCTCTGCTGACGTCAAGCCAGATTGTCTGTTACGGGACCTCTCTCCTCTGCCTGTGTGCTGGGCCTAAATATATGCCAATGGACTGTTGCAGTGGTGGCTGACGTGAAGCCTCATTCTCTGCTATGACATGCAGACTAATTCTCTGCTGACGTGAAGCCAGATTGTCTGTTACGGGACCTCTCTCCTCTGCCTGTGTGGTGGGCCTAAATATATGCTAATGGACTGTTGCAGTGGTGGCTGACGTGAAGCCTCATTCTCTGCTATGACATGCAGACTGATTCTCTGCTGACATAAAGCCAGATCCTCTGTTACGGGACCTCTCTCCTCTGCCTGTGTGCTGGGCCTAAATATTTGCCAATGGACTGTTGCAGTGGTGGCTGATGTGAAGCCTCATTCTCTGCTATGAGATGCAGACTAATTCTCTGCTGACATGAAGCCAGATTGTCTGTTACGGGACCTCTCTCCTCTGCCTGGGTGCTGGGCCTAAATTTTTGAAAATGGACTGTTGCAGTGGTGGGTGACGTGAAGCCTGATTCTCTGCTATGACATGAACACTGATTCTCTGCTGACATGAAGCCAGATCCTCTGTTACGGGACCTCTCTCCTCTGCCTGTGTGCTGGGCCTAAATATATGCCAATGGACTGTTGCAGTGGTGGCTGACGTGAAGCCTCATTCTCTGCTATGACATGCAGACTAATTCTCTGCTGACATGAAGCCAGATTGTCTGTTACGGGACCTCTCTCCTCTGCCTGGGTGCTGGGCCTAAATATTTGCCAATGGACTGTTGCAGTGGTGGCTGACGTGAAGCCTCATTCTCTGCTATGACATGCAGACTAATTCTCTGCTGACGTGAAGCCAGATTGTCTGTTACGGGACCTCTCTCCTCTGCCTGGGTGCTGGGCCTAAATTTATGAAAATGGACTGTTGCAGTGGTGGCTGACGTGAAGCCTGATTTTCTGCTATGACATGCAGACTGATTCTCTGCTGACATGAAGCCAGATCCTCTGTTACGGGACCTCTCTCCTCTGCCTGTGTGCTGGGCCTAAATATATGCCAGAGGACTGTTGCACTGGTGGCTGACGTGAAGCCTCATTCTCTGCTATGACATGCAGACTAATTCTCTGCTGACATGAAGCCAGATTGTCTGTTACGGGACCTCTCTCCTCTGCCTGGGTGCTGGGCCTAAATTTATGACAATGGACTGTTGCAGTGGTGGGTGACGTGAAGCCTGATTCTCTGCTATGACATGCAGACTGATTCTCTGCTGACATGAAGCCAGATCCTCTGTTACGGGACCTCTCTCCTCTGCCTGGGTGCTGGGCCTAAATTTATGAAAATGGACTCTTACAGTGGTGGCTGACGTGAAGCCTCATTCTCTGCTATGACATGAAGACTGATTCTCTGCTGACATGAAGCCAGATTGTCTGTTACGGGACCTCTCTCCTCTGCCTGGGTGCTGGGCCTAAATATATGCCAATGGACTGTTGCAGTGGTGGCTGACGTGAAGCCTCATTCTCTGCTATGACATGCAGACTAATTCTCTGCTGACATGAAGCCAGATTCTCTGTTACGGGACCTCTCTCCTCTGCCTGGGTGCCGGGGCCTAAATATCTGAGAATGGACTGTTCCAGTGGTGGGTGACGGGAAGCCAGATTCTCTGCTATGGGACCTCTCTCCAATTGATTTTGGTTAATTTTTATTTATTTAATTTTTATTTTAATTCATTTCCCTATCCACATTTGTTTGCAGTGGATTTACCTACATGTTGCTACCTTTTTCAGCCCTCTAGCCCTTTCCTGGTCTGTTTTACAGCCGTTTTAGTGCCGAAAAGTTCGGGTCCCCATTGACTTCAATGGGGTTCGGGACGAAGTTCGGATCGGGTTCGGATCCCGAACCCGAACATTTCCGGGAAGTTCGGCCGAACTTCTCGAACCCGAACATCCAGGTGTTCGCTCAACTCTAGTGACTACCTCTTGAAGCTCATCAAGAGAATGCCAAGAGTGTGCAATAATCAAAGCAAAATGTGGCTACTTTAAAGAACCTAGAATATGACATATTTTCATTTTGTTTCACACTTTTTTGATATGTATATAATTCGACATGTGTTAATTCATAGTTTTGATGCCTTCAGTGTGAATATACAATTTTCATAGTCATGAAAATAAAGAAAACTCTTTAAATGAGAAGGTGTGTCCAAACTTTTGGTCTATACTGTATATATATATATATATATATATATATATATATGTAATTACACATTTTTTACAATTACTTAAAAAATAAAAATTTTATTTAGCCTCTATTTCTGAAAAGTTTCTGACGGGATTTTTTGAACTCACAACCGTCTACATTATAGCCCAGAATGCCACTACACTATAGAACTGCATGGCCATATACTGAAAATAATATATGAGACTTCTGCTGTATAGGAATACTTACTGCAGCTCTATATTTTAGTGGTTAAGATTCTTGGCTGTAATGTAGAAGGTTGTGAGTTCAAATCCCGCTAGAAACTTTTCAGAAATAGAGGCTAAATTTGATTTAAATACACTGATTCGCGCTCAAGCACAGACGGTATTCGGCCGAGCATAGTGATGCTCGAGCCGAACTGGTGTTCGGCCAAGCATGTTTGCCCAACACTATAAGAGACTTATCTGTATTCTGTAACTCACATTAACCCCATGTTGCCCATTATTTCAGGAGGTACTTGGAGGTCACTTAGTATTAGGCATTTTGCACATGGCCATTCCGTGCATTGGGGGCCGCAATTTACGGCCTCACGCACACGGCCGTTGCTGGCCGCGGGTCCGCAATATGGGCTATGGCCATGTGCATGAGGCCTTAATGTGGGGCACATGAGGTCAAATTGATAAAAGCATGTGCCTCACATTAAAAATAAGTGACCCCTATCATGTTTTAATACATGGCAGTGGCAAGATTGGGGTTAATTAGTCACATTAACCCCAATGTTGCTGGCCCATCTGGTACTTATGTTTTTGCCTGCCTTTATCATTTGTGTACAGTATGGACAGTCTCGGAAACCTGATGATTGAGTCCTGCTACACCCTGTGGGATCAGGGGCCCGGGCTCCTCATGACTGGGACTGTGGTGGTTGTGGTCTTGTGGAGATGCTGCTGCTTCACTGGGCACTCTCTGGCTGGCTTGCCTCACTTCAGAAACAGCCAGCAGAGGACCTTGGTTCATTTGTATTCCCTCCCTCCTCCTCTTTTAATTATTAGCTTTTTTCTTTGGTGCTTCAGAGGCCCCTCCCCTTGTGATTTAATTGGTGGCAGTGGCGGCCGCATCACAGTGGGAGAGGGAGGGACGCTCTCTCCCTCCTCCATCACTGTGCGGCCGACAAATACAAGGAGCGCGGCTGGCAGCTGCGCAGACTAGCTGGCCGTGTCTCTGCACTGAGCGCTCTTCTGCTGAACGCCCACTGGCTTCCGCGGACGTTCAGCTGAAGAGCCTGAAGCAGGAGGCCCCCTTCTACGTTGGGTGCCCTGGGCAACTGCCCCAATTTGCCCCACCTAACGGACTCATTAAAGTCAATGCGTCCGCAAAAAATGACGATGCAACATGGATGGTATCCGTATTTTGCGGATCTTCAATTTGAGGACCTCAAAATACATACGATCGTGTGCATGAGGTCTAATATAATGAATATTTAGCATTTATTTTACAGCTCTGGTAAAGGAATTTGCTCTTCAATGCTATGCACTACTTTAGAGAACTATAATGCCAATTATGTGCACATATCTGCTTTGCCAGATTCTTCCTTGAATCCCTTGTAAACCGCAAAAAAATTTTTTACATTAAAGTTTTCCAGTAGAATGGGAAGAATACATTATACCCATACATAAAAATGAGAAGTGCGGGTGAAGAACATCCTGTCTTTCTTCCGCTGCAGACACGTGTGCACACTTTAAAGTTCCACTTTTTCTAATAATAAAGATATATCCGTAGACTGGCCAACAAATACGTGCAGGGACATTTTATATGACTACATTGTCTGACAATTCATAGTACAATATGCTTGCTAAGCAAAAAAAAACTTACCGTACTATTTTAGTACAAACTTTTTGCATTATATGAATTTTCCCACATAGTTGAAACTTTTTCAAACCTGGTCTATGATTTAGCCATAGACTAGGTCCAAAGAGCGAGTGGCAGATCCATATGGATTGGATAAAGACAGGCATTCACTCTTCAAAAGCACAATACAATTGCTACTAATAAAAAAAGAACTATGGTGTTCTTTAATGAGCCTGGCCTTCTGATTCTTCACCTTCATGTGTCCTTATGGAGCCCATGTAAACGTCTTGCTTTTCTTCTACTCTGCATACTGGGTAGGGCTTGAATTGGGATGAAGAGCTGCCCCTGAACTCATTTGAACTTTGATCTCAGCTCAACACAAAAAGTTGAGTCTCTTTCCTACTGTACCTAGCTGTAAGGGTTAAGAGGGTACCTGCCAGTGGACAGAATGTACTACTCTAGCGGAGAACTGCTTATTTTTTTTATATTTTTGTTCTTTTGATAGATTTATAGTTTGAAAGCACACAAAACTGTATAGATGTGAAGGGAACTCTGGCTGGAGAGATTCTATATTTTGTTTAATGTCCCTTACACAACCCTTTGGAAAGTAACTGCTCAAATATTCCTTCAACCAAGTATGAATAGCACACCATTTTCTAACTTAGAAGGGACAAGAAGCCTGTGTTACTTAAAGAGGACCTGTAACTTCTCCTGACATGTCTGTTTTAGCAACTACTTGCATTTCCCATGTAATAATAATTCTGGAACATCTATTCTTATGGCTCTATGTTGTGCCGTTCCTTTATTATTTCTACTAGAGGTTATGAATGAATTACTAGCAGTCTGCAGTAAGGGTACAGAGGGGTGGTAACCAGTTGGGGGGTGTACCTGCACTGTCTGACACTAGCAGCACTGATTGGATAGAGTGAGACTGTGCAGGTACCCCCCCCCCCCCCGCCAACTGGTTACCACCCCTCTGTACCCTTACTGCAGACTGCTAGAAAATTATTAATAATTTCTAGTAGAAATAATAAAGGAATGGCACAACATAGAGTCATAAGAATAGAGGCTCCAGAATTGTTATTACATGGGGAATGCATGAAGAGGCATGTCAGGAGTGGTGACAGGTCCTCCTCAAAGAGGGTCTGTAACCTCTTGTGACATGTCTGTTTTAGTAACTACTTACATCCCCCTTGTAATAACAATTCTGGAGCATCTGTTCTTATGACTGTACCTTGTGGCATTCATTTATTATTCCAGAATGAATGAATTACTAGCTGTTTGCAGTAAAGGTCCAGATGGGTGTTACCCAGGATCCCCACCTAACAACTCTTTGAGAAGCCACTGGGGCTCTCAGTAGCACCATGGTCTTCTCTCAGCTTACCAAGAACAGTGCCATACATTTAATAGCGCTGTGCTTGGTATCGCGCTCCGGCCCATTCACTTCTATAAGGCTGAGCCGCGCCTAGGCCATGTGACCAATGAACATGATGTCACATGGCCTAGGCAAAGCTGCGAGAAGGCTACTGCACTACTGCGAAGCGCGGGTGCCTTCTCAAACAGCTGATCGACAGGGGTCCCAGGTGTCGGAACCCAACCGATCAGATACTGATGATCTATCCAGAGGAAGTGTACCTTGAAGCTCTTGGGTTCCAAAACAAAATCTGTAACAGGGCCCACTATGTGTCATTCATAATACTGTTTATTTTATGGAAGTGGGGCCACCTCAGGCAATAAGCACTTTTTTTTTTACTTAATTTACCCATTAAAAGGATTTTTTGTAATAATTACTTTTAATCTAATTCCCATGGCTCGCCTCCTGAAACTCAAAGTTACCTTTTCCCTGCTGCAGTGGTCCTCTGCGCTGCCTCCGCTTTTTCCATGTTCCAGTCCCTGCATTGTTTCCATCTGGCACTTTATGTACATGGTCACATGCTCCATTGTAGCCAATAACTGGCTTCAGCAGTGACCATGCCAAGTTGTTCTGGATGCCAACATAGCGGAGGCAGCAGCGAGGTGCAGGTAAGTATGAATTTTCTGTTTCAGAAAGCAGGCGGCAGGCATTAGATTAAAAATAATTAGTACCCGAAAACCCCTTTAAGATCTTGGCCCATTTTAGACCAAACCCCAGTATTTAATTGTGTGAATCATGCTTCATGGTCCCCAACCAGTGGCTTGGGAGCCAAATGTCGCCCATGATTGCCTCCTTTGTGGCTTGCCATGGAACTCCTGAGAGATGAACCCTACATGCACTAGCTACAAAATGACACCCATGACAACAATATTACAGACACACCAAGAACAGAGCCAGTTTGGGTGGTATAATACCAGCTTGTCAAATTTCAAATTGTAATATTTGTCTGCAATTTGAAATGATTTTATGTTTCTCCTCATTTAATATGTTAAATGTGGCTTCCAACTATCATTCAAAGTAGAATGTGGCTCACAGGATACAAAAGGGATGAGGTTTTAGAGCCCATGAATATCTGGCATACAAATGCGATAGGGGAATGCCATTTCATATTAGTAAACCAAGATTCATTTTTTTTCCAAAAGATTATATGTATTGAAATAATAAAAAATAATAACTCTTTACTAAATGCATTATACAATTCAATATGATTTATCTTCGTGCATTACCTAATAGAAAAAAAGTTAAGTATTGGTTAATGGCAATATAAGAATATACCGTAAAACAATAAAGATGAAATCATTTTCCTGGCCCCGTTCTATTACATAACAATAACCTCTGTGGTTGGATGGCTAATAGCTACTTAATGTGAGCCACAAAAAACAAAACTTACTCAAATAAGCCTCCAGTTTATATGTGCTCAGCCTTATAGTTTTTTTTTGCACTAACCACTCGGTTTTCCCAGAACGGACATGTAATGTTTCCATAACTAGGCTCTGAAGTCTGGATGAGTAGCTCACATTACCCTTAAATGGATGAAAGTGATAAGGAGCTGTTCAAGAAAAGGCTCAAGGGACAACACAATATGTTCCATAGATCCTTGGGTTCATTGTTTTCAATATTCTCAATACTATTTTAGCAGTAAACAGGGAATATTGCTCTTACCCTCCACATGTCAGTGGGCCTGCTTGGTGGTTTTACGGGAGGTTTGGTAAAGATGATACATAATCTTGAGTGTACTGCATAAATATACTTCTGACAGGAACTTGGAGAACGTGTGGAGTGAAATATAGTTTCTCGTTTTTGCATCAGACTCTCGTAGAAGGAGAGGCTCGTAAACACTGCCTAAAGCTTCTGTAGACTCAATGGAAAAAGAAGTATAGGTCAAGGGGCAGGCCTGAGTGGTCTGAAATGGACTAGACGTTCTTGGGTCATTTCCAGTGCTTCTTCATTGCTCCTTGATACATAATGCAAGACTTTGATGGAAAACCACCTTTTCAATCACTCTTCCAGTCCACATTAGGTATAGATGGAAAAACCGATAGACCAAACTGAAGTAAGAGCGTAAAATTCATTTGCACCCTACTTCTTCCAGTAGACATTAGATGCTTTCACAGACAATGCTTTCTTAATCTATAGCATCTTGGTCTGTCTTGACTCCAGAGTGCCACTTATCCACAGACACTCCTTTTCTTTGTTAAATTAGAAGGCAAGGACTTTTCCTTATTGGTTTCACAGCAGCCTAGTCTCAACTACTGCTGAATAGCATGTTGCAGAGCGTAGCAGAATATCCCCAGCTGCATTGCATTGAAAACTTGTTGACATAATGTAAAACATCACTAGAACTCAGATTGGTGTGGGTAACTATGTAATAATGTAGCATATGGTTTTGATTTGTCAGTTTGCTTAGGTTACTTTTTGCAGAAACCTAATTGCTTTTGGTAAAACACAATCCCTGTTGTTTTGCATTATATTATTTGACTTGTTGCTTGGGAGGTAAATAAATCAGCATGTCTGTGAATTTTTTATTGCAGGGCACTGGGGGACGGAGATGAAATAACTGACTGATTGATCAGATTTCATTGAACCATGTCTCTCATTAGGCACATGTTGTTTCACACATTGCCTGATTTTGGACAAAGTGATGACATATCTGTATCTATGTAACATAGTGAGGATGATATGCTTACATGCAATTACCAATGTTCAAATCTGGCTTATATATAAAACAGGAGACATTCTACAGGGAGTGCAGAATTATTAGGCAAGTTGTATTTTTGAGGATTAATTTTATTATTGAACAACAACCATGTTCTCAATGAACCCAAAAAACTCATTAATATCAAAGCTGAATATTTTTGGAAGTAGTTTTTAGTTTGTTTTTAGTTTTAGCTATTTTAGGGGGATATCTGTGTGTGCAGGTGACTATTACTGTGCATAATTATTAGGCAACTTAACAAAAAACAAATATATACCCATTTCAATTATTTATTTTTACCAGTGAAACCAATATAACATCTCAACATTCACAAATATACATTTCTGACATTCAAAAACAAAAACAAATCAGTGACCAATATAGCCACCTTTCTTTGCAAGGACACTCAAAAGCCTGCCATCCATGGATTCTGTCAGTGTTTTGATCTGTTCACCATCAACATTGCGTGCAACAGCAACCACAGCCTCCCAGACACTGTTCAGAGAGGTGTACTGTTTTCCCTCCTTGTAAATCTCACATTTGATGATGGACCACAGGTTCTCAATGGGGTTCAGATCAGGTGAACAAGGAGGCCATGTCATTAGATTTTCTTCTTTTATACCCTTTCTTGCCAGCCACGCTGTGGAGTACTTGGACGCGTGTGATGGAGCATTGTCCTGCATGAAAATCATGTTTTTCTTGAAGGATGCAGACTTCTTCCTGTACCACTGCTTGAAGAAGGTGTCTTCCAGAAACTGGCAGTAGGACTGGGAGTTGAGCTTGACTCCATCCTCAACCCGAAAAGGCCCCACAAGCTCATCTTTGATGATACCAGCCCAAACCAGCACTCCACCTCCACCTCGGACTGGAGCTCTCTGCCCTTTACCAATCCAGCCACGGGCCCATCCATCTGGCCCATCAAGACTCACTCTCATTTCATCAGTCCATAAAACCTTTGAAAAATCAGTCTTGAGATATTTCTTGGCCCAGTCTTGAC
Organism: Bufo gargarizans; assembly: GCF_014858855.1. Taxonomy (NCBI): domain Eukaryota; kingdom Metazoa; phylum Chordata; class Amphibia; order Anura; family Bufonidae; genus Bufo; species Bufo gargarizans. The sequence goes on along the minus strand of NC_058084.1, from coordinate 339,945,966 downwards.
GTTTCAGCTTGTGTGTCTTGTTCAGTGGTGGTCGTCTTTCAGCCTTTCTTACCTTGGCCATGTCTCTGAGTATTGCACACCTTGTGCTTTTGGGCACTCCAGTGATGTTGCAGCTCTGAAATATGGCCAAACTGGTGGAAAGTGGCATCTTGGCAGCTGCACGCTTGACTTTTCTCAGTTCATGGGCAGTTATTTTGCGCCTTGGTTTTTCCACACGCTTCTTGTGACCCTGTTGACTATTTTGAATGAAACGCTTGATTGTTCGATGATCACGCTTCAGAAGCTTTGCAATTTTAAGAGTGCTGCATCCCTCTGCAAGATATCTCACTATTTTTGCCTTTTCTGAGCCTGTCAAGTCCTTCTTTTGACCCATTTTGCCAAAGGAAAGGAAGTTGCCTAATAATTATGCACACCTGATATAGGGTGTTGATGTCATTAGACCACACCCCTTCTCATTACAGAGATGCACATCACCTAATATGCTTAATTGGTAGTAGGCTTTCGAGCCTATACAGCTTGGAGTAAGACAACATGCATAAAGAGGATGATGTGGTCAAAATACTCATTTGCCTAATAATTCTGCACTCCCTGTATAGGACATTGGCACATCATATATGGATAATACAAATAACTGTGGTGCTAGTGAATAAATGGGATAATGAAATATTGATGGCAAAAATCATGACTTAACAACAATCAGATCATTGGTCAAATCATCAATTACAATAAAACCTCTCTAAAAGACCACCAGCCTTGATTTCCTGTGACTGATTTTTCACCATGTACTACTCATACTGCTCATCTTCTTTGAGAGGAATACCCACTAGGACATTTTTAAATGCCATTTTGGGTGGATGTCTCGATAAGGTCACTGTATAATACTGTGTGATCTAAAGCCTAGTCTAGCTAGTATCAATTACAGAAACTCTCCATGACTTCTAATTAGAGATGTGCAAATTGCCCAAAATTTGATTTGAGTATATATTGGACAAATTAGTCGACCAATTCTATTCAAGTTCAGATTGATTCTGTCGGAATTGAAAGTGCTCAATTTGCCCAAAAATTTGTTTATGACACTTTGAGGTCTCCTAGGATTTAAATTTTTCTCCCCTCTCTCTCTTTCCCTCCCTCTCTCTCCCTCTGTCCCAAATTTTCCCCAATCGAATGTGACTTGATTATGTACAAAATTACTTTACAATCTATTCTCTCTAGTCTCTCACTTTAGAATTTTTTAAAAAAATTTTTTAACATTTTTCTCCTATCTATCTTCCTCTCCCTCTCTCTGCCCAAAATTTGGCCCAATCAGAACACCAAAAATTCGGATTCGATGCAACTTGAATTTTTACAAAATTCTGGTTAAATGCAATTAGTTTACAAGTGATTTTGTCTAGCCTCTGACTTTTAATTTATTATGTTTTCATATTCTCCTCTCTCTCTCTGCCCAAAATTTGCCCCAATTGAATCACCAAAAATTCAGATTTTATGCAACATGAATTTTTGCAAAATCTCTAATTGTAATGCATCTCTAACTAATTGTAATGCACCTCTAAATGTATTGTAAAAATAATGAAATAGGAAAAGGGATGCTATGATATTTAACTTTTTCTCTCACTTGATAATTGCTGAAAGGAAGAAAGAATTAAAGAATGTTTGACTGATCATAAGAAAATCTTGTCCTCTGACAATCATATGTGGCAAAGACATATGCCAATCTTTTTGCAGCTATATCACAGATATCCCCCCACCTATTGTATTTCCTCCCAGTGCTATTTAATATACAAATGTCAACTGCCTATTTCATGCACACAGCCAAAAGACAACCATTGAGATTAGATTCTACGTTAAATGTCAGCCACCTTGTGGTTTAATACTCCCAAAAGAATCAATTTGAAAAGCTCTTGAGAACAATGAGAAGACACCAAGAACATATGTATAGGTGACCTCTATCATGTGTTGGCAGTTCACCTATCACCTAAATTGTCACCCAGCAGCCAATGCTGCCAGTGGCTATAAGTAAACTTCAAAAGGGGTTTTCCATTTTGAGCAAAGTCTGACAAAGAGAGGGCTTCTTTCTTTATACTTCTCTTCTGTTTAGGATAGCACCCTGTTACAGGTACCAAACTGGACAGAAGTATAGTACCAAGAAGAAAAACTCCTGTATGGATGTGTTCCTGTGCCTGAATAAACGTTAATGGTGTCATACAGTTTCAGTGGGAGTCCAATGATCATCAGTATATTATCCTAGAAAAACTCTTTAATTTTGATACAGGGACAGCGAGAATTAGACTGTGTTCACTCACACTTCTGTCATAGTAGCAGAAAATCTCAAAATAATGGAGCGTTGGATTCATCTTAAGGTGGACACCAATAGAGCACAATGGACCCTACTGACTAAAGGCACCTCCAAAGGAAATGTTAAGAGAGATGACAAAAATTGAAAAATACTCTAAAATAGTAATTATATACAATTCAACAAATGTCTGTTCCATTGTTAGTAGCAATGTCAATAGTCAATGTACTTTTTCGAACACCTACATACTGTATACCTGAATACATCATATTCAATATACTGAACTAGATATGTTACTCAACTTGACTATTATTTTCTTTTGTTCTAAAAGATTTTCAAACTGAACAGGGTAACACACATTGTCATGATCTACTTATTGACTATGCTTAATGTAAGTAGTTATGAACTGCAGATGATACATGTGCTTATGTTCGTACATGGTAAAACTATGGAAGGGATCCTTTTCCATTGGGAATTGAGTTATGGAAATAGTACCCTGTCTGTAAGATATTTTATATTAAGTTATTGATTTATGTCTATGCCCAATTTTGTCTGGATTTCAAGAATGACCTTGAGGTGAAAGGTTCTATATTCATTGTGACCAGAATGGACCATCTGTTCCTATAAATGTTAATGACTCGAAAATGCATAAAGTAAAATAGTAGGAAAAATCTTTAATCGTGTCTAAACTTGATTGTTTGAATGGAAATACATTGAATGACTAGTTTTGACAATGACAGTAAAACATATTAGCAAATATATATAAATATATGTATGTATATATATATATATATATATATATACATATATATATATATATATAACTGAAGAAAGATAGGACTGCACTCCGGATAAAAGTGAAATTCTGTGAGGCTTTATTCACCCATAGTGTGGCAACTTTGCGACGTTTCGGCTCACAAGAGCCTTCTTCCAGCCAATATATATATAAAAAGTTGAAGAGCAGCACACAAATCCAAACTGGTGCAATTCCTTGAAGCAGACCCTGGACCCGGTCCTATTAGATATGTATAAAAAAGGCCAAGGCAGCACTCAAATATCCGTGAAAAAAAAAGGGTATTTTAATCACCCATGTGGTAACAGCAACGTTTCAGCTCACTCCATGGAGCCAAGGCTTGACAAAGGCTCCATGGAGTGAGCTGAAACGTTGCTGTTACCACATGGGTGATTAAAATACCCTTTTTTTTTACGGATATTTGAGTGCTGCCTTGTCCTTTTTTACACACATATATATATACATATATATATATATATATATATATATATATATATAATAAAGAATGACACCGCAGCACATCCGTTTGGTGAAAAAAAGTGGGACCCTTTATTCACCTATGCAAAGTTTCGGTCCGCTTACTGGGACCATTTTCAAGCAATACAACATTGTGAAGACTGTGGATATTTATGCAGTCATGATTGATTATCATACATAAGTGACAATTATTAAAACATTCAAAAAACAAAGTATATAGTACATATCATCAAAGAAAAAAATGTGACCAGCCCGGAGGATAACCAAAAGTGAAGCCGTAATCGGTATATACAAAACCTCCAGGTATACATATTCATTGTTATTACAATAAAAGTACATAAGTGACAATAAACAGTGAATCATTATCACCTGTAAGTGTAAAAGATTAACAGGACCGGGCGTGGAATGAGGCGTGCTCAATCATGGGAGGATATACTGTAGCGAGTTGCACAGCATGGATCCGGCGTCCCGGAACTGCAGCTGCGCATGTCCGTGACGTCACTATGGATGATTCACGTGATCACTCAGCGATACGTCACATGATAGGCAACATAACACTTCACTGTCATAAAAATGAGTATGCATACAAGCGTCCTAACAGAAAATTCAGAAAATTTCTTAAAATCCTCTCTCTCTCTCTCTCTCTCATAATGTGGTAGTGTTACCTACATCCTTAGTGTGCCTATACATGGAGTGCAGTGTAATATACAAGACAGTACATGGGGTGCAATATAATATACAGGACTATACATGGGTGTAGTGCAATATGCAGGACTATAATTAAGGTGCAGTGTAATATACAGGACTATACAAGGGGTGCAGTATAATATACAGGACTATACATGGGGGCATTTTTAATATACAGGACTATACATGGGGTGCAGTGTTATAAACAGGACTATACAAGGGGTGCAAGTGTAGTATACAGGACTATACATTGGGTGCAGTATAATATACAGGACTATACATGCGGGTCAGTGTAATATACAGGACTATTGTCACGAGGGTGTCAAGAGCCATGCCTGACTCCATTGTACCCGGGGTCAGGAAGTCGCAGCGGGTGGCTGCGCGCTCTATGTCTAAAGATAGTGCTTTTTCTTAATGCTAGCTTTCTGGGTTTGCTTTGCAACCCTTTTTGGCTCACTCAGGGATCCGTAGCTTCTTCTCCTCAGCTGTTTCTTGTCCAGCAATCCCAACCTCCTTATATTCCCCTCTCCCACTTCTCTGGTTGCCAGATATAGAGCTTCCTGCCTGGACTTATATACTGACCCACTGGAGCTGTGGAGCTGTGATTCCTGGTTGTTGTTCCAGAGCGTTACCCTCCGGATCCCTGTTGGGCTTTTCTTGTCCGCTGTTGTCGCCCACCTGGGATTATATGTTTTGTCTGTATTGTTTGTCCTCTCCTTGGTGTTTTCCTTTAGTGTTAGTGATGCGGATTAGTGTTCCCACAGCCCTATTCACTACGTAGGGCTCATCTCAGGGAAAGCCAGGGTTTAGGCACGTGATCGGCGTACGGATGAGGAACTCGTCTAGGGACGTCGGGGCAGTCAGGTGCCAGCCTCAAGGTGAGTTAGGGGTCACCACCTTTCCCTCTCCCTTGGACAGGGGCTTCCCATTTCCCTCCCTTTGCGTCACATATGTGATCGGCACGCCGATCATGATATTATATCTGGCCCTTGTTTTGTGTAGGTAGAAAGAAAAAAGGAAAAAACTACTTTTTCTTTCTGCCTATTTAGAATCCAGTATGGATCCTATTGCTGCTTTGACAAAGCAACTTCAAGGCCTGTCTTTGAAGGTGGCAGGATTGAAGGCGTCGGTCCTCCAGCAGCAATTGCAACAGCTGCAAGCCCAGCGGTTGCTATGGGTAACCAGGTTGCTGCGGAACCCAAGGTTGTTCTTCCTGACAGATTTTCTGGGGGAAGGGACAAATTTGTGACGTTCCGTGAGGCCTGTAAGTTATATTTTAAGCTGCACCCTTACTCCTCTGGTAATGAAGAACAGTGGGTGGGGATTGTTACTTCCCTGCTCCTTAACTGGGTGTTCTCTTTACCCACTGATTCCCAGGCTCTCTGGTCAGTGGATGAATTTTTTGGGGCCTTGGGTCTCATATATGATGACCCTGACCAAGTCGCCCTGGCTGAGTCGAAATTACGGAGACTCCTATAGGGAGAGCGGCCAGCAGAGGAGTATTGCTCAGAGTTTTGTAGGTGGGCTACGGATAACCAGTGGAAGGACCCGGCTCTCAGGAGTCAGTTCTGCTTTGGGTTATCCGAAAGGGTTAAGGATGCGCTTGCGCTGTATGAGACCCCCTTTTCCCTTGATGCTGTTATGTCCCTTTCTATCAGAATAGATAGACGTCTTAGGGACAGATTGAAAAATCCTGAGCAATTGGTAACCCCTCCCAAGCAGCAGTTAGTCTGTATGGACCTAGACGAGCCTATGCAGCTAGGAGGAACTACTCGTCAGGTCCGTCCTCTTGAGGCTCGCCGTAGGTGTGGGGTTTGTTTTTTCTGTGGGGGAGGGGTCATTTCATTAATGTCTGTCCTTCCTTTCTCAAAAACAAAAGACCGTCGGAACTACTAATACCCCCGGCTGTGTGGAGGATGTCAGCCGGGGGTATACATTTCCTCCATACAAACATCTCAATTTGTGTTGCCAGCGGTTGTTGTTTTTGGTGTTAAGACGGAGACTATTTCTTTCTAGACAGTGAAGCAGGGGTAAATTTGATAGATGCCCGCACTATGGGTTTGTCTCTCTGTACGCTACAGAGACCTATTCCCATATTCGCTATTGATTCTGCTCCTCTGTCTCAGAGAAACCTTACTCACATTGTCCATAACTTACACCCTCGGGTAGGGGACCACCATAACGAGTGTCTATCATGTTATGTTCTGGAGGGCCTTCCCACTCCTGTGGTATTGGGTCTTCCCTGGTTGGTAGCGCACAATCCAGTGGTGGAATGGCAGGCCAGGGAGATATTGGAGTGAGCATTGCAGAGAAAATTGCTTAAATAGCAATTGCTTAGTCGCCTCCATAGAGACTCTACCTACATTTCTTTCGGACTTTGAGGACGTTTTTTCTGAAAAGGGTTGTCAGAAGTTACCACCTCACCGTCCTTATGATTGCCCGGTTAACCTGATTCCCGGTGCAAAATTACCCAAGACCAGGTTATATAATCTTTTTGGGGTCCCGAGAGACAAGCCATGAAAGATTATATCTCCGAGAGTCTGGCTAAGGGACACGTCAGACCCTCTTCATCACCCGTGGCTGCAGGGTTTTTCTTTGTTAAAAAGAAAGATGGGGGGCCTGCGTCCTTGCCTAGATTTCTGCGAACTAAACCGGATAACCATCCGAGACCCATACCCTCTTCCTCTCATTCCTGACCTGTTTAATCAGATTGCGGGTGCTAGGTGGTTCTCCAAACTTGAACTTAGGGGGGACCTACAATCTGATTCGTATCAAGGAAGGGGATGAGTGGGAGACTGCTTTTAACACCCCTGAGTGGCATTATGAAAATCTAGTCATGCCTTTCGGTCTGACCAATGCTCCTGCTGTCTTCCAACATTTCGTTAATGACATTTTTAGTCATCTTATCGGCAGGTTTGTGGTGATATACCTAGATGATATTTTAATGTATTCGTCTGATCTGAAAACACATGAGGTACATGTCAGACAGGTACTGCAGGTCCTACGGGCGAATAAATTATATGCAAACATTGAAAAGTGTGTCTTCGCCGTTCAGGAAATACAGTTCCTGGGATATTTATTATGTGCTTCAGGTTTCCATATGGATCCTAGGAAGGTCCAGGCAATTTTAGATTGGGATCTTCCTGAGAACCTTAAAGCACTGCAACGGTTCTTGGGTTTCGCAAATTTCTATAGAAAGTTCATTAAAAATTATTCGGTGATTGTCAAACCCCTTACTGACATGACTAGGAAGGGGACAGATTTTTTCTAAATGGTCTGATACCGCTAAAATGACATTTTCCTCTCTAAAAGAGAGGTTTATCTCGGGACCTGTACTAATCCAACCCAGGGGCAGGCTGGGCCGGGGGGCAGGGAGGCAATTGCCCCCCAGGCCGCCCTAAAAAAACGGCCACTGGGCCGTCATTAACAAATCATTTTTTTTTTTTTTTTATTCCTCAGGGCCGCACCGCCGATCACCACAGGCGGCGCGGCCCTGGATGTAATTGCGGCGGTGGTGGTGGCGGCTGTGTGCTGTGGGGCAGGGGAGGGAGAGGCGTGTCCCTCCCCTGGTCTTCTGATAGGCCGCAGGCACTAATGCCTGCAGCCTATCAGAGGCCGGCTCAGGCAGCGCGATGACGTCATTATCATCGCGCCGCCTGAGCCGGGCAGCACACAGCAGGGACACAGGCCGGAAGAGGTCTGCATCGCTGCTGATGGAGGTAAGTATTAGTTTTTTTTTTTCTTTGCGGGGGGAGCTGGCACTATGGAGGGAGCTGGCACTATGGGGGGGGGGGGCTGGCACTATGGAGGGAGCTGGCACTATGGAGGGAGCTGGCACTATGGGGGGGAGCTGGCACTATGGGGGGGAGCTGGCACTATGGGGAGGGCTGGCACTATGGGGGACTTGCACTATGGGGGGGTGTTGGCACTATGGGGGGCTGTTACTATGGGGGGAGCTGGCACTATGGGGGGAGCTGGCACTATGGGGGGCTGGCACTATGGGGGAGCTGGCACTATGGGGGGGAGCTGGCACTATGGGGGGCACCATGGGGGAGAGGAGCACTATGGGGGTATCTGGGGGCTCTAAAGGGGCTTTTTTTTAATTATTGACACAATATGGGGGCACTATAGGGGTGAGAGGCACCATGGGTGTCACTATAGGGGCATTATTTGGGGGCACTATGGGGAAGTGGGGGCTCTAAAGGGGCCTTTTTTATTGGCACATTATTGAGGGCACTATGGCATTTGGTGGCACTAAGGGGGCATTTTTTACTGGCACATTATGGGAGGCACTATAGGGGAGAGCGGCACTATGGGGCATTATTTGGGGCACTGTGGGGGAGTGGAGCACTATTGGGGCATATAGTGGCACTAAGAAGGGGCATTTTTTACTGGCACATTATGGGGGAGAGAAGCACTTTAGGGACATCTGCTGAGGGCACTAAGAAGGGGCATTTTTTTACTGGCATATTATGGGGGACACTATGGGGAAGGGGGAGAGGAGCACTATGAGGGCATTTACTGGGGCACTATATAGGGGTATTTTATACTGGCATACATTATGGGGACATTAGCTCAACTGCGGGCACTAAGCGGGGGTATTTCATGTACTGTCATATTGTAGGGAGAATTATTACTACTAGGGGGTATTATGAGGAGCTTTACTACTACTGGAGGCTATGAGGAACATGATTACTAGGGCACTATAGGGGCACTATTACTACTAAGTGTGCTCTGGCAGATAATTATTTCTATTGGTGGGATTTTGGGGAGCACTGTTACTTTGGGGGGCACCCTGGCATAGTATCAGCTTAGCACAATAATTTTTGGGGGACATTATATTTATACTATTAGTGTCTGGGCGCAGTTATTTTTTAGAGCACCGTGTGCCAATAATTGTTGAAGGGGGCACTATCTGAGTGGTAGTAGTATTTCCAGGGGGACTGTTTCTGCAGTCTAGTATTGGGGTGGCAGGAAAGGGTGTTCAGAAGATGTGAAGATGATGGAAATGTGGGAAACTAATGTCTGTTTCTTAATCTCTGCTGGAACGGGAGATGGCTGAAAAATCATCATGGCGGTCTGGTCTGAATGGAGAAGATGAGGAAAGAGAATGTCTACAACAAAGGTGACATCACTGGATATAAGAGGTATGGGGTGCTATGTAGGAGAGGAGATGCTCCGGCAGCCAGGACAGGTCTCCCCTCTCTGTATGATGTGTAGAGACAGGCCTCAACTATAGAATGTCAGCTGTACAGTGTTTGTTGGGAGTGGCCTATTATATGTAGCAGGGCCTTTTAATAATGGGCGGGGCTAAAAATGGGCTACTTGACTGGATTTGCCCCCCAGGGCTAAGGCTGCCAGCCCTCCACTGATCCAACCTGATGTCTCCCAGCCTTTTATTGTTTAAGTAGATGCGTCAGAGGTGGGAGTGGGAGGTCTGTACTGTCTCAGGGTCAGTCTCCTGGCAAATGGCATCCTTGCGCTTTCTTTTCTAAAAAACTATCTGCAGTGGAGAAGAACTATGATATTGGCAATAGGGAACTATTAGCCATTAAACTAGCGTTTGAAGAATGGCGTCACTTTTTAGAGGGGGCAATCCACCCCGTCACGGTGATTACGGAGCAAAAACCTTCTGTTCCTCGAATCAGCTAAGCGTCTCACCCCTAGACAAGCTAGGTGGTCGCTATTTTTTTTACCAGGTTTAACTTTTTCATCACCTATTGTCCGAGGCAAAAAATTCCAAGGCAGATGCATTATCTCGTAGTTTCCCTGGAGGGGGTAATGTGGTTAATCCGGTATCCATTTTACAAAGAGGAGTGGTTGTCTCTGCTGTACACTCTGTTCTGGAGGGGAAGGTGTTAGAGGCCCCTCAGAGAAATTGTTTGTACCGTTAAACTTGCGTCTCAAATTATTAAAGGAACATCATAATTCGGCACTTGCTGGGCACCCGGGTAGTAAAGCAACCTTGGAGCTATTGTCCCGTCGTTTTTGGTGGCCAAGGTTGCGTCAGGATGTAATGGATTTTGTGTCTACTTTTGCACGCACAAAAGTCTCTCATACACGTCCTGCAGGGTCTTTATTGCCACTTGTCATTCCCAATAGGCCATGGACACATCTGTCAATGGATTTCATCACTGACTTACCTTTGTCTGCGGGTAAAACAGTTATCTTGGTAGTAGTAGACAGGTTTAGCAAAATGGTACACTTCATTGCGTTACCTGCACTACCTAATGCTAAGACTCTTGCTCAGGTATTCATCAGTGAAATCGTGAAGCTTCACAGGGTCCCTTCCGATTGTTGTTTCGGATCGGGGAACCCAGTTTATTTCTAAGTTTTGGAAAGCTTTTTGTTCCCGTTTGGGTACACTTGTCCTTTTTCCTCAGCTTTCCATCCTCAGTCGAATGGACAGACTGAGCGTACCAACCAAAACCTTGAGGCATATCTAAGGTGTTTTGTGTCTGAAAACCAAGAGGTGTGGTCATCATATTTACCGTTATCCGAGTTTGCTATAAATAATCGCCGTCAGGAATCCACTGGAAAGTCACCATTTCTTGGTGCATAGGTTCCTGAAGAGGAACAGTTTTCGTCATCTCTTTCATCTGTATGGCAGAAGGTGCAAGCTAACTTGAAAAATATGGGAGGTAAATATAAATGCATGGCTGATAAGAAACGGTCGCCAGGTCCGGACCTAGGAGTGAATGACTATGTGTGGTTATCTACTAGGAATATTAAGTTAAAGGTTCCCTCTTGGAAACTGGGTCCTAGGTTCATTGATCCTTACAAAATAGTAGCCCCGTGGCTTTTCGCCTGGAGCTACCTCAAACTTTTAAAATCCATAACGTCTTCCATAAGTCGTTACTCAAAGTATGTTCCACCTCTAGAACCGTCACCGCAGCCACCCCCTCCTGTTGTTGTGGATGGTAATCTAGAGTTTCAAATATCCAAAATTGTTGATTCTCATCGGGTCCGCCGCTCTTTTCAATATCTGGTGCATTGGAGGGGTTACGGTCCCGAGGAAAGAATGTGGGTTCCAGCGTCTGAGGTAAACGCTGACAGGTTAGTTCGGGCTTTTCATGCCTTTCATCCTGAGAGACCTAGTCCTGAGTGTCCGGAGGCCCCTCGTGGAAAGGGGGGTACTGTCACGAGGGTGTCAAGTGCCACGTCTGACTCCGTTATACCCGGGGTCAGGAAGTCGCAGCGGGTGGCTGCGCGCTCTATGTCTAAAGATGTGCTGTTTCTTTATGGTAGATTTCTGGGTTTGCCTTGCAATCCTTTTTGGCTCACTCAGGGATCCGTAGCTTCTTCTCCTCAGCTGTTTCTTGTCCAGCAATCCCAACCTCCTTATATTACCCTCTCCCACTTCTCTGGTTGCCAGATATAGAGCTTCCTGCCTGGACCTCTATACTGACCCACTGGAGCTGTGTAGCTGTGATTCCTGGTTGTTGTTCCAGAGCGTTAACCTCCAGATCCCTGTTGGGCTTTTGTTGTCCGCTGTCACCCACCTGGGATTAGGTATTGTCTGTCCTCTCCTTGGTGTTTTCCTTTAGTGTTAGTGGTGCGGACTAGTGTTCCCACAGCCCTATTCACTACGTAGGGCTCATCTTAGGGAAAGCCAGGGTTTAGGCACGTGATCGGCGTATGGGTGAGGAACCCGTCTAGGGACGTCAGGGCAGTCAGGTGCCAGCCTCAAGGTGAGTTAGGAGTCACCACCTTTCCCTCTCCCTTGGACAGGGCCTTCACATTTCCCTCCCTTTGCGTCACGTATGTGATCGACACGCCGGTCATAACTATACATGGCGTGCAGTATAATATACAGGACTATACATCGGGTGCAGTATAATATGGAATATACTTGAGGTGCAGTGTAATATACAGGAGTATACATCGGGTGCAGTGTAATATGGAATATACATGAGGTGCAGTGTAATACACTGGACTGTACAGGACTATACACCGTGTGCAGTGTAATATACAGGATGTGACATGGGGTGCAGTATAACATACAGGACTATACATGGGGTGCAGTGAAATGCACAGGACTATACTTGGACCGCAGTGAAATGCACAGGACTATACATGGGGAGCAGTGTAATATACAGGACTATACATGGGGAGCAGTGTAATATACAGGACTATACATGGGGTGCAGTGTAATATACAGGACTATACATGAGTTCCCATTAAAAACTTTGGAAGGTGGATTTCAGTTGGATTTTGCAACGTAATACATGCCAAATAAATACTTTATGTGTAAAAAACAGGCCGTGTGCACATATCCTTAAGGGTGGGAGATATCACTAGTGGATGGTTAACTAATTGGAGGATTTATTTTGAGACTTGCACTAGTTTTCTGGCATACTAAGAGTCACAAACTTTGACGGTGCAGTGATGTGACCACACTTAGTGCAGGTCCTTTACAATCAAGAGAGGAGCAACTACCTCTGCGTATGCAAATGGAGTGAGGTAAGTAATTTATTATTTTTTTGCTAAAAAGAAACATTACAGCTGGGGGACACTATGGCGGACATTATAACTGCACTGCTGGGGACATTTTGGGGGTCATTATAGGCCACTATGAGGGACATTATTACTGCTGGGGACACTATGGGGGTCATTATAGGCCACTATGGGGGACATGATTACTGCTGGGGACACTATGGGGGACATTTTGGGCCTCCATACGGGACATTATTACTGCTGTAGCCACTATGGAGGACATTATGGGCTTCCATAGGTGACATTATTACTTCTGGAGCCACTATGGGGGGCATTATTACTGTTTGGGGCCATTATGTATACTCAGGGCACTGCAGGAGTTAAGATTTTGATAAAATAAAAGCCAATCACATTCATCTGTTTTTAATGGACATTTTGAAAGCCTATGAAAAACGGATGCAAAACGGCCATTAAAAAAAGACTAATGACCAGGATGCAAAAATGGTTAAAAAATAGACAGTGTGTTTTAATGGCCCTTTTTTTTTTTTTTTCACTGTGTGCATGTAGCCTCATATTCTCTAGCAGATGACATCACAAATAGTGTTTCTAAGGAAACAAAAGTGACCGTGCCAGAATTCTAATGATGACACCACAAGAAGTGTAACCATGTTAGGATTCTAATGATGACATCACAAATGGTGCCTTAGCATGAGAGTGGCCATATTGAATATACTGGGCTCACACTTTGTAAATATACCGTTAAGGGAGATATCACTAGTGGATAAAGTATTACCTGGGGGGATAATTTATTTTGAAACTTGTATTAGTTTTCTGGCATAGTATAAGACACAAACAAAAATTTGTGAGCTTAAATAATACACTTTTGAAAATTCTTAACTCATCCCTTCAGGCTCCAGCTCTGAACCAACGCCCTTAGGATACCCATAGAAAATAGGGCTAAGTACAATTTGTGCAATTTGATAATTAAGATAAATAAAAAAACATTTTTTCTTTAAAAAGAAACTATGTTTATTATAAAACAGTTTAGGTTTTCAGCGCATTTTCTGAGGCGGCTCTTTAAGGGAGGCAGTGGCTCTATCTCCAGGATTGGCTGGATTCAGGTCCGCTAACTTGTAGAGAAGAGGTTGGGGGTCGAACTTCTGGCAGATTTTCAACACAAGGAGAAGACGGAGGGAAGCGGCCAAACTTACCAGACCTGGTGGTGCTCTACTCATCTTCATGGGAATTTCAGATGGTTTGGATGGTAAAAAGATGGTAAGTGGGCCCTAAGGGGTAGATGGTAAATGTGCCACAAGCTGCAGATGGTAAATGGCCCCCAAGGGGTAGATGGTAAATGGGCCACAAGCTGCAGATGGTAAATGGGCCACAAGCTGCAGATGGTAAATGGCCCCAAGCCACAGATGGTAAATGGCCCTAGGCGGCAGATGGTAAATGGGAACCAAGCAGCAGATGTTATTTTGATGGCCCAGGGGCAGATGTTATAGCCGGCGGCAGATGGTACAAGATGGCCGCTTTTTCTTCCGGGGGTAAGAGGCCCTGATGTTGGTGGTGACCCCCTGAAGGTCCTCCATCTCGACATCATCAGGATACTGGCAAGGGCCAATATCCATCTTGTTGTCATTGCTGGGAACGGATTTCATTTCTTCATCATCTGGATACTGGCGAGGGCCAACATCCATGCTCTCTACAGTATTCACCACAGGAACAGTCTTTGGAACCAACCTCCTCCTCTTCCTAGATTTCCCCATGGTGACAGACAGCTAGAGAAACTGACACTGCTGTCAGGGTGTGACCCCGATTTATAGGATTAGACCACACCCCCTGATTATTATGTCATAAGTAGGTGAGTCATGCCCCCATTATGACACATCACAAGAAGTGCCTTAGCATGAGAGTGGCCCTATTGGATGTAATGGGGTCACACTTTGCACTGAGGAATGTTCTTGGGATAGTTTTTTAATAACACAGCATCTATATACATGTCTAAAAGTAGAACTTTGGTCCTTGTAGCAGCCAATAACAGCGCAGGTTTCATTTCATATTCTGCTCTTGGAAAATAAAAATCTGCGCTGCCATTGGTTGCAACAAAAAACGTTTTTATTTTGCGCACTTTACCACATCCGCCCCAGATCTAAACCTCTCAACCTCTCAGTTTTAATTTTTAAAATTGCTTTGGAAAAATGAAAGCAGTTCTGTGATTGGTTGCTAGTGTCAACAATGACAGTTTTACTGGTGATCTGACCCAATGTGTGAGATGATGGGAGAAATTGTGCAATGATGGTTTCTAATATATTGTGTATGAGATGGAGATGGTGGGAGTGGCAAATTATGTATAAAACGGAAGAGATGCATTGTGTGTGACATGATGGGAAAAAAACACATTGCGTGTGACATGATGGGAGTAATAAACTGTGAGATGATTGGAGTGCTTACAGATATTTATCTATAATGTTAAATTTTCACAATAAAACATTTTAAAGATATTTCCGATAGTTCACAGTCGATTATTGTGCAATATACAGGACTATACATGGGGTATAGTGTAATATATAGGACTATTCATGGTATGGAGTGCAATATACAGGACTGGTAACAAGACCTTGGTTTGAATATACTCCATTGACTACAACCCTCTGTTGTCTGTCCTTCAGCCACTGCCTAATCCATTCAACAATATGGGAGTCCAAGCACAAAAACTGCAATTTATTGATAAGCCTTCTATGTGGGAAAGTATCAAAAGCCTTACTAAAGTCTAGATAAGCGATGTCTACTGCACCTCCTCCATCAATTATTTTAGTCACCCAATCAAAAAAATCAATAAGATTAGTTTGACATGATCTCCCTGAAGTAAACCCATGCTGTTTTTCATCTTTCAATCCATGGGATTTTAGATGTTTCACAATCCTCTCCTTAAGTATGGTTTCCATTAATTTCCCCACTATTGATGTCCAAGCTTACTGGCCTATAGTTGCCCGATTCCTCCCTACTACCTTTCTTGTGAATGGGCACAACATTTGCTCATTTCCAATCTTCTGGGATGACTCCTGTTACCAGTGATTGGTTAAATAAATCTGTTAATGGTTTTGCTAGTTCACTGCTAAGCTCTTTTAATAGCTTTGGGTGTATCCCATCAGGCCTCTGTGACTTATTTGTATTATTTTAGATAGCTGACTTAGAACCTCTTCCGCTGTAAAGACACATGCATCAAAAGATTCATTAGTCTTCCTTCCTAACTTCATAAAAACTGAACATAAGTATTCATTGACGCAGTCAGCTAGTTCTTTATCTTCTTCCATATACCTTCCTTCTTTTGTTTTTAATTTAATTCCTTGTTTTAGTTTCCTTTTTTCATTTATGTATCTGAAGAATGTCTTATTGCCTTTTTTCACTGACTGAGCTAATTTCTCTTCTGCCTGTGCTTTAGAAGCTCTTATAACTTGTTTGGCCTCTCTCTGCCTAATCTTATAAATTTTCATCCTCATTTTTTATTTATTTATAATTACTAAATGCCATCTTTTTGTTTTTAATGATTTTGACCACTTCTGTTGAGTACCACAGTGGTCTCTTCCTTTATTTGCCTTTACTGACAAGCCTAATGCAATTATCTGTTGCCTTCAATAGTGCCACTTTTAAGTAGTCCCATTTCTCCTGGACTCCATCGAAACTGTTCCAATCTGATAGGGACTATACATGGGGTGCAGTATAATGTACAGGACTCGGTGTCGGACTGGAGTGCCTAGGGACCACCAATAAAATGTATTTTCGGGGCCCACTGTATGGATACATTCAAATATTACCTGCTCACACAGCAGCAAGATGCTACCAGATGATTGAATATGGGGGTCCCTGCAACAACTTTCAGAAGGTAGGTCCTGGGGAGAAGAGGACACTGGCAGCTTTCCTCTCTACCTAGAAGTCATCTCATCTCTGTGTCTATAATAATAAACTGGGGAGTTTCTTTAATAATCTATCAAGTGTTTTAGATGAATATTGGCTGGTTGAGGTGCTGTACATTGAATATATGTATGTAGTGCAGTAAGTCTACTGTGTTATGTGCCGCTTGTGCAGGGAAAGGGAAACTAGGTGACCACCTTGCTCAGGGGCCCCCCGGGGGATTCACCTGTAACCCTGTGGGCCAGTCCGAGCCTGTGTGTGTATGTGTGTGTGTATATATATATATATATATATATTATACACACAGTATAGACCAAAAGTTTGGACACACCTTCTCATTCAAAGAGTTTTCTTTATTTTCATGACTATGAAAATTGTAGATTCACACTGAAGGCATCAAAACTATGAATTAACACATGTGGAATAATATACATAACAAAAAAGTGTGAAACAACTGAAAATATGTCATATTCTAGGTTCTTCAAAGTAGCCACCTTTTGCTTTGATTACTGCTTTGCACACTCTTGGCATTCTCTTGATGAGCTTCACGAGGTAGTCACCTGAAATGGTTTTCACTTCACACGTGTGCCCTGTTAGGTTTAAAGGGCTTCTGTCACCCCACTAAACCGTTTTTTTGTTTTGTTTATTTATAATACCTACACTGCGATTTATGCCTACATAATCTAATTAATCATTTTGGTCCAGTAGATTTTGTTTAAAACGTGCTTTTAAAATATGCAAATTACCTTGCTACCAGCAAGTAGAGCGGGTACTGGCTGGTAGCAGCCGCATCCTCCGATCCTAAAGACGCCCCCTCCGCAAGTTGATTGACAGGGCCAGGGAACGGGATCGTCCTCTGCTGGCCCTGTCTGCTATCAAGATCTCGCGCCTGCGCCGTAACGGTATTCAGT